>NW_027397078.1:14654014-14816534 GCF_003265705.2 Callorhinus ursinus | reverse complement strand
AAAAAGACAGTCTCTTCAACAAATGGTGTTGGGAAAATTGGACAGCCACGTGCAGAAGAATGAAACTGGACCATTTCCTTACACCACACACAAAAATAGACTTCAAATGGTTGAAAGACCTAAACGTGAGACAGGAGTCCATCAAAATCCTAAAGGAGAACACAGGTAGCAACCTCTTCGACCTCAGCCGCAGCAACTTCTTCCTAGAAACATCGCCAAAGGCATGGGAAGCCAGGGCAAAAATGAACTATTGGGATTTCATCAAGATAAAAAGCTTTTGCACAGCAAAAGAAACAGTCCACAAAACCAAAAGACAACCGACAGAATGGGAGAAAATATTTGCAAATGACATATCAGATAAAGGGCTAGTATCCAAAATGTATAAAGAACTTATCAAACTCAACACCCAAAGAACAAATAATCCAATCAAGAAATGGGCAGAAGACATGAACAGACATTTTTCCAAGGAAGACATCAAAATGGCCAACAGGCACATGAAAAAGTGCTCAACATCGCTTAGCATCAGGGAAATCCAAATCAAAACCTCCATGAGATACCACCTCACACCCGTCAGAATGGCTAAAATTAACAAGTCAGGGAACGACAGATGTTGGCGGGGATGTGGAGAAAGGAGAATCCTCCTACACTGTTGGTGGGAATGCAGGCTGGTGCAACCACTCTGGAAAACAGGATGGAGGTTCCTCAAACAGTTGAAATTAGAGCTACCATTCGATCCAGCAATTGCACTACTGGGTATTTACCCCAAAGATACAAATGTAGGGACCCAAAGGGGTACGTGCACCCCAATGTTTATAGCAGCAATGTCCACAATAGCCAAACTGGGGAAAGAGCCAAGATGTCCATCGACAGATGAATGGATAAAGAAGAAGTGGTATATATACACAATGGAATATTATGCAGCCATCAAAAGGAATGAGATCTTGCCATTTGCAACGACGTGGATGGAACTGGAGGGTGTTATGCTGAGTGAAATAAGTCAATCAGAGAAAGACATGTATCATATGACCTCACTGATATGAGGAATTCTTAATCTCAGGAAACAAACTGAGTGTTACTGGAGTGGTTGGGGGTGGGAGGGATGGGGTGGCTGGGTGATAGACATTGGGGAGGGTATGTGCTCGGTGAGTGCTGTGAATTGTGCAAGACTGTTGAATCACAGATCTGTACTTCTGAAACAAATAACGCAACATATTTTAAGAAAGAAGAAAAAGAAGAAGATAACAGGAGAGGAAGAATGAAGGGGAGTAAGTCAGAGGGGGAGACGAACCATGAGAGATGATGCACTCTGAAAAACAAACTGAGGGTTCTAGAGGGGAGGGGCTGGGGGGATGGGTTAGCCTGGTGATGGGTATTGAGGAGGGCACATTCTGCATGGAGCACTGGGTGTTATGAACAAACAATGAATCATGGAACACTGCATCAAACATAATGATGTAATGTACGGTGATTAACATAACAATAAAAAAAATTAAAAAAAAACTTACTACAAATCTAAAGTAATAAAAAAAAACCTCAAAAAATATTTATTAATTGTCACAACACCCCCACATTAGATATTTTTCCATGTGGCAGATGAGGTTATGTGGATGAGTGAAAATCACCAGGAATTTATGGTGATTAAAATAAAATGGATCAAGTTATCATTAGTAATGTTTTCCTAGTTAAGGACCAGGGCTTTTCACGCTTGCCCCATCCTGATCCCAGGGCACCATCATGTGTGTCCTGCTAAAACATATATAACCCAAAGGTATCAAAAGCTACAGTAGTTCTAAATTTGAGTGCTGTTGAATTTCCTGGATTTTCATGAAGACGCTTCCCATCAATGGACAGAAGGCAGATTCCTTGCTCTGGAAAGTTCCACTTTATTAGTTTTTTCAGTTTTCTAAATAAAAAGTGATTTTTATTTTCCAGTATTCAAAGAAATTTCACCACCGTCTATTAAATGGGCATAATGGCCACTTCACTGGTTATGCTGAGATAAATTATTCATAGGCCATAGTTTCTTGATCTACAGGAAATGCTCAGTATGGTAATTCTTATTATCAGTACTGAAAATCATCTAAATAACATCTCATAGTAAACTTTGTTTACTATTAATGACAATAGTGAGCATGATACTCATATAATGCTTATACACATTCTTAATTTGTGTGATGAAATGAGTCTAGCGTTCCCCAAAGTGAGATATGTGAAAACCTGGTCCCCCCAAATATTAACTAACTGCAGTCTCAAATAGATTCTGTGAGCAAAAGTGTTTGGAAAACATTAGGCTGAACAACTTTCAATAGATTTCTCTGTGAGGGACCATTCAGATCCTTCGGTAAGCTCTTATTAAATTAGAATATCCTGGAGGGTTATAGTATACAGGATACAGCATTTCACAAACTCATGTGGGCATTTTGAACATCTTTTTATATTATGGAGTTTGTACTCCCTGGAGCACCTTTTGGATATGCCTATTAATGAAACCATTAATGTGTACTACATCAAGTTAGGCTCTTGAACAAGAGTCTGACTTCTCAGAAATGTGGTTTAATGTTATATGTTCAGATTCTCTCACACTTAATAAGAAAGATTCCTGTGGTATATAACTTTCACCTTTGCTATAAAATGTTATTGTAGTCAATGTACTACTTTACCATATAATGTTTTTAGATAAATTTCTATTGAGAATTTTTAGGACACTATGTCTGGAAATATTTAAACTCCCCTGACTTAAATGGCATACTTTCCCATGCTGATTATGAGAACTAGGCCAGTATGTCACATTTGGCCTTCCTTGCCCCAAAACCAAAAGTCAAATTTTATGTACGTTCACAGCAAATTTAAAAAGCTCTACTTTGGGGGGATATTTTAATTACTCCTCTCCTTGGACCAAATATTCAGAGTCTACCCTGTATCCTTATTGTATATGGGTTTTGCTTGAAGGCCCCTCAAACAACTTCAGAGAGATGTGGTGTAGAAGTAAACTTTATAAATGGAATTCACTGTCTCTTATCCATTTTTCATGCTTCTTCTAGGCTATCTGTAATTATGCCCAAGCTTCAGTCACTCTGTGGTTTTCATTCTGAGACTCAGCAGGGACCATTTTTTTTTCTCCTCAGGAAACCTTGCCATTTGAGTAGGAAAATGCCTCCTTTCCAGGCAAAGCAATCAGAAAAGCACTCCTTTCTTTCTCTCTCATCTGTCTTTGCCTGGAAGAAATTACCAGTGGCAAAAAGTCCTCTGTATCAAAATAAATAAAAAGCAAACTCTAATTACAAGCTTCTGCCTTTATTACTTTAATGAACATCTATAGAGTTTATATGACCTTTTCTCAGGTTAACTGTAGTTTCCATTCATGATCTCCTGAGATTTCCTGTTGAACATCAATGCTGCCATGTTTTTAAGGATTGGATCAGTCATATCTTTGCCCTCAGATCTATTCTTGTCCTTCCCCTGCTTTGTCCTGCCTAATCACATATGGACCACTGAAGACTACATTTCCCATGTTCCCTTGCCAAAAGAATTCCTATTGGATTCGACCCATAAGAGGAACCAGCTGGAGATTGACAGAAGAGAGGGAGAAAGAAGACCAAGTATTTCCATCCCCTCCCTCTGAATAAGCAGTGTCTCCATGAAGTTGCTGCTTCTGCAACATGTTTTCTCTGTGATTCCTGCTTTCAAAGACAGGCTCTTCATTCATGGTCTTCACTTATACCTCTCAGCCCCAAGTTGTGTTACTTAAACACCACTTCTTACCTTACCCCTTATTTATTTATTTATTTTTCCCAGCTTTATTGAGATATAATTAACATAATACTGTGTAAGTTTAAGGAATACAAAGCAATGATTTGTTATATATATATACACACATATATATATGTATATCGCAAAATGATTACCTTGATAAGGTTAGTTAACAGATCTATTACCTCAGTTACTTTTTTTTCTTTTTTTTGTGATGAGAACTTTTAAGATCTACTCTCAATAAATTTCAAGTACACACTAGAGTACTGTTAACTATGGTCAACATGCTGTACAGTAGCTCTTCAGGACTAATCACCTTATAACTGAAGTTTACACCCTGTGCCCACCTTCACCCATTTCCCTCATCCCAACCCCCAGGCAGCAACCACAAATCTATTCTCTGTTTCTATGAGTTTGCTTTTATAGTCTACCCATAAGTGATATCATACAGTATTTGTCTTTCTCTGACTTATTTCACTTAGCATAATTCCTTCAAAATTTATTCATGTTGTCACAATGGCAAGATTTCTTTCTTTTTAGGGCAGAATAATATTCTATTATATATCTGTAACTATATCTCTATCTATCTATCTATCTACCTATCATCTCTCCCACATTTTCTTTACCCATTCATCTTTTGACATATAAATTATTTCCATGTCTCGGCTATTGAAAATAATTCTGTAATAAGCATGTTGGTGATGGGGGTGCAGATATCTCTTCAAAATAGTGATTTCATTTTCTTTGGGTATGTACCCAGATGTGGAATTGTGGGATCATATGGTAGTTCTATTTTTAATTTTGAGAGGATCCTTTGTACTGTTTTCCATAGTAGCTGCACCAATTTACATCCGCACCAACAGTGCACCAGGGTTCATTTTTATCTTTTGCCTTTTTGATAATAGCCATTCTAACAGTTCTCAGGTGAGATCTCATTGCAGTTTTGACTTGCATTTCCCTGATGATTAATAGTGATGTTGACTACTTTCTCAAGTACCTGCTGGCCATTTATGCCTTCGTTGAAAAAAAAAAAGTCTATTTAGGTCTTTAGCACGTTTTAATTGACTTATTTGGTGTTTTTGCTATACAGTTGTATCAGTTCCTTTCTTTCATTTATATACCTGTTTTAAGTTTTTATTTAAATTCCAGTTAGTTAACATACAGTGCAATATGAGTTTCAGGTGTACATGATAGTGATTCAACACTTCCATACAACACACTGTGCTCATCACAATGAGTGCCCTCCTTAATCCATATCACCTATTTAACCCATCCCCCACCACCTCCCCTCTGGTAACCATCAGTTTGTTCTCCATTGTTAAGAGTCTGTTTCTTGGCTTGCTTCTCTCTTTTTTTTCCCCCTTTGCTCATTGGTTTGTTTCTTAGATTCCACATATGAGTGAAATCATATGGTATTTGTCTTTCTCTGAGTTATTTCACTTAGCATGATATTCTCTAGCTCCAACCATGTCATTGCAAATGGCAAGTTTTCATTCTTTTTATGGCTGAGTAATATTCCATTGTGTGTGTGTGTGTTTATCACTTCTTCTTTATCCATTCATCAATCGATGGACACTAGGACAGTTTCCATAATTTGGCTATTGTAGATAATGCTGCTTTAAACATTGAATTAGTATTTTTGAATTAGTATTTTGAATTAGTATTTTTGAACTCTTTGGGGTAAATTCCTAGTAGTGCAATTGCTGGATCAGAAGGTAGTTCTAGTTTTAACTTTTTAAGGAACCTCCACACTGTTTTCCACAATGGCTGCTCCAGTGCGCATTTCCACCAACAGTGCAGGAAGGTTCCCCTCTCTCCACATCCTTGTGAGTACCTGCTGTTTCTTGTGTTGTTAATTTTAGCCATTCTGACAGGTGTGAAGTGATATTTCATTGCAGGTTTCATTTGTATTTCCTTATATATTTTGGATATCAGCTCCTTAACAGATATGTGGTTTACAAATATTTTCTCCCTTTCTGTATATTGCCTTTTCATTTTGTTGATCATTTCTTTTACTTTGCAGAAACTGTTAATTTGATATAGTCCCCCTTGTTGCTTTTTGCTTTTTGTTGCTTGTGCTTTTGGTGTCATATCCAAAAAATCATTTCCAAGACCAATGTCCCCTATGTTTTTTGCAGTTTTTTGGTTTCAGGTTTGACATTTAAGTCTTAAATCAATTTTGAGTTATTTTTTGTCAGGTCTTGTCTCCATTATCCCTCCATCCCTAGGAAGGGTAAGAGTTTCCCAATACTGAAAATCTCTGGGTTACTTCGGGTTCTTGGTTTGCATTTTCCTTTTTTTCCAACATGTTTAAATATTTTCTATTGAACGATCTGGTGAGGGCTTTCTTTTCCTTCCTAAATCCTGACTGATATGAGGATTTAAATATTATTTTAATTCTTCTGAGTTTTATTAAATCCTTAAGAAACTTAATATATTCAGATTTTTGGGTAAAAATCTTAAACACTATATATTTTTAAATGTTCTCATGAAGTGGTGACATACCTATATCGATCTATTATTCCACTTATCTAGATTCCACTTATCTAGATCTACTAATCTATAAACATTAACACATTGTGACTTTAGAGTTTGGTTGCACTAGTATCTGTACACACAAGACATGTATTTACTGACAAATTTTAACAACTTCTTTTGCACATACTTAAGTTTTGTGTTAATTTTACATTCAAACTAAAAGTATGGAAGAAACATATGTTCAATACAAGTTCTATATCAAAATATTGGGTGTGTCTCTTGCATTGCACCATTTTCCAGAATTAATAGGAGTAGGAAGATGCGAATATTGCATGCAGTAACAGCTAAGCATGGCTGGTAATAGTTTGGCATTATGGTTAAGAATTATTGCTGAAATATACCATTTATAATGTCTGCTGCTGATGTATAAATAATTTTGTTGGATTGCTGCTGGGAATTAGTTTTATTTCCCATGCTACATGCATATTTTCCATTTCATTTGAATAAACACTAGAGTATGCAATGGTCTCACCAGTTATAATTTTCATTTATCATATACAAGAATGAACATCACTACTTGGCTCTGAAAGCTGGTTTGACTTGCAAGATTTTACTTCTCTTTCCTTCTGAACTAACATGTTCACAGTAGAATAGGGCAGATCAGGGAGAGTATAGGCTTAAAATTTAGTTTCACTGAAAGAATGAAAAGGGACACTCTGAGTAGTTAGAAAGTATCATTGATTTTTCTCAGCATGATGATTGGTACAGAATCTATTCTGGAGTTTCTTTTTCATCAAAAAGGACTTAAGGTAGACTTAGATAAAATTATAGTATTAAGAGCAACTTCCATAGGGAGGAAAGCATTAGAACATAGGTTTTCACAATGTTATTAAATGTACTTATGCCATATAAGTAATGGGACCCATATTAGCAAGAAGATTTTTTTATCTTCTTAATTTTGAATTTCAATCAATGGCTTTATTTTTATTTATTTTCAAAATATTATAGTTAGTAAAGAAGGTATAGGGGAGCAAAAACTGCCACCCCAAAATGTGTCTGTCAGGTGGATTATTCAAGGCCGATTATTTTTAAGAAACAGAAACCTTGGGAAGAATCTTTGACCTTTCTCCTAAATTCCTAAAATAATTTAGAAAGAGGACCTGCTCCAGGAAGGAAGCTGCTATCACAATAGATAACTACAATATAATATGACCCAGGGTGGTAGACATGGAAGAATTTAGCAAAGTCTGTTTATTAAAATTCTTCTCTGTGTCCTACCATTTCTGTATGGTCCAGCACATATTTGTTCACCAAATATTTACTCTTCATCTTCCTGTGACTTGTCTTCCTTCCCTCTGAAGCCCCAGACCCTGCCCCCATATCCTTAGCTCTGGATGGCATATATGCTTCAATTGCTTCGCTGCCAGTGGGCCTCATATTATTATGAAGCCCCCATGCATACATAATTATATTTGATTTCCTCCTGTTAATCTGTCTTCTGTCAGTTTAATTCTTAGACCAGACAAAAGAATCTTGAAAGGTAGAGAAAAATGTTTCTTTCACCCTCTCTCACCTGTCCCCAGGATTTTACAGTCTACCTTGGGAAGAATTTCTCAAAATAACTTTTTAGGATATAAATAAACAAAGTAAACTGCAATAATGACATATTTACAGTTTTGTAAAATCTTATCTCTAGGAAATGAACTTATTTTTTCTCAACTAAAATGAAGTTTGCCTTGGTTTTTGTGCAAAAAAAAAAAAATCACTGAGGGATTCAGATTGTTTCAAACACCCTGAAATACTGAAGTCTATTCAATTAGCATACATCTGGCTGTCCCTAACTTGTTTACTTATACTTTTGACTAAAATAGTTACAAGAATACAGAGGGAAAAAAAGAGAAAGGAATTAGGTGGTTAATTACATGAATCCAGAAGAAATACTAACATCAAAGGCTGTGAAGCAAATATACTAGTGTTAAAAAGAAGACAGTACAGAGCTACATCAGCTTCTTTCCATCCACTGTTTTCTTTGGCTTCAGTGAAAATCAGAACACTACGTAGTTATTTATCTAATAAAAGCTAATATTTGAGGCATCATGGGCTGGGTCACTTTGGTGCCCCTATATTCATCACACACATAGTAGTTCAAGAAGCTGGATCATGGACATGAACTGGTGATGACTGAAGGGGAGCCGAATTTGTCACCCCAAAATATGCCTCTTTGTATAAGGTTTATCTTGGACTGAAAGAGCAGACACAGACAAGCTCTGAAAACCAAGCAGAAGTTACCCTTTTGTAGGAGATATTGACATGTATAAGGGAAACCTCCACTTGTACGGGTGTCTCCTCTGTATCAGGAAGAGCAGGATGACACTTACTTAGAAACTCTTACCAATGAAGAAAGCATGGACTTAAATCTTCCTAACAACCTCACCTTTGTTTACTGTGTTCTGATAAGCTCCTATAACTGGCCTCTCCATCAACACCTTCTTTTGTCTCTTGCCGAAGATGGTATTTAAGGTGGTCCTTAATCCCATTTGGGGGAGTTACTCAGTTTTCCTGGGTTTCTCCCATATACACAGGAGGTATACATGTTATTAAACTCCTGTTTGCTTTTCTCCTGTTAATCTTTTATTCCAGGGGTTCTCAGCCAAGAACCTAGAAGGGTAGGTTCTGGGAAGGTTCTACGTAGGTTCAACATTCTGGGAAGTGTCGTTTTTCACAAATGAAGTGTTAATGCAGGAGTGTAATTAGGAAAAATTCGAGTAGGAGTAGTATATTCTCCAAGACTCTGGAGTGTCCAGAAAATGGAAAGAATCAAACTTCAACTCTTTGTTCCCCATTCTCAATGAAAAGCTGCTAGGTATTTTTGACTGAAATGTTAATTTGTCTTTAAATTTATATCCGAAATGAAGATGCTTTCAGTTCCTCAACTGAAAAAAAAAATAAAGCTACAATCCTATGGAGATGAAACCTTTCTCTGTAGCCTTGAAGAAAGACTGTATTTCTGCTATGTTCTGCGGGTTGTTTTGCTTTGTTTTGATTTATAAAAGACAAGGAAAAAGATTTCAAAACAACTGCTAGATGTTTTTTAAAAATTGCAAAGGAACATGACCTCTAAAAATCTAAACCAAAACATCATTAAGTCTTAACAAAATTAGATGAAGCCACATGACTTGTATATAAGGGGAAAAAAATAACATCACAATATGCTTAGGTTTAATTCTTTAAGTTTTTCTACCTTGCACAAAACATTTTTTTCCTCCACTTAACTAATGTTTTTCCATTTTAATTACATTCAAGATTGCTACAAGGTAGTCTTTTTGAAATTTAGTGATAAAGAAAAAAAGTCTTCTAATCACTAAGAATAAATTCTTCTATTTTTCTCTACAATAATCTGATTTTAGATTTCTTAATCTTAATCTCTATATCTGAAGAAATGAAAAACAATCCCTTGTATTCTGTGGTTTAAAAAAATGTAATTAGTACTTATATACATAGTGTTGGGGAGGAAATTTTTTTTCTTTTTAAAGATTTATTTATTAATTTTAGAAAGAGAGAGGAGGGGGAGGGCAGAGGAAAAGGGAGAAAGAGAATCTTAAGCAGACTCCCTGCTGAGCTGTTTGCTACGTAGCTTTCATTTAAAATAATCAATATGCTAAAGTGGTACATTTTTGGGCAGCCTATCCTTGGTCCCTACAATAGTTAAGCCATTCTTCAAATTGACAGGGTCATAAAAACACATTCTGAAATGGATGTTAACACGAAATATCACACTCCAAAACCTCCTCCATGGGCAAATAGGTAAAAAATGAAAGCTCAAAAATTATAGGTGAGTACTGATAGCAGTTTTGGATATAAATACATGGAATAAATATGGTTAGAAAATTGATTATCAAAGGGGTACCTGGGTGGCTCAGGTCATGATCTCAGGGTCATGAGATCAAGCCCCGTGTTGGTCTCTACAGTGGGTGTGAAGCCTGCTTAAGATTCTCTCTCTGCCTCTCTCTCTGCTCCTCCCCTCCCATTCACATGTGCTCTCTCTCTCTCTTTCAAAAAAAATTGATTACAAAAGAGTTAAACAGTGATAAAGGTACATTATAGTGAACTGGCTAAGGTTGAAAGTTAAATTATTGAAGAATGGAACTTTGGTCAAGGGTAGAAGAGAAACAGGTGTACTAAATTTCTATCATGTGTTAAGGGAAGACAGATTTTCATATAACTTTTGAATACATGTCTTGCCACTTAAGTTCCTCAATATATGTTTTGGATTAAATAAATACATAGCCAAAAAAAGAGAGACAGAAAATGGCAAGGAACAATTGAATCAAAGAGCATAAATTATTATTGAAATAAGGCTAATGAATTATAAGGAATAAAAATATGACAAGTTGAAGTCCTCTGTCCAAATAAAAAGTACTATTATTCATTTAAAGAACAAAATCATAATATGTTGTAACAAGAGAACATATGTATACATACACAGAGATATTTCAAAATAAAAGGATAGATGGAGTTACGCACTTGAAAAAGCAAAAAGCAAACAGTTGTAGCAATATCAAAATCAAAACACAGTAAATTTTGGTCAACATTAAAGAAGAAAACAGTGATCCTTTTCTGTTCTTTAACAGGCTGCTTCAGAATGATGACATTGCATTAACAAATACTTGAGCACAGATTAATGTTTTAAAAATTAAAAACAAATAATGAAACCATAGGAATCAGTAGCAGATACATATTTTTAGGGGATTTGTGACATATCTCTCAACATTTAACATGTCAAGAATTTTTTTTTATTATGTTCAGTACATCATTAGTTTTTGATGTAGCGTTCAATGATTCATTAGTTGCATATAACACCCAGTGCTCATCACAACACGTGCCCCCCTTAATACCTATCACCAGGCTACCCTATCCCCCTGCCCCCCTTCCTTCTGAAATCGAGAAAAGTTTTAAAAATGACATCAAGATTTCTTGGGATTCTAATAGGTCTATTTAAAAAATTGAAACTGAAGAAAATAAAGCATTTTAAGCTTTGTTCAAACATTTACAAAAATGTATCATATAAGCTATAAATTGTACAAGCCATAATCCCTACACACAATTCTTTTTTTTAAAGATTTATTTATTTGTTTAAGAGAGCATGAGCACAGGAGGGAGGGGGAGAGAGTCCTAAGCAGACTCTGAACTGAGCACAGAGCCCGATGCAGGTTTCAATCTCTTGATCCTAAGATCATGACCTGAGATGGAATCAAAAGTTGGACACTTAACTGACTGAGCCCCCCAGGCACCCCTAAACACAATTCTTTAAAATTTAAAATTAATAACAGCTTAAAATAGCAATCCACCATAAAAATATTGAAAATTGGAAAACAAAGCACTTTTCTGCATTTAGTAAGAAAGTAATGAGAATACAAAATTCTACAAAATAATTTTTTTTCATTTCTAAACTTTTTTTTAAAGATTTTATTTATTCACTTTAGAGAGAGAGAGAGAGAGAGAGAGAAAACAAGTGTGGCGGGGGGGCAAGAGGCAGAGGGAGAGAGAGAGAAGCAGACTTCTCGCTGAGCAGGGAGCCTGATGCGGAGCTTGATCCTAGGACCCGGAGATCATGACCTGAGCCAAAGGCAGATACTTAACCATCTGAGCCACCTAGGCACCCCTCATTTCTAAACTTTTAATAAGAATAGTAATAAACAACTAAATGAGCAAAACAAAATAACATCTAAATTAAACAAGTCTAAGGAATTCCAAAAAAAGGAAAGCAAAGATGCAGGAACTTGGGTGCCTGGGTGGCTCAGTTGGTTAAGCAACTGCCTTCAGCTCAGGTCATGATCCCGGAGTCCCGGGATCGAGTACATCGGGCTCCCTGCTCAGCAGGGAGTCTGCTTCTCCCTCTGACCCTCCCCCCTCTCATGCTCTCTCTATCTCATCCTCTCTCTCAAATAAATAAATAAAATATTTAAAAAAAAGATGCAGGAACTTATTGCTCTTCCTTCTTATTATAGAAATTAATAAGCCATAAAATATGAGGTTGTATCTACTCAATTAAAATTCTCAAATATGGTTGCTTTCAAAAAAGAAACAAAACAAAATAGAATTAATCTAAAACCAAAATCAAAAATAAAAGAAAGCAATCACAAACACATTTAGAAATCAGAAAGCAATATAAACATGTTTACAATTATATTATTAACAGATTTTAACATTCCTAAAAATGGATCATTTTCTAGAAATCATGGAATTAGTTAAAAGAAGAGGTAAGAAACTTGAAGAGGATAACCATGGAAGAGATGGACAAATGATTAACTATCATCTCTAAAACTAACTGTTGAATGGATTTTGGGGTGAATATTTTAAAGCTTCATAGAAAAAAATAACTGTCTTACTTTAAAAATAGTTCAGAAACAAAGAGAAAGATGAAATATATCTAATTTTGTATTTTATAAAATTGATAAAGCTGAGAATCATAAAACAAATTAAGAGAACTACTGACCAAACATATTTATAAACAGGTTTTTAAAAAATCTTAGTAAATTACTTAAGTGTAAAAATATCATGTTCTAATATAATGGAAATAGTATTATAGGAATAAAAAATATTATCTAATACATTTTAAAATTTTAATGTGATTATAGATTTCCTAGAGAGAGAAATGCTCCCAATAGATAGAAAAAACTGCATATGAGGAAATCTATCACCTATTTTTTTATTTTTTGGTCATGCAAAAATATTTTACTGGGCATTCTGGAAAAAAGGTTTCATGTTCAAACAAGTTTGTGAATATACATACAGTGGAGTATATGGAGGGCATATCTTGATCCCTCGGTTTCATCTGGAGTCTGCCTTTCTTGCTTCTTTAGCCAACCATGTAACCCTTGGTAGACTAATTGTAGTAGCATTGACATTAGTGAACGTTTCAATATGAAGCACAAAACCTAAGCAGGTCTACTCAAAGCCCTTTTATGTACATACATACAGATTCAACAATCAAAGATAGCAAATCTACATATGTCAGTGGTCCTTTTCATACTGCACAGAAAGATTGAAACCAACATAGTTAGAAATAAATTGAAAAATAAATAAGAAAATGATAACACTTGGTGATATTAATTTTGCTCTTGGATATAGACATCCTACAGACAATTTCTCCTATAAACTAACTGATAAAAGAAATCCATTCTTTAGAAAATTTGAGTACAATTTGTAATTATTTAAAACATTTTAAAACTCTAGGTATTAATGAGAACATATTTCTCTGTCACATAACATGACAGAAAATTTAAAGGTTAATTTGCATCATGAATTTCCAAGAAGGCTGGCCAATTATTTAACTATGGAACATAGTTTTTTTTTTTTTTTTGAACACATGCTAGATAACACTACCTCATAACCTAAAACAGGGCACCTTGTCTCTTGATCTGTTTCTCTTTACACTTGTTTTTCTATTCCTTTGCTCAGAATAAGCTAGTCTCATCTATAATCTATGAATATCTATATTATTGCATTCTGAAACTGTATCTTTGTTGAAGATACGGTGAAGAAGAAAAAAATGAACCTAAATGTCAATTTTACAAAGAGTTAGTGACCTTCTTGCCTTATTGGTTTTTATTTAGCCTACTGCAGGGTTTTAGTTGCCGAGCTATGAGGCAGTATAATCAACTACTTTGTATCTTAAAAGGCAAAAATACTTCTAAATGTAATCATGGAACATCCATGTTAAAGCATTAGTTGATATTATATTGAAAATCAGAAAAGATGGCAAAGATGAATGCCATTACTAATTTCAGAAAATGTTAAGGAAAAGGTTTGATCTAAATCAATATTTAAGTAGTCATGAAAAAAACATGAACAATGTACTCAAAATAACCTAATTTTCCTTTTTGGTACATGTTATTCCTTGAAATTCTAAAATAATCTCTGGAAATAACTGATAAATAATGAGAGTGCCATAAAGTGAATTGGTAATAGGTAAATAGAAGATACTAGAAGTGGTCTATGTTTACAATTATTAAATTATTTCCTAAATGTTTTTGGTTACAGTAGCAACAAAACCAGAACTATAATGAATAAATTAATAATATGTGAAATATATTTGAAGACAAAAATGTTTAAAAATATTTTAGAATCATTGAAAATGATATATGTGAAAAGAAATACCATATATCTGAATATGATTATATTTATATATATGCATATACACTCATAAATTATATGTATAATCTTACCATTGTGATTGCAAAATAAACTTTAATGGATTATTATTGTTATCATTAATCTGAAACTTGGCCACATGATTCTGAAGCTCACCTTCATGGGAATACATGGGTGAAAAGAGGTAACACTTTGCAAATGAAGAGTGTTGTTTCCTTTTCTGGAATAAAACTGATGAATAATATTTAAATGTGTTATAATCTATAGACTGATTGGAAAGAATAGCCAGTGCAAATGCAGTTGTTTCAAAAATGTTAAGGTCTGATGAAGATAGCAATAAGAAGTAATAAAGAAGAAATGGACTAGAACACAATTATCACAGGTTAGTTTCTCTTGAAATAGATGCTGGAAGTGTTTAGGGTGAAAGATGTTCATTACAGATCAATATCTGCGAAGGGAAGCGGAAGGACACAGCATCAAGTCAGACTGCAGTGGAGGCCTGACCATCCTCAGCCAACCCAGCAGGACGCTCTGGAGTGAAGACTGCCCACAGTTTCCTCAGCTGGGCCGAAAGGGACAGGCCTTTACACCAGACTTGGGCTGCCCAGGAGAAAGCGGTGCTTTACTTAAGGAGGCTCTCAGCAACAAAAACAGACCCTGATGCACGGCTGACAGTGAGTGGGCAGCTCTCTGCTGATCACATTCCCAGCAGCTGGGCAACAAATACTTTCTTTAAAAGGGGGCTAGGTGGTTCCTCGACAATGTTGTTGATTCCACTAGTTTCATTCATAGCTAAAATCTTTCTCCCTGATTTTATTTTATTTGTTTTAAAGATTTTATTTATTTATTTGACAGAGAAAGAGAGCTAGAGCACAAGCAGGAGGAGCTGAAGAGGGAGAAGAAGCAGGCTCCCTACCAAGCAGGGAGCCCGGTGTGGGGCTCTGTCCCAGGACCCTGGGATCAATGACCTGAGCCAAGGCAGCTGCTTAACCAACTGAGCCACCGGGGCGCCCCTTTCTCCCTGATTTTAGAGATATCTAGGGATGCCTGTGTGGCCCATCGGTTAGGCGTCTGCCTTCAGCTCCGGTCGTGAACCCGGGGTCCTGGAATGGAGTCCAGCATTGGGCTCCTTGCTCGGCGGGGAGCCTTCTTCTCCTTCCACCTGCTGCTCCCCCTGCTTGTGTGCTCTCTCTGTCTCTCTGACAAATAAATAAATAAAATCTTTAAAAAAAGAGATATCTAATAATATCTATAACAACAAAAGAAATGACAAGGAAAAAGATGAACAGATAAATATAACTAGGAATATCTTCTAATTTCATTGTCAGCAATATGGAAATAGTCTCTATTCCAAAACATCCAGAAATTCTGTATTTCTGAAAGGACCGAGAACTAGTTAGATTAGAGAGTACCATGGCTTCAATGTGTGGTTTTGCAGAGTTTTTCTGTTATCCCAAAAGAAAGGAAATCATCCTGGGGTCCATAGGAATTGCAACTGAAAGAAGTAAATAAAATCAGAATTTTCAGACAACTCATTCAGTAAAAAGTAGGTCAAGAAAGTCCTCTGTCACAAGGAAATGGCAAAGAAGTTTGTCTGTCTTGGCTTGTCTCAGAATGCAGGTAGGTGAGGGGCTAGACATTTTCCCAATAAAATTAAAAACATAAGCCTACCCACAGCAAAGTTCATAGTTCGATTTTTCACTAAATGAATAAAGAATTCCCAATCCAAAAATAAAAAAAAAAAAGAAAGAGAAAAAAATGATTCCAGGCTGATGATACTGCTAAGGCACCAGGAGGAAACAAACACAAACCTTTTCAGAGCAACCCACTCTCAGCTCAAGTATTTAAATTAAAAAGCAAGTATTAATTGTTTTAACATGGGTAAAACTCAAGAACACACTCTTACATGAAAAATAGGAGTTGTAGAGAATTATAGAAATAATTTACGTACAGACTGAAAACAAGCAAATCAATTGTTTGGGGATAAATATCAGTCATGCCTAGGATTCTGTACTACAAATTCTGAAGGGTGGCTTACTCCAAGGAGGGAAGAAGGAGGGAGAGAAATGAGCTTGGAGAAGAATATTCAGGAGTTTCAAGTCTATCATGTTTTATTTCTTTAAAAAAAAAATCTGGAGCAAATATGGTAAAATAAGGCTGTGCTTTGGTTTGAATCTTATTCCATTTATTGTTTTGACTACTTGATAGAAAATATCTCTCTCAGCGATAGAAAAATTCTTGTCTTATTTTCTTCAAAATTGTCTCTGCTTCCCTTCTCTGGAGTTTCAATTAAATGGATAGGAGGATTGATAGGTAAATAATGAAAAACCCTTAGAATGGTACATGAACATTTCAACTGCTATAATTGTAATAGTTATTATCTTTACTACTTTTTTATTTTTTAATTTCATTAACTATTTATTCTGTCCTTTGAATAGGTTTAACTTTACCTTTCAACACTTATACTGAACTGACTGCTCCAAATAAATCCTAGTTTTATATAAGGATTTTATTTTATTTTTATTTTTTTAGGTTCAAATCCAGGCTTTATTGCTTTCTTTCTTTTTTCTTTAACTGATATTTTTCCTAGATTTATTAGTGAGGCGTCTGCTTTAACATTAATTTTTAGACATAATTTTTTTTATACAGAAAGGCAAACGACCTGAGTCATTCTAGTTAGATAAATGTACATTTTCTTTCTTTCTTCCTTCCTTTCTTTCTTTTTCTTTCTTTCTTTCTTTTCTTTCTTTTTCTTTCATTTTTGATGTAGTGTTCCATGATTCATTGTTTGCATATAACACCCAATGCTCCATTCAGTACGTGCCCTCTTTAATACCCATCACCAGGCTAACCCATCCCCCCACCCCCCTCCCCTCTAGAACCCTCAGTTTGTTTCTCAGAGTCCACCGTCTCTCATGGTTCGTCTCCCCCTCCGATTTCCCCCCCTTCATTTTTCCCTTCCTACTGATCTCACTGATAAGAGGAATTCTTAATCTCAAGAAACAAAGTGAGGGTTGCTGGAGTGGTGGGGGCTGGGAGGGATGGGGTGGCTGGGTGATAGACATTGGGGAGAGTATGTGCTATGGTGAACGCCGTGAATTGTGTAAGACTGTTGAATCACAGACCTGTACCTCTGAAAAAAATACATTATATGTTAAAAAAGAGGATTTTATTATTTTTTAACACAAAGGTTTACACTTTTACTGTTATTATTCAAATATGTCAATCAGTCTTTTCCTCTGTGGCTTTTTGTTTTGTTTTTAGGCTTGCATAAGCCTTCTCCACCAAAAATGTGATAAACACCTTTATTTTGTTAGTGGTTCGAGGAATACCAGCACCATCATTCGTTTAATGCCACACTTTTCCCATTCTTGAATTCTTCACTTAAATCCTATTTTGGCTAGGTGGAATATGCCTTTGAGTAATGATGCAAGAAAAGACACAAAGTGGTATTTTTTTTCCTGACCCACCACATGTTTGAAAATTTGCCTTTCTCATTTGAAGAACACTCTAAATAACTGTAGAATGTTTGGCTCACAATGTATGCCTTCAAGTCTGTATGCATGTCCACTATTATTATATCTGTATCAGTGCATATCTGTCAAATATGAGGTATTAAAATAATAGAGAGAAATGTCCCTGAACTGAAGAAAAATTAAGCTTTCTAGTTGAAATTACTCTGCAAGTTCTAAGTTGAAAGAAAATCTTATAAACTTTCAGATAGTAGATAACTTACAAAGATGTATCAGGAGCATAGTTATAACAAATTCAATATCAGAAAGTGAAATTTAAAGCCAAATGCATCATATTTGACAAAAAAGATATTATGATATAAAAAAGATATGCAAATTACATATAACAGTGATAGGCTTTTACATGAAAAAGGACACAATTGTGAAATACCCAAGAAAACATTCTCTTAGAAAGAAAAGGAAAATTTGACAACTCTGTTGTGGTTGTGGTCTTTTTTTATACTCCTTACAAAATTTGATCTATCAAGTATACAAAATGTAAGCAAAGACATAAAGATATGAATGCAATAAACAAAGTCAACTGAAGATTTATTCATTCAATAAAAATATATTGAGTGCCTCCTCTGAGGAATGGGGAAAAAATTCAGTGGCTAAAACTGACAAGGTTGGTACCCTCATTATGCTTATATTCAAACTGGAGAGACAGAAAATAAAATTTTAAAAAAGACATTTAAAGGTTGTTGTAAGATCTATGATAAAACCATTAAGGGTGAGACAACAGAGAAAAACACAACCCCATCCGGCGCGCGCGGAAAACCAGCAATCAGGGAGAGGATGGCCTCTAGTGCTCAGCCTCTTCAGGGAATCACTTCAGCTACACAGAGCTGCCTTGCCCCATGGCCCCCCTTCTCAAGGGGCCCCACTTCCTAAGACAGACCAGGATAGGGATAGAAAGCCCAACCACTTTGTCTCAGTCCAAGATAACTCTGATGAGTGGTTATATTCTCCCAAGCACCCCATGAGACTAGCTAAGCTGTCAGACTTGCATCAGAGCACCCTATCTCCCCCTGCTTAAGCCTGCTTTTTTCTGCTTCCTATAGGTGATAATCCCAAGGACGTCCCATAATAAAGATGCTGCACAGTGATCTTTGTTCAGAGTCTGCATTCAAGAGACAACAACCTGTGGGGTAGGCAGGAGATAGGTAGTACATATAGACCTTACTAGGCCACTGTAATAAGTCTGCTTTTATTGAAACTTGATTAGAATTCAAATGAGATTGGGGCGCCTGGCTGGCTCAGTTGGTTAAGTGTCTGCCTTTGGCTCAGGTCATGATCTCAGGGTCCTGGGATTGAGCCCCACGTCGGGCTCCCTGCTCATAGGGGAGTTGCTTCTCCCTCTCCCGCTGCCCCTCCCTGTCATTTGTGTGCTCTAATAAATAAAAAAGAAACTTTTTTAAAGAATTAAAATGAGACTTTTAAGCATACTGTCCACATATCCAAGGAACAGTTACTAAAATTGATCATATACAAGGCTATAAAGAATACCTTAATAAGCTCCAAAAATTATGTATAATACATACTATATCCTCTCACTTTAATCAAATCATCTGCAGGTTCTTGGGTGGATGGTGAACTGGCAGTAGAATACAACCGAGGACCCCATGACATCCAATGATCTCTACCTGCCTCCACAATATTTTTTAATTCCTTCAACTTTTCACATTCATGAAATCACTCCTGATCTACAAGTGTTCTTCCCTTTGGATGAATGAGTGCTAGTTTCATGAAATTTGTTAATTCTTATTTAGGCATCTATTCAAGAAGAATTTGTTTAGTACCTCATCATATTTTAGACACCTTCCTAGAGGCTGGAGATCCAGTAACGAAAATGACTGTCTTGACCTGACTGTCTGGGAAAGTGAATGAAAAATATTACCTAAAATTCTCTCTCTCCCTCCATCCCTACCCCTCCCTTCAATTCTCTTTTCCTCTCTTGCTGCAAATCTGTATCAGAAATCCCATTCAATTCAACAAATATTTATTGACCACATCTTAAGTGCTAGAAAGGAATGACCTGTACGTTGAGAATAAAACAGTGGTCTTGTGCCTTCAGAAAGAGGTATTTACTCTCAAAATTCCATGAGGTTTCTTACAGTTGACCTGTAGAATCTTTCCATATGTCCAGTGGGTTTTCTATTTACTGTTTCTAGAGGAAGTTGAGCTATGTTGATTCTGCTCTTGTTATGACTGCTTCACTGGGAGGAAATACTTCTGACCCTGATTTGTTGTGGCCACATGCTCCCAGAGGAACACCTAAAGCAGATACTTTTTTATGCTGGCTTGCTGAGAACCTGTGTGTGTGTGTGTGTGTGTGTGTGTGTGTGTGTGTGTGTGTGTATCCGTCAATTTTATGTAAGCTCTTAGACCTCTGAAAAATGGGATATCAATAAGGTTCCATTAAAATCTCCTCCACTAATTCTCAGGCTTTGAAATCAGAAATAAAATCTTTACATGAACATTAGGATATAAATAAAAAGCAAACAAAACCCAATAAATTACACGAGGACGATTCAAAATGGAAATCCTAGTTATGTCCAAATATCTTTGCAATTGTTTCCTTCTTTAGGAAGTCTTTGATGATTCCATAAATAGGTTGAAATGTCCTTTATTAGAATCTTTATGGCTCTTTATGAATTAAATGGAATATTCTCACAAATCTAGAAGCTCTGATGCTTTTAATAGTTGAAATTAGGTGATATCCTATACATGGCACAGATGACAGATACTAATTTTAGTCCTTGATGCCATAAGTAAAGATGGTCAACACTCGCACTCACAAATTTACATAGGCATAGACTAGTTTTCTTGAGAAAAGAGGGAGAAGGACCATGGTTATTAAATTTTTCTACGCAATGACATTACCTGGACATCTTTAAAAATACTGACGCTTGGCTCCCACCTCCAAACATTCTGATTTAACTTACCTGGGGTGTGACCTGGGCACACCTCACTAAAATCATTGAATTAAGATCATAACCCTCCTTCTGAAAATCAGAGGTAAAGATATTTAAAGAAGCCTGATAAGTCAGGGTGATACCCTTCAAAATCCCATTGTGAAAAGGGACAATGCTCACTCTTAAAAAGAGATTTATGACAAAATAGGAGCCTAGGTATCTGAGCTATCTTTGGTGTGGATGCCAACTGGGGAAATCTTGCCAGATCCTTTTTCTGCCTTTGCGCCTCATATGAACTCCATGAAACATGCCTGAATGCCTTTCAAAGATTCAAAAGGATATGAAAATGAAAGGACTACATCAATTGGGGCCCTCTCAGTTTTGGTGTGGGGTCCTGCAGGTTGAGCATAATTAAGCATGTTCTATTGTAATTTATCAAATCACTTCCATTGTGGAAAATTGTCAAAGATATGCCCTAGTGAGAAATGGCAGACATAGCTTGGTCAGAATGTTATCTCCATGATGTGTTTAGGGCTTCAACACTGATCGGAAACTGTAACTGTCCAAGACTAGCATTCATGCAGGAGCACAGACAACTAGACTTACAGGGGAAATTCTTAGGAGGTCAGTCTCTGTAGAATGCAGCCTCATCCGCTGGCACACTTTAGGCAGGTAGAAGCAGGTGGGCAAATGTAAGAAAACTTCGGGATCTTTTGCAATATTAAAAAAGGGGAATCCTTGTAAAAGGCTGAACTTCTTGCTAAATTGGCATGTCAGCACTCGGTCAACTTATTCTGGCTATTTAATACTGATTTGACTTTAATAGGTAGTCAGACTTGTTGAGTAATAAACCTGTATTTTGTATTTGTCATTTCATGCTAGAGTCTTTGTCTTAATCATCTACCACCCTCAGTATTTGTAAACAAAAATTTAAAAGCATTTAAGAGTGCCAACCATGGAAATTGATATCTTAGATTCTAATCTTGACTCAGTCTCTTTTTTTTAAAAGATTTTATCTATTCATTTGAGCAGGAGAGAGAGAGCAAGTGAGAGCACAACAGCAGAGGGATGGAGAAGCAGACTCCCCACTGAGCAGGATGCAGGGATCATGACCTGCGCAGACACTTAACTGACTGAGCCACCCAGGCACCCCTTGACTCAGCCTCTTAAAAAAAGGTGTGATTTGAGATTTCTTAATCTGACTATAAAATAAGAAGCTTAGCAGTACCTGACAAATAGGGATGTTGTTAGATTTGATAGAAGTATTTTAGATAATCCATTTTGTATCTATCCTGATACATACTAAATTAACAGTTATTAGGTATCATGTAT
This sequence comes from Callorhinus ursinus, assembly GCF_003265705.2. Lineage (NCBI taxonomy): Eukaryota > Metazoa > Chordata > Mammalia > Carnivora > Otariidae > Callorhinus > Callorhinus ursinus. The sequence goes on along the minus strand of NW_027397078.1, from coordinate 14,794,393 downwards.
CTTATTTTTATATTCCCTGCAATGGACAGTATAATGTTTTTATATCATGGGTATTTAATGAGCATTTCTTTGAAGAGAACTATATTCTGATATCACTAATCTGAGAGATTTATGTATGACTTTCTTAGTCGGGGAAAGGGGTGTATTCTGAAAGACGAATCTTTTTAAACAGATTTTTTTTTTTATTCTAAGACAGAATTGTTCTAGAAATATTTGAAACAGCATGATAGAAGAGCATCTATTAGACAGAAAATGCTGAGAATTTTAGCCAAAAACCATACAGCAGCTTCAAAATGTTCTGAAAACTTAGTGCCCCACACATTTGGACTTAAACTGACCAGCAGGCTGAGACAATATATTTATATGTACTTCCAGTATAAGCATACTGGTATCCCTTGCACCTTAAGTAGATTTCTTTTTTCCTCTTAGTCTTTGATAGTTTGGAGGGAAAAGAAAATAACTTCACAGTGCCATTTTATAGTTTTATTGCTTAGGTATTTCATTCGACTTCTTCAGGCTCAGCTTCCAAAGATTCATTCATCTAAATCAGCCTTAGGCTTCACTTATCTCCAATCCCTCCAAATCATGTTCAGACCGATGGCATAAAGCAGTGATCTCACTTTAAATTTACTTAACCTTCCATTTCAGAAGTTACAATGTGATTTTTTTTATTCTGCTCAAGCAATCACAAATTTTAAGTTTCTTTGAGTTTGTTCTTCAGTGGAAGCCTTCAGGATGCACTTAGAAAAATCCATTATGAGCAAGAGTGGCAAGCAAATAGGACACATTTCCTCAGTGTCTGTGTGTTGATATCCCAGGGCTTACCCACCTTTCTGAACCGTTCATGACATTCAAATTTTCAAAATTACTCATCACCTGGAATGTAGCTTCCATTCTCTTTTAGCTTGTATTTTCTCTTTTAAATGTGCCTATATGTAACTCATGAATTTTTATCAACTCATACATCAGTTCTAATTCCTCTATTTCTTAGACATCTCTCAATCTGAATTTAGCTGATTAAGTGAGTTAAATTGCTTTAAATAATTTTATCCTCGAATGCTTAAATTTTATGAAAATGTAAGCACCACATGAAGCATTTAAGAAGGACATATGCAGCAAAAAGCATTTCTGTACAGTGAAATATGAATTTCTATTTTTCTTTGTATGTAATAGAAAAAGATACTAGTTATTCAAGCGGCAAAAAAAAGTCAAATGATGTGACTCAAAATGGTTTTGTAATCTAACTGTAAATTCTCTAAGACAAGGAAATAGTAAAAATGTGTCCTCCCAAACACTATGAACAAGGTTAAACATACCTCTTTGTGAAAAGAATTATTTTGAACAGATGGGATGTTGGTTTGGCTTGTAAAAAAGATATACATTTTTTTTAGCTGTTTCTTATCATCTCTCCTATTTAAAGCATTTTGAGGGGAAACATCTGAAATGGGAAATTTTACCTTTGTCAACATTATACAACAAAATTCTCCTGTTCTATATTTATTCAGAGTAAGCAGCCAGAAATTCGTGTGTGATGACCTATGTATTCTTGCTATTAACAAGTAGAAGAAACAGGTTTTAATATCTTCTGGAAGACTTCCAGTGGAAAAAAAATTAAAGTTGATCTACAGTCAAAGTAGAATGGTAATTAATTGAACAAATTCATAACCAGGAATCAAAAGATGATGATAATCTTAAGACATAGAATGGAACTAATACAATAATATATCAACTATACTTCAATTTAAAAAATTTTAAAAAAGAGAATGGAAATCCCAGGACTGTGCCTACTGCTATAGAATAAAACTAGTAGGAAAAAGCAGTTGGAAGCTCAATCAGCCATGATGACACAAACTGAAGAAGGAAGAAGCAAGTTTTCCCATGCCAACTTTTTCATTCTTTACCATTAAGGTTGTTCCCTTAGGAGATGGCTTTCCTGGGAACTGCTATTGAAAAAGCAATGTGCTATCATAGAGAAGCAGTGGCTCTGATCTGAGTCCTAACTGCCACATTCTGGTCATGTTGTGCCCAGGTTACTCATGTGCAAAATTACATAATTGTGCCAGTCCAATCTACCTCAGTAAACTGTTATAGCAATCAAGTGACATGTAATATATACAGATTCCTTAAACTACAAATCACTATAAACATATTAGTAATTCTTATTCTACAAAGAGTTTTTCCCGATATTGAATCTTAGTACTTTTGATCTTTTAAGTTCAAGGAAATAATTAAGCATTGAGCAAATATACTAGGGCATTGTGACTTTTATGTAAATGCTTCTGTCATCATCCCCATCTTTAGTTAGCTTCCCTACAACCCTTTGTGGGCTTGGCCAAGTTATTTGTTTTGGTAAATGTGATGTGAGTGGACATGACAAAAGCAGAGTCTTCAAATGTTCTTTTACATTTGGTCTTGCCCCCTCGATCTTCTGCCATCACCATGAAAAGAGCCTGCACCACAGATAGTCTGTTGGTCCCTGAAGAATTAGGGGTATGCACAGCAGACCTAAACCTAAGCTGAGGCCTGGAGCCAAGCTCAAATGAAACCAGCCTAAGTGAATGCCAAACAATTCACAAATGTTTAAGTGAAAAAAAAATGATGCTTGTTAAAAGCCACAGAGTGGGGGGTGCCTGGGTGGTTCAGTGGGTTAAGCATCAGACTCTTGATTCCAGCTCAGGTCATTATCTCAGTGTCGAGAGAGCAAGTCCCATGTGGGCTCCACACTGGGCCTGGAGCCTACTTAAGATTCTCTTTAGCCCTCTCCCTCGGTCCCTGCGCACCGCCCCCCTCCCCCACAGCTTGCACATGTGGGAACTCTTTCTCTCTCTCTCTCTCTCTCTCTCTCTCTCTCTATATATATATATATATATATATATAAACTTAGGGATATATATAAGCTATATAAACTATAGGGATGGCTTCTTAAGCAAAATTATGTTGTGTATAGTTTAATCTGGGATTGCCATGTTATAAAGTCAATACATAGAAAATCCAAATGAGTCACACTCTTAGAGATTTAAAAAAAAATTTAACATCTAAATTTCTTTTTTTTTAAGATTTTATTTATTTATTTGACAGAGAGAGAGAGAGAGAATGAGTGGGGGGGAGGGGAAGAGGGAGAAGAAGAAGCAGACTCTCCACTGAGCAGGGAGCCCAAAGCAGCGCTCGATCCCACCTGGGATCATAACCTGAACGAAGGCAGACACTTAACTGACTGAGCCACCCAGGCACCCTGATAGGTTGCCTTTTAATTTGCAATTCCACTTCTAGGTATTTATCTGAAGAAAATGAAAACAATGTGAAGAGATATATGCACCCCTATGTTCACTGCAGCATTATTTACAATAGCCAAGATATGGAATCAACCTAAGTGCCCAATGATAGATGAATGGACGAATATAGACACACACACACACACACACACACACACACACATGCACAAACACACACACACACACGAATATTACTTAGTCATAAAAAAAGAATGAAATCTTGCCCCATGTGACAACATGCATGGACCTTGAGGGTATAGTATGCTAAGAGAAATAAGTCAGAGAAAGACAAATATTTTATGATTTTACTTGTACGTGGAATCCAAAAAAACCCAAATGAATAAATAAAACAGAAACAGACCCATAGGTGCAGGAAACAAACTGTTGGTTACCAGGGCGGGGAGGGGTTGGGGGGCAGGCAAAACAGGTGAAGGGGATTAAGAGGTATAAATTTCCAGTTGCAAAATCATTAAGCCATGGGGATATAATGTACAGTTTAGGGAATATAGTCAATAATATTGCAATATTTTGTATGGTGATAGATGGTAACTAGACTTATTGTGGGGCTCATTTCCTAATGTATAAAGATATCAAATCAATATGATGTATGCTTGAAACTAATAGGATATTGTTTGTTAATTATACTTCAATTAAAAAAAAGAGGGAGGCCTTAACCTTACTCTGACTGGAGCCAAGCTCAATCAAGCCCAGTCTAGAAAAGATTAACCCCCTCCCCCAGACACCTCATTTGCATGAGTGAGATACAAATGCTTATTATTATAATCCACTTTTTGGGTTAGTTTGCTTTACAGTAGTATTTTTTCAAATACTGCAAATATGTCATTTATTTTTAAGATTCTATTTAAATTCCAATTGGTTAACATATACTGCAATATTAGGTTCAGGTGTACAATTTAGTGATTTAACACTTCCATACTATTCTGGGTGATTCACAGTATTTAAAAAATGGCTGATAGAAGCATAATTCCTACACTAAAATTGTGTAACTCTGAAGGAATCTGATGGATTTCAATTGTTAGCCTGTAGATGAGTTACAAATCTTTCCATGGTGGCAAGGTGTCATGTGCTGGTGTGAAGCTTGTACCTAAGTTTCAAAGAGCAGAGCATGTTTCAGAAACAGTATATTTTTGTTTTAGGCTTTTTAAATTTTGTCAGGTTTCCTTACCATTATGATTTCTTAGTCTTTCTAATGAAATAAATTGCTTTTTGGCGACAAAAATGTTGTTTTTTTGATAAGATACAGGACAATATTGTGAATTGTATGAAGAAACAGGCATCATAGAGCCACGACTGATGTGTTGAATGTTTTCTTAGAACAATTCAAAAAAATATTAATTGAAGCTCCTACATAATAAATAATATCAATTTCATGGAGTTAATGGGCTGAAGTAAAACAGACATTATATTTATTAAACTAAATAACTCAAATGTACTTCAGCACTCACAGCACAAACATGTTTTAGAAATGGAGAGGTTTTTCCAAAAGCCTAAAAATAAAGTTAAGAAAAAGATCAATATATTTCTGTAGAATATATAATCAATATAAAGACATGTTAAAAATACCTGTTGACTTTCCTAAAATCTAACTATGATTTGTAATGTATTTTCACATTAACACTGTAACTCTGAAGCAAAATAATAATGGTGGAAGCTGATGTTTTATTTAAATTAAGTGAAATATGTAAGTTTAATAGGCTTTGCAATTTTGTTAATAGCAAAGCTAGGATAATAATCTAAGTCAGATAGGAAATAGACTCTAATAAGTTTTTCTGTGCAAACTATGGCATAATAAACATTTCCATTTGTCGTACTTACTTACCTTTTAAATGTTAGCATAAAATAAAAGCACTGTACTGAACATGTTCTCTAAACTTATAAACACATGTCCCTTTGCTAATCTGGGAACAAACTGTAACTTCTGCTTAACTAATTTCTGAATCTTAATCAAGTTGCAAATTCTGTATTGATACACGGAGAAAACACCTCTCCCCCAAACCCGATAGTTTTGCTTTTGGGAATACCTGTTCAAGATTGGCAATTGAGTATAAAATTAGTTGAACCACACAGATTTATTACTTTGATAGCTTTATCAAGCATTTTCTGAAATTTGATAGCATTATATCAAAAACACACATCTGGCTAGGAATTATAAAAAAAATGATATTAATACATAATAATAAAAATGCATGTGATTATTATGCATATACAGCCAATTTGGGATAATACTGCTGTAGAAAACCTGGTACAAAAATTGACTAACTTTGACAAGTATCCAAAAATCTTATTTTAAGAATCAGTAAAGAAGATAGTTAAAAAGAGTTAAATTAAAAAAAATCAGTTCAAAAAAGATCAATTTTAATAGAAGTTTATAAGAATATTAATGTTTTTAATGAGTTTAAGATGTTACATTCCTTTTGTCCAATTATTGTCTAATTATTTGGATTCAAGCATATATACGACCAGACTTTTTTTTATCACTTAATTCCTCAAAGGCACATCTAAAATAAATCATGTGGTTGGACTTAGTGAATTTTCTGGTAATAATTTTGTCTAAATCCCTGGAGCTGAACCTAAACCCCACTGTAGAGATGCAAACGGATGCTGTCTCTGTAAGACCTGTCCACACACGAAGGGCAGGAGAGGCTTTCAAGACACTACTTCAGCTGGGAGTTATAGTAACAGATCTTGATCTATATAGTGTCATTGAAATGAAGTTTAATTAAATCATTATAGAAAAATTGAATGAAACAGGGTAATATTTTCACTTAGTGATAAGTAAAATATACTTTTATTACATCTTAAAATAAGAAGAGTTGTTTTGTTTTTGTAAAGGGAAGGCCATTATTCATTTGGTTGGTCATTTCCCAACATATCGGACCAACCAGCTACTAAGAAAACTTGCAGTGTTAATGTTTGTTCTATTTTTTTTAAAGATTTTATTTACTTATTTGACAGAGAGAGACACAGCGAGAGAGGGAACACAAGCAGGGGAGGGAGAAGCAGGCTTCCCACGGAGCAGGGAGCCTGATGCGGGGCTCGATCCCAGGACCCTGGGATCATGACCTGAGCCGAAGGCAGACGCTTAACAACTGAGCCACCCAGGCACCCCTTGTTCCAATTTTTTCCTGCTCATCCAGATTTGTGAACTTTCCTTCTACTTAGAAAAAAAAATCAAGTTGCTGTTAGAAAAATTAAGCTTGCCACAAGAATATTCTGTTTTTATCCTAGAGCACAGACAGTAATTCTATAAACTTAGATCACAGATCATAATTTCGGAAAGCCAAAACTTTCATTTTTACGATGGGGGCTTGCTTAGATAAAAGGCACTTAATAATCAAAAGCCTGATATTTGAGAAACCTTGAGTTGATGCCCCTTCAAAAGACTCATTAATCTTTAGGAAGACATTGGAGGAGAGTCCCAAAGCTGGGAAGGAGGGGGAGTAGTTGTTACAACAAGACTGTGTAGGACCACAGGCGCTGGTAGGGAAGAAATCAGATGGGGTGAAGGAGGGGTGGGAGAGGGGGTTAGGTGCAGAAAGACTGCAGAGCACCATTGTTTCTATCACCGGAAAGCTGCACAAACATGAACTGGTGCTTGTACACTATATGTTACCACGGGCCTTTGAGTGAGGCTCACCTAGAACGAGTGGTGACATTCACTGTTTTTATTACTGTTGAGAGCCATCCATGATAGCTCTCTGCAACACTTGAAGATTTGATCGCTGAAATCAGAGGTACTCATGACTGATTTGCTTGTTCAGCCCTGTTTCATCTGCATATACAAACAAATTTCTTTGGGTAACAAGTCATAGTTGCCAGGCTTCCGAAACAGAGGGTGGGATCCTGAACATCCAAATTGGGCATGGTGGCAATGGTAATGACTCTTTGTAAGGGAAACCATTTCTAAACTTTCCAGCCCTCATATTTATATGAATCCAAAGCAGTGGGTACAATTTACTACCATTCTATTTGTTTTTTTCTTTTTATAAGATTTATTTATTTATTTATTTGACAGAGTGAGAGAGGGAGCATAAGCAGAGGGAGTGGGAGAGGGAGAAGCAGGCTTCCCGCTGAGCAAAGAGCCCGATGTGGGGCTTGATCCCTGGACCCTGGGATCATGACCTGAGCCGAAGGCAGACGCTTAACAACTGAGCCACCCAGGCACCACGTACTACCATTCCATTTGTAATGACTGTTGTATGTGCTACCATACAAGTAAATGATTCATGTGGTAATCAGGCAGTATCAAGGAGAGAGTGGATACTCATCTGTGATAGATTATTTTCAGGTGGAAACATGATTATTGAAAGATGTGTAAGAATTTTCTGGTCTTGAGACAGAATATTGGTTCAGGTGGGTATACCTAACAGAAAAAAGAATGATATTTAAAAGCATCAACATACTAGAAAACATAACTAGTCACTATGGATAAATTGAGGGATTCATGATGAGGACTTGAGGAAAGACTACTGGAGAAATGGGGAATTTCTATATCATCAAGGTGGTTGTATCATTCTATTAGATTTTGTCCTGTAGGTCAAGGGATGCCATTGAGGAATTTTAAAGAGGTAAGTGGAGTGATAAGATCTACATTTTAAAAAGATCCCCAAATCAAGGATGTTTAGAGAAAAGGGAAATGATTGAAATGTTATAGCCCTTGAGTTTTGCTTGAATTTTAAGTAGAGCAGAGATATGTGATCCTTTTGGAAATACGTGTAAGTTATTACTGAGAGAATTATGCAATCAAAATTTTTAATATTTTGCAATAATTTATTTTTTATATTTTTTATTAGTATCATTTTTTTTCCTTACCAATTTTTTTGGTCTCCTCTTTATCAACCTTTAATTCTTGTGAAACACAAAGTGTCAAGTTTTCCATCTAGTACATACCCACGCATATGCTGACAGGCCAGAGGAGAAGATAATATTAAGTAAGTGGTCAATAAAAAAGTGCTCTGCTAGCTGCTTTTAATTTATAACTGCCTAAGTGATAGTAAGTGGGAAATAGTGAAATAAGAACAAAAGCTCAGCTACTCTAGCCAGTGATAAACAATTTTTGGTTTTGTAGAAAATATATGGTGGTGTTCATTTTTCAGTCTGAAGGAATTGTATATTTCATCTTGGACCACAATCAGAAAATAACTTTTTCCTACTGAAGGATTTTAAAAATTCCTTAAGATGGCACAGCACATGAAAAATACTTTTTGTTCTGGTGAAATAGTGAATACAGCACATGTACATAGGACACCAAGTTCTTAAGTTAGGAAAAAAAAAACATTTATATAGAGTCACAAAGAGGGAAATATCAGGAATAATTGCTTGTGAGCAGAAGCCAGAATAACAAGGAACTAGAATATCCTCAAAGAAGAGTCAACAAAACATACTTGAAAAATATAAGAAACAAGGAATCAAGACTGTATCAAAAAAAATCTCAACCTTTGGGGTACCTGGGTGGTTCAGTCAGTTAAGTGTCTGGCTCCTGATTTTGGCTCAGGTCATGATCTCAAGGTCCTGGGATCTAGCCTTGCATTGGGCTTGGTGCAGAGTCCACTTGGGATTCTCTCTCTTTCTTTGCCCCTTCCCCCACTCATGCTCTCCCTCTCTCTCTCTCTCAAATAAATAAATAAAATCTTAAAAAACCTCAACTTTTAGTTATACTAGGTCAAGGACATTCAGTTGTTCCTTAGTGAGGGTTAAGAGTGAAAGTTAATGAAACCTTGATTGGAAGGTATTCCTTCTTTCTATTCCTAGGTAAGGCCAGATTAAGCTAGTTCTCTTTAATGGAGGTTTTGTTAGTCCCAACAAATCCTTTGTTGTCTTTTATAAATCTCTTAGTTAAACATGCCATCCAAATATTGTCCTAAATAGATACATGGATTGGGGGTTCCCTTTAGACTTTTTTTTTAAGATTTTATTTATTTATTTGACAGAGAGAGAGAGCACAAGCAGGGGGAGCAGCAGAGTGAGAGGCAGAAGCAGACTCCCTGCTGAGCAGGGAGCCCGATGTGGGGCTCGATCCCAGGACCCTGGGATCATGACCTGAGCCCAAGGCAGATGCTTAACTGACTGAGCCACCCAGGCACCCCATCCCTTTTGACTTTTAATAAAGATACTGATTCTCAAGGAGGAAGCATGGTAAATCATATTCCTCAGAGATTTTTTATTTAATAAAGCAGATTATTTCATATTACATGTGATTTAAATCACATGACCATTCTATAGGATAAAATTTTTACCCACAATTTAAAGAAAAAATGAAGTTCAGAAAGAATTATGCATCTTAATCAAAACCACATATCCAGTAAGTGGTAGAGATTGGAAATAAATATAAAACAGGCTAATTTTAGATATTTTTTCTATACTAGTTTTATCTAGTTATGCATCTTTTTGTGAATGTTCTCGTCAACTCCTCATTCAATTGCAAGTGGCATTGGTGTGGGAAAAGGATACATAAGGATAAAAGTAAGAGAAGATATATTAGTTCATTTATGCATTCAACAAATACTTAGTGCCCACTGTATATCAGTTTCAGTCTAAAAGACTGTCCTCAAGATTGTCCTCAAATGAACACTGGGTTCTGTGTAAGAGTTGGTATTTGCCAAAAGGAGTGGGTGGGAACATCAAGCATATGAAACACAGTCTTACGTGAGAATGAGATTTATTGTTGAAGAGATATGCCGAAGTACACTGGGTTTCTTAGAAACTAAAGTTCACAGATTTTGATGGCATAACAAGATGTAGCCTTTTGTACATTTTCTTTAATGACTATATTCTCCTTTCAGAGAGGGGATAAATATAGAGGTGCTTGAAGTCTGAAGTTTTGAAATGTCAGTGTTTTCCAGTTCTCTGTTAGTGCACAGTAATGTATTTTTAGAGTAATCTTCTTGAATACTTCTTTGGACCAAATTCATTACTAAGTCCATCAGTAAAAATATTTCAATGCCTATCTATTATGACATCATGAAAGAAGCCCAATTTTCTGAACTAATGAAATAGCATACTTAGAGGTTGCCAAAATTCTTAACTTTTCTTTCAATATATTTTTTAAGTTTTTATTTAAATTCCAGTTTGTTAACATACAGTGTCATATCAGTTTCAGGTGTACAATTCAACACTTCCCTACATCACTCGGTGCCCATCACAAGTGCCCTCCTTAATCCCCCTCACCTATTTCACCCCCCCCCACCTCCCCTCTGGTAACCATCAGCTTGTTCTCTGTAGTTAAGAGTCTGTTTCTTAGTTTGCCTCCCATTCCCTTTTTCTTTTCCTTTGCTCATTTGTTTTGTTTCTTAAATTGCACATAAGAGTGAAATCATATGGTATTTGTCTTTCTTTGACTGACTTACTTCGCTCACTACTCTCTAGCCCCATCCATGTCATGGCAAAAGGCAAGATTTCATCCTTTTCTATGACTTAGTAATATTCCATTATATATATACACACCACTTCTTCTTTATCCTTTCATCAGTCAGTGGACACTTGGGCTGTTCCCATAATTTGGCTATTGTTGATAACGCTGCTATAAGTATCAGGGAGCATGTATCCTTTCGAATTAGTATTTTTGTATTCTTTGGGTAAATACCTAGTAGTATCATTGCTGTATTGTAGGGTAGTTCTAATTTTATCTTTTTTGAGGAACCTCCGTACACTTTTCCAGAATGGTTGCACCAGTTTGTATTCCCATCAATAGTGCAAGAGAGGTCCCCTTTCTCCACATCCTTGTGAATACCAGGTGTTCCTTGTGTGGTTGATTTTAGCCCTTCTGACAGGTGTGAGGTGATATCTCATCGCAGTTTTGATTGTATGTCCCTGATTATCAGTGAAGTTGACCATCTTTTCATGTGTCTTTATGTTTTCTGGGGAAAAAATGTTTGTGTTTTCTGCCCATTTTTTAACAGGACAATTCATTTTTTTGGGTGTTCAGTTTTAGAAGTTCTTTATATATTTTGGATACAAACCCTTTATCAGATATGTCATTTGAAAATAGCTTCTCCCATTCTGTAGGATGCCTTTTAGTTTTGTTGATTGTTTCCTTTGCTGTGTAGGTTTAGAGGGAACATACCTCTACATCATAAAGGCCATCTATGAAAAACCCACAGCTAATATCCTCAATGGGGAAAAACTGAGAGCTTTTCCTTGATGCTCAGGAATAAGACAAGAATGTCCACTCTCACCATGTTTATTTAACATAGTACTAGAAGTCCTAGACAAAGCAATCAGACAACAAAAAGAAATGAAAGGCATCCAAATCAGCAAAGAAGTAAAAATTTCACTATTTGCAGAAGACATGATACTCTATGTAGAAAACCTGAGAGACTCCACCAAAAAACTGCTAGAACTGATAAGAGAATTCTGTAGTCACAGGACACAAAATCAATGTACAGAAATCTGTTGCATTTTTATATACCAATAATGAAGCAGCAGAAAGAGAAATTAAGGAATCAACCCCATTTACAATTGCACCAAAAATAATAAGATACCTAGGAAGAAACCTAACCAAAGAGGTCAAAGACCTGTACTCTGAAAACTATAAAACTACGGATGAAAAAAATTGAAGGCGACACAAAGAAATGGAAAAACATTCCATGCTCATGGATTGGAAGAACAAATATTGTTAAAATGTCCTATTCAAAGCAGTCCACACATTTAAGGCAATCTGTATCAAAATACCAACAGCATTTTTCACAGAGCTAGAACAAACCATCCTAAAATTTGTATGGAACCACAAAATACCCTGAGTAGCCAAAGCAACCTTGGAAAGAAAAGCAAAGCTGGAGACATCACAATTCTGGACTTCAATATTACAAAGCTGTAGATGAACCATGAGAGACTATGGACTCCAGGAAACAAACTGAGGGTTTCAGAGGGGAGGGGGGTGGGGGGATGGGGTAATCAGGTGATGGGTATTAAGGAGGGCATGTGTTGTGATGAGCACTGGGTGTTATACTCAACTAATGAATCAAACACTACATCAAAAACTAATGATGTACTGTATGGAGGCTAACTGAACATAATAGAAAAAAACAGAATTGACTCAATATTTATTTATAATAAGTCAATTCTGTTTTTTTAAAGCTTGTACAATGTAAGTTTTCAATCATATTAAAAAACCCTGCAATAATCTTGCAATGAACACCCATAAATCCTCCAACTAGATTCTACATAACAATTTTCTCTACATGCTTTACCACATATCTAGCCATCCTCCTATCAGTCAGTTCTTCTTTTTATAATAAAATTCCAGTGATATTGTAGACATCAGTACACCTTATTCTTAAACTCTTCAGCATGCCTATTATTAACTTGAGATCAATATTTCTTTATGTCCTTTTCCTTACAACTTTATTCAGATGTAATTTACCTCTAATAATTTGTACATATTTAAAGGACACCATTTGTTGAGATTTGACATATGTATATATGGGCTAACCCATCACTGCAATGAAGATAATAAAAATTCCCTTCACCAACAAAAGTTTCCTCATGCTATTTTGAAATCCATCAGTCCTTCCACCTCCTAGACCACTGATGATCTGGTTTTTTGTCAATATAGATTATTTTGCCATTTCTAGAATTTTATATGAATGGAACCATAAAGTATTGACCATTTTGTCTATCTACTTTCATTTAAGATAACATTTTGGAGATTCATCCATGTTGTTATTTTGTTGATAGTTTGTTCCTTTTTATTGCAGAGTGTGCCTAAAATGTGCTGCTAGGTTACATGTAGGTGTCTGTAAAGTTTTATAAAAAAAACTTGCAGAAATTGGGGCACCTGGGTGGTGCAATTAGTTAAGCATCCAACTCTTGGTTTTGGCTCAGGTCGTGATATCAGGGTCCTGAGATTGAACCCTATGGCAGGCTCCATGCTCAGTGCAGACTCTGCTTGTGATTTTCTCTCCCTCACCTTCTACTCCTCCCCCCACCCATGTGTGCTCTCTTCCTCTCTAAAATAAATAAATCTTAAAAAAAAAAAATACCTTGCAGGACTTCACCCAAAGTAGATGTATCATTTTATACTCCCAGTAATAGTGTAAAGTTCTGGTTGCTCCACATTCTCAACAGCATTTGGTATTGCCAGTCTTTTTAATTTTAGTCACTTTGGTAGTTTTGTGGTGATATCTCATTTAAAATGAATTTGAATTTCCCTAATAATTTCAAAAATAATCTCTATTAATAGTGAACATCTTTTCAACTGTATATTGGTCATTCATATACCATTTTTTGTGAAGTGTCAGTTCAGATCTTTTGTTCATATTTTAATTGAATTATTCATGAATTTATTATTGATTTATAGGAATTCTTTATATATTCTGGCTAACAGTGAGCTAACAGATATTTGCTGGGTGACTATTGTCATGTAATCTGTAAGTTGTCTATTCATTTCATTAACAGTCTTTTGATGAGTAAAAGTTTTTAATTTTCTAATAAAAAAACTCAAAATTTCTAATTTATTTTTTCAAATTTTATGTTTATTCCTTTCTGTGTTCTAAGAAGCCACTGTTGATACTTAAGTCAGGAAAATATTCTATGTTTCCTCATAAAAATTTTTATAATTTTAACTTTTACATTTGGGTCTATGATCCATCTCAAATTAATCTGTGGGCATGATGTAGGGGAGGGCCCAGGGTTTAATTTTTTTACATAGTGATGTTCAGCTGGTCGAAAAAGAATTATTTTACTATTTATTTCATAACTGGATGCTTTGGTGCATTTTGTAAAAAAATGATGTAACTATATACATGTGGGTCTTTTTCTGGTTTCTATTCTCTCTTCTGTTCCCATTTGGGGTTGGAACAGTAGTCCAGAAGACAAATGAGAGGACAGAGGGGAAGGGATGGATTTGTCTCCCACTGAGACCAAAGGACAGGGATTTTTTTGCTCCTCCAGGAAAAGGGGCTATAGGAAGACATTAACAGAATTTACTTTGAAAAATTTAGGATACAATCAAAGCTATTTTAGGGCCAAAAGGAAAATATTCTGTTGCCTCTTCATTAAGATAATGTTTTGCCCAACAGAAGGGGAATAGTTTTCTTTTTTTTTTTAAAGATTTTATTTATTTATTTGAGAGAGAGAGAATGAGAGATAGAGAGCATGAGAAGGAAGAGGGTTAGAGGGAGAAGCAGACTCCCTGCTGAGCAGGGAGCCCGATGCGGGACTCGATCCCGGGACTCCAGGATCATGACCTGAACTGAAGGCAGTCGCTTAACCAACTGAGCCACCCAGGCGCCCCAGAAGGGGAATTTTTTTCTATGATACTAGCAAGTATTAATAGGGATGGGGAGAAACAGGCTCTTTCAGGTACTGTTGGGGAAATAGCAAATGAATGAATCCTTTTGGGAAGATTTAATAGCATGTTACAAAAATATTAAAATATATATCATTTGACCCAACAATCATTCTTTTGAAAGGTTTTTATCTAAAGAAACACCTATACATGTACATAAATATTTTCATCATTTTCATACTGATAATAGTAAGAGAGAGAGAGAGAGAGAGAGAGATAGCCATTGTTATGGATTGAATTGTGTCCCTCCAAAAATATATGTTGAAACTCTAACCCCCAGTACCTCAGAATGTGATCTTATTTGGAAATAGGGTCATTGCAGTTTAGTTAGGACAAGTCATACCCCAGTAGGATTTGCCTCTAAGCCACTCTGACCAGTGTCCTTAGAAGGGAGAACACCCTGTGAATGCTGGCACACAGGAAGAAGATGGCCATGTGCCTGAGATCATGCCTCTGCAGGCCAAGGAACACCAAGGATTGCCAGCAGACACAAGTGTAAAGAGGCAAGGAAGGATTCTCCCTGAGAGCTCTCAGAAAGAGCATGGCCCTGCAGACACTTTGATTTCACATTCCTAACCTCCAGACTGAGAGGCAGTAAATTTCTGTTGCATAAAAAAGACCAAGGAGGAATAATCGGTGCTTTTATATATTATAATGCTAAATTTCACAAGTGTCATCTTTGACATTCTTGAGATGACTAACCTCACTGTTTAAATGATTTCATCTCTGTTTTCTTCCCTGCCTTCTCCTCCTAAATCTATTATAAATTCCATCCTTATTTTTTAAAATTAATCATCCAGCAATGCCCTTGTTCCAAAGAGGACATCTTTTTTTCTTAATAGGAGTTTTATTCATTTATTTTTTTCCTATCAGCATTTTCTCTCTCAAATCTTAATTCTTTTGTTTAATCACTATATAGTTATATGTTCTTTTATATGTCTGCTCAGCCTAGTTCTTTTGTGTTGTATGGTATCAGTTAATTTATTTTGGTTTCCAATATACTCTGTTCTATGGAGAACAAAGTTAAAAATTACACTGTTGAATATTTGGGAAATAGTGCATGAAAAATATAGTAGGTAAATGATAACACTGATTTTATAGAAATACAATGAAAAAAGAAATTAGCCTTCAGGTTATCTATGATATGTTAATGGCAGGATTTCATGGAAACCTCAGTTCTACTGTGTCTTAGGGATGGTTAAAATGTTAACCAATGGGGGTGCCTGGGTGGCTCTGTCCTTAAGTGTCTGCCTTCGGCTTAGGTCGTGATCAGGCTCTCTGCTCAGCGGGAAGATTCTCCCTCTCCCACTCCCCCTGCTTGTGTTCCCTCTCTCCCTTTCTCGCTGTCTCTCTGTCAAAATAAATAAATAAAATCTTTTAAAAAATGTTAAGCAAATGTATCATAAACAATGACATTTTCATTTCTCAGCCACTTCCATTTTTGTCCCTTGGATGGAGTTAAAGGTGAACTCATTTTTTTTTATCATGAATTTCACTCAATATAGCTAGATGTCAATATAATTAACTTACTTATTTTCTAATAATCTAGAAATCACTGAGCTTTAAAAACTTGGATCGAAATGAGATTGCCATAATTCTATAACTTTTTTCTTCACATAATATAAAGCAGATTGTTTATATTTTCAGTAGTGAAAAATGAGAGGCAATAAACAAGTTTAAGGGTATATTTCTTTTATCCTCCCCCAACATCATCATTCATGAGATGGTTTTGAGAATATCTGGTTCCTGGAATTACCATCATTGTCAATTGTTAGAATTAGCAGATTTATTAGCCTTTTCAACTGTTTTTTTTACAGTTTCACTGTTTCTCGTGAGCTATGAATTGAATACAAAGACTACTGTAAACACACACACATACATACACACACAGATAGCAATATAGTTAGATAAGGAAACCATCTTTTCTAGAATTAAGGAAGACACATGGAGCAGCAGTTAAGCAATATCTTATTGGAGCTTCCCCTCGGCTCCTAGAATCCCTAAAGAAGGCATTTCATTCTGTGGGATAAAGTCCACCAAGGGGTATGCAGTACTTAGAGTAGCTATTTCTTGCTGTCTCATTCAGAAATAAATGAAGAAAATAACCATGATATGAAATATTAACAGACTTTGGGACCTGGGACCTTATTGTTCTCCAGCCAAACTTAGTATCAGCAAGCCCACATTCCCTAGGAAGCAGGAAGAGAGCAAAATGTCCAGATGTGCAGTCATATTGTCCAGTGAAATATCAGGCAATATTGTCCAGAAGGTCCCAAACAATGTATCTTTAGGATTCCATGATTCCAGAGATGCATTTCTACCCCCAAATATTTAATGATATAACAATTTCATAGCATATTTCCCCCTTGAATTTTAGGGTGACATCAAAACATGAAAATTTGGGAAAATATAGTATTTTATATGAGGAGAAAAATCTTGATTGAGATTTCAGAATTTATATTGGTATCATTCACTACATTCAGTGACAGAAGGCATTATATCAAACAACAGAAAAGCAGGTGAAGAAACTTAAAATATATATATATAAAAGCCTCATTTGTTGTTCCCACTTTGAATAATTATCTAAGTAAAAGTTGTAAGATATAAATAATATCTATCTTTAAATCATATATTGTGGTTGGTTTTAAAATTATGTTCAAAAATTTTTGACACTTCTCTCTTCAAGAGGTGGACAATAATTCCCTTCTTCTGGAGTATGGCTCACTAACTGTTCTAATGACAAGAAAACTTCACACGTTGGTGATTTCCAAGGTTAGCTTATTTGTTTAACAGCTTCCATTTTAAGTTCTCTCTCTCTTTCTCTTCCTCTTTCTCTCTCACTTGCTCTCTATTTCCGATCACTTACCCCAGAAGAAACAAGCTGCTATTTATGAGAAACACTATGGATAGGCAATGTGGCAAGGAACTAAGGCCTCCTGCCAAATGTCAGTGAGAAGCTAGGGCCTGCCAGCAACCACGTAAGTGAGCTATGAAGTGCATTCCCCAGCCTTCTTCGAGCTTTAAGATGGCTACCACCTGGCCCACAAATTGACTACAACCTCATAGGAGAATGAGCCAGAAACATACCTAAACCAATCCCTCAAGAACTGTGTGATAAATATTAGTGCTAAATTTTGGAATAAGTTACTATGCAACAGTAACTAATATGTGTGTGTATATATATATATATATATGGGGGGAATAGGGAAAGAGGGAGGAGAGGAGAGACAGAAAGAGAAAGAGACATAGAGACAGAGGGAGAGAGAGAGGGGACTTTTTGGCAAGTAAAATTTCTATATTGATGAAAAGGAAGATATATTTTGGACAGGGAAAATTCTAAAAATACAGTATGTAATAATACCTATGTCTGTTTTAAGACAGTAGATCAGAGACCACTGTGGAAACAAATAGTGTGGCTATTACATAAATATCCCTAATGGCAAACTCACAATTACATAATAAAACAATTCCATATGGTTAACAATGAAAGATGATTCAAAGCTGAAATATCCAGATGGAAAAGGTGAAATTAACATAATTATAACACTTCCAGCATTAGAAAGCATATAGCTCAATCTTATTTTTTTTAAATTAGGCAAAGACATTAGAGAGCATTCATGGTTTCCCCTCTAAGTAATTCACTGTTTAAGCTTGGATTAGATAACTCTCTTAAACTCACTCAAAATACTATTTTAGACTATTTTTATATTAATCTGTGAATAGAAACCAAGAACATTTCCATATTAAAGAAAATAGTTACAAATACATTGGCTATAAAATACACCCAAAATAGTTGCCATTTAGTATTTTATATTTTTAACAAAGCTAGATTTAGATCATAATATAAATGCCAGTATTTTGTCTAGGTGGAATAAGAATCTTCTAAAACATTTACTATAATTTTATTTGAATAAGCTTGATTATACAGTTAAGGGTGTAAATTTCAGTAGAATTATAATGGGAAAACAAACATAAAAAGGTCAAATTATTGCTATCTTCTTACTCTTTAGTGTTCCTAAAGATCTACGAGTTGTTTCATGACTTTGCAGCTCAACCTTATAAAGGTTACCAAAGTTAGTAATTCTCTCAAGCGTTCCTACTGATGCAGAGAAAGACAAAAGCTTGGGGATATGATTATACTTGAATTTACATTTTGAGTCTGAATTACTGAAAACTTTAACTTGCTTGTTTAAAAAAATCATAATCTTGGAAACCTTTGTGGGCTGCTAATATATGTATATACACCAAATAATCTTATTTGTATTAAAGCATCCAAACTGCTATTGGAGATAAAGAAGTATAATATGATCTGCAGATATAAGTTTTAATACTGTCACAGTAATGAATCCCATTGCAAAGTAGAAATTCTGTCTTATTAACAGAATTTTTGGTTCCTTCTGTACCTTGACATTGTGTAAGGCTTTTCTCTTCATTAAAGTCTATGTGATGACTTTCTAACACCATACACAAAAGGAAATCATATTGGATTAAAGACCTAAATGTGAGACCTGAAACCATAAAAATTCTAATAGGGAACATAAGCAGTAATTTCTTTGACATTGGCCATAGCAATATTTTTCTAGCTATGTCTCCTAAGGCAAAGGAAACAAAAGCAAAAATAAACTATTGAGACTACATCAAAATAAAAGCTTTTGCACCATGAAGGAACCCATCAACAAAACAAAAAGACAACCTACTGAGTGAGAGAAGGTATTTGTAAATGATATATCTGATAAGAGACTAATATCCAAAATATATATAAAGAACTTACACAACATCCAAAAACCTAAAAATCTGAGTAAAAATGTACAGAGGACTTCAATTTTTTCCAAAGGAAACATACAGTGGGCCAATAGACACATGAAAAGATGCTCAATATCACCAATCATCATGGAAACATAAATCAAAACCATAACTAGCTAACACCTCACACCTGTCAGAATGGCTAAAATCAGCAACACAAGAAACAACAAGTGTCAGTGAGAATGTAAAGAAGGAACACTCATGCACTATTGGTGGGAATACAAGTTGGTATAGCCACTGTGGATAACACAATAGAGGTTCCTCAAAAAATTAAAATAGAAATACTCTGTGATCTAATAATTCCACTACTGGGTATTTACCCAAAGAAAGCAAAACTCTAATTTGAAAAGATGTATGGACCCTTACATTTATTGCAGCATTATTTACAATCGCCAACTTATGGAAGCAACCTAAATATCCACTGAAAGATGAATGGATAAACAAGATGTGAAACACACACACATACACACACACACACACATACACACACACACGAATATTATGCAGCCATAAAAAAGGATGGACTTGTGACATTCACAAACATGGGTGGACCTAGAGGATATTATGCTAACAGATGTAAGTCAGACTGAGAAAGACAGAAACCACAAGATTTTATTTGTATGTACAATCTAAAAAAAACAAACAAACAAGTAAATAAACAAACCAAAGGCAGAATCTGACCTATAAATGCAGAGAACAAACTGATGGTTGCCAAAGAGAAGAGGGATGGGGGGATGCACAAAAATGAGTGAAGGGAATTGGGAGATACAAGCTTCCCATTACAGAATAAATAAGTCATGAGAATAAAAGGTACAGCATAGGGTATATAATCACTGATACTGTGATAATGTCATATGGTGACAAATGGTAGCTACACTTGTGGTGAGCATAACATAGACAGATGTTGAATCACTAAGCTGTACATCTAGAACTAATTAACACTGTGTGCTAACTATACCCAAATAAGAAGATTAAAATAAAATTTATGAAATTATATATTTATATATTAAATATATCAAAACCTATAATGCCAAAAAAGTCTACATAATGATTAAACTACAAGGTTTTAAATGATTAAATACACATTAATATATCCTATCACTTTGTATAAATACATAAATTAAGGAGTTAACAAACAGGTAATCTTTATTTGAAATTCCCACAAAGAGAAACCTAAATTTTTATCATGATAGCTACTGTTACAACTAATACTCTGTATTTGGCAGATCTTAATTTTGATGGACACTAAATATTCCAAAAGAGACTTTCTGGTCTATCATGTCATTATGAGTTCAGCACATTTCTATTAATAAACTAGAATCCCTAATAAGAAGTACATTAATTATATTTGTTAATGACAGTGAAGCATGCAAACACTATTAGTGACTACAGAGAATTACAACAGACTTAGCAAATTTAGACCAAAGAGAATTTTAGCAGTATATGTACCTATATATTATGTTTTTCCTCTTATAGAGGAAATAATTTTATTTGCAAGACAATAATTAACTTGATAAAGTATGTAGAAATTTGTGAATGTGAGGAACTCTCTTGAGAATTCTTTTTCACTTTGTATTCATTCTTTCATAGTTAATTTCCCTGAATGCTCCTTTTGTTCTCTATGTGGCTTTTAGTTACTTTCCCTCTTATCACTAGGGCTACCGAGTATCTTATAAAAGGTGTTGGTGCCTCGCTCCTAAAGGATGAGAAAATCTTACCAAAGTCAGACTCATATACTCTAGTACCCTTTCCATTTCTAACTTATTGTGTTTGTTTGCTTTCTATATATTGGCTTTGATTCTTCAAGTTGATGCCTCAAATGAACTTTCTACCTGGATTTCCATTATAGTTTTATTCCTGATCCTGTTTGTTTGTACATTCATTCATACATTTATTAAGGATCCATTACTATTTTTATTTAATTGACATTTACTGATTCCTCTGATGTATCAGATACAGTACAAACCAAGAATACCAACATCAATGAACAGGGAAGAAACAATCATCACCTTTATGGCACTTTAGCAAGAAAGAGTCATTCTACAAAGCTATTTAATTTAGATGGTAATATGTGTTATGAAGGAAAACAGCACAAAAAACTAAGGTTGAAATGCTGGGATAATAATCAAGGTCTACAAAGGAAGAAAAATCTTCACTATAAAAACAGTATTTAGGCAAAAACAATTTTAAGTAGCAGGAATTAACCACAGGAAGGAAGTAAAAAAAGGTAAGAAATCCAGGCAAAGGAAGTAGCACATTGGAAAGCCTTGGCAAATACAAACCTGATGGAGAAACTGAAAATTGGTAATGTGTCTGCAGTAGAGCGAGGAAGGGAGAAAATAGCAAGAGATGAGGCTGAGAAATTGGGCAACAGTCAGAGATTTGTAGGCTATATTATGGATTTTAGATTTTATTCTAAGTGCATTTAGTTGATGGAAAGCTAGAGCAGTGTAAAATTAGTTAGTTGGTAATCCTTAGATTTCTTTCATGGTTTGCTTTAAAGTTGTGATCTCAGGAAACTGCAGTTCTAATGAGGATGTTAGATATAAAACTAGCTAAGTGGCTCTCAGGATCCAAGCTTGAGTCAGTTGTTTTGGTACTCATTTGTTACAGAATAAAGGTCAGATATTTATTCAGTAAGCTTTAAGCTACATTGCTTATAGCAAGTTTAATATAATATTTCAGTGATTTTATTGGAAATTACCATTTACAATATAAATAAATTAAATAACTGTGAATGAGGGTTTTTAAAAGTAGACAAGGTTTGCACAGAAAACTATTCAGCATTAAAAAGTATATAAAAAAATAGATAACATCATACTTAATAGCGAGAAACTTGAAGCTTTACCATTAAGATAAGACAGACACAAGGTAAGTATGGGATATTCCATCTCTACTCCTTTTAAAATTGTACTGAAAGTTCTAGCTAATGAAATAAGAAAAGTAAATAAATAAAAAGGTATATAGATTGGGGGGAGGAGCAAGATGGTGGAGGAGTAGAGACCTAAATTTCATCTGGTCCCAGGAATTCAGCTGGATAGGGATCAACCCATTCTGAACACCTACGAACTCAACAGGAGATGGAAGAAAAGAATAGCAGCAACTCTCTAAACAGAAAAGTGACCACTTTCTGGAAGGTAGGACGTGTGGAGAAGTGAATCCAAGGCGGTATTTGGGAAGATAGACAGCGGGGGAGGGGGCCTCTGTCAGCTGCTACCAGCAAGCGATAGAGCAGTGGCACACAAAATCGGAAATTTTAGAAGTCTGCTCCACTGAGGGACGTCGCTCTAGTGGCTAAGCCAGGGGTAGAACACTCACTGGGACAGTGTGGTCTCAGGACCCTCAGGGTCACAGAAAGACCGGGGGTGCCTGAGTGCGCCAGAGCTCCCAGGTATCGGAGCGGGGAAGCCGGCTGCAAAGACAGAGCCAAGGAGCGGGCTCTCAGCTAGGGGTTGCCATAAACATGGATCTGCGGCACAGTCAGGCCACTGCTCTTCCAGCAGGGACCCAACAAGCGGCAGATCCGGGGAGACTCCCCTTCCTCCCCCGGGAGGAGCGGCGCGGGAGCGCACCGCAGGGATCTGCTGGGTTTGGAGACTCCACACGGGGTCGTGTGCCAGAGATAGAAATGCTCATCACCGGCCCGGTAACCAAAGAGTGCAGCCAGAGACCAGGAGATGGGAGTGATTGACTGCTTTTCTCTGGGGTGCACTTAGAAGTGGGGCCCCAAGTTCTCAGCTCCTCTGGGGCAGAGATTGGGAGGCTGCCATTTGCACTCTTGTCCTCCAAAGCTGTTCGGAAAGCTTGCAGGGAACAAAAGCTCTGGAGAGCAAACCCAAGCAGATTACTTAGCCCACCCCCCCCAAGGGCGGGACAATTCCACCTCCAGCAAAGACACTTGAGAACCATGGCAACAGGCTCCTCCCCCAGAAGATCAGCAAGAACAGCCAGCCAAGACCAGGTTTACCGATCAATGAGAATGGAAGAACTCCAGCACTAGGGGAATATAGCACATAGAATTCATGGATTTTTTTACCCCTGATTCTTTAGTCTTTCAAAGTTAATTTTTTTATTTTCTTTTTTCTTTTTTTTTGAATTTTTATTTTTCCCTTTTTCAAACAACATCTTATCAATCCCTTTTTTAAAAATGTTATTTTTTTTTCATTTTTAGAGCCATATTCTTTCCCTTCATAGTAGCTAACCTTATTTTTGGAGTATATCTATATATCTATCTATATAGATATATAGATATATATATATAAGTTGTTCTCTCTTTAAAATTTTGGGATACAGTTTCTTCTAAAAGACCAAAATATACCCTAAATCTCTAGTGTATGGCTTTGTTCTAGTCTCCTGCCTGATCACATTCTTTCTTTTTTTTCTTAAATTTCTCTTCTTTCTAATTTTCAAGCAACTTCTTATCAATTCCTTTTATAAAATCTTTTATAATTTTCATCTTTACAGTCATATTCCATCCCTTCATCATATTTACCCTTATTTTTGTACATATATAAGCTTTTTTCTTTTTCTTTAAAATTTTCTTTAAAATTTTGGGAGGCAGGTTCTTCTAACACACCAAAATAGGCCCAAAATCTAGTGTGTGGCACTGATTTATTCACCAGCCTGATCATATTTGATCACATTCTTTTTTTTTATCTTTTTCTTTTTTTCCCTTTCTTTTCCCCCGGTTTCAGGTCTCTTCTGATTTGTTTAGTGTATATTTTTCTGGGGTTATTGTTACCCTGTTAACATTTTGTTCTCTCATTCATCTATTCTCCTCTGGACAAAATGACAAGACGGAAAAAATCACCTCAAAAAAAGAACAAGAGTCTGTACCGACTGCCAGGGACCTAATCAATACGGACATTAGTAAGATGTCGGAACTACAGTTCAGAATGACAATTATAAAGATACTAGCTGGGCTTGAAAAAGCATGGAAGATATTAGAGAAACCCTTCCTGGAGAAATAAAAGAATTAAAATCTAACCAAGTCAAAATCAAAAAGGGTATTAATGACGTGCAATCAAAAATGGAGTCTCTAACTGCTAGGATAAATGAGGCAGAAGAGAGAATTAGTGATATAGAAGACGAAATGATGGAAAATAAAGAAGCTGAGAAAAAGAGAGATAAACAACTACTGGATCCCGAGGGCAGAATTTGAGAGATAAGTGATACCATAAGAGGAAACAATATTAGAATAATTGGGATCCCAGAAGAAGAAGAAAGAGAGAGAGGGGCAGAAGGTGAATTGGAGCAAATTACAACAGAGAACTTCCCTAATCTGGGGAAGGAAAGAGGCATCAAAATCCAGGAGGCACAGAGAACCCCCTCAAAATCAGTAAAAATAGGTCAACACCCCGACACCTAATGGTAAAACTTCTGAGTCTTAGAGACAAAGAGAAAATCCTGAAAGCAGCTTGGGAGAAGAGGGCTGTAAACTACAATGGTAGAAACATTAGATTGGCAGCAGACTTATCCACAGAGACCTGGCAGGCCAGAAAGGACTGGCATGATATATTCAGAGCACTAACTGAGAAAAATAGGCAGCCAAGAATACTATATCCAGCTAGGCTGTCATTGAAAATAAATGGAGAAATAAAAACTTCCAGGACAAACAAAAACTAAAGGAATTTGCAAACACGAAACCAGCCCTACAAGAAATATTGAAAGGGGTCCTCTAAGCAAAGAGAGAGCCTAAAAGTAACATAGACCAGAAAGGAATACAGACAATATACAGTAACAGTCACCTTAGACAATATAATGGCACTAAATTCATATTTTCAATAGTTACCCTGAATGTAAATGGCCTAAATGCCCCACTCAAAAGACACAGGGTATCAGATTGGATAAAAAAATAAGACCCATTGATACGCTGTCTGACAGAAACTCATTTTAGACCCAAAAACACCTCCAGATTGAAAGAGAGAGGGTGGAAAAACATTTACCATGCTAATGGACTCCAAAAGAAAGCTGGGGTGGCAATCCTTATATCAGACAAATTAGATTTTAAACCAAAGACTGTAAGGGATGAGGAAGGACACTATATCATACTTAAAGGGTCTATCAAACAAGAATATCTAACAATTGTAAATATCTATGCCCCTAACATGGGAGAAGCCAACTATATAAGCCAATTAATAACAAAAGCAAAGACACACATCGACAACAATACGATAATAGTAGGGGACTTTAACGCCCCCCTCACTGAAATGGACAGATCATCTAAGCAAAAGATCAGCATAGAAATAAAGACTTTAAATGACACACTGGACCAAATGGACTTCACAGATATATCCAGAACATTCCATCCCAAAGCAGCAAAATACACATTCTTCTCTAGTGCCCATGGAACATTCTCCAGAATAGATGATATCCTAGGTCACAAATCAGGTCTCAACTGCTACCAAAAGACTGGGATCATTCCCTGCGTATTTTTGGACCACAATGCTTTGAAACTAGAGTTCAATCACAAGAGGAAAGTTGGAAAGAAGTCAAATACATGGAGGCTAAAGAGCATCCTGCTAAAGAATGAATGAGTTAACCAGGAAATTAAAGGAGAATTTAAAAAATTCTTGGAAACAAATGAAAATGAAAACACAACTGTTCAAAATCTTTGGGATACAGCAAAGGCAGTCCTAAGAGGAAAGTATATAGCAATACAAGCCTTTCTCAAGAAACAAGAAAGGTCTCAAATACACAACCTAACCCTACACCTAAAGGAGCTGAAGAAAGAACAGCAAATAAAGCCTAAATGCAGCAGGAGAAGAGAAATAATAAAGATCAGAGCAGAAATCAATGAAATAGAAACCAAAAGAACAGTAGAATAGATCAACGAAACTAGGAGCTGGTTCTTTGAAAGAATTAACAAGATTGATAAACCCCTGGCCAAACTTATCAAAAAGAAAAGAGAAATGACCCAAATCAACAAAATCATGAATGAAAGAGGAGAGATCACAACCAACACCCAAGAAATACAAACAATTATAAGAACATATTATGAGCAACTCTAGGCCAGCAAATTAGATAATCTGGAAGAAATGGATGCATTCCTAGAGATGTATCAACTACCAAACCTGAACCAAGAAGAAATAGAAAACCTGAACCGACCTATAACCACTAAAGAAATTGAAGCAGTCATCAAAAATCTCCCAACAAACAAGAGCCCAGGGTCAGATGGCTTCCCAGGGCAATTCTACCAAACATTTAAAGAAGAATTAATACCTACATTCTGAAACTGTTCCAAATAATAGAAATGGAAGGGAAACTTCCAAACTCATTTTATGAGGCCAGCATTACCTTGATCCCAAAACCAGACAAAGACCCCATCAAAAAGGAGAATTACAGACCAATATTCCTGATGAATATGGATGCAAAAATTCTCAAAAAAATACTAGCCAATAGGATCCAACAGTATATTAAAAGGATTATTCACCACGACCAAGTGGAATTTATTCCTAGGCTGCAAGGTTGGTTCAACATCCGCAAATCAACCAATGTGATACAATACATTAATAAAAGAAAGAACAAGAACCATCTGATACTCTCAATAGATGCAGAAAAAGCATTTGACAAAGTACAGCATTCTTTCTTGATTAAAACTCTTCACAGTGTAAGGATAGAGGATACATACCTCAATATCATAAAAGCCATCTATGAAAAACCCACAGTGAATATCATTCTCAATGGGGAAAAACTGAGAGCTTTCCCCTAAGGTCAGCCACACGGCAGGGATGTCCACTATCACCACTGCTATTCAACATAGTACTTGAAGTCCTAGCCTCAGCAATCAGACAACAAAAAGAAATAAAAGGCAACCGAATCAGCAAAGAAGAAGTCAAACTCTCACTCTCTGTAGGAGATATGATACTTTATGTGGAAACACAAAAGACTCTACCCTAAAACTGCTAGAACACATAAGAATTCAGTAAAGTGGCAGGATATAAAATCAATGCACAGAAATCAGTGGCATCTCTATACACCAAAAACAAAGCAGAAGAAAGAGAAATAAGGAGTTGATTCCATTTACAATTGCACCCAAACCATAAAATACCTAGGGATAAATCTAACCAAATAGGCAAAGAATCTATACTCAGAAAACTATAGAATACTCATGAAAGAAATTGAGGAAGACACAAAGATGGGAAAAACATTCCATGCTCATGGATTGGAAGAACAAATATTGTGAAAATGTCTATGCTACCTAGAGCAATCTACACACTTAATGCAATCCCTATCAAAATACCAACTTTTTTCAAAGAAATGGAACAAATAATCCAGTTAAGAAATGGGCAGAAGACATGAGCAGCATTTCTCCAAAGAAGACGTACAAATGGCCAACAGACACATGAAAAAATGCTCCACATCACTCAGCATCAGGGAAATCCAAATCAAAACCACAATGAGATACCACCTCACACCAGTCAGAATGGCTAAAATTAACAACTCAGGAAACAACAGATGTTGGTGGGGATGCGGAGAAAGGGGAACCCTCCTACACTGTTGGTGGGAATGCAAGCTGGTGCAGCCACTCTGAAAACAGTATGGAGTTTCCTCAAAAGGTTGAAAATAGAGCTACCATATGACCCAGGAATTGCACTACTGGGTATTTACCCCAAAGATACAAATGCAGTGATCCGAAGGGATACATGCACCCTGATGTTTACAGCAGCAATGTCCACAATAGCCAAACTGTGGAAAGTGTCAAGATGTCCATCGACAGATGAATGGATAAAGAAGATGTGATACACACACACACACACACACACACACACACACACACACACACACACAATGGAATATTATGCAGCCATCAAAAGGAATGAAATCTTGCCATTTGCAAAGATTTGGATGGAACTGGAGGGTTTTATGCTGAGTGAAATAAGTCAGAGAAAGACATGTATCATGATCTCACTGATATGAGGAATTCTTAATCTCAGGAAACAAACTGAGGGTTGCTGGAGTGGTTGGGGGTGCGAGGGATGGGGTGGCTGGGTGATAGATATTGGGGAGGGTATGTGCTATGGTGAGCACTGTGAATTGTGTAAGACTGTTGAATCACAGACCTGTACCTCTGAAACAAATAATACATTATATGTTAAAAAAAAAAGAAGATAGCAGGAAGGGAAAAATGAAGGGAGGGAACTCAGAGGGGGAGATGAACCATGAGAGACTATGGACTCTGAGAAACAAACTGAGGGTTTTAGAGGGGAGGTGAGTGGGGGGATGGGTAAGCCGGGTGATGGGTATTAAAGAGGGCAACTATTGAATGGAGCACTGGGAGTTATACAGAAACAATGAATCATGGTACACTACATCAAAAACTAATGATGTAATGTATGGTGATTAACATAATAAAATTAAAAAAAAGAAAAGAAAATGTATACAGATTGGAAAGGAAGAGATAAAAGTGTCTTTTCTCAAAAATGACCCCATCTATCTCAAAAATCTGAAATAATCCACCAAAAAACTTCTAGAACTAACAAATGATTACAACCAGGTTTCAAGATACAAATATGCAAAAG
This sequence comes from Callorhinus ursinus, assembly GCF_003265705.2. Lineage (NCBI taxonomy): Eukaryota > Metazoa > Chordata > Mammalia > Carnivora > Otariidae > Callorhinus > Callorhinus ursinus. The sequence goes on along the minus strand of NW_027397078.1, from coordinate 14,765,489 downwards.
TCAGTTCATTTCTGTTCTATCAGGAATAACCCAGTAGAATTTGATAGTTAAACCACAACACCATTTATATTAGTACTCAAAAAAGAGAATGTAAATGGTAGAGCCACTATGAAAAACACCATAGTGCTTCTTCAGAAAATTAAAACAAGAACTACCATATGATCTAGCAATCTCACTTTTGATCATATATCCAAAGGAAATAAAAACAGGATCTCAAAGACATATATGCACTCCATGTTTATTGCAGCCTTGTTCATATTAGTCAAGATATGGATACAATCTAATATCATTTTCTATCAATATCAATATCTATCAATATCAATATCTATCAATAGATAAATGGATTAAAGAAGATGTGCTATGTATTTACAATGGAATATTACTTAGCTAAAAGGAAGAAAGAACTCTTGACATTTGCAGAAAGTTGGATGAAGCTTGAGGGCATTATGCTAAGTGAAATAAGTCAGAAAAAGACAAATGCTGTGTGATATCACATATATGGAATCTAAAAAAAGCTGAACTCAGAGAGCAGAATGGTATTTACTAGGGGCTGAGGAATGGGGGAAATGAAGAGATACTGATCAAAGGGTACAATCTTCTAGTTATAAGATTTGTAAGTCCTGTGCATCTAATGTACAGTATAGTGATTATAGCTAATAATACTGTATTATATGCTTGAAAATTGCTAATGCAGTAGATCTTAAATGTTCTCACCACAAAAAAGAAGGTAATTATGTGATGGGATGGAGGAATTAGCTAAATCTATAGTCGTCATCATTTTGCAATATATATCTTATCAAGAGGTTGTATACCTTCAACTTACACAATGTATTATGTTAATTATATCTCAGTAAAGCTAGAAAAAATAAAGAAAAGAATACATAAAAAAAGAAATGAACTGTCAAGACATGAAAAGACATGGAGAAACCTTAAATGCACATTCCTAAGTAGAAGAAACCAATCTGAGAAGGCTAAAAAGACAAAACTATGAAGACAGTAAAAAGATCAGTGGTTGCCAGGTTAGGTGGTGGGGGAGGGGGACAGGCAGGGCACAGAGGACTTTTAGGCAGTAAAAATACTTTGTATGATACCATAACGATGGGTGCAAGTCATTGTACAATGGTCCAAACCCTATAGAATGTACAATACCAAGAGTAAACCATAATGTAAACTATGGGCTTTGGGTGAATATGATGTGTCAATGTAGGTTCATCTTATGTAACAAATGTACCATTCTGGTAGGGGATGTTGATAATGGGGGAGGCTGTGCATGTGTAGAGACAGGAAGTATATAGGGTATCTCTGGACCTTCCCCTCAATTTTGCTGGGACCTTCAGACTTCAAAAAAAGTCTTAATAAAAAAATAAGTAAATGGAAGGATATATCATATTTATGAATTGGAAGAATCTATATTGTAAACATGTTAATTCTGACAAATTCACATATACTTTCAGTGAAATCCCAATTAAATTTGTAAGGACTTCTTTTTGGTTAAAATTTAAAAGCCAATTCTTAATTAAATTAAATTAATTAATTAATTTGAGGTGGGGAGGGGCAGAGGGAGAGGGAGAGAATCTTAAGCAGGCTCCTGCCCAGTGCAGAGCCCAATCTCACCACCCTGAGATCATCACCTGAGATGAAATCAAGAGTCAGATTTTTGGGCGCCTGGGTGGCTCAGTTGGTTAAGTGACTGCCTTCGGCTCAGGTCATGATCCTGGAATCCCCGGATAGAGTCCCACATCGGGCTCCCTGCTCGGCAGGGAGGCTGCTTCTCCCTCTGACCCTCTCCCCTCTCGTGGTCTCTCTCTATCTCATTCTCTCTCTCAAATAAATAAATAAAATCTTTAAAAAAAAAAAAAGAGTCAGATGCTTAAATGCCTGAGCTACCCAGGCACTCCAAAAGCTGATTCCTACTTTTATATGAAAATTCAAGGAATGAAGGCTAACCAAAAAAGAATGAAGGGGGAGAAATCGGAGGGGGAGATGAACCATGAGAAACTATGGACTCTGAGAAACAAACTGAGGGTTCTAGAGGGGAGGTGAGTGGGGGGATGGGTTAGCCTGGTGATGGGTATTAAAGAGGGCACGTTCTGCATGGAGCACTGGGTGTTATACACAAACAATGAATCATGGAACACTACATCAAAAACTAATGATGTAATGCATGGTGATTAATATAACATAATAAAAAAAAGATCTAAGTGAAGAATAATACAGGAGGAGTCATTTTAAAGGACACCAAGGCTTATTACAAAGCCTCTATAATTAGTACAGTGTGCTTTTCGTCCAAGGATAAAATGTGGGTCAATGGAATAGTACAGTGTCAAGAAACAAACATGCATATACATGTGAACATATGTTAATGACAAAAATTTATGCAGATTATGGGGAAAATGCTATTTGTCTTTTTTTGTTTGTTTTAAAATAAGTGACATTATGTTAGTTGAATATTCATATAGAAAAAAAAACTTGACCCTTACATCACTTTTTCACAAAAAGTAATATCTGATGGATTGTAAATCTGAATATGGAAGATAAAACAACAAATTTTCCAGGAAAAAACTACGTAGTTTCTTTGTAATGAAATTGATGTTGAATACTCAAAATATATTTAGCATCATAGCATTTTCTATCCTTGCTGCCTATTATCAAGAGGAATTTAGTATTTTGGATGTTTTCTAAAAACTACTTTGTAATCCTCTCCAACCTTTTGTAAATCAACTTTGGTATCTTACAGTGATTATTGAACTTATTTGTAAATATGTAAATGTTTTCTTAAAGTTTAGGTGTCTTTTACTCAAAATGATTCGGAAATCTTTCATCAGAGTATTGAATGAATACAGCACAAAGGAGTTCAAGTTCATATTTTGAAGCTATAAGTGTAATGAAATAATTGAAAAAAGCTTAGAAACTTAGTGGCATTGATTCCTACTAAAGCAAGTAGGAACTGAACAAATAAAATAATCAAAGTATAAATGTCCATGAGATCATCTGAAATCCTGCAATGCTGTTGTGCAATATCTCAACCTGTGGAATGAATCCTTTGATCAACCACCTATTTTTACCTGGTTACATTTATATTCTGTACTGCAATGAAAGGAAATCAGAGAAGTTTTTAGTATCTAAATCTGAAAACCTTCAAAATAATTATAAAAAGACATAAATTATTTGACTCCTATTTGTTAAATTATTTTTAAGAAAGATATTCTAAACTGAGGCAAAAATCTAACTGTGAAAATATTGGGGCAGAAATGCATACATATTTAACTATAAAAACAGAACTGTGAATATCCTGTATATAGCAGAATTTCCTCTGAGTTTAATAGATACGGTGGCACCTATAGTTGTAATATTTTCTTGATGAGAAGATTAAGACTATGGACTCTGAGAAACAAAATGAGGGTTTTAGAGGGGAGGGGGGTGGGAGGATGGGTTAGCCCGGTGATGGGTATTAAGGAGGGCACGTACTGCATGGAGCACTGGGTGTTATACAAAAACAATGAATCGTGGATCACCACATCAAAAACTAATGATGTGTTGTATGGTGACTAACACAACATAATAAAATAAAATTTAAAAAAAAGAGAATATTAAGGACTACAGGGAATACTCAAAAGTACAAAATATTTTAAATTCTAACTATAAAATGCAATTTTAAAGAATATGACAAGTTTTGCTAAGTGATGAGTTAAGTTAAATTCATTGAATACCTAGATCACTTCCCAATAAGATAAAATAATAAAACATTAGGTACTTGAACATAAGTTTATCTATTTTTGTGTTATTACAGAGAAACTACAGGTAAATTTGGTCTGTTAGCAAAACATGTTTTGTGCTTTACTGAAAGACTGTATATGAAGAAATACTTTTCTAAAGTATAAAAAGCATTAATAAATTTGCCAACCTAAAGAATTCTGGTTTAACAGTTCAAAATTGTTTACGACCTAGTTTTCACTAGAAATTAAGGTTTCTAAGAGTTAAAAATTCTAATAAATGTAATCAAGACTACTGAAAATAATAAGGGAAACAACTCTGTATGCAAACAAAGACATGCATTTTTGCTAAGAAGATGTATGAGAAATAAAAATACATTTTTGTTGAGAAAAAAAGAAAATAATTTTGTTTTAAAGTAAGCCTGGTTATTTAAGGAGGAAAGACTTAGGACAAAATCTCAATGTAAAAAAGTTGTGGAAGATTTATGGAAAAGGAATCTTTGGAAAGGAATTTTCTGTGTGGTCTGTACTAGCCAAGATTAGGATACATTTGTGTAAGTAAATGAGCTTTAATATCCAAAGTACACTGATACAAAATTAAATTTTGTTTTCTCTTTGTTAAAAGGATGACATTTTTTTCAACTATTGGTCTGCTCTTTTTTTTCTTGTTTTTTAAATTTAAATTCAGTTAGCCAACATAGTTTGGCTACCATTAGTTTCAGAGGTAGAGTTCAATAATTCATCAGTTGCATCTAATACCCAGTACTCATCACATCACCTGCCCTCCTTAATGCCCATCACCCAATTATCCCATCGTCCCACCCACCTCCCCTCCGTCAACCCTCATTCCTATACTTAAGGAGTCTCTCATGGTTTTTCTCCTTCTCTGATGACTTTCCATTCAGTTTTCCTTCCCTTCCCCTATGATCCCCCGTCATCATCAAGACAGTATGGTACTGGCACAAAAACAGACATACAGATCAATGGAACAGAATAGAGAACCCAGAAATGGACCCAAAACTCTATGGTCAACTAATTTTTGACATAGCAAGAAAGAATATACAATAGAAAAAGAACAGTCTCTTCAACAAATGGTGTTGGGAAAATTGGATAGACACATGTAGAATGAAACTGGACCATTTTCTTACAGATAAACCCAAAATGGATGAAAGACCTCAGTGTGAGACAGGAGTCCATCAAAATCCTAGAGGAGAACATAGGCAGTAACCTCTTTGACACTGGCCACAGCAACTTCATTCAAGACACATCTCCAAAAGCAAGGAAAACAAAAGCAAAAATAAACTTTTGGGACTTCATCAAGATAAAAAGCTTCTGCACAGCTAAGGAAACAGTCAACAAAACTAAAAGGCAACCAACAGAATGGGAGAAGATATTTGCACATGACATATTAGATAAAGGGCTAGTACCCAAGATCTATAAAGAACTTCTCAAACTCAACACCCCAAAAAACAAATAATCCAGTTAAGAAATGGGCAGAAGACATGAACAGCATTTCTCCAAAGAAGACATACAAATGGCCAACAGACACATGAAAAAATGCTCCACATCACTCAGCATCAGGGAAATCCAAATCAAAACCACAATGAGATACCATCTCACACCAGTTAGAATGGCTAAAAATAACAAGTCAGGAAAGAACAAATGTTGGTGAGGATGTGGAGAAAGGGGAACCCTCTTACACTGCTGGTGGGAATGCAAGCTGGTACAGCCACTTTGGAAAACAGTATGGAGGTTACTCAAGAAGTTAAAAATAGAGCTACCCTATGACCCAACAATTGCACTACCAGGTATTTACCCCAAAGATACAAATGTAGTGATCTGAAGGGGCACCTGCACCCCAATGTTCTTAGCAGCAATGTCCACAATAGCCAAACTGTGGAAAGAGCTGAGATGTCCATCAACAGAAGAATGGATAAAGAAGATGTGGTATATATATATATAATGGAATATTACTCAGCCATCAGAAAGGATGATTATTTACCACTTATACTGACGTGAATGGAACTGGAGGGTATTATGGTGAGTGAAATAAGTCAATCAGAGAAAGACAATTATATGGTTTCACTCATATGTGAAATATAAGAAACAGTGCAGAGGTCTGCTCTTAATAAGCAATTACAAACAAAAGTTTTTCTTTACTTTTAAAGTAATCTGCCTTAAAAAAAAAAAAAAACAAGAATTCTAGGTTTTGCCAAAATAAATTCCTATGTTTGTCAGGTCTTGGGTACTTAAAAAAATCTGAATCTTAATATTAAAAGAGTTAATTTTTGCTCACAACTGTGTAATCTTCTGTATTTGTCTCTGAAATCTTTTAATGTCACTTTGGTTAAATGGACAATTAAAAATTGTTTCATAATGATTTGTAATCCTAATCAAATGGTCAAACCCTTTTGATATTTTTGATAAACTTCCCCAAATCAAATTTTAAAATTAAGTCTTCTGACCACAGTGCAACCAAAATATTCGAGTCCTTGGAACAGTTTAAAAGATTTGTTTTCCTTATTTAATTAATTAGGCATATTTGTTATGTTAAACTATACTGAAAGAATTGCCAAATAAGTGATACTGAAACCTCTTAGGTTATATTTGCATAAATATATGTCATAAAAATAAGTGATCTAAAAATATTAAACTCCTAAACATCCGGTATGTCCTGGTATGTTATTATCTTGAAATATTGTGTCACAAAAATAACCAAATTTCCTTCTCAACTACATTGTAATGAACTCTCATCAGAATTTTAACACTGGCCATTTTTAAGTGTTTTATTATTTACAGAAAGTCATACTTTTACCCAGATGCTTTTACAAAAGCTTCCTGTAAATGTGTTTTGTCTTCAAGCAGTACAGGTTTCTAATAGCCTTAATATCATAAAACTTAACTGGGTAAAAATTTCTAGAACTAATGGAGGAACTAAAATCAAGGAGAATAAAAATTATTAACATTAGACTAAATGAACTAAGGAGGATAATTACAATTTTTATAATTTTGTTTAAAACATTGATGACTTTTAAAAAATGTTTTGTTTTTCCAGATTTAAGAACGCTTTTCTCTTAAGCTAACTGACTTAACAATTTGATACAATATGTCTCTGTGAACAAATTGAAACATTTCTTTTTCTCCCTACCTGATCGCTCCAGAATTCAGAAATTCTGACTATTTTATTTTCATGGCAAGATTTATTTGTATAAGTTCAATAAGAATCTGTCCTTCCTGTAACAGGACACAATTAGAAACATTGGTTATGTTACCATACTTTTGACTGGAATGTGTAGGGGCCACTTTGGCATAAAGGTTATTTTGAGTCAAAAAGCAAGCAAAACCTAGGAGATTCAAGAAAAGCTCTTCACCTTCCACAACTGCCTAAAAAGAATTTAGATACAGGACCTGCTCTAGAAAGAGAGTTATCACCATAGATAACTACATATGATAGGAACTACATGTGGTAGACAAGGAGGAATATAGTAAGGCCTATTTGATCAAAGTCCTCTGTGTCCTGCTGTTTTCTGAGCAGCCTAACAAACATTTGCTTACAAAACATTTACTCTTTTTTATCTTCCTGTGAATTGTATTCCATCCTTTAAAGGTCTGGAACTTTAAAGATCCCTACTTCTTTCTCCTTAGTTCTAATGACATATATACTTTTTTTGCCTGTCTTTGGGATTTCCATGTCTGTACGGATACCCTGTATGTAAAAAATTAAATTTGCTTTTTTCCTGTTAATGTATCTCATGTCAATTTGATTCTTAGTCGAGCTAGAAGGACCTTGAAAGGTAGAGGAAATTCTTCTTCCTTGACAAATGTTATATCTGAGAGAGAACTGCAGAGACTGGTATGACTGGAAGCTTTAAGGAACTAAGGTTGACTTAATGGAGCCACTAAAGACCCTTGGAAATCTCAGCCTGGTATCTTGCTCACAAAATTCCCAGGAGCCTTACCAGGGGGAGTAAAGAAGGTCACTTCCTGCAGGTTCAGGAACCTCAAGACATTTTAAGGACTTCAAGAAGAAAGAAATTCACTTAAATCTATAGGTATTGCAGGTAAAGTCTAATGGTAAGTATTTGGTTTGGTTTGGCCTTGAGAGAGGCTATTAAAAGTTCAATCTAGAGGTTTCTTATAAAAAGTTCCAGCAAAGCAGATTTTTAAAAGCCTATATGACCAATCCCTATTCTTGCTACATTTAGGTAAATAATCAGGCCAAGTTTACGAAAACTACACTTATTTTGTAAACAAACTGTCTTAATTTGTCTATCTTTGGTAAAAATGAGGGTGATTATAGAGAGAAAATTATGTTTCAATAACACCTCTTTGTAAATATTAGTTTCTAATACAGCTCATTATAAACTGGACTAGATCCTCATTTCTTCTTCTTTCCTCCAATGCTTGGCTAAAACTGTTGCAGAGTATCTTTTCCTTTAGTGCTCAGAGTTCTTGGTTACACTGCTTCAAAGAATGAAGAAGTAGACCAGACAAAGAGTGGTGGGTAGGCAGCAAAGCAAAGTTTACTGAGCAATAGTACAAAGCTCCCCAAGAGGGAGGGGACCCTAGAGGGTTGCCACTGGAGTTTCTAAAGTCTAGCATGTTTTATGGGCTCTTTGTTTCTGGCTGTTTCAATCTGATTAACCTTCCATGTGCCTGTCACCCAATCAGGTTTTTGTCCACAGGCTCATCTACCTATTAGGTAGTAGTTCACATGGGAAAGCATAGAGGACCTCTTCCAGGGTGGCATAAAATCCTTTGTGGTTTCTTCTTAGGGTGGGGGCCCCTTGTCCCTGCCTGCATTTCTTCTGACTATCCTCCATTACAATTCTCCAAACTAACGTTTTTAATTTTTCTCCCACTTTTCTGACTTAAAATCATTTGAGAACTAATACTTCCCTTTTTCCTGAAGCCATGCAAACTAAATATGAATCACCTGATGTAAGTTTCAGAGAAATCACAATAGCTCACATATAGACAATGAGTAGGCCTGTTGCTCTATGGGTCACTCAGAGATCACCAGAGACATTCGAACTACAAACCAGGAATATCTGTCAGATTTCCACTGTCTACTTTCACTCTATCTGAGGATACTTCAAACCTAACATCTAGAAATCTTGACTGGCTGGCCTAAATACTCAGAAGCTGATGTATAATTTAATCTTGTTTTTAAAAAAGATTTTTTATTTATTTGACAGAGAGAGACACAGCAAGAGAGGGAACACAAGCAGGGGGAGTGGGAGAGGAAGAAGCAGGCTTCCCGCCGAGCAGGGAGCCCGATGCGGGGCTCGATCCCAGGACCCTGGGATCATGACCTGAGTGGAAGGCAGATGCTTAACGACTGAGCCATCCAGGCACCTCTATAATTTAATCTTAATGTTACCCATTGTTTCTCTTTCATTTTTATAGAAATGCCTCTTATTTAATATTTGATTACTTAAATCATAGGCCTAACTTTGAAAGCACAGCTGAATTACTGCCTCCTGAAATGAGTTTAACTGAACTGACCTACTGTCAGGACTAAGAGACTGGTTCATAAAGATGGAACAATCTACCTGCTCAACTTTTAATGTGTGTGAAACTTCAAAAGAAATTTCAGAATGGAGAACTGTAGGGGTTAAGGGAAGGCCACTCCAAAATGTATCACTTTGGCCTACTGATTATCTTAAATAAAAGTACTTAAGAGATAGTGCAAGAAGGACACTCAGTTACTCCTCTGTTCCACTGAAAACAGGAAAGAAATCTCCCATGTGAAAGTACCTTCCCTGTACCAGGAAGCAAAAAGTTATCCTTATCATCAGAGATAGGAAGTTTAGAGCAAAGAAGGCTGTATATAACAACCCTGGTTACTTTTTACTAACTTACTGCCCCAGCCCAAATTCTATTTAGAATTTCTTACTAATTGAAGCTCCCAAAGTTAAGTTTCTTTGTTTTGTCAATTCCTCACAGATTTATTGTCTCTTTGTCCATAAAGTATAAAAACTGCCTGCCTTGGTCATTTCTTTGGGTGTCAATTTCATTATTGGGCCTCCATTGTACACATGATGAAAGTTTTTTTTCTCCTATTAACTTGCCTAATGTCAATTTAATTCTCAGTCTAGCTGGACCTTGAAGGATAGAGGAAGAATTTTCTTGTCCTATAACTATTACCTATTGTTAATATTTACTGTAATTCATGGCCTCTTCTAGTTGAAAACTAGTTGAAAACTCCTGACCACACTGTACTTAGAAAATCTGAACCTGTGATTGAAAGCTTCAACTGTGATTCCAACCTACTCAAACTCCACATGTCCCTAAGTGTTGAAATTAATGTTTTAGTAGGGTCCTACAGGTCACCCTGTCCTGTTTGACTGACTTGACAGCTGTTATGCTTGGGCCATATACTCCACTATGGTCCCACACTAAACTACCTGGGAACTGTCTGTCACCAACACCAATTATGAACCATTAAAAATGTTGTTCTTTATGTATTATACCTACCATAGTCTGGAAAAATCATGGTCAACTTGGAATCTCACTACACCAGACAAGAAGGACTGACTTATTTGATAACTTGAACTTCGCAGTGTCTTCTCTGCTAAGTAGAAAACTAGCACTGGTGGAGCCTCTACATAAGGCTTACGTCTTTATAATTCCAAGCCCATCTTCTGAAACTTAAAGAACTATATATTACAAATATTCATAGAGGGGTCATGGTCTGGTCAGACGTTCTCTTAGTCCTAAACCTGGTATCTTATAAATCTTAGACTGACAGTTGTTGACCAGCTACTAATAATGGCCTCTTGGCCATCTTCAGGAAACAAACATCTTTAAGTCCTAAGATAAAGATTCTGAGTCAATTGGGGTACAGTCAAGTCTCATAAAAGAATCAGCAGTTCTGAATGGAAACCTTGATAAAATAAAGATCACCAGTGTTTCCTGGAGTTTTTCAGATACTACCAATGTTGCACCCTACTCTATCCCTGTAGAACTCTCTTATTTATCCTAAATGTTCAACTTTCTGGATATAAAACCTTTCCTGGACCTTGTTGCTTGGTGGGAAGGATTCCCCCATGGAAGACTCTGCATTTCATCTTTGATATGTGACAAAATGAGTTAATACCTCCAATCAGGACAATGAGAGGACACCCTGTCTCTCATCCTGTATCCAAGTGAGGAGAGACAAGGTGCTTTTATGAGCTTCCTATTTATCTTAACTTCTTTTTCCCTATTACCGAGGTTGTTACTACTCTCCAAAAAAATTTTAAAAATTAAAGAAATAAAGGTTCTGGAAATCAACAATTCACTTCCATTGTTAAGAGGAATTCTGTTTCAAATGCCCTATTGTGTTTCATTGATAATAGTAATTTAACAAGTTTAAGGAATGATTAATCCATCTGATTGTAAATATAAGTATTTATTCAAATTGCTGAGATTTATCTTTTGCCAGGGTTCAAAACCAAGAGTGATTCTGTAATAGCCTATTTTTTTATTAGCATATACATTTCATTCATTGTTAAATAGGACAGGCTTAAGAGTTTTTATTTATTTTCGCATACTGAAATTTGACAACCCTAATGGATACTTCAAGGGAACACTCAGTTCTTGCTAAAACTTTCATTAGTTTACTTACAGTTTTCAGTAATAAGTTCAGTGTCGTACATAGAGCACTGTATATATAGGATATTGGTGTACTTGAAAGCCATAGGAAAGCAGTTTTTTTCCCTTTCTACAAGTATGTCTAAAAGACAGAAATAAATATTACATGTGAGTGATTTAAACAAAAGTGAAATTTGCTTTGATAATAGCATCAGTCTTCAAAAAAACAACATTTTACTCATTGATCGAATGTCTTTGTCACCTCTATTGACCTTAAATGACAATAACATAGTTATTAAGTTTCTTTCAGAATATTAAAAAATAAACAGTTCAGGAGCTGATTTACTTTGCTTAAAGAACACTTAATTTTTTTTAATATTGCTTTTGTCATATAATCTGTTTCACTAAAATTTTTTTGAAATTTCTACTAAAAGCAGATTTTTACTTGCATGGAGTTTCTGAAAATCATTCAGAATAAAAGTAGTATTTTCTGCATTTATTTGGCATGTTTTTTTTAAAGTTGGCATTGTGGTGTGATTTCTTAGAACAACTGCTATGCAAAACACTTTCAGTTCTTCAAGGGCTATAATACTACACAGGAGGAAGGCTAAAACAACTAATGAACTTGAAAAGTCAATACAGGTAACCCCCACCTTTCAAAAGTTCATGGTGTGTCACTTTGCTTTTACTAAAGACTTGTATTAGTACCTTTTTTGCTAACTTCAAGAAATCCAATGAGGATTTTTGCTTTTACAAAATAGAAACCCACAAAAAGTGAAAAGAGCATTCTGAGTTTGTTTTGCAGTGAGCTGTTAGAAGAGGCAGTGGTGCACCTGAGCACTGAAAGTGGCCCCACTAAGCTCTTTCCCAGGATATGCTCAGTATCTCAGCATCCAGAGACAATGTAAGACTGTGAGATTTGTGCTTTATCTTGATTTTTTTATTATGTTATGTTAATCACCATACAATACATCATTAGTTTTTGATGCAGTGTTCCATGTTTCATTGTTTGTGCATAACACCCAGTGCTCCACGCAGAACGTGCCCTCTTTAATACCCATCACCGAGCTAACCCATCCCCCCAACCCTCTCAGTTTGTTTCTCAGAGTCCATAGTCTCTCATGGTTCATCTCCCCCTGAGCATTGGTTAATAAGATGTGTCCTAAAGTATCAGAAAAGCCTAAGGGAGGTTATTTTTGGGATTGGAAATGCTCAAAATTTCTTACATATAAATTAAAGGTAATTGCTTTTTTGCTTTAGGTCATTTTGGCTTACAAAAGATTTCATAGGAATGCCCTACTTTCAGATAGTGGGGGGTAACCTGTACACTAAATTAGAAAGAAAAATGAAGAAAATAAAAGCAAAATGGAGAACACTGAAAAAAACATTCACATCATGATCTTTTTTTTTAAATTTTTTATTGTTATGTTAATCACCACACATCATTAGTTTTTGATGGAGTGTTCCATGATTCATTGTTTCTGCATAACACCCAGTGCTCCATGCAGAACGTGCCCTCTTTAATACCCATCACCACGCTAACCCATCCCCCCAACCCCCTCCCCTCTAGAAACCTCAGTTTGTTTTTCAGAGTCCATCATCTCTCGTGGTTCGTCTCCCCCTCCGACTTACTCCCCTTCATTCTTCCCCTCCTTCTATCTTCTTCTTTTTTCTTAACATATATTGCATTATTTGTTTCAGAAGTACTGATCTGTGATTCAACAGTCTTGCACAATTCACAGCGCTCACCATAGCACATACCCTCCCCAATGTCTGTCACCCAGCCACCCCATCCCTCCCACCCCCCAACCACTCCAGCAACCCTCAGTTTGTTTCCCGAGGTTAAAAATTCCTCATATCAGTGAGGTCATATGACACATGTCTTTCTCTGATTGACTTATTTCACTCAGCATAACACCCTCCAATTCCATCCATGTCTTTGCAAATGGCAAGATCTCATTCCTTTTTATGGCTGCATAATATTCCATTGTGTATATATACCACATCTTCTTTATCCATTCATCTGTTGATGGACATCTTGGCTCTTTCCACAGTTTGGCTATATTCACATCATGATCTTTAGGGTAGAGTACAACATGATGGTCTTATGATTTGTGAAACACGGTGATAAAACTGAGGATATATAATTTCTAAATTTTAAAGCAAGCAAAAACAAAGTATTTCCAGTTTCTTTGGGATTGTCTTTAATTTCATTTGGTTTTGAATCATGCTTTAACTATCTTACCAAGGGGCACCTAAGTGGCTCAGTCAGTTAAGCAGCCACCTTCTGCTCAAGTCATGATCCCAAGGTCCTGGGATCGAGTCCCGCTTTGGACTCCCTACTCAATGGACAGTCTGCTTCTCCCTCTCCTCCACTTGTGCTCTCTTGCTTGCTCTCTCTTAAATAAATAAATAAAATCTAAATAAATAAATATCTTATCAAACAACATTATAAGCAGTTTGAATAATACAGTCACCAATACTGTGCATTAAAACTGCACTAGGTGACTGATGTCAGCCTTCTGTGACCTCAGGGAGAAAGCAAGAACAAGAAGAACCAGAAAGCCAGTTAAGTGGAGATATGCAGGCAATATTTTTGAACAATCAGATATGATAGAAACATACTGCATTAAGACAACCTAATGGTCTTTCACATGTCTATGTGGAAATCAATAAATAAACCTTACAAAGCAAATTATACCCTATGATACACCTTGGAGAAGTGCTTTCAGGCATATATAACCCTTCCCCTTTTTGTACATAATCCCCTATAAATAGACAAGCTTCAGAGCAGTTCTTTCAGAGCAATCTGAAATACTATCTCCTGTGGTTTTAATCCTTAGTAAGACAATAATTAAGCATTTACTAACTTACTTTGATGTTGGCTTTTTTTTAGTCAACAATTTGGGGACCACAGAGGGACCCCAGAAGAGATGCCCTATTCTTGCCTGAACTCCATGAGAAACTGGATCCTTGGTCCCAGCACAGGCCCCTGGGGTTCAACCTGACTTGGATGGAGGCAAGATGACCCTTTCTGGGATCCCAACTTCCCTATGTGGTAGAAAGTCCAGAGCCTTATTTGTGGTTGTTTCCTTTTTCCTGTGAAGTCAGGGAATGATGTTATTCTGTGTGTGACACATGTTTCAGAACTTATGTGTTGTCTCTTCTGCATGAGTCAGAAGGGTCTCCATTCTGTGTAGAGCACAGGTTGCACATCTGTTGGAGGGATGAATCCTCATCCCCGAAATTTAAAAATTTTTAAACTTTTCACAGTATTGCCAATTTGAATGCTTGATGCTACAATTACATAGATGAGATTTTGAATGAATTGGAAGACAAGAGACATTAGCTCCTCTCATTAGAGAGTGGCAGAGGTTAACGTCATGCCATGCAGTGGTCCCACATGGATTCCCATTTGTGATACAAATTATTTAGTTGCTCTGACAGGGGATGCATATGAGAGCTGGCTACTCAGCTTTCTGAGCACTTTTGATACAGCTAGGTTCAACCAAGAGAAAACTGAGACACAAAGTAAATACTATCAACCAACACCAGGATGAAACCTGGAGGAATGGGATCCCTCTCATCAGCACATGGGTCAACAACTAAAACCCCTTAGGTAGTGCTGAGCATCCAGACTCACTAGGATGGGAGATAAACCATCACAATAGGAGGAAGAGGTTGGAGAACCACCTTCCAAGACTCTAGCAGGATTCATCTTTAATACACATGGATCATACAGTTTCAAGTTCATAAATAAATGGAAAATTGTACTAGGGATAATTTTAATACTCAAGTGGCCTAAATGAGGATCCTTTGAAATACCTAGTTTATTTGCACACCCAAATCAAGAGAGCTGGCTATTCAACTAAACAACAAAGTGGGATGCATAGTTTGATATCTGGAAGCTTCCAAGAGAACACTGACAAGATACTACCTATGTAACTAACTATTAAGAAACTTTCTGAAATAGTGACAAAATGACCTCAAAATTAACAATCTCTGAAGTACTTCCAACTGCTTCACCTCCTTCTTATCCTTTAAATGAGCTACCAGGGAACTAGGCATTAAAACCAAAGCCTCCATCTCCTCACCATGCTAAGGCAATTAGGGTTCCATCGTCAAGAGTTGGCCAGATTGAAGCTGGTATTCAGAGCCTGATATTAATTTTTTTAAGGCCTTCTCCCCTAAGTTAAAATTAGAAATATGTACCCAGAGGGGAAGAAGCAAACCCAGAGGGGGGTTGATGGCTAGATTAACCTAGAATATCATTTAAGTTGCAACCCAATTCCTTGAAGGATCAAAAGCAACTGTCCCTACCTTACAAATCTTTGCAAAACTAGAAATATGGCCCCAGAAACAATTCAAAGTCTTCAATCTGTCCTTTTCTCCAATCTCCAGAACTCCCCTATTTATCTCAAAAGTCTTATAACCTCTCTGACAACTCTTATCTAGAGCATTTCCTATTCCTAAAACTGAAGGGAAACAAGGAAAAAGAAAACTTTTTAAAAAATACAAATGGCTGTAGAAGCACCCTTACCAAAATCTAGCCCACAGGTTCCACAAAGTTACTTGTCAAGGATAAATACAAATCTTAAGTGTCCTCTCCACAAATGTTAACAGAAAAAGTTTTAGCCATCTGAACAGGTGACCTTAAATTATTCTATATGCCAGAAAACCACTCTGGATCCAACTCTTCTTTTATAAACTAGAGAGTTCTGCATTATCATACTGGTCTCATGGCTGAAAATTTTAAACAGTGATTATAAGGTTTTTGTTTGTGTCTTTCAGCACCTATTGTAGATATGTGGTATTTTCTACTGCCAGATGGCTTTTGCCAAAATTTGTTAAAGAGCTCTGTTTTACTGGCTTAAAGAAAATTAAGCACTTATATGAATCTCAAAATACAATAGCACTAACCCAAATAAGTTCTAAGTTCATGTGATCTAAGATTGATCTTAAATAAAGCTAACTGAAATCTGTTAGTTTAATTAAAACAGGTGGGTTTTTAGAACTGTCAGCATTAAAACTAATACTTTTGTTCTACCTAGGTTTACTAAAGTCACATAAGCTCAGGTTACTTCTGTTACATAATTTGTCAGGAAGAAAGAAAACTTAAAGATGATGGTTAGCTGTTTAATGTCATGAAATTTTTACGACTAAACATAATTATTAAGAACAAGTGAATCCAGATCTGTACCTCTGAAACAAATAATGCAATATATGTTAAGAAAAAAAAAAGGAAGAAGAAGATAGCAGGAAGGGAAGAATGAAGGGGGGGAAATCGGAGGGGGAGACGAACCATGAGAGACAATGGACTCTGAAAAACAAACTGAGGGTTCTAGAGGGGAGGGGGTGGGGGGATGGGTTAGCCTGGTGATGGGTATTAAAGAGGGCACGTTCTGCGTGGAACACTGGGTGTTATGCACAAACAATGAAACATGGAACACTACATCCAAAACTAATGATGTAATGTATGGTGATTAACATAACAATAAAAAATTTTTAAAAAAGAACAAGAGAATCACACAGAAAATTAAAGTTTATGAATTTTTAGCAATATTTGTGTCCACTTAGTTTTCCCAAATATTTCTTTTTGGTTACTTAAAACCTTAGAGTTTTGCTAAGATAAATTACAAGATG
This sequence comes from Callorhinus ursinus, assembly GCF_003265705.2. Lineage (NCBI taxonomy): Eukaryota > Metazoa > Chordata > Mammalia > Carnivora > Otariidae > Callorhinus > Callorhinus ursinus. Next base: position 14,748,555 of record NW_027397078.1, on the reverse strand, counting down.
GATAGTCATTAAATATCTAGATCCATTTCCAAATAAGAAAAAATACTGAAACATAGTTACTAAACATAGGTTTAATCAACTTTTGGCTTCTTATTACAGAGAAATTAAAAATACTTGGGTCAGTTAATAAACACACTTTGTGCTCTACTGAAAGACTGTGCTGTGAAGAAGCATAGTTTCTAAAAATTATGAAATATAATCATGAATTTTCTAACAAATCCTGATGTAAGAGTTCACAATTGCTTACTACTTCATTTTCACTAAAAATTATTTTCTAAAAGTTAAGCATTCTAATAAAGGTAATTGACACTCCTGGAAATAATAAGGGAAACAATCATATGCAAGGAAAGTAAGATATGTGGGTTTGCTTAAAAACGGGGGGTATGAAGAATGGGAACACACTTTAGATCTAAAGGGTATAATGCTAAGTGAAATAAGAGAAAGACAAACACCATATGATTTCACTCCTATGTGGAATTTAAGAAACAAAACAAATGAACATATTAAAGAAGAGACAAAAATTGACTTAACTCTAGAGAAGAAACTGATGGTTACAAGAGGGGAGGTGGGTGGGTTACAGGGGTGATAGGGATTAAGGAGTACACTTATCCTGATGAGCACTGAGTAATGCATAGAATTGTTGAATCACTATATTGTACACCTGAAACTAATATAACACTGTATGTTAATTATGTTGCAATTTAAAAATAAATAATTTTTTAAACAAGAATGGGAATATATTTTTATTGAGGGTAAAGAAAATAATTTTGTCCTAAAATAAGACAGGTTGTTTAGAGAGAGAAAACTTGGGACAAAATCTAAATGTAAAAAAGTTGCAGAAAGTTTGTGAGAAAGGAATATTTGGAAAAGAACTTTATGCATGGTCAGGACTAAGACTGGAATAAGTAATTTTTAATATCAAAAGTACAGTGATATAAGATTGGAATTTTTTCTCCACTAAAATGACACAGTTTTCTTAGATTATTGGTCTACTTTTAATAAGAAATTGTAAACAAAGATTTTTCTTTAACTCTAATGTAAGCTACCAAGAAACAAAGTTTCTATGTTTTGTTTTTATCAGATCTTTCATTTCTTAATTTTCTCAGTGTTTCAAAGAGCTAAGTTTGCTAACAACTATGTAACCTATATTTGCCTTTAGAATCTCTTATCACCTTGGTTCAACAGATAATTATTAACTATGCAATTATCTGTAATTCTATTTAGCCATGTGCTATTCAATTTTTTTAATATTAAAAAATATTTTTTGACAAACTTTTCAAACTTCAAATTCTAAATGAAGTCTTTTTGACTAATTAGGCTTGTTTACTTGGTATGTCAAATTACATGGGAAGCATTGTCAGATAAGTGACGATAAACCTTTTTAGGTTATATTGTATGGGTAAGTATTATTAATATAACTACTCCAGAAATTATATGAACTTCCTTAAGTTCTGATATGTCCTGGTATAATGTCATCACTTGAATTCTAATTATGTCATGGAAATATCTAATTACGTCATGGAAATATCTCCTTGTAAATTGCATTATGATGAGCTTCCATTGCATCTTTAACCATGGTCATTTTTGAGTTTCTTTGTCATTTACAGTTATTGTTTGACTCTGAACCTCTTGCAAGTATGTTTCAGCTTTAAGGAGATCAATGGAAAGGACTTCTGACACATATGGATTTCTGATACTCTTGAGGTCATAAAGCTAAAGTAAGTAAGAATTTTTGGAACTAGTGGGAACATGACACAAACACAGCAAGAATTAGTAACATGGGGCTTAACCAACTGAGCCACCCAGGCGTCCCTATGACCATACAGTTTTAAGGAACTAAGGTTGACTTCATGGAGCCAAGAAAGCCCCTTGGAAAAAATCAGCCTGGTACCTTGCTTAAAAGGTTCTTGAGAGCCTCACCAGGTGAGTAAGGAAGGTCACTTTCTGGCAGGCTTAGTAACCTCAGAATATTTGGGGGATCTTGAGAAGAGAGGAAGTAAGCCAGATCTATAGGTATTACAGGTAAGTCTAATGGCAAGTACTTGGCTTGGCTTCTTAACTTCTGGGGGCTATTAAAAGTTTAATCTGATATTCCCTGTGATAAGTTCCAGCAAAGTAGATTTTAAAAAGAACCTATATGGTAATCACTATTCTTGTTGCACTTATGTAAGTAATCATGCCAAGTTTTTGAAACTGGGCCTATTTTTAAACAAATTAGTCTTAATTTAGGTATCTTTGGTAGAAATGAGGATGATTTTACAGAGAAAAATTATGCTTCAGTAACACATCTAGCTCTGATTAACTTTCTCTGAATGTTTATTTTTTGCCTACAAAATGAGTCAGGGTCCTGAATTCTTCCGATTTCCTTGGATACCTAGCTATGACTATCCAAACTAAGGGTTTCAACTTAATCTCATTCCTTTTTCTTCATTTTTAAAATTTGCACCTTTAAAAAAGTTTTTTATTTTAGGGACAGCTGGGTGGCTCCGTCAGTTAAGCGTCTGCCTTCAGCTCAGGTCATGATCCCAGGGTCCTGGGATGGAGCACCACATTGGGCTCCCCGCTCAGCAGGGAGCCTGCTTCTCCCTCTCCTCCCCCTGCTTGTGCACTCTCTCTCTGTCAAAATAAATAAATAAAATATTTGTAAAATGTTTTTAATTCCAGTTAGTTAACATACAGTGTTACATTAGTTTCAAGTGTACAATTTAGTGATTCAACACTTCCATGCATCACCTGGTGCTCATTATGGCAAGTGCCCTCCTTATTCCTCAACACCTATTTCACCCATCTGCCCCCCTCATTCTTTTGACTTGGAATCACTGAAAACAATAACTGCCCCCCCTTTTTTTCCTGAAGCCCAGCAAATTGAAGCTAGACAACTTGAGGTCAACTTCAGAGAACTTTCCACAATGGCCCATGTATACATTGTCTCCGTGGTAATTGCTATTTGGGCCACTCAGAAAAATCACCAGTGACATTCAAACTACAGACCAGGAAAATGTGTCAGACTGCCACTGTCTGCACTCACTCCATCTGAAGATACTTCGAGGCTGACATCTAGTGATACCACTGCCAGTACTCAGAATGCAGACACTAGGTTTCTAATTTGCTCCAACTTAACCTGTGTTTTCCTTTTGTTTCCATAAGAAATGCCTCTTATTAATTTCCTGAACTTCGAGAGCCCACTTGCAGGACCACCTGCTAAAATGAGACAACTGTTTAACTGAACTGAACTATTCTCAAGACTAAGAGTGGTTCATGAGATATGGAGCAGAATTCTTCCCTAAGGTCCAGCTACTAGGGAACAATGTTGATCTGTGATATTTTGCAAAACACAAAAAATCTTGTCAAAAGGATAGAATGTTAATTTGTAACCATACCACAAGGACTTTTCAATGAAAAGTTATTCCAGATATGGAATGGATTAGTATGGATAACTCAGTTAAGGGCAGATTAAGTCAGAGGGCTCCATTATGCTGAGAATAAGCTAATCAAACCAAATATCTGCCTAAAGTGACCCAACACCCAGTATCAGGGAAATATTTAGCTAAAAGATTTAGCTCTGAAATTCCTGGCCTAAATATATTCTAATATTTCTAGCTATGATATTAGACTTTTTACTGTTAACATGATATCTATACGAATTGTTAGCCTTTTGTATGTGACAGTCTACACAGACACTAAGCTAATAAAAGTAAAACATGTAGACGCTGTAAACATGTATAATTCTCTATAAAAGGTTGATGATTTTTACCTAGACACACTGAAACATCTCAGGCTATAAAAATTCTCAACCTCAGCAAATTTAGAAGTTTAGAGATGGTTATCCTTTTTAGGACATACTTGCCTCACATATATCAGAAAACTAGGAATGAGCCTTCCTAGTGCTATGGGACAAAGAGATACTTGGTCACTATTGTCTCTCATAGGTTACAATTTGACCAAAAGGAGGAAATGTGCACTAAAACTGTAGTAGGTGACTGAGTTCAGCCTCTTGTGACCTCTCAAGTGACCTCAAAAAGAAACTCAAAACAAGAAAAACCAGAAAACCAGTTCAGTGGAAGCATGCAGTTAATATTTTTAAACAGATATGATAGAAACAATGTATTAAGATGACCTAATGGTCTTTCATGTGTCTATGCAGAAATCAGTACACCTCAGTTTTTACAACAAAACGAATCATACCTTGTAATGCTCAATTATACCTTGGAGAACTGCTTCAAAGCACGCATACCTCTTCCCCTTTTTCAATATAATCCCCTGTGAACTCAGCTTCAGAGCAGTTCTTTCAGAGCAATCTGAAATACTGTCTCCCAGACTATTATCCCTCAGTAAGACAACAAATAAAGCACTTACTAACCTACTTTGAGGATGACTTTTTTTTCCATCAACAACACCTAATTGAAAATGTAATTCATTCAATTCAGGAAATTCTTGGGTCTGTGGCTCACAAAATATGGAAACATATAATCATAATTGCATAATTTAAGTTCATAAAAGGCATCTGGTCTCAATCTCCAGTATATAAAGTGATTTAATGTGTTCATTGAAGAGTTACATTCCTTATTGTCTTGGAAGTATCACTTTTTTGTAATTAAAGATAAATAATATTTCCTTTTTTCTGTACAAGCAATCAGTATTTTATTAAAAGCTTTGTAAAAGAAATCTATTATTTTCTTAATAATCAATTGTATTAAGGATATTTTGTAAAGGTCACTTATGAAATTCTATTTTACTTAAATAGCTTCTTTTTGAATGTCAAGTAATTTAAATACTTGAAATAAGTTAAAAAATTTAAAACAACTGATTTATTTCTGTATCAATGAAATGAATGATACACTTTTTCAATTTTCTTAAAATAATAGAATAATTACTCTGAAATCTGTGTTTTGTTTGCTATGGGCAAAATGGACCAGGTTTAATGAAAAATAGAATAAATCCAAATAGATCATTTGGGTAATTCTGATCATCAAAGAGGAAAAAACAAAACAGAAAAAGCAAATAAACAGACAATCATACTTTTTCTTAATTTTTTTTCATTCTGGCAGTATATGAAGTATAATCATAAAGACAGGATATATATATATACATATACATATGTATACATGTATATAGATACACACCAGTGTTTTCATATAAAATAAGTTCAGTACTTCAAAGAGACAATCTTTGAAGGCTCTGTACTCCTTCTAAAGAAAAAAATATTTTGAACAAAGGAGTTAATTCCTTGGAAATGTCTTATAAATCAGTGGCATGTGCTAAATTTGTCATTCACATTTTCAAGAGGTAAAAATTTTGTATAACCTTAGTTTATGTCTATGAATCAGATTCATTTCAAGAAACGAGAGTAGCCACTGAGCACCATCCAAAGAATATATCGCTGGCTCCTCTCAGTACGTCCAAAAGAGAAATTTCACAAAAATTTTGAGAATAGAATTTCTATTGAACTGAGGGGAAAGTTCTGCATGGTGATCATTTTAAAGCCTTTGTATATAAAATTTTCACGTAATTGTTTAAAAAATGAAATGAACAAACAAAATAATTCCTACAATACTACAAGTGTATTTTAATTTTTGAAGCTGATTATTTTTTAATGAACCACACTTCATATTTTAACGCTGAATAATAAATATTTCCATTTCTATCAGTAAGTGATTATCATTCCACATAAGTAATATGATTTCTTACAGTTAATTAAGAGTAGCTTTTAAAGAGGATTTTAATTTTTTTCAGTAAATAAATAAGAGAATCAGGCTACTTAATTATTTTACTGATGATAATGGCATTCAACTCACCATTTTAAAATACAAATTCTTAAAGGTCAACTTAAAAATACCTTATTACTTTAAGAATATCTCAAATACCTAAAATTTTGAGTAACTGCTGCTGAGGGGTAATGACTATTCAATAGTCATGGCATTCTGGATGCAAACTATTGTTCAGGGACATATAAGTACAGATTCTAATAGTTTTCCCACATAAGAAATGTTCCCTTGTTGATGCTGAATTCCATCCAATACTGGAAAAGCCCAGCACTTATTAACATACATTTTGTTTTCATCATGTGAATCCTCCCTGAACAGAGACCCACATTCTAAGTATAAAAATAATAATTGAGCTTACCAGGTCTGAAGAGACACTATTTTGCACAGTCTTGTCACTGTAAACCATGTGTCCTCTCAGGTCCCCTGGAAGCCAAAACCAGCTTTGCTAAGTATCCTGCGTCTGTGGCCATCTTATTTCCAGTAAAATTCAGAATCCTTGGTAAAATAAATCAAAATTTATGCAAATGTTACAGAATAAGTATGTATTTATAATTTTCATGCTAATCTAGTTTTCTACTCCAACTATTCAGTGTTTTATACTATTGGGAGATGGTAACCTTCCTGTGCTGCTTCTCATTAAGGGTTTGAGGTAAAGGTTAGAGATGATGAATTTCTTTAAAGTGTGAGGAGTGATTAAAAGGAATTTTCTGGTGCCTCAGACTTCTCCAATCCTTCCATTCACACTAATTCTCTGCAGCTGTAGGTCCTTCAGTACTTCATCTACACAATTTATCAGAAAGAGGGGTTGATACACCCAGTAGAAACATTAGTTCACAATCCCAAACAACGGAACACTCACAGAGTAAAATTATATTGAAAGAAAAATAAACTGCAAAATGGGTACAGATGGATTAAACTTTCTAAATAAGCAAGATAAATGTAGTAAAATAATTAAGTCAATAGATTAGCAATATGACAGAATAACAACTTGTAATAAAAGAACACAGGTAAAATGTTACTGTGAAAATATAATACATGACACAAGATGAATGATAGAATGTACACAGCTTAAGAAACATCTATCCATTTAAAAACCAAGCTGAGAAACTCCCATGGAAGAAAAAAGTATAAAAGAATAAAAATTATAAAAGTTAAAAAACATACGGTAGAAGTGGAAATTCCAAAATCCAATAATAAGAATGATAATAGGAATAATGGATAAATAAAAACAAAAAAGGGAGCCTGGATGGCTCAGTCAGTTGAGCCTTGGACTCTTGGTTTCTGCTCAGATCATGGTCTCAGGGTCATGAGATCAAGACCCACGTGGTGCTCCATGCTCAGCGTGGAGTCTGCTTGAGATTTTCTCCTTTCTCTGCCCCTCTCCCCTGCTCTCTCTCTCTCTCTCTCTCTCTCTCTCTCTCCATCTCTCTAAAATAAATAAATCTTTAAAAAAAAACAAAAAATGGAGAAATAAATATATTTGAAAAAAGAGTTGATATATGTTTCATAAAATATAATTCTGAAATAAATTTATAGGCTTGAGGAAAAATAATGTCAAACTGAAAAAACCATGAAGTGATAAATATTATAAAGAAAAAAATTACTAAAATTTAAGAATACCCAAGACAAAGAAAAATTTGTAAAGAATTTTTAGTGAGAAAGAATAGATTGCACACCCGTTATACTCCTCAACTAAAGTACTCTCAAAATGAAATAGGGGTCTGTATGGTACAAGCTGGATAGCTAGTTTGTGCAAGCATCTCCTGCATGCCTCTGTTAAACACTACCTTGAAAATGTAGAGATCCTGTCCTCCCTCGATATTTCCATCAAGCCGAATGTGCAGCAACATGTGTTATTCAGTGTTCAAGGTCAGGGGCTCTGGAGGTAGCCAACCCAGGGCGTCTCCCTTGTAACAAATAGTGTTCAGGTGGTAAATGTTGGTCTCCTTGGAAACACTGGCCATGCAAGGTGGGGAAGGGTCACTGATAGTTGCTGTGATATAAAAATTTGCTGCACCTACATCCCAATAGCAGATACTTTGTCTAGTCTGTTTCTCCTGGACTCCTTGTATGTAAGTTTCCCCAATAAACCTAGGTCTTTTTTTTTTTAAGATTTTATTTATTTGACAGAGAGAGACACAGCAAGAGAGGGAACACAAGCAGGGGGAGGTGGGAGAGGGAGAAGCAGGCTCTTCGCTGAGCAGGGAGCCTGATGCAGGGCTTGATCCCAGGACCCTGGGATCATGACCTGAGCTGAAGGCAGACGCTTAACGACAGAGCCACCCAGGCACCCCTAAAACCTAGGTCTTGGTCACTGTCTCCTGGTCTTTTCTTCGGCCTCACCAGACCATTACACATCCTAGGCTTAGAGTCTGCTGCAGTGCAGCTGTACAGAGTTGATTTTTAGTGATTTGGAGGTTGGAGAATTTGAACCTGAAATCTGTAATTTTCAATGACATTATCATTAAAACATGAGATCATAATTAAAATATTTTTAGGAATTACAAGACCATAGAAAATTTACTACCAAAAATCCCACATAAAACAAAACAGATTTTAATTATTCAAATAAGAAGTAAAAGTTAATTATTCAAAGAACAGATTTTTAACTATTCAAGTAATAAGGTATACTGTAAGACATAAGGCAGTAATTTTGTACAAACATCTTGACGAATGTGGCTAAACATAAAGCAATATAAATATACATACATACCAAAGACAGTATATCCATAAAAAGCCTTAAACTTTATAAAATATTAACAAAGTATCAGTATGAGAGATGGGTGAGACTCCAGGAAATGAGAAGATGAGAAAATTCTTAGTTTTTAAGGAGCATTACATAGATCATTTTTTAAGGTATGTTGTTTAAAAGACACATAAACCCAAAGAGAATGGAAAGTTTGTATGTATAAAGTTAGAATAAAGACATTATAACATATTACTAACCCACAATGCTGGTGAAGGTGTACCTACAATCACCTTTAAGAACAAAAACTTGCCATAAAAAACTAACAATCATGACTATGTATTATAGTGGATACTGGGTGGTGCCACAAGATCCTTCATCTTCAGGACTGAAGCACTCATTTTCCAGCTTTTGGGAATATTAGTAGCTAATAGCTTGCAGGTGAGTCAATCTGCTTATTATTGTCCTCAACTGAGGAGTGTTGTCTTGTGAGGTCACATCTACATCCAGTGACTGGTCCATTCAGAAATATAAAGGCCCGGTTTCCTTCCCCAGTTTGGGACTCTTCTGCAGGATCTGTCCTAACCTCAGAGCACCTTGTAGAATTGCCCGAGTCCTTTGCTGTGACTACATCACAGACCATCTTGTCCCTTTGCTAAATACTACTTACTTTAGCCCTCCACAGGTGATGATGTTAAGAATAATTCCTGAGTGGTAATCTCTATCTCAGAGTCTCCTTTCAAGGGGATCTGAACTGCAACTGTTGGTCCCTAGATTATTGCTAGAAAGCAGATGCTAAGGTGATACTTTAAAATTGATCACCTGTCGCTCAGCTAGCAATGAGAACTCCCTCACTGGTGGAAGATGGAGCCTGATAACACCTGGCACCTGGTGGCATTCCAATGGTTGAAACTTTCAGCCATGGTGACCTGGAATGGTGTACCATGGAAAGGCATGCACTAGCTGGGGTAATGTATCAGTCATATGATAAGTAAAGAAGAGCTAGTAGTTATAAGAATAATGGAATTATATGGCTATTTCTGGGAGCTATAAGTGCTTGACAGAGACACAATGAAAGGTTGAGAGTAATTAATCATAGTTGGAGGATAAATGTGAAACTAAAAAGCCTCAATAGCAGCACTAAAAAGTATTGAATTCCCTCCTAGAAGAGGAAAGAACAAGTTGAGGACCAAGCCCAGGGCCAAGAGTAGCAGATTTATTTGACATCTCAACCCAAGCAGGTCTGCTATGGCAGCATCAGTTTCCTTATTGGGAAGAGTTGGACCCGGAGTATGATATGGGGGACATCTAAACTGATTCGCTTGAAAATCTTGAATCTCCCTAGTCCCTCGAGTCCATTGGGCATTCAGAAGAGACCCACTCTTTGCTATTGAAGTCCACCACTTACCCTTTTTCAGAAGATGATAGAGAGGCTTCTACCTTATAAGCAAATGCTATCTCCTTCAGAATATATTTCTACCACTCATCCTGGTCATTAGACCAAAAACTGGAGTGAAGTTCCATAATCACCTGGCCAGAGAAATGTAGGATTTCCTGAGAAAAGGAGATCGCATCCAAAAGAAGTTGCATGGCTGCATGGTCTAGCCACTATATACCAACAAGAGCCAGAAAAGTATTACTTGAACTGGATTCTGAAGTGCTGGATGAAGGGGATAGGAGGGCTGGACATACACTTGAATAAGAAAGAACATATTCCCAGAGTACAGAATTTAACAACCCAGAGAGGACCCTGGAAAAGGTACTGACTTGCTGCTAATATGACTCTTAGAAGTTTGGAGAAGCTCACTTGGGTCACACCAAGTGAAGTAGAAATGCTAGAACTGCCATGATAGAGAGTGGAAGAAGCTAACAAAAGTCTACGAGAAGAGGACATGCTAGTGTGGTATGTTATATAAGGATTGAAAATCACCAGATCATTTTGTTATATGGGGATCCCAGATAAATTAGTTTACCAGAGCAGCAAGGAATGCTCTAGTAAGAGAAGCAATTGTATCATTGTATCAGTTCAGTGATGGCAATCTTAAATCAGCCAAGGCTGATGCCAGAAGATTCTTTTATTGAAATGAGCTACCTGATAACAATGAGAATGACAGTTTCTAAAATAAGAGACCATGATACTGTGCTTAAACATTGGAGGTGCTGTGTATTGTGTAAGACTGCTGAATCACAGACCTGTATCCCTGAAACAAATAATATATTATATGTTAATAATAAAAAAAACATTGGAGGCAAGGTTGGCATAGTTATTTTAATAAATAGTGAAGTCAGCATGACAGCAAGGGTGCCTTGACGTACAGAGGTTTGTAGAGGTAGTTACTGAAACATGACATTCTTAGAAGCAAGAAAAATGAGTTGGCCAATATGGGTATTGATCAATTTATAAAACTAGAAGAAACAAAAGATGGATAATCAAGAGACAGAACAGCCACCCCAATAAAGGTCATAATCCCTTGCCTAGTTCCTGAATCAGCACCAGTTTCTGGACCAGAAACCCACTGACTGAAGGAGAATCTGACTCCCCAGGAGAAAAGATTCTATAACAGGAGAATATGGTAATTATGTTCCTAGTCCATTCCCCCAAAGACCTATATCAACCTATTTAGGTAATTGCACCCTGGGAAAAGGGAAACATTCAAATGATTAAAGTACTCTTGGACATGAAATCTGAGTTTTTATTGATACTTGGAGACCTGATACATCATCATGCCACACCTATTGGAACAGGAGTATATAGAGACCAGGTAATACATGGAATTCTGTCCCAGTAAGGCTTAGAAAGTTCACTGGGCTCAAGTACCCACTCGTTTGTTATTTCCCTATCCTCCAAATTTATAATTTAGGTGGACATACTTGGGGATTGGCATATATCCCATATTAGTTTTTTTTTTTCTCTCCCTGAGCAGTAAGACCTATGTGAGGTGTGAGGTGAGGTACCTTGGAAACATCCTCTACTACCTCCTGCTCCAATCCAGCTCTCTGAGGTAGTAAAATAGATATAGATATATGCTTATATATCTGCATATAGATAAACATCCAGGGGGGAGTGCAAATGATCTGTGCCAATTACATATACCTAAAGGTTGCAATGGTTGGGGTTTCCATCATATTTCCATTAATTCACCAGTCTGGATGCTCAACATCTAGACAAATTCTGGATGATGTGTTAGTGAAACAACAAATTCAACCAAGTATTAGCCCCCATTACAGCTGTTGATACAGGTATGTTATTCTTGCTAAAGCAGATTAATACAGTCTCGGTACATGTGGCTATTGATCTTAAGAATGGATTCTCTTCCATGCCTGTCAGAAAGAGTTCACATTTGCTTGGAAAAGAGGCTCCCATACCTTCTTTTATAAAATAGAGTAGAAGTGGATCTTCTGGACGTGCTGCAAAATATATTAGTCCACTATATCAATGATATCATGTTAATTGGACCAGATTATCAGTTTTTGGAGGTGCTTACAAGGCATGTGCCCTCCACAGGGTAGAAGATAAGCTCCATGAGGATTCAGGTTCTTGGCATATCAATAAAGTTTGAGAGGGTCCATTGGTCTGGGGCATGTTGAGGCCTCTTCTCCAAAGAACAAATTATTTCATTTTACACATTCTACTACTAACAAAGTGGTACAGTGGCTGGTAGGCCACTTTGGGTTCTGGAACCAGTATATACCATGCAAATAGCAATCACAGGAGAAATGTAGTAGCAATACAAATATCAAACAAAATACACATATCAAACAAAATACACATAGAATATTACTTAAGGTAAAGTGATTAACTTTATAATGATAAAAGGGTTAATCCATTAGGAAGGTACAATAATCATAAACATATGTGCATCTAATAACCCACTACCAAATAGATGAGGAAAAAACTGGCAGAAATGAAAGAAGAGACAATTCAGCAATAGTTGAAACTTCAACACACCCATTCAATAATGTATGGGAACAACCATGTAGAAGATATACAAGAAAATTAATGACTTGGATAACACTGTAATCCAGTTACACCTAAAAAACAGCTCCAGAACATTCCACCCAACAAGAACAGAATATATATTCTTCTCAAGTGCAAAGAAACATTCTCCAAGATAGATCATATACTAAGACACAAAATGAAGCTTAATAAATGTGAAAGGACTGAAATCATGCCAAGCATGTCCTACAACCACAATGCAATGAAAATACATATCAATAACAGATTTGAGAAACTCAAAAACATGTGGACACTGAAAATCACATTCCTAAAAATGGGATAAAAAAGAATCAAAAGAGGAGTGCTGGCTGGCTCAGTTGGTAGAGCATACAGCTCTTGATCTCAGGGTCATCAGTTCAAGTCCCACATTGGGTGTAAAGCTTACCTTAAATAAATAAATAAATAAATAAATAAATAGATAAATATCAAAAGAGATATTAGAAAATACTTTTAGATGAATGAAAATAAATCCACAACATACCAAAATTTGTGGGATGCTGCTAAAGTAATGCTGAGAGGGAAATTTATAGCTATAAATGCCTACATTAAAAAGGAAGAAATATCTCAAATTAATAACCTGAAGTTCTGCCTTAAGACAATAGTAACTAAAAAACAAACTAAATATAAAGTAATCAGAAGGAAGGAAATAATAAAGTTTTTTTAAAGTTTTTATTTAAATTCCAGTGGATTACTGGGTGTTATACGCAAACAATGAATCATGGAACACTACATCAAAAACTACTGATGTACTGTATGGTGACTAACATAACATAATAAAATAAAATTTAAAAAAATAAAACAAGAGCAAAAAAAGATACAGGGTAATATTAACTTCAGGTGTACAACATAGTGATTTAACACTTCTGTATATCACCCTGTGTTCATCACAAGTAAACTCCTTAATCCCCATCACCTATTTAACCCATCGCCCACCTTCCTTCCCTCTGGTAACCATCAGTTTGTTCTTGGTTTCTTGGTTTGCCTCTCTCTTTTTTCCCTATGTTTGTTTGTTTTGTTTCTTAAGTTCCACATTGAGAAAACCAATGAAACCGGAAGCTGGTTTTTTTGAAAACATCAACAAAATTGTGAAATCTTAGCTAGACTGAACAAGAAAATAAAGAAGAAAAGTAAAACTTCTAGAGTCAGAGATGAAATGGGGACATTAGTACTCACCTAATAGGAAAAACAAATGACTATAAAGGAATACTATGGATAATTTTATGCCAAAAAATTATATAACTTTGGTGAAGTGGACACATGCATAAAAAGATGCAAACTACCTTCAAGCTATATTACAAAGTTGTGGTCATCAAGACAGTATGGTACTGACACAAAAACAGACACAAAAATGAATGGGACACAGTAGAAAACCCAGAAATGGACCCTCAAGTATGTGGTCAACTAATCTTTGATAAAGCAGGAAAGAATATCCAATGGAATAAAGACAGTCTCTTCAACAAATGGTGTTGGCAAAACTGCACAGCAACATGCAGAAGAATGAAACTGGACCACTTTCTTACACCATATACAAAAATAAATTCAAAATGGATGAAAGATCTAAATGTGAGACAATAGACATTAAAATCCTAGGGGAGAACATTGGCAGCTACCTCTCTAACCTCGACCCTAGCAAATTCTTACTAGACACATCACTGGAGGCAAGGGAAACAGAAGCAAAAATGAACTACTGGGACTTCATTAAGATAAAAAGCTTCTGCACAGCAAAGGAAATAATCAACAAAACTAAAAGACAACCTACAGAATGGGAGAAGATATTTGCAAATGACACATCTGATAAAGGGTTAGTATTGAAAATATATCAAGAACTTATCAAACTCAACACTCAAAAAATAAATAATCCAGTTAAGAAATGGGCAAAAGACACGTACAGACATTTTTGCAAAGAAGGCATCCAGATGGCTAACAGACACATGAAAAGATGCTCAGCATCATTCAACATTAGGGAACTACAAATCAAAATCATGATGAGATACCACCTCACAGCTGTCAGAATGGCTAAAAATAACAAGTCAGGAAAGAACAAATGTTGGCGAGGATGTGGAGATAGGGGAACCCTCTTCAACTGTCAGTGGGAATGTAAGTTGGTGCAGCCACTCTGGAAAACAGTATGAAGGTTCCTCAAAAAGTTGAAAATAGAACTACCTTATGACCCAGCAATTGCAGTACTAGGTATTTACCCAAAGGACACAAAAATACTGATTCAAAGGGGCACATGCACCCTGACGTTTTAGCAGCGTTATCAACAATAGCCAAATTATGAAAAGAGCTCAAACGTCCATCCACTGATGAATGGATAAAGAAGAAGTGGTGTATTACACACACACACCATGGAATATTACTCGGCCATAAAAAGAATAAAGTCTTGCCATTTGCAAAGACGTGGATAGAGCTACAGTATATTATGCTAAGTGAAATAAGTCAGTAAGTAAAAGACTAATACCATATGATTTCACTCATATGTGGAATTTAAGAAAGAAAACAGATAAACATAGGGGAAGGAAGAAAAAAAAAGAGAGGGAAGCAAACCATAAGAGACTCTTAACTATACAGAATAGTTAAACTCTTAGTTTTAAGGGTTGATGGAGGGAGGTAGGTGGGGGATGGGCCAGATGGGTGATGGGGATTAAGGAGGGCGCTTGTGATGAGCACTGGGTGTTAGATGTAAGTGATGGATCACTAAATTCTTCACCTGAAACCAATTTTACTGTATATGTTAAATAACTACAATTTAAATAAAATATTAAAATAAAAAAGATGTAAACTACCAAGACTTACTGAGGAACAAATAGACAATCTGAGCATTCTATAACAAGTAAAGACATTTTGTTCATAATAAAAAAATTACAAAAAAGAAAAGCCCAGGCCCTGATGTCTTTGCTGAATTCTACCAAACATTTAAAGTAGAATTAAGATCAATTTCTCACAAACTCTTTCAAAAAATAAGACAACATTTTCCAACTTATTACATGAGGTCAGTATAACCCGGACACCAAAACAAGACAAAATTTCACCAGGAAATAAAATTATAGACCAAAATATCTTGAAATTTTGGGGGCAAATATCATTAACAAAATACTAGCAAACCAAATATAGAAACATATAGGGAGAAACATATAGGGAGAATTATATACTATGACCAAGTGGGACTTATCCTAGAATGCAATGATTACTCAACATACAAAAATCAATTAAAGTTTAAAAAACTAATTGAAATACACTTTAATAATAGAATTAAAAAAAACAAAAAAACAAAAAAACAGGGGTGCCTGGGTGGCTCAGTCGGTTAAGGGTCTGCCTTCAGCTCAGGTCATGATCCCAGTGTCTTGGGATAGAGCCCTGTGTCAGACTCCCTGCTCTGCAGGGAGGCTGCTTCTCCATCTCCTTCTTCCTCCACCTCTCCTCATGCTTGTGCTCTCTCTCTCTCTCTCAAATAAATAAATAAAATCTTTAAATAAACAAAACAAAAATTTTTTAAAAAACACACCCACACACAAAACAACCCTCCCCAAAAAAACCCAAAACACATGATTTTCTTTTTTTTAAAGTTTATTTATTTAAGTAATCTCTACACCCACTGTGGGGCTTGAACTCATGACCTTGAGATCAAGAGTTGCATGCTCTTCTGACTGAGCCAGCCAGGCACTCCATGATTATCTTAATTGTTGCAGTAAATGCATTTGACAAATTCCAAACCCCTTTCATGATTAAAACAAACAAAAATCATTCAACAAATCAGGAATAGAAGGAAACTTCCTCAACCTTTTAAAGGGCACCTATGAAATACCCACAGCTAGCACACAGTTGATGAAACAATACTGAAAGCTTTCCCACTAAGAACAGGAACAAGAAAATGATGCTTACTGTTGCCACTTCCATTCAACATTTTACTGTAGGTACAAATATCAATAAACTGATGAACGGATAAACAAAATGTCATATATGCATACAATGAACTATTACTCAGTCATTAAAAGGAATGAAGTACTGAAACATGCTATCCCATAGATGAACATTCAAGATATTATGTTAATTGAAAGAAGCCCATCACAATAGACCAGATATCATATGATTCCTTTTATATGGAATGTCTGGAATATCCAAAACTATAGACACAAAAAATAAGACTAGTGGTTGCTTAAGGCTTGGGGTGGGGGTGGGTCAATAGAAGAGCAATAGCTAAAGGTACTTTTTTTTTATTTTTGCTGTGGTAAGAAACATAATATTTATCATTTTAACCATTTTAAATGTACAGTAGAGTAGCGTTAACTATATGCACAGTGTTGTGCAAGAGATCTCTAAAACTTTTTCATCTTGCAAAAGTGAATCTCTATATCCACTGAAAAACAGCTATCTCCCCCCCCACTGCTGCAAACAAAAACTATTCTAATTTGTCTCTAAGATTTTGATTAATTTAATTTCTTTTTTTTTCTTTTCTTAGAAAGAGAGAGATAGACTGTGGGGGGGGGTGGGCAGAGGGAGAGGGAGAGAATCATAAGCAGACTACACAGAGCACAGAGCCAGATGTGGGGCTCTGTGTTATGACCCTGAGATCATGACCTGAGCCAAAACCAAGAGTCGGACACTTAACTGACTGAGCCACCCAGGCGCCCCTTGATTAACTTAAATATCTCAGACATGGTTTCTTTTTGAGAAGATGAAAAAGTTATAAAATTGACTGCGGTGCTTGTTGCAGATTTCATACATATCTGTGAGTATGCACACCAAATTATCTAATTTAGTTAGGTAGATTGTATGGGATGGGAAATATATCTGAATAAATCTCTTTTTAAAAAAAACCTGGAACATCTTCATCTCACATGGGACAAAGAGGATGCTTCTATCAGCAAGGGAGGCTAAGGAAGTTTTGAGTTACTCAGAGGTCTCCAAATCCTCCCAAATAGTACCATCTTATTTTTCAGGGTCTTATTTTTATCCTCATATCTTTCCCATAAAAAACTTGGTGAGGCTATGGAATCAATCTGTATTATTGATCAATAACCATGGAAGCAGAATTTGTGAATGATTTTTGCCTGTGCTAATCTGAAGTCTTTTTAAGAAAATTTATTTATTTGAGAGAGAGTGTGAGGGCATGTGTGCCCCTGAGTGTGGGGGAAGGTGGAAGGGAAGGGAGAGGGAGAGGGAAAGAATCTCAAGCAGACTCCGAGCTGAGCGCAGAGCATGAGGCAGGGCTCCATCTCACAATCCTGAGATCATGACCTGAACCAAAACCAAGAGTTGGAGCTTAACAGACTGAGCCACCCAGGTGCCCTTAATCTGGTCTTCGAATTAAGAACTTTTGGGGACTAACGATAATGGTACCACAAGCTGGGAATTTAAAACTCTGGATTTATTAATGATCTTTCTTTAAGGTATTCATTATAGTTAAAATCAGCCTGTCTTCCCCTACTGGCTGTATTTCTTCAACTTTTCATCACAGACCACCCTGTGGTCCATCAAAGTTAGCAGATAAGAGAGAACTGGCACTCAACTGTTAGACTATGAGGCATTCACTTTAAAGCATAGCAAAAAGTCCAAGTAAACAGATATAAACTAAAAATATCAGCAGGTACCCAGGCCTTTTTGAAATAAAAAGTACTGGGCGCCTGGGTGGCTCAGATGGTTAAGCATCTGCCTTCGGCTCAGGTCATGATCCCGAGGTCCTGGGATTAAGTCCCGCATCGGGCTCCCTGCTCCTTGGGAGCCTGCTTCTCCCTCTGCTTCTCTCTCTCTCTCTCTCTCTCTCCCCCCCTCTGTCTCTCATGAATAAATAAATAAAATCTTTAAAAAAAAAAGAAAGAAAAAGTATTTAATTTTTCTGTTTTGTCTGGCTAACAGCTCCCTGTGTCATCCAATTGTCATTCAATCTCCAGATAAAGGACCTTTAAATCAGCCAGATGGTTGGGAATGGGATTCTTTTGAACACCAGAAAGCTGGGGTTAGGAATACTGCTCAGGGAAAGTCTACTTTTTTTTTTCCTTTATGAAAGTATGCTCTTTTCTGATACTGAATTTGATTCAAGAACCAAGGTTAATAAAAAAAATTAAACAAAAATATTTCAGTTATTGGTGTTATTTCTATTTGGTGATTCAAGACTTGATTCAAAGGGGGCAGTTTGATAGCAAGAACTGATCTTACCTGCACAATCCATGTCACCAGCCTCTGCGTTCTTCTTTTAGAGACTCTGGGACCAAGATAAATTATACTGAAAATTGCTGCATCTGCTTCTACCCTAAGCTGCCACTTTACATCTGATAAGAATTTGTACTTTGAGAAAATTAAATTGGAAAAGTTAACCTCTTACTCTGTGTGAGTGTGATTTTCTCCTACTAATCCATAACACATCTGATACTCTGATCCTAAAATTTCATGTATTATCCACTGAAGTGCTTACTCGAACTTTGTGCATATTAACTTAAATTTGATTTTTATAAAATCTATTCACAATGAGTTCAAGCAAACATTGATAATTGTTTGTCTTTTGTAGAGAGCCAAGTGTCACTCTGCCAGCAATTAACCTCAGGCCAGACCAATATAATTAGTTTTAGTAATTACTTATAATTTTTCAGGAATAATTGAAATTATTGCATCCTTACTTCACTCTAGAATTAAATTGATGGACTCTTCTTCCGTGAGAACTTTGACCTTTAAGTCTACCTACTCACAATATGTTCCATAACCAATGAGATTTTTTTCAAGTCTCCCTTCTCTATAGAGAAACATAATAATTGAAATGCTCTGAAGCATTCTTAACTCAAAGACACTCAAGTATACAATTCACATTGAGGCCATTAGTTTTAAATATTTCTGGTTTTATAAGTTTTTACTTGTCTTCTGGGGCCATTTCCCTCTTCCACACATGTGAACATTGGTTTAAGAAATGCACGGATAGTGATGTATGGTTCTAAGAGCCTCAAGTTTTGTCAAGGTCTTTCAGTGTCAGTGAACACGTGCTTATATAAGTAAACTAAAATGTCAATTTAAGCTTCAAATAGTCTCTCAAATCAGCAAGTGAATAATCAGCATTTAACTATAGATGTATTAGGATTATTTTTCCCTTATTATTTTTAGAATGATATACAAAAGTACTTAATAATATTGACATTAGTGTCAGACATAGCTGAGTTTTCTAGCCTCTCCCACTTATTTATTAGCTGTTTTGCTTTAGGTTATTTAATCTTTAAGCCCCTGATTTTTCATTTGTATGATTGGAATAATGCCTCATATCCTATTTTATTGATTTAAGAAGATAAATATGACTTGGTAATCTAAACATCTAAGAAAACAATAATTCAAAAACAACTATGAGTGTCCCTTTTAGAACATAGCACAATATAATTGAAGGATGGTTTGCATTATTGTGCAATGTTTGGAAATAGAATTATCTACAGGATTCTCAGTTTGGTGATATGATGATAAAATCTATGTGATAAATCTATAGATAAGATGGCACAGATCATGAGACAATCACTTTAATGTCAAAGGATATACATGAGATGGGATTTTTCTCAGTAATTTATTTTCCTAAGTAATAAGTGATCTTAAATGTTTAATGGCAAGTGTGTGTGTGTATATACATATATATACATGTATACCTATCTATTTATCTACCTTTCTATCCATCCACACAACTGTCTATAAAATCTGGGTGCTATTTTAAAGTTAAATATCTCAATTCCAAAGAAAATATTTTAATTTGGGAAAGAAAAAATCCAGATATTCAGATGAAATTATGTCCTATTTTAATAATAATTATCAGGAAGTATCAGAAGGATTGGGGAAGTAACTTCTAATGATCAACAGTGGAGCAGCTGATTCTGAGAAAGGAAGCTGTATATTCTTTAAGTAAGCCAAATTGTAGCTGTTGTGTCTACTTAAAAAAATAAACCACTGAAATAATTCATATACATTTGTTTATTTACTTCTAGACCACCATTACCATTACTAAAGTAGAAACAAGAAATCAGTCTGTTATATATTATGCACAGCTTGCTTAGAAAATAAAGGTGCTTATTTGATGAAAATGTTATGTCATGTTTATTGTGACACTAATGTAAGGTCAATTCTAAGTTAACCTCTACATGTAATGTAATTTCATTTAAAAATCTCACAAGAAGTTTATGGAACTTGACCAATGGATTCTAAACTGCATAAATGTCCAAGAGTAGCCACAGTAAATTTGTTGAAGAAGAATATGAACTGAGACTATCCTACTATAAGTAAGAATTATTATAAAGTTAGAGTAATTAAGATCATGTGCCATTAGCACAGGGGTTGTAACACCCAGTCAAAAGAACAGAAGAAAGAGCCTGGAAGCAGATCCAACAGAGACAGAGAAACTCAAAATATGACATAAGTCACATAAAAATCATTGGAAGAATTTTGGATGCTTCAAACGATGATGGTAAAAAATGACTGTATGTTAGGGAATAATAGGGATTTACTTCCCACTCTACACAAAAATAAACTCCAGAAGTATTAGTGACTTAAACAAGGAAAAATTCAATTTTAAAACTATTGAGAAGCACACAAGATTCGATAACAGAAGATTTAGGGTAAAGTTTTAACTGCAGTTAAGAACTATATAGTCTTATGAAATTTTAGTCAGTAGGAAATCTTTAGTCAGTAGGAAAGTACGTTTACTTCTCTTACCTAGGATTTTAATAAATCGTGATTTCCATAATTATAATTGTGAATTAAAAATCAATAACTTTACTATGTAGTGATATATTGATGGAATGAAAGACAAGGTCTACAAATAAAATCAATTATATGGCCTCTGCCCATTAATTGACATGTGAAAAGTTTTACAACATTTGCTCCAAATAAGCAGTGGATATACTCATAGCTTAAGGGGTAAGATTTCCCCCCAACCTCACCCCAATAGGGATATCAACTTAAACTTAATATAATGCCCAGTGAAAGAGTTTTTTTAGGGTGCAGTGAGGGAAGAAAAATGTAGTTTCAAAAAGTGCCTATTCCTCTGAGTATTTTGAATTGGTCTCAAGGCATCCTTTGCAAAGCCTGTAGAATAGAACAGTTACAGTTGTTTGCAGCATTTTTAAATTCCCTTGGAGCATAGCTTAACTATAACTGAATTCCTATTTAAGAACTTAATTTAGACAGAGAATCTGGAGAGCAGTCATGTTTCAAAATATCATGGGAAAAATGAGATGCCCACTTCTGCTACTGTAGTCAGTGACCATTCTTATTACAGATCTTTTTCCGCATACTGCTTCTTTCATGACTAGCAGAAACCTGTTCTATAGTGGTCCATTTCATCAAGACTGTGACCTTGAAATGAGATCTCATGCTTATTGGCCTATTAACTCTTAAGGCAAACTCATTAGAAATATTAGACTATACTTCTTATTAGTTCAAGTACTTAATCTTTCCTGATGAAGCGACTGTAATGAATATTTAAAAGATAAAAAACATCTACCAATAATTACAAACTTTAAATGTTTTTATAAAATAATTAAATGTAGCACAGTAAAGTTCAAGCAAAAGACTTATGCAATCCAAAGATGATGCTTCAAAGTGTATTCTCTTTCCCTTTCACTATAAAGAGCAAACTTCTCACGATGGTACATAATACCATTGTTATTCTGACCCAGTGACTGTTCAGCTATAAACTAGTATCAGACTATGTAGTAATGCAAGTAAGTTTATTCACATGTCATGTTCACCTCAGAAGACATCAATAGCTTTTACTAACCAGAAGTAAGAAAGAATGAAAAAGAGTAGTAGCTTAACTGAAATTTGAATTATTTGATCTACATTCTGAAAGATGTAACACTCTCATGGACAGGTGACCTGGTTTAAAGTAAAATAAGAAATACCAAGCAATGGGCCAACAACTCTTTTTTTAAAGATTTTATTTATTTATTTGAGGGGGGAGGGGCAGAGGAAGAGGGAGAAAGAGTCTTTTTTTTTTATTATTTTGTTCAGTTAGCCAGCATATAGTACGTCATTAGTTTTTGATGTAGTGTTCAACGATTCATTAGTTGTGTATAACACCCAGTGCTCATCACCTTTTAAGTGTATTTTTCTAGCATGGTACTGAGATAGGTGATATAGGATAAACATATTTGTCCTATATCCATGTTATCAATGTCTTTACAATCTATATATGAAACTAAAAATAATTTAAAATTCATGAAAACATATAATATGTACATCTTCTTATTAATTTTTACCTGAGCTATGATACTGAGAGATTTCCTTCCCAACTCTTAAACCCCTGCTTCTTCCATTCTTTTTTATTTTGTTCAGTCCCAATGCCTTTTTATCACTTGCTCTCTTGGCCTAAAATCTTGAACTAGTTTTTACTTTTTTTAATTTATTTTTCCCAGACTTACTGAGATATAATTTACACACAACATAGATGTTGATATGACTGGCTTTCTCATCATTCACACTTTGACTAAAATGCCACTATATCAGAAAGTCCTTCCTTGACCACATTTCATAAAGTAGCATTCCATCAAGTTTCTATTCTATCAAGTACTTTAAAATATATATCAATCATATAATATATAATTTATTTAATTTATATATAATACACAATAATATATTCAAACCTACAAAAATTACAATAATAATAAAGGAATCCCTAGATATTCTATACCTAGATTCATAAATCATTTACATTTTCTTCATTTGCTTTCTTTTTATCTCTGTTAAAATACACATAAAGACAACTTATTTTTTCTGCACGACTTGATGGTAATTTTGAAACATTTCCCTGTATTTATAAGTACTTTAATAGATTTTCCTAAGAAAAAAAGTCTTTCTCTTATGCACTGATAATATGGTTATGAAAGGTGAAGGGGATTAAGAGTACACCTATCATAATGAGCACTGAGTGATATATAGAATTGTGAAATCACTATATTGTACATTTGAAACTAATTTAACACTGTAAGTTAACTATACTGGAATTAAAATAAAATTAAAAAATTGAATTGATAGAATATTATTCTAATGGTTTGAAGGACTTGGATGATTTAGGAATTTTGTACACACGTCATTAAAATGTTGGTAGGTTGAAATCAGTCATGGTGAGAGTATTTAGTTCATGGAAATGGATGAACACTAAAATTTAGGGCTTCTATTCTGGAGTTCCCACTTAATAGCACACTACTGATATTATCTAGCCCAGAGCCCATATTCAAATTTTGTGAAGTTCCCCAATATTGTCCTTCAGAGCTATTTATTTTTCTCAGTCCAAGTTCGGATCAGGGTCACATATTGCATTTATTGCCATACTTCTTTACTCCGTTTTAATGTGGAACATGTCTTCAACATTTCTGTGTGTTTCTTGACCTTGACATTTTGAAGAGTGTCGCTATTTTGTAGAATATACTCAGGGTTTGTCAAATGTTTCCTCATGATTAAGTTGCACACTTTTTGCAGGAATACAACAAATGTGTTTTCTCCTTTTCAGTGCATCACTTAAGAGACACGTGAGGATGGTTTGTCCCCAAATCAATAATGGTAGCTTTAAACATTTGGTTAAGGTGACGTCTGCTGAGGTTTTCCCCATAAAGTTATTATTTTCCTTCTTAAAATTAATATATTATGTGGAGCTACTTTGAGACTACATAAATATCCTCTTGCTCATCATTATTTTACCTTCAAGTTTCAGCATTCATTAATGCTTTGTAACTTTATATTTTCCCTATATTTAGAATTAAAGAGCTATATTTAGTTAGTAAGACCATCCACTTCCACCATTTTATTTATTTACTTACTTATTCCTTAATTCATTTGTGCAGGTATATATCAGTATATTTGTTAACTTAGTGTGTTATCAATTTTGCAGTGCTAATTGTCATCTATTTAACCCATTCCCCCAGCCACCTCCCCTCTGGTAACCATCAGATATTTCTCTATAATTAAGAGACTGTTTCTTGGTTTGTCTCTCTCTCTGTCTCTCTTACTTTTTCTTTGTTTTGTTTCTTAAATTCCACATATGGGTGAAATCGTATGTTTTTTTTCTTTCTCTGGCTGACTTAATTTGCTTCTCATTATAATCTCTAACTCCATCCATGTCATTGCAAAAGTTTCATTCTTTTTTATGTCTGAATGATATTCCGTTGTGTATATATATATATATATATATATATATATATATATATACTTCTTTATCCATTCATCAATTGATTGGGCTGCTTCCATATTGTGCCTATTGTAAATAATGCTGCTGTAAACATACAGGTGCATGTAACCCTTTGAATTAGTGTTCTTCTATTCTTTGGGTAAATAGTGTGCTGGACTGTAAGGTAGTTTTTTTTTTTTAACTTTTTGAAGAATCTTCAAACTGTTTTCCACAGTGGCTACACCAGTTTGCAGTCCCACCAACAGTGCATGAGTGCTCCTTATTCTCCACATCCTCACCAACATATGGTGTTTCCTGTGTTGTTGATTTTAGCCATTCTGACTGGTGTGAGGTTATATCTCATTGTAGTTTTGATTTGTATTTCCCTGATGATCAATGATGATGAGTATGTTTTCATGTGTCTGTTGGCCATCTGTATGTCTTCTTTGGAGAAATGTCTACTTAGAGATTCTGTCCATTTTTAAATTGTATTATTTGTTTTTTGGGTGTTGAGTTGTATAATCTTGTATATATTTTGGATGCTGACCCTTTGTCAGAAACATCATTTGCAAATAGCTATTCCCATTACATAGGTTGCCTTTTAGTTTTGCTGAGTGTTTCCTTTGCTGTGCAGAAGATTTTTATTTTTATGTAGTCCCAATGGTTTAATTTTGCTTTTGTTTCCCTTGCCTCAGGAGACATACCTAGAAACAAGTTCCTACGGTTAATGTCAAAGAGGTTATTGCCTGTGCTCTCTAGGATTTTGATGGTTTCAGGACTCACATTTAGGGCTTTTCCATTTTTAATTTATTTTTGTGTATGGTGTAGGAAAGTGGTCCAGTTTCATTCTTTTGCATGTTGCTGTCCAGTTTTGCCAACATATTTGTTGAAAAGATGTTCCCCTTGCATATTCTTTGTGCTTTGTCGAAGATTAATTGACCATATAGTTGTGTGTTTATTTCTGGATTTTATTTTCTATTCATCTATGTATTTATTTTTGTGCCAGTACCATACTGTTTTGATTACTACAGCTTTGTAAAATACCTTGAAGTCCAGAATTGTGATGCCTCCAACTTTGCTTTTCTTTTTCAAGGTTGTCTTGGCTATTCAGGGTCTTCTGTGGTTCCATACAAATTTGAGGATTGTTTATTCCAATTGTGGATAAATGCTGGTAGTAATTTGATAGGGATTGCTTTAAATGTGTGGACTGCTTTAGGTACTATAGACATTTTAACAATATTTGTTCTTCCAATCCATGAATATGGAATATTTGTCCATTTCTTTGTGTTGCCTTCAGTTTCTTTCTCAGTTTTATAGTTTTCAGAGTACAGGTCTTTTGCATCTTTGTTTAGGCTTATTCCTAGGTATCTTATTATTTTTGGTGCACTTGTAAATGGGATTGATTTCTTAATTTCTCTTTCTGGTGCTTCATTATTGGTGTATAGAACTGCAACTGATTTTCATATGTAGATTTTATATCTTGTGATTTTACTGAATTCACTTACCAGTTCTAGTAGTTTTTTGGTGGAGTCTTCAGGGTTTTCTGTATGGAGTATCATGTCATCTGCAAATTGTGAAAAGTTTACTGCTTCCTTACAGATTCAGATAATTTTATTTCTTTTTGTTGTCTGATTGCTGTGTCTAGGACTTCCAGTACTATGTTGAATAAAAGTAGTGAGAGTGGACATTCTTGTCTTATTCCTAGCCTTAGGGGAAAAGCTCTCAGTGTTTCCCCATTAAGGAAGAAGTTAGCTGTGGGTTTTTCATAAATGGCCTTTATTATGTTGAAGTATATTCCCTCTAAACCTCTCTTGTTGAGGGTTCTTATTATGGATGGGTGTTGACCTTGTCAAATGCTTTTTCTGCATCTACTGAAAGGATCATATGGTTTTTATCCTTTCACATATTGATGTGATGTATCACATTGACAGACTTGTGAATACTGTAACACCCTTGCATCCCTGGAATAAATCCCACTTGATTGTGGTGCATGATTTTTTTAATACGTTGTTGGATGAGGTTTGCTAATATTTTGTTGAGGATTTTTGCATCTATTTTCATCAGAGATACTGGCCTATAGTTTTCTTTTTTGTGGTGTCTTTATCTGATTTTGGGATCAGGGTCATGCTGGCCTCATAGAATGAATTTGGAAGTTTTTCTTCCTCTCCTATTTTTTGGAATAATTTGAGAATAGGTATTAACTCCTCCACTGCTATGATATTAGTATAGTATTTTGTAGATGTTCTTTATCAAGTTGAGGAATGCACCCTGTATTTATATTTTTAAAAGAATTTATGAATACTATTAAAATTGTCAAATACTTTTCCTGCATTAATTGATACTATCATGCAGTTTTTCCTCTTTTGCCTACTGTGGAAGATGACATTAATTGATTTGCAAATATTGAACCCAGTCTTGCATCTCTGAAATAAAACCATGTCAGTCATGTTGTATCTTTTTTTTTTACAGTTCTGATTTACATTTGATAATATTTTTAGGGTTTTTTTGCACTGATATTTATGAGGGATTCATTGGTACATAGATTTCATTTTTTATATACTGTATATCTGCTTTTGATACCAGGTTAAAAATAGCTTCATAAAATGTGTTGGGAATACTCTTTCCTCTTGTATTTTGTGGAAATGATTGTGTAGAATTGGTGATAATTCTTTAAAAATTTTAAACATTGAAACTTAATTGACATATAACACTGTGTAAGTTTAAAATGTACAATGTGTTGGGTTGATGCATTTATATATTGTAATATGGTTACCATAATAGTGTTAGCACCACTTCTATCATGTTACATAATTATCATTTCTTCTTTGTGGTGAGAAGTTAAGATCTAGTCTCTTAGCAGCTTTGAAGTTTATAATACGGTATTATTAACAATAACCACTAAACTGTGCATTACATCTCCAGAACTTATTCATCTACTATTTGCAAGTTTGTACCTTTACACATCTCCCTAATTCCCTTTCTTCCCCCCATAACTTCCATTCACTATTTTTATGAGATTGGTTTTTAGATTCCACATATAAGTGATAACATACAGTATTTGTATTTCTCTTTCTGAATTATCTCACTTAGCACAATGTCCTCAATGATTACAACATTTTTTTTAGATGTTTGTAGAATTCTCCAGTAAAACCATCTTGGCTTGAAGATCTCATTTTTATTTACGATTTTAAGTTAATAATCCAATTGTCTTAATAGTTATGCACTTATTCCAATTATCTATTTCATATTGAGTGAGTTTTGGTAATTTGTATCTTTTGAAGAATTGATCCATTCATTTATGTTGTCAAATTTATGCCTGTAGATTTGTTTATATCTTACTATCTTCTTGATGTCTTCAGGGTATGTAGAGATAGCCCCCATTTCATTCCTGACATTGGTAAAGTGTCTTTCTTTTTTTCTTTGTCAATTTAGCTGAAATTTTATAAACTCATTGGTCTATTAAAAAATTAGCTTTTTATTTCATTTCATTAATTTCCATTAGTATCTTTATTATCTTCTTCTGCTTGGTTTGAGTTTAACATTTCCTTAGCTGGGAGTTTAGATTACTGATTTGACGTTCTCTATTCTCCAATATAAACATTTAGTGTTATAAATGTCCTTCTCAGTACAGCATTAACTATGTCTAACAAATTTTGGTATGTAGTATTTTACTTTTCATTCAGTTCAGTGTATTTTTTGATTTCCCTTAAGACTTTCTTTAGGTTGTTTAGAAATGTGTAGTTTATTGTCCAAGTATTTTGAATTTTTCTTATCTTTCTATTATTGATATCTCATTTGATTCCATTGTGGCCAGAAAACAAACTCTGTATTATTTCAATTAGTTTAATTTTGTTGAAGTTTGTGTAACGTTCCAAGATAACTTCTATTTTGGTATATGTATCATGGATGCCTGAAAAGAGTGCACATTTTGTTGTTGCAGGGTGGGATATTCTATAAGTGTCAATTATCTTTTAGTTGATGGTGTTGTGTTCTTCTATATCATTGCTGATTTTATGTCTAGTTAACCTATCTGTTGTTGACACAGAGTTGTTGAAATCCCTAACTATAATTTTGGATTTGTCAGTTTGTGCTTTTTGTTCTGATGTTGACTGTTGACTCTGTTGCAGTTTTGTTGTTTAGTGCATATACATTCAGAACTGCTGTCTTAGTGGATTGACTTTTCTATCATTATGTAAATTCATTTTGCCAGTTTCTGTCTTTTAAGGGCATATGAGACTACTTATATTTAATACAATTACTGATATATAAGGTTTAAACTGTCATTTTAATTTTTGTTTCATTTGTTTTTTCTCTCTCGTCTTCCTGAATTTTTATTTAGAATTCTATTTTGAATAATCCATGTTTTTTTTAAGATTTTATTTATTTATTATTTTAGAAAGAGAGCATGCACACTAGCAGGAGGAGGGGCAGGGGGGAGAGTGAGAGAATTTCAAGCAGACTTCATGCTGAGCACAGAGCTTGATGCGGCATTCAATCTCAAGACTGAGCTTAACTGACTGAGCACCCAGGTGCCCCTGAATCATCCATGTTTTTTTTATGTGCATATATTTGTATAATTTTTATGTGTGTGTTATTGCTATAGATATTACATTATTTATATACTGTTCATCAGTCTCCTGGTGTTGACATTTTCCTAGTTTGAGTGAAGTGTAGAAATCAAAATTATTCCTGGGTAGTCTCCTGCTTCTGGAAAGATGGAGTAGATACACTCTTCCCTTTTCTTCCCATTAAGTACAACTAAAATCCCTAGACATTATATATAAAACACATAAGAAAACACTGACAGTTGAAGAGAAGAAGGCAGACCAGCTAGGAACCTTAGGGATTGCTCTGGATTGAATTATGTCTCCCCCAAATACCTATTTTGAAGCTTCAACCCCCAATGTGATTTAATCTAGTGATGGGGCTTTATGGAGATTAAGGTTAAATGAGGTCATAAAGATGGAGTCCTAATACAGTCCTAATAGGACTGTAGCTTTTTAAAAAGGAAAGATCTCTATCAGTCTCTCTTTGCCATGAGAAGACATAGGAGGATGGTGGCTTCATGCAAGCCAGGAAGAGATCTCTCATAAGAACCTGACCATGCTGGTACCCTAATCTCACAGTCCAGCCTTCCGAACTGTGAGAAAATAGATTTCTGTTGTTTAAACCACCCAATCTATAGTATTTTTTATGGCAGCCTGAACCAACTAATCCAAGGCCTGAGTGACAATATGGGGAAAGAAATCTTGGAACATCAGGAAGGAAGAACAGAAAGAGCAAAAATATGATTGAATATAATAAAATAGACTCTTTTTCCTCTTGAGTTTTCTAAATTATGTTTGTGGGTGAAGCAAAAATTATAACAGAGTCTAATGTGGTTCTCATTATATGTAGAGGAAATATTTGACAATGATATTATAAATGAAAGAGTAAAATGATGTATTGTAGTCTTCATTTTTAAATAAGAGCTTTATTAAGATATGACTCACATACTGTATGCTAGAGAAATATAATTAAAAATAAAATCTGCCAACCCAAAAGGCTTCTCCACAAAAGTAGAAGAGAGAGAAAACTGTTTTATTATTGGATAAGCATTAAACTAGAATGTGATGCACATTACAGGAAATCTGCTAAAACACTGCAAAGACAGGAAGAAATTTTATCTTATTACATGGCCAAGGAGGTACATCAAATGGCATATATTTTCTCATAATAAATGATAACTATTCCCCAAGTAAAAAAACATGACATCATCATTTGTCACACATGATTTATCCTAAGTTCACCTTATAATTAGGATAGCCACCTGTTTTGTTAATTGCTTTTAAAAAGGAAAATAAATTACTCATATCTTTATGATAGGAGGTACATTTGTAACTTGGAGCCTGGCACCAGCTGAAGTTAGATTCTTATCCTTCCACAGAAAATAGAAGATATGGGTGCTATCTCTTGTAATTATTACATTTCAAAGAAATGCCTGCCAGGTTTTGAGAAAAAAAATGTGGCAGAGAGAAGATTCACAATTACATTTTTTTTTCTGTAAGTGTTCTAAGAATGGGTGTAGAGTCTCTTTTTCTTCTTGTACCAAGATAAATTAAAGTTTATTTTCCTTATTTTTAATATGCATTTGTCATATACATCTAATTCACCCATATAAAGTGTACAATTTGATAGTTTTTAGTATATTCGTGATTAACAATCACCACAATCAGTTTAGATCATTTCATCCTCTAAAAGAAACCAGTTCCCCATTAGCACTCACTCTCCATTTCTGTGACACTACCCTTCCCAGACCTAGGTAACCACTAATCTACTTTCTGTCTCTATAGATTTATGCATCACATTTTATATAAAAAATACATTGTGTGATATCTTATGACTTGTTTCTTCATTTAGCAGATGTTTTAAAGGTTCATTCTGGTTGTAACATATGTCAGTACTTCATTCCTTTTATTGCTGAATAATATTTTGTGGTAGAGATATATACCATTTTGTATATCTATTATCAGTTGATGGCAATTTGGGTTATTTCCACATTTTGACTATTATGAATAATGCTGCTATGAATGTTCATGTACAAATTTTTGTGACATCTTTTCATTTTTCTTGGATATATACCTAAGAGTATATTTCTGGTTCATATGATGACTCTATATTTATCTTTCTGAGGAACTGCCAAAGTGTTTTCCAAAGTGGCTGCACCATTTTATATTCCCATCTGCAATATATAAAAGTTCCAATTTTCCCACACCCTTTTAAACACTTATTATTATCTACCATTTTTATTTGGTCATCCTAGTGGATGAGAAGTTCTATTTTACTGTGGCGTTGATTTGAATTTCTCTGGTGACTAATGTTAAGCATCTTTCCATGTACTTATTGGCCATTTGTATATCTTCTTTGGAATACTGACCAAACACAGCCCACAATGGGCAAAGAGAGCCACAACAGATGACTGGACTGAAGGAAAAGTGGACAGGACACAACAGCAGGGCACATGCAGCACACATAGGAGACACCCCTGAAGCACCAGGTTCTGGTGGACAGGGGATACTGCACTGCAGGGCACTACAGGATCTCTTTTTCATAAGGTCATACATTCAAGAGTGGGGGATGTAGCTAACTTTCCTAAAACAGTGAAGCAGACACAGAGATTTAGACAAAGTGAGGAGACAGAGGACTATGTCCCAAAAGAAAGAATAGGACAAAACTACAGCAAGATACAGAAGCAAAACAGATGTAAGTAATATGCCTGATAGAGAATTTAAAGTAATGAACATAAAGATACTCACTGGACTTGAGAAAAGAATGGAGGACATCAAACAATGAGACCCTTAACAAGAAATAAAAAATAATAATAATCAGAAATGAAGAACACAATAAATGCAAATAAAAATACACTAGATGGAAAAAATAGTAGGCTAGGGGAAGAAGAAGGATGAATTAGCAAACTGGAAGACAGAGTAATAGTAAGTATCAAGCTGAGCAAGTGAGAGAAAAAAATTGTGCAAAATGAGGATAGACTTAGGGAACTCAGTGATTCCATCAAGTGTACTAACATTTGCATTATAGGAATCCCAGAAGGAGAAGAGAGAGAAAGGGGGGGCAGAAAATTTATTTGAAGAAATAATCGCTAAAAACTTCCCTAATCCAGGGAAGGAAACAGAAACCCAAATCTAGGAGGTGCAGACAGCCTCCAACAAAATCAACCCAAGTAGGTCCACACCAACACAATAGTAATTAAATTGGTGATAAAGTAGTGATAAAGAGAGAATTTTATGAATAGCAAGGGATAAAAAGACAGTTACATACAAGGGAAATATCATAAGGCTATCAGCTGATTTCTCAGCAGAAACTTTGAAGTCCAGAAGAAAGTGACATAATATATTCAAAGTGCTGAAAAGAAAAAAACATGCAGCCAATATTCTATCCAGCAAGCCTATCATTCAGAATAGCCAATTTTACTCAACATTGTACTAGAAATCCTAGCCACAGCAATCGGACAACAAAAAGTAATAAAAGACATCCCAGTAGGTAAGGAAGAAATAAAACTTTCACTATTTGCAGATGACATGATACTATATATAGAAAACCCTAAAGACTCCACCAAAGAACTATTACAACTGATAAATGGACTCCGTAAAGTCACAGGATACAAAATCACTACAGAAATCCATTTCATTTTTCTCTGTATTTGGATTTTTATTTTCTTTTTCCAAGTTTTTATTTCAATTCCAGCTAGTTAATATTAGTTTCAGCTGTAGAATTTAGTGAATCTTACATAGAATACCTGGTGCTCATCAGAAGTGCCTCCTCAATACTTGTCACCTGTTTAACCTATTCCACCCTCCCCACCTCCTCCACCCACCTCCCCTCCAGTAACCATCAGTTTGTTCTCTATAGTCAGGAGTCTGTTTCTTGGTTTGCCTCTCTTTTTCTCCCTCCTATGTTCATTTGTTTTTGTTTCTTAAATTCCAGATATAAGTGAAATCATATGGTATTTTTCTTTCTCTTACTGACTTATTTCACTTAGCATAATACTCTCTAATTCCATCCACGTCATTGCAAATGGCAAGATTTCATTCTTTTTTATGGCTGAGTTATATTCCACTGTGTGTGTGTGTGTGTGTGTGTGTGTGTGTGTGTGTGTGTGTACTGCATCTTCTTTATCCATTAATCAGTCAATGGGCATTTAGTCATTTGACTACTGTTGATAATACTGCTATAAACACTGTGGTGCATGTATTTTTGTATCCTTTGGGTAAGTACCTAGTAGAGAAATTGCTGGATCATAGCATCCATTGCATTTCTATACACTAATAATGAAGCAGCAGAAAAAGAAATCAAGGTAAAAATCCTATTTGCAATTGCACCAAAAATAATAAAATCTAGGAATTAATTTAACCAAAGAGGTGAAAGACCTGTACGGTGAAAAGTATAAAACACTTATGAAAAGAAATTAAAGATGACACAAGAAAATGGAAAGACATTCCATGCTTATGGATTGGAAGAAAAAATATTGTTAAAATGTCTATACTACCCAAAGCAATCTACACATTTAATGCAATCCCTATGAAAAAGCAACAGCATTGTTCACAGAACTAGAACAAATACACCTAAAATTTATACAGAGCCACAAGAGATCTTGATTAGACAAAGCAATCTTGAGAAAGAAGAACAAAACTGGAGGTCTCACAGTTGCAGACCTAAAGTTATATTACAAAGCTGTAGTAATCAAAACATTATGGTACTGGTACAAAAATAGACACGTAGATCAATGGAACAGAATAGAAAGCCCAGAAATAAACTCACAAGCATATGGTCAATTAATCTTCAATAAAGAAGGCAAGAATATGCTGTGGGAAAAGGATAGTCTCCTCAACAAATGGTGTTGGGAAAACTGGACAGCTACATGCAAAAGAATGAAACTGGACCGCTTTCTTACACCATACACAAAAATAATGTCAAAATAGATTAAGGACCTAAATGTGAGACTTGAAGACAGAAAAAAATCCTAGAAGAGAGCACATAAGGTAATTTCTCTGACATCGGCCATAAAAACATCTTCTAGGTATGTTTCCTTAGGCAAGGGAAACAAAAGTAAAAATAAACTATTGGGACTACATCAAAAATAAAAACTTCTGCACAGCAAAGGAAACCATCAACATACTAGACAACCTACTGAATGGGATGAGATATTTGAAAAGGACATATCTTATAAAGGGTTAGTATCCAAAATATATAAAGAACTTATAAAACTCAACACCATAAAAATAAATAATCCAATTTAAAAATGGACAGGGGACATGAACAGACATTTTCCCAAAGAAGACATCCAGATGGCCAAAAGACACATGAAAAGATGCTCAAGATCACTCATCAACAGGGAAATGCAAATAAAAACCACAATGAAATATCATGTCTCACCTGTCAGAATGGCTAAAATCAAAAACTCAGGAAGAAACATGGGTTGGTGAGGACATGGAGAAACAGTTACTCTCGTGCACAGTTGGTGGGAATGCAATCGAATGCAACCATTATGGAAGACAGTATGGAGGTTTCTCAAAAAATTAAAAATAGAACTACCTTATGATCCAGTAATTGCTCTACTGGGTATTTACCCAAAGAAAATGAAAACACAAATTTGAAGGGATATATGCACCTTTCTTTTTCTTTTTTTTTTTTTTTGCAGCATTATCTTATTGCAGCATTATTTACAATACCTAAATTATGGAAGCAGACCAAGGGTCCACTGATAGATTAATGGTTAAAGAAGATGTAGTGTGTATATATATATATACACACACATTATATATATGTACACATACATATACAATATACATATACATGCACACATACATATACAATGTATATGTATATTTAAATATACATATACAATGTATATATACATTATATATATAATTGAATATTATTCAGTGATAAAAAGAATGAAATATTACCATTTGCAAAAACATGGATGGATCTAGTGAGTATAATGCTAAGCAAAATATGCCAGTTAGAAAAATAAATACCATATGATTTCACTCATATGTGGAATTTAAGAAACAAAACAAATGAACAAAGGAAAAAAAAGAGAGAGAAACCAAAAAACATACTCTTAACTCTAGAGAACAAACAGATGGTTACCAGAGGGGAGGTTGGTAGGGGTAATGGTTGAAATAGATGAAGGGGATTAAGAGTACACTTACTTTGATGAACACTAACATATGGAACTGTTGATTCACTGTTTTGTACACCTTAAACTAATAAAAGATTGTATGTTAACTACCTTGGAATTTAAATAAAAAACTGACTATTTAAAAAAATCTGTGTACATATTTATAATAGTTACTTTAAGGTCCAGTGTGATAACTGAACTCCTGCCTCATCTCAAATTTTATTTTGGCTATTATTTTGAAAATGGGTCATTTCTTTGCACACCTATTAATTTTTATATTATTCTGTGTATTTTATTTTATTTTTTTAAGTAGCCCCCTCCCCAATGTGGGGCTTGCACTCATGACCCTGAGATCACAACCCTGAGATCACAACCTGAGGAGAGATCAAGAATTGGCCACTTTACTGACCAAGCCACCCAAGGCCCCTATTCTGTGTATTTTAGATTTTGTATGTTGACAGTCTGGATTTGGGTTTCCTTTTTTTTTTTTTTTGTTCAGTTAGCCAATATATAGTACATCATTAGTTTTTTGATGTAGTGTTCAATGATTCATCAGTTGCATATAACACCCAGTGCTCATCACCACACGTGCCCTCCTTAATACCCATCACCCTATTACCCCATCCCCCTACCCCCCTCCCTTCTGTAACCCTCAGTTTGTTTCCCAGATTTTGGTTTCTTCTATAAGAGATTACCAAGATTTATTCTGGCAATCAGTTAATTTACCAGTAGATCAGTTTGAAGCATGAATGATTGCTTTTAAACTTTACTAGAGGATGTCTAGTGTAACTGTTTCTCAAGGGCTTTAGTAATCCAACTCCTAAGGCCTGGAACTTCTGTGCTTTCTAGCACTGTGCTTTAGTGAATAGCAATGTATTTCCAGTAATTTCACGACTTTCTAACAATTTTTCATGGCTCGGCCTCATGGAGTCTCACACTTTGGAAGTCTAACTCAGATTTTTCCTAATGACTACAATGGATTTATATACAAATTTCTGGAGCTTGTTCTCTGTGTTTCTCTCTTCTAGTATTTAACACATAAATATTAGCTGCCCAGTCATGAACTCTGATCTCTCTCATCAAAGTTGAATGTGACACTGTGTTCAGCGTGGGCTCCACCTTCCCTCAACACAGTCTGAAAATTGCCCTACATGAGAAATCCATAAAGATTGTAAATCTCACATTTGTACCAAAGTTGGAAAATAATTGCCTCATATATTTTGGTCAGTTTTATAATTGTTTATGGTTAAAAGCATTGCCCAGTATCAATTGCTCAATCATGGCCAATTTGAACCTTTATCACTTAGTTTTATGTTCTTCATGGCACATAGCCCTGACATGGTCTTTTTTATTTGTTTTTTATATTTGTTTTGTATATCCAAACTTTAGAGATAAGAGTAGTTTCTGACGTATCATAAACACCCAGTATTCAAATTCTGATGCATCAATGAATAAATGAAGAAAGTTATCTGTATTAACTTACCTATCTCTCTCAGAGACATCACATCTTTCTTCAAAGGAGTAACTGTAGTTTAATTTTTCTCATTATTACCAGTGCCAAGCATAGTGACTGGCCTATAGGTAACGTTCATTGTTCATTTTCTCCCTCCCGCTCTCTCTCTCTCTCTGCATATACATACAGAAAAAGAAAGAAAAAAAGAAAAAGGAAAAATTTCATTACAGAGAAGGAACCAAGTGATATACTTCATGCTGAAGGTAAGATAGAGAAGTCAAAACTGAATGAGGAAAAAAATGAAAATGAATTAGAATTTTTTATAATCAAACATAGCTGAAGAAAAGATAATGAAGCATCCACAATATTTTCTTCAGTGTCCATTTATAAAGAGCATTAGAATAATAGCAATTAAATAATCTCAAAACAATTTACACCCTATATAATATAAAAATAAAATCAACCATTTTATGTATATTTATGAATAATTTATATATAAACATAGAATTTTTAGTAGTTTTAGGTTTACAGAAAAATTAAGCATAAAGTACAGTTTCCATTTACTGCCACCTCCCCTCAACATAGTTTCTCCTATTATTTACTTCTTGTAATGTTGTGGTATATTTGTTGAAATTAATGAACAAATATTCATATATTTCTGTTAACTAAATTCCATGGTTTACATTAGGGTTCACTGTGTGCAATGACACGTGTCCATTGTTACTATGCCATATAGAATATATTCACTGCTTTAAAAATCTAGTATTCTACCTATTTATCCCTCCCTCCTTTCCTTATCCCATGGTAACCAGAGATATTTTTACTTGTCTCCACAGTTTTGCCTTTTCCAGCATGTCATATAGTTGGAATCCCACACTACGTAGCCTTTTCAGAGGGGCTTCTTTCACTTAGCAATATGCACTTAAGGTTCCTCTTTTCTCTTTTCATGGCTTGATAGCTCATTTCTTTTTATCACTGAATAATATGCCATTGTATAGATGTATTACGTTTTTTTTTTAATCCATTCACCAATTGAAGGCGATCTTTGTTGCGTTCAAGTGTTGGCAAAGATAAAACTGCTGTAAACCCTTCTGTGAAGGTTTTTGTGTGGACACAAGTTTTCGCCTCATTTGAGTAAAGACCAAGGAGTGTGACTGCTGCATCATATGGTAAGAGTATATTTAGTTTTGTAAGAAATTCTCAAACTTCCTTTCAAAGTAGCTGTAACATTTGGCATTCCTACCAGCAATGAAAGAGTTTCTGTTGCTCTCCATCTTTGCCAGCTTTGGTATTGTCAGTGTTTTTTACTTTAGCCATTCTAATAAGTGTGTAGAGGTAGTTTGTAGTTGTTTTAATTAGAAAGTCCTTAAGGACATATGATGTTGAGCATCTTTCCATTTGTTTATGTTCCATCTGTGTTATCTTTTTTTGTGAGGTGTCTGTTCAGATCTTTTGCCCATTTTTTAATTGGGTCATTTAATTTTCTTGTTTAGTTTTAAGTGTTCATTCATTGTATATTCTAGATAAAAGTACTTTGTTAGATATGTGATTTGCACACATTTTCTCATAGTTTGGAGCTGTCTTTTCATTCTCTTAACAGTGTCTTTTGCAGAATGGAAGTTTTCAATTTTAATAAAGTCCAACTTTTAAATCTTTTCCTTTCATGGATCTAGCTTTTGGTGATGTATCTAAAAACTCATCACCAAACCCAAGATCAAAACTATATTTTTATAGAGCACTTTTTGTCATGTTCATTGTTTTCAATCAAAAAACTGGCTTTTGCCCTCTAAATCTTATGGAATATTTTCAAAGATTTCAACATCTCTTAAAATATGTTGAGTCAAATGCTATTTCCTAAATGCTGAATTTAAGCTAATAGTAATAAATACTTTAATTTACATTTTCTATAAATTTAATAATCAAGGGTGCCTTTCTTTATTTTTCTTATTTGAAACAATGACACCAAATGCAACAAAACTGCACAAATGCACTATAAACACTTCTCCTATTCTAGAAGATACTGACTGAAGTTCTATTTTTTTAAGTTGACACCCTATTATAAGATTTTAAATTAATTAAATTTGATTAGCATATATTTAACACAAAAAATAGCATTTTTGAAATGATACTGAAATTCACTCTTATACAGTCTCCATTTTTAGTGCTTTGACTAATCCTATAAGAAAAAAAATAAATTAATAGAGTAGTTTGAGATTAAATAACTTCACATATATTCCCCCTATTTGGAATCCCAGTCTCACATTTATACCATTAGCAAGTACTTTCATCTTCACAGTCCATAAGGAGATTTACAAATGACAAATGAAATACTTTAGTGCCTACTGAAGGACGGCTATCTCAAGCATGTAAAAAGTACAGCAGGCTGGCAAGAAAATTTTATATGAGGATGCTTTGACATCATAGTAAAAAAATCTCTGAAATTTGAGGAATATATGTTTAATTGTTTAAAATAAGATGTCCTCAGGATGGATTGGATATTTATCAAGAGGTCATAATCACTCTAATACAGTGTTGGAACAACTGGTTTTGTATAGAGGTGTTTAATTTATTACTCTGGCAAAATTTATAAAAGTGTCGTATTTCTCTCACTTTCATGAACAGAGTAGTACTTTTTTAAAAATCTCGATAATATTCACTTTAAATGGTACAAAGATGTTTAGGTCTATATAATCCACAGGAACTAACTATGCTATGACTTTACATAAGCACGGTTTTTCTGCTTTTGCTGAGATACAGGATTAGAAGCTTAGAAACTTAATTTTGGAAATATTAACTTACCAAGATTATAGATTGCCTAGTATTTAACATTATAATGGTCTATTTTCATTATACAGATGAGTGGATGTAGAAAACTTCAGAGAAAAGGGGAATGAGTCAAATAAAATTCAGTTTTTCTCTGAAGTGCAAAGACCTGACATCAAAATGTCCTACACATACTCAAAGCCTGCATATCACTGCTCACTCTCCTGCACCACACTCAGGAGTAAAGATTGGCATAGGAATTATCTATTGGAACTTTTTCCCGCATATCCTTCCTTTCTTTCTTATCAGAGAAATTGTATACGTGGTACTTGTATGTCCAAATATTCTCAGATTCCTGATCCAGCTGAATCTCAATTAGGACGTGATTTTGCTTTGCTTTAAAGTCAGATAATTTTGCTTTGGATAGATCCTGATTACCT
Source organism: Callorhinus ursinus (assembly GCF_003265705.2). Classification (NCBI taxonomy): domain Eukaryota; kingdom Metazoa; phylum Chordata; class Mammalia; order Carnivora; family Otariidae; genus Callorhinus; species Callorhinus ursinus. Next base: position 14,708,649 of record NW_027397078.1, on the reverse strand, counting down.
GTTTCTGATGACCTTCAGAACTCAGTCTGCTTTAGTAATTGCTCCAAGTGCGGGTTTTGAAATTACCTATTATCTTGGTTGCCTTAGCATACAGAAAGCATGCCATAGTCTTTCTGGGGTCCCAGTAGACCAAGCAAAGTCAATGGCCTGTCTACCAAAGTTCTGAGGGTTTACACATCAGAATTACTATCACTCTACTACATGCATCTGTCAGGAAAGATTCCACTGTTCATCATATAAAGTCCCCATCCTTTTCAGAAAGAATGAATTTTGATTGCCAAGATTTGCACTGGGGTACCTGACCCAGTACCTGCCATATTCCATAGAAAACGTCTAATTGTGAATCTGCCTGTCTCATTCTGCTATGGGACAGAATCCTGAATTCTGGCAGAGTACAAGCACAGTGATACTAAATTATGAAACTATTATATAACTCATTACCTACATAAAAACTATTAAAAAACATTCTAGAAAAGATTTTTCCTTTATTTTTTTTCTCCTTATTTTGGAAAACTTCTTTCCACAGCATTGATTCACAAATATAATCAACAGCTCTTAGAAACTGTGGCATTTTATATCACTGAAATAAATAAATGTATAAATGAATGAATAATTTTGGCTTATGTCATACTGTAACATGAGCTACTTACTAATTTGAATTTGTATTTGATGGATCTTCAGGTTAATTTTTCTACCTTCCATGTGACCCAAAGTTCAGCTAGCACCTTTGTCATCAATAATAGCAATATTCTCATACTTTGCTATAATTTTGTCAGAGTTCATGTGCCTTGACTTCTCCACAGTCATCATTCCTTTGAATAAATAATATCTCAGTCCATTTTGAGTTTAAGTTAGTTTTTTACTATGACCTATAAAATTATATTCCCCATCTATACTCAAGTCCTCTTTAATTTCTCTATGTTATTCAGTTCTGTACATCTTTGGTGATCAAAAGCAAATAAGTGTAGTTGCCAAATATTATTTAATATCTATAATCAGTTATTGCACTTGGTTTAATAATTCTCAATTAGTCTGGTGATGAGGTCAAAGCAATTCACATAGTTGTGATAATCTACACATAAATAATAATTCTTGCATATTGTTATATTTAATAATTATTGATACATACATATTTTCAGTCAATCCTCATTATTTGTGGATTCATATATGCAAATTTGCCCACTCACTAAAATTTAAGTGTAACCCCAAAATCAATACTTATAGATTTCATGGTCATTTGTGGGCATGTGCAGAACAGTGAAAAATTTGAATCAGCCAATGTGCATCTTCCTAGCTGTGACTGAACAAGGCCACACTCTGCCTCATTTTAGCTCTCATACTGTAAACAAGTGTCCTTACTACAGTCTATTCAGTGCCACCTTTCCTTATTTTGTGCTTTTTTGTTGTTATTTAAAATGGCCCCCAAGCATAATGCTAAAGTATTGTCTAGTGTTCCTAAGTACAAGAAAGCTGTGATGTGCCTTATGTATAAAATAAGTATGTTAGATAAGATTTGTTCAAGCATGAGGTATTTTTATTGGGAGTTCAATGTTAATTAATCATAAATAGATATTAGATAAGGTATCTTATCTTATATAAACACACAGAAACACACATAAAACACAATTATTGAGTGGCTGATGAAAATTCTGTGAGCAGAGGCTTGCAAGAACCAAACTTTGTATTTTGCCTGGAAGCAATGGTTCAGTATTCACTAATTCAGCATTTGTAGAGAACTTATAGAACATAACTACCATGAATAATGAGAAGTGACTATATATGCAGTGAGAATGAGAACAAGTACTTCTTTCTCAGTTCATTATCCGTTGCTGTGGATTCACCAGGGGAAAACAAAGCAAATCTACTTTTTACCTACACACTGAAAAGGAGAAAGGAAATCTTTAGAAATTTGAACTTTCCTTAAAGGTCCCTACCACCACTCCTTCTGACGCCAGTGAATAGAGTTTAGGTTTTAGAATTATTATGATAAAATTAATATTTTCAGCCTGGAGTTGGAGCAGGACACTAAGGTTTTGAGTTTAAGAAGTTGAAGGGCTCAAGCTTATATGAGGTTTCCATGATATACAAGGAAAGAGGACTGAGGAGAAAGGAGTCTGTGCCCAGCTTACACACAACAACCTAGGATGTGGCCAGCTCGCTAATGTGACAATGGGTGGATGACCTCGATTTGGATACTAAACATAGGCGGATTCAAAAAAGTGATTCCCATGGTCGATTATGACAAGTGCACAGTGGAGGTACCTACCATTAATGGCCTTCTTGCCATTAAGTAGGTAGCTAATGAAGGCTTGGACAAATCATCCAGAGGGGGGACCACAGTAGCTTGAACATGACAGACAGTTCTTCCTCCAAATTTTTAACTTTTCTTTTATTATTTTATATACTGTTCAAGCCCTCTAGGACTTCTATGTGGCACTAGTGGGTTCTAGACTAATGTGGTCTATGAAAATAACAATATGTAACACGTATTGCCCTAGAAAATTTAGAGCAAAATTACACTCCTGTGTACTTGTGTCTGCATTTGTCATTTATTCCTTGCTTTCTTAAAAGATTTTATTTTCAAGTAATCTCTACACCCAAAGTAGGGCTCAAACCTACAACCCCAAGATCAAGAGTCTCATGTTCTACCAACTGAGCCAGCTAGGCACCCTAGTTCCTTGTTTTTCAAGTTTATTTTAGCCATTGTTCCTTTGGACTCATCAACTTTTAAAGCCAATAAACTGAAAGCTTCTCTTGTTGAAAATAAAGAGAATGAGAGCATCTAACTGAGCCTTGATAATAATCATGGCTCTTGAGTGAAGTCTACACATTCTTAGAGTTCCACGTAGATCAGTTTAAAATGAAACATTTTAAGTAGGTCCTATCCCTGCCAGTGCAAAATATAATGATGATGTGTGTTTCTTGTGATATCGCCCCCACTTCAATTAGGACCAGCCCATTTCCTGGGTAATTCATTTTGTCATATGATTATGCTCAATTTCATTAGTGACAAACAGATGCTGCAGTTTTAGCTAGTAAACTCCTTCTACTGTTTGGGTGTGATTAATATAGTTTCTTACACTTATCCTACAGCTTAAGAAAAATACACTCTTTGGTCTCTATCAAATCTACCAAATTAGAATTATAATGCTTTTCTTTTTAAAAACAAAGTCTGGGGGGGGTGGAGCAAGATGGCAGAGGAGTAGGAGACCTAGATTTCATCTGGTCTCAGGAATTCAGCTGAATAGGGATCAAACCATTCTGAACACCTACGAACTCAACAGGCGATCGAAGAGAAGAATAGCAACAACTCTCTGAACAGAGAAGCGACCACTTACTGGAAGGTAGGACGTGCGGAGAAGTGAATCCGAGGCGATATTCAGGAAGATAGATGGCGGGGGATGGGGCCTCCGTAGGACGCTTCTGGCAAGTGATAGAGCCGCGGAGCACAAAATCGGAACTTTGAGAAGTCGGCTCCGCTGAGGGACGTCGCTCCCCTGGCTAAGCTGGAGGAGGAACCCTCGCGGGACAGTGTGGTCTCAGGACCCTCGGGGTCACAGAAAGACCGGGGGTGCCTGAGTGCGGCAGAGCTCCCAGGTATCGGAGCGGGGAAGCCGGCTGCAGAGATGGAGCCGAGGCGCAGGCTCTCAGCTCGGGGTGGCCATAAACTGTGATCTGCGGCCCAGTCGGGCCACTGCTCCTCCAGCAGGGACCCAACAAGCGGGAGAGCCGGGGAGACTTCCCTTCCTCCTCCGGGAGGAGCGGCGCGGGAGCACACCGCAGGGATCTGCTGGGTTTGGAGACTCCACACGGGGTCGGGTGCCAGAGATAGAAACGCTCGGTCACAGGCCGGGTGAGCACGGAGTGCGGCCGGAGACCGGGGAGACGGGAGTGACTAACTGCTTTTCTCTGGGGGCGCACTGAGGAGTGGGGCCCCGAGTTCTCAGCTCCTCCGGGTGGAGATTGGGAGACCACCATTTTCACCCTGGTCCTCCAAAGCTGTACTGAGAGCTTGCAGGGAACAAAAGCTCCTGAGAGCAAACCCGAGCATATTGCTTAGCCTAGACCGACAAGGGTGGGGCAATTCCGCCTCCAGCAAAGACATTTGGGAACCACGGCAACAGGCCCCTCCCCCAGAAGATCAGCACGAACAGCCAGCCAAGACCAAGTTTACCCATCAAGGAGAACAGAAGAACTCCAGTGCTAGGGGAATACTGCAAATAGAATTCATGGCTTTTTTAACATGATTCATTAGTTTTTCAAAGTTAATTTTTTTAACTGTTTTTTTTTGAATTTTTCTTTTTCCCTTTTTCAACCAAGACCTTATCAATCCCTTTTTTTAAAAAAAATTTTTTTATTTTTCATTTTTAGAGTCATATTTTATCCCTTCATACTAGTTACCCTTATTTTGGGCATATATATATAAATTGTTCTCTCTTTAAAATTTTGAGATACAGTTTCTTCTAACAGATCAAAATATACCCTAAATCACTAGTGTATGGCTTTGTTCTAGTCTCCTGCCTGATCACATTCTCTCCCTTTTCTTTCTTTTTTTTAAATCTTCTTTCTTTTTTCAAATAACTTCTTATCTTATCAATTCCTTTTATAAAATCTTTTATAATTTTCATCTTTACAGCCATATTCCATCCCTTCATTGTATCAACCCTTATTTTGTACATATATAAGTCTTTCTTCCTTTAAAATTACAGCAGGCACTTTTTCTAACAGACCAAAATACGCCCAAAATCTAGTGTGTGGCACTGATCTATACACTAGCCTGATCATATTTGATCATATTCTGTTTTTTTTGTTTTGTTCTGTTTTTGTTTGTTTTTATCTTTTTCATTTTCTTTTCTTTTTTTTCTCTTTCTTTTTTCTTTCTTTCCCCTTCTTTTCCCCTAGTTTCAGGTCTTTTCTGATTTGTATAGAGTATATTTGTTGGGGACGTTGTTAACCTGTTAGCATTTTGTTCTCTCATTCATCTATTCTCCTCTGGACAAAATGACAAGATGAAAAAAATCACCTCAGCAAAAAGAGCAAGAGGTAGTACCGTCGGCCAGGGAACTACTCAATACGGACATTGGTACGATGTCGGACCTAGAGTTCAGAATCATGACTTTAAAGATACTAGCCGGGCTTGGAAAAATATCTCCTTTCTGGAGATATAAAAGAACTAAAATCTAACCAAGTCGAAATCAAAAAGGCTATTAATGAGGTGCAATAAAGAATGGGGGCACTAACTGCTAGGATAAATGAGGCCGAAGAAAGAATCAGCGATATAGAAGAGCAAATGATGGAAAATAAAGAGGCTGAGAAAAAGAGAGATAAACAACTACAGGATCACGAGGACAGAATTCGAGAGATAGGTGATACGATAAGATGAAACAACATTAGAATAATTGGGATCCCAGAAGAAGAAGAAGAAGGAGAGAGAGGGGCAGAAGGTATATTGGAGCAAATTATAACAGAGAACTTCCCTAAAGTGGGGAAGGAAACAGGCATCAAAATCCAGGAGGCACAGAGAACCCCTCTCAAAATCAATAAAAATAGGTCAACACCCCGACATCTAATAGTAAAACTTACGAGTCTCAGAGACAAAGAGAAAATCCTGAAAGCAGCTCGGGAGAAGAGATATGTAACCTACAATGGTAGAAACATTAGATTGGCAACAGACCTATCCACAGAGACCTGGCAGGCCAGAAAGGACTGGCATGATATCTTCAGAGAACTAAACGAGAAAAATAGGCAGCCAAGAATACTATATCCAGCTAGGCTGTCACTGAAAATAGAAGGAGAGATGAAAAGCTTCCAGGACAAACAAAAACTAAAGGAATTTGCAAACACGAAACCAGCCCTACAAGAAATATTGAAAGGGGTCCTCCAAGCAAAGAGAGAGCCTAAAAGCAGCATAGATCAGAAAGGAACACAGACAATGTACAGAAACAGTCACCTTACAGGCAATACAATGGCACTAAATTCATACCTTTCAATAGTTACCCTGAGTGTAAATGGGCTAAATGCCCCAATCAAAAGACACAGGCTATCAGATTGGATGAAAAAACAAGACCCATCGATATGCTGTCTGCAAGAGACTCATTTTAGACCCAAAGACACCCCCAGATTAAAAGTGAGGGGGTGGAAAACCATTTACCATGCTAATGGACACCAAAAGAAAGCTGGGGTGGCATCCTTATATCAGACAAATTAGATTTTAAAACAAAGACTGTAGTAAGAGATGAAGAAGGACACTATATCCTACTTAAAGGGTCTATCCACCAAGAAGATCTAACAATTTTAAATATCTATGCCCCGAACATGGGAGAAGCCAACTATATAAGGCAATTAATAACAAAAGCAAAGAAACACATTGACAACAAAACAGTAATAGTGGGGGACATTAACACCCCCCTGACTGAAATGGACAGATCATCTAAGCAAAAGATCAACAAAGAAATAAAGACTTTAAATGAAACACTGGACCAAATGGACTTCACAGACATATTCAGAACTTTCTATCCCAAAGCAACGGAATACACATTCTTCTCTAGTGCCCATGGAACATTCTCCAGAATTGATCACATACTAGGTCACAAATCAGGTCTCAACCGGTACCAAAAGATTGGGATTATTCAATGCATATTTTCAGACCACACTGCTTTGAAACTAGAACTCAATCACAAGAGGAAAGTCGGAAAGAACTCAAATACATGGAGGCCAAAGAGCATCCTACAAAAGAATGAATGGGTCAAACAGGAAATTAAAGAAGAATTAAAAAAATTCATGGAAACCAATGAAAATGAAAACACAACTGTTCAAAATCTTTGGAATACAGCAAAGGCGGTCCTAAGAGGAAAGTATATAGCAATACAAGCCTTTCTCAGGAAACAAGAGAGGTCTCAAATACACACCCTAACCCTACACCTAAAGGAGCTGAAGAAAGAACAGCAAATAAAGCCTAAACCCAGCAGTAGAAGAGAAATAATAAAGATCAGAGCAGAAATCAATGAAATAGAAACCAAAAGAACAGTAGAACAGATCAACAAAACTAGGAGCTGGTTCTTTAAAAGAATTAACAAGATTGATAAACCCCTGGCCAGACTTATCCAAAGGAAAAGAGAAATGACTCAAATCAACAAAATCATGAATGAAAGAAGAGAGATCACAACCAACACCAAAGAAATACAAACAATTATAAGAACATATTATGAGCAACTCTATGCCAGCAAATTAGATAACCTGGAAGAAATGGGTGCATTCCTAGAGATGTATCAACTACCAAAACTGAACCAGGAAGAAAGAGAAAACCAGAATAGACCTATAACCACTAAGGAAATTGAAGCAGTCATCAAAAATCTCCCAAAAAACAAAAGCCCAAGGCCAGATGGCTTCCCAGGGGAATTCTACCAAATATTTAAAGAAGAATTAATACCTATTCTTCTGAAACTGTTCCAAAAAATAGAAATGAAAGGAAAACTTCCAAACTCATTTTATGAGGCCAGCATTACCTTGATCCCCAAACCAGACAAAGACCCCATCAAAAAGGAAAATTACAGACCAATATCCTTGCTGAACATGGATGCAAAAATTCTCACCAAAATACTAGCCAAGAGGATCCAACAGTACATTAAAAGGATTATTCGCCGTGACCAAGTGGTATTTATTCCTGGGCTGCAAGGTTGGTTCAACATCCTCAAATCAATCAACGTGATACAATACATTAACAAAAGAAAGAACAAGAATCATATGATCAATAGATGCAGAAAAAGCATTTGACAAAGGACAGCATCCTTTCTTGATCAAAACTCTTCAGAGTATAGGGATAGAGGGTACATACCTCAATATCATAAAAGCCATCTATGAAAAATCTACAGCGAATATCATTCGCAATGGGGAAAACCTGAGAGCTTTTCCCCTAAGGTCAGGAACACGGCAGGGATGTGCACTCTCACCACTGCTGTTCAACATAGTATGAGAAGTCCTAGCCACAGCAATCAGACAACAAAAAGAAATCAAAGGCATCCAAATCGGCAAAGAGGAAGTCAAACTCTCACTCTTTGCAGATGATACGATACTGTATGTGGAAAACCCAAAAGACTCCACCCCAAAACTGCTAGAACTCATACAGGAATTCAGTCAAGTAGCAGGATATAAAATCAATGCACAGAAATCGGTGGCATTCCTATACACCAACAACAAGACAGAAGACAGACAAATCAAGGAGTCGATCCCATTTACAACTGCACCCAAAACCATAAGATACCTAGGAATAAATTTAACCAAAGAGGCAAAGGATCTGTACTCAGAAAACAATAAAATACTCATGAAAGAAATTGAAGACACAAAGAAATGGAAAAACGTTCCATGCTCATGGATTGGAAGAACAAACATTGTGAAGATGTCAATGCTACCTAGAGCAATCTACACATTCAATGCAATCCCCATCAAAATACCATCCACTTTTTTCAAAGAAATGGAACAAATAATCCTAAAATTTGTATGGAACCAGAAGAGACCCCGAATAGCCAGAGGAATATTGAAAAAGAAAAGCAAAGCTGGCGGCATCACAATTCCGGACATCCAGCTCTATTACAAAGCTGTCATCATCAACACAGTATGGTACTGGCACAGACACAGACACATAGATCAATGGAACAGAATCGAGAGCCCAGAAATGGACCCTCAACTCTATGGTCAACTCATCTTTGACAAAATAGGAAAGAATGTCCAATGGCAAAAAGACAGTCTCTTCAACAAATGGTGTTGGGAAAATTGGACAGCCACATGCAGAAGAATGAAACTGGACCATTTCCTTACACCACACACAAAAATAGACTCCAAATGCTTGAAAGACCTATATGTGAGACAGGAGTCCATCAAAATTCTAAAGCAGAACACAGGCAGCAACCGTTCGACCTCAGCCGCAGCAACTTCTTCCTAGAAGCATCGCCCAAGGCAAGAGAAGCAAGGGCAAAAATGAACTATTGGGATTTCATCAAGATAAAAAGCTTTTGCACAGCAAAAGAAACAGTCCACAAAACCAAAAGACAACCGACAGAATGGGAGAAAATATTTGCAAATGACATATCAGATAAAGGGCTAGTATCCAAAATCTCTAAAGAACTTATCAAACTCAACACCCAAAGAACAAATGATCTAATCAAGAAATGGGCAGAAGACATGAACAGACATTTTTCCAAAGAAGACATCCAAATGGCCAATAGACACATGAAAAAGTGCTCAACATTGCTCGGCATCAGGGAAATCCAAATCAAAACCTCAATGAGATACCACCTCACACCAGTCAGAATGGCTAAAATTAGCAAGTCAGGAAACGACAGATATTGGCAGAGATGTGGAGAAAGGAGAACCCTCCTACACTGTTGGTGGGAATGCAAGCTGGTGCAGCCACTCTGGAAAACAGTATGGAGGTTCCTCAAACAGTTGAAAATAGAGCTACCCTATGATCCAGCAATTGCACTACTGGGTATTTACCACAAAGATACAAATGTAGGGATCCGAAGGGCTACGTGCACCCCGATGTTTATAGCAGCAATGTCCACAATAGCCAAACTGTGGAAAGAGCCAAGATGTCCATCGACAGATGAATGGATAAAGAAGAAGTGGTATATATACACAATGGAATATTATGCAGCCATCGAAAGGAATGAGATCTTGCCATTTGCAACGACATGGATGGAACTGGAGGGTGTTATGCTGAATGAAATAAGTCAATCAGAGAAAGACATGTATCATATGAGCTCACTGATATGAGGAATTCTTAATCTCAGGAAACAAACTGAGGGTTGCTGGAATGGTGGGGAGTGGGAGGGATGGGGTGGCTGGGTGATAGACAATGGTTAAGGTATGTGCTATGGTGAACGCTGTGAAATGTGCAAGACTGTTGAATCACAGATCCATACTTCTGAAACAAATAGTGCAAGATATGTTAAGAAAAAAGTAAAAGAAGAAGACAGCAGGAGGGGATGAATGAAGGGGAGTAAGTCAGAGGGGGAGACGAACCATGAGAGACGATGGACTCTGAAAAACAAACTGAGGGTTCTAGAGGGGAGGGGGGTGGGGGGATGGGTTAGCGTGGTGATGGGTATTAAAGAGGGCACGTTCTGCATGGAGCACTGGGTGTTATGCACAAACAATGAATCATGGAACACTACATCAAAAACTAATGTAATATATGGTGATTAACATAACAACAAAAAATTAAAAAAAAGACACTAATCATTCAACAAGCAAGTTTTACAGATACTTCCCTCTTTGTTTGACTTTAAATATACCTTAAGCTATCCTAAGGAATATTAGAAGTGATGTGTTGCAATAAATTTCCTTAGTTTCATTATTTCAGTCTTTGTCAATTTGCATCGTTCTATTTTAAAATGTAATTTAATCCTTTTTTAATGCCAGTAGTGAGTATTTAATGTCATGATAACCTTAAAACATCCAGTATAGCCATTTAATTTTAATTTTTCTACTTACGGGAACATAGGCAATAGGACATCCATCAAAGCTGAGACAAGCCAAACCAAAGGATTTAATGCCAATTCTCCAGAGATTCATTTTTCTTAGTAAGTTGAGATAAACTCATTGTGCTTTTCTGTTGGGAAACAAGCAAGTCTTATACTAAGCAATCCGTCAAGCTAATCAAAGCCCATATTGTGATAAAATTTTTTTCTTTTGGTGGGGGCCAAATATTTTTAAATATTTTGCTTAAGCAAATTTTTGACATACCTACAAACTATATTAAATTCATGATGAATGAACAATATAATGAATAAACTTAACCTCTGCAAGCCAGGTTTAAACATTTTACTTATTCTCTTAGTATTTTAAGATGATGTTAATTAGTAAGCATATATATATGTACATATATATACATATATATGTGCATGTGTGTTACTTAGAACAGCTAATATCTGATATTGAAAGCAAATTTATATTTATGTAAACAATCACATCTAAAAATGTAAATAAGCCTCTTTTTTATGAAAAATGTCAATAAAACCATATTTCATCTCTTTTGGTTTACATATTAAGAGAAGCTTTAGAAATAAATGAGTCTTGAATGGGTATAGCTGGGAAATGCTCAAATAACTGATCTAAAATACATTTATTTGTTATGCATATAAATAGTATGGAAGGAAAAAGTAGATATTTGTGGTGACTTACAAAATATACAAAAAATATTTGCTTAAAAATGTATTTTGCTTATTCTTTTCCCTTCTTTTTATTTAAATTTATTGATTTCTTCAGATAAAGTGTCTGAGAAGGCATTATGACCTATCCATAAAGGATGGAAAATCAATTTTTAAAACAATGTAATTAAGTGAAATTAAGAATGTATTTTATTAATGTTTCTTCATAGTTGTTCTCCAATATTATTTTTATTTGTACCAATAAAAATGCTCATTTATATTAATTTACTTGTAAATCTAGATGCTGTTTCAGCAGCACAAAAAATCCTTCGAATATAAACATGGAAACTATAGTAAATAGTCCAATATAATACTATATTTTAAATTATTCTGAATGTATGTATTTACCTATGTCTATGAATATATAATATATACACGTATATAGTATGTATATATATAATATTCTGAACATGTGTTTGTGTGTGTATATATATATATAGTCTTGTTCATAAAACAAATTGCTTAAATAAATGCCTTAATGAGTTCAATTGTGTTAAAACTATAACTACACATAAAATTAGCAATTATTTCATCAAATTAATTTTGTATTTATTTTGTGACTGTGCCAGGGCAATTTAGCTGCACAAAACAGTTGGAATTTCATTTGTGAAATGGCCACCTCTTTGAACAAATTCGTTTTATGTAGCACTCTCAGGAGTAGGTAAATGCTGTTGTATGGGTTAAGAGGCAAAACTAATTACTTTATCCAACGGATTGCAAAAAAATTTGCTTTGCTTCCCAGAATTGCATTTTAAAGGTACCCAAAGGGCTTTCCTTTGAGAAATCAAAAAGCCCTTCTCCCAAAGACCTCCCAGTCACTAATGCCTCTGAACCTGACACCATTATCAAACATACTTACATAAATTTTATATACTTTTATAAAGATATATTTGACCATTGGGAAATGCTGTTTAACCAATATATCATTTTAAATCTGCAGAAGAACCTCTGCAAACTCTAAAATATTATAGATAATTAAATTGGTCAGTTGTCAGAAACATATAAAATAAAGTTTCCATAATAACAGTCAAACAGTTAAAGCTGCTCAACAATGAAATAGGTTTTTTGGAGATAATAAAGCAATAATCATCTTGTCAATTATATTCAAGCAGAACCTGGATGGTTGTCTACCAAGGATCCACCGATTGAATATTAAATAGTATAATTTCTAATTATATGATTATATAATTATATAGTAAGACAGATTTTAAACAGAACTAACTTTTCTGGATTAAAATTTAAATCCTGAGCTTCAAAATAGGTGTTAGTGTTTATTATAGTGTTAAATAGGCACACTATAGTCACAATTACTGTCCCTATTTTGGGAAGGAAGTTCTCTATCACTTCCAGCAGGAGTGTGGCTTATTCTCATCTTTCAAAAAGAATTAAAAATTTACTTGAAAAAAATATTCATTCCTATTTCTTGCAGGTTTCTCTCTTGGTAATATGAGCCACAACCCATGTTTCCTGTCCTTTTTTCACTCCATGATCCACATTCTTTTTGAAAGAGTTTTGATTAAGATGGGCATTGATCCTTAGAATAGGTCATGTCTTTACTCAGCGGTATTTTGCTGGTTAGTTTGACCTGTTTCTGGGGAAATACTATGTTAGAGGAGTTTGGATTCGAGAAGATAAACAAAAGAGAGTTACCTGAGGCAGTGGCATGTTAAAATACTGTTTGAGCTAACTAATTGTGCCCACTATATTTGAGCAGATGGAAGTATTGACAAACTAAAGGCAAAATCAACCATGGCCAGAAGTTGTTGTAGCTCACACACAAAGTGATAACCGAGAAAGGACAATGAGTGAATTACCTATTATCTGTTATAATACATACTTTATTTTGCATATAGCTTTATTTATGTGTCTAGTTTAGCTTTATCCTGCATGCCAGTTGAATATTACTCTTTTTTTCCACTTTGATTTAAATGGCACATGTCTGTAATTAATATAAAAGTATAAAAATGAATCATAGGCCCAAAATACACTCTGTGAAGAAAAGAAAAAGAAAAATATGCATACTGAATCTTTATAATCAGCTACTGCAACCAAATCTTACAGTTAACTAGAGGCATTGAATAAACATCAGTGAATGGGCCTGGTGAGAAATGCATGGTCTTTCCTCACCTATCATTGGCTTGTTGCTCATGGGGTGTTTTAAGGAGAACAGGCAGTGAGGTACTACAGGACTGGAGGATTTGGTATGAGAATGTAGAGCTCATACTTTTTTTCCTTATAATAACAAAATATAAAAGGTTAAAATGGAGAAAGTGGAATGCTGATAATTTTGATGGTTACTCTTTTCAACTTGAGGACCTCAGAAAATTATTTGTGAAATGCTCCTAAATTAAAGCAGTGGTTTTAAAGAGTGGTCCCTGGGTCAGTTACATCAACATCACCCAGAAATTTATGAGAACGGCAAATTCTCCATAGCCACACATCTGCTGAATAAGAATGTCTTAGGGTGAGGCCCAGGAATCTGTGTTTTAAGAAGCTGTCCAGGTGATTCTGATGCACAGTCAAGTTTGAGAATCACTGTGAAGATGACCAGACAAAGCTTCATAAGAGTGCAGCTTTCCAGGAAGCTGAGGCACAAAAACGAATATCAAACTGAAAATGTTTATACTTTAGTTCCCAACTTGTTTTTCCATGATAGTCTCCATATTGCTCCAAAATCTACATACTATATAATAAGCAATAATGAAATTAGTGCTTCAACCTCATTCCAAAACAGTGAGCCTTCTTTTTAACCACCTTCATTCATTTCCCCTCACTCACTCACACCCCTGACTCTGGCAACTGATTTGTTCTCTGTTTCTGAGTTAAGTTTTTTTCAGATTCTGCATATAAGTAAGATCATACAATATTTGTCTTTCTTTGTCTGACTTATCTCACTTAGCATAATGCTAGCAATACTGTATTGTATATTGAAGGTTGCTAAGAGAGTAGATCTTGAAAGTTCTCATCAAACACACAAAATTGTAACTATGTGAGGTGATGAATGTGTTTACTTATTGTGGTAATCATATTGCAATACATACATATATCAATCGCTTATGTTGTATACCTCAAACTTATTCAATGTTATATGGCAGTTATAGCTCAGTAAAGCTAAGGAAAAAAGAGTGAGCCTCCTGAGTGTATGAGGGAACTGGGTTAACTTTGTAGTTTGCCATTACCATAACTACTTTCAAACAATTCTTGACTATATATTGACCAAGGTTGTATTTTAGATTTTATACCATTTAAGGCACAGGTTTAATCCATATGATTAGAACTTGGAGTCATTCCTGAAGGATCAGACATCTAGTTGCTACTTGTGAAGAGCTGGCTTGAGACAAAAGATCCAGCTGATGGCCATGATAGGGGACCCATTCGTTTTTATCTTCCATTTTTGTTTTTCTTTCTCTGCCTATTTAACTTGACTTATGAGTGGAGTTAACTCAGTACTTGTCATTAAGTACTACAGAAATCATGCACACAAAATATTCTGAGTACTTTTTATTAAAAAAGGTGTATACATTAATACATTGACTACTCTTGTTGTACCATATCTTTAGTTGGTAATGCAACGTACTTACTCCAATTCTGTATACAATATGTATTTATAATGTATGTATTTTCTGTGTACTATGTATCTATCTATCAAATTTAGCTGAGTATGGAGGCTTATAATTGTTTCTTAAGCTTGTTTGAAACTAATTATCACTTTGCATCCATTTTTTTCCCAGAAGTGTCCATACACTTCTTTCAATCTTTTAAATAAAACCACCAAAATCATTTTTGAACATCATTCTAAGTTAATTTGGCAGCTAATTGCAAGCATGATCAGGACAAAAGGATAACACATAGAGAGCACATCATACACAACAAAAATCAGAGTTAGAAAAATCTGTGTGGAAATTGCATTTGCATGTAAGTGCAAAAAGAAAAAAGTGTGATTCATTCTTACTCCTTTTTTTTTTATCCTCATGAAAGGCATTCTAGAAATTATTGGTTACTCATTACAAAGCATAAAGTCCTGCATGGAGAAGATTCTTCAGAATTACCTGGAGGCTGACTTTTGGCAGGTTTCTGATAATCATTTTACCCTGACCTCTGAATATGCTTCCTTTTTTTATTATTACTAAGACACTGTGTTCATCAGTCTGATATTTTTCACTGGATAAATTTAACGCATAACATTGTGGGGTGCCTGGGTGGCTCAGTCGTTAGGCATCTGCCTTCGGCTCGGGTCATGATCCCGGGGTCCTGGGATGGAGCCCCACATCGGGCTCCCTGCTCGGTGGGACGCCTGCTTCTCCCTCTCCCACTCCCCCCTGCTTGTGTTCCCTCTCTCGCTGTGTGTCTCTTGGTCAAATAAATAAAATCTTAAAAAAAAAAAAAACATTGTGAAGTTAAAGGTGTACAGTGTGTTATTTTGATATGTTTATATATTATGATTGCTGATATAGCAACATTTACATTACATAACTATAACAGAGTACTGTTTTCTACATTCATTATACTGTGCATTATATTCCTATGGCTTATTTACTACTTGTTACAAGTTTGTATCCTTAAACACCATCACTCTTATCCACCCTCATCCCCTAGTAACCACCATTTGCTTTCTGTTTTTTATAGGTTTAATAACTTTTTTAGGTTCCATATATAAGTGATATCATACAGTACTTGCCTTTCTCTGACTTATCTCACTTAGTGTAATTGCTCAAGGTCCATCCATGTTGTTGTAAATGGATGGATATCCTCCTTTCTTGTGGCTGCATAATTTTCCATTATGTATATATACCACATCATTTTTTATCCATTCATTCACTGATGAGCACTTTGGGTTGTTTCCATATTTTGGCTATTGTGAATAATGTTGCAATAAACACGGGAGGGCAGATATCTCATCAAAATCCTGTTTTCATTTACTTTGGGTATATACACAGAAGCGGAATTGCTGGATCGTATGGTAGATCTATTTTTAATTTTTTGAGGAACCTCCATATAAGCCTTATTTCTGACATCTGTTTCTACTATTCTGGCCCCAGAGTGACTTGTGTAGTTCAGTTTGTTTTGGATCTGAGTGCTGCATTAATGCGGTGGGTACTCCAGTTACATTTTAGCTATAGGGCTAGACATCAGACTTGTTCTTTTAGGTGTTTCACTTTTCTTGATTCTTAGGGTAGAAAAGAGGAAATCAAACCGAGAAGTTTGTTCACTATTTATTACAGGTTGCTTTCCCTTGAGCCTGCTTGACTTCAGAGCTCAACATTCTCATCTATCCTCTGCATACATTGTTACTGTTATAAAAATTAAAAGAAATAAGTAATAAAAGTAATAAGTAATAAATATATGCATACATGAATATAAATATACATAAAGAAATACACATATATATACAAATATATATTTACTTGCCTTAAATCTCTAACAAAAGAAAGCAAATTCTATTTACTATGGTCTTTATGAAATTGGACAACTTTGCATATGGTGCAAATTTAATAAACTCTATGCTTGAAACACTAATAGTATAAATGACTTATAAGTGAAATTGAATATGTATTGTGCACAAATGAAATAGATTTTTCTTGGATAATAAAATGGGCTGACTAAGCATATGATGAGGGCACTGGCAAAGCAGAGGTACCCTCAAAATAATAAAACAATAGGATATTATATGGTATTTTACATATTTTAAAGTTCCAGTTTAGTCATAAATTGAAAGGCTAGACATTTTTGCATATTTGCAAATTGATTTTATGGTATAATTACCTCACAGTGGCATGTTGGCAGAAGGGAGTTGAGAGCAGTAGGCAAATGATAGCATTTTAGTGCTTATAGCCTCAAACATATTAATTCACCTCTGAACAAAACCTGACCAGTTTATTCTGATCTAACTCTCTATATTCCATGAACTTATTTTCCAGAGAAAACAAAATCAGATAAACAGAATGATCTAAAGCTGGGAAATAAAAATGGAAATTTCACCTTCTTGAAAAATCTGAGGTGAGGATGATACAAAGGTATTTTGTCATTAGAGACTACTATTCTTTAAGGATTTACACCAGTATGTGAATTCCTTGCTTAACTTTTTGTCAGGTTTGTGGAATTCTCAGTTTGGTTTATAGCTCTGATGTTATAAATTTATAAACAGAAATATCCTAGAGTCTGAGAAAGCTCATTTAATTTATGTAAGACAAATTTCAATAAAGGGATAATGGTAATAATTAGCTAATATTTTCTGATTTAATTATATGAGCTAATCATAGCACTGAACATTTTGCTAGAGAATCTTATTTGATCTTCAAAGTAGTTCTATGTGCTCATGCAGAAACTGGTATGAAGAATTTATATAATGTGTACAGTAAAGGTTTGCAACTGAGATTTTTACCAGGTATACTGTCTTCAGAAATCAAGGATTTCAAGTGTGGGATTTATTTCAAAGAAAATCTGTTAAACATTGTATATTCAACATGTTAATATAAACATATTTACTCTTTCCCTTTACCCATCATCAGTATCATATGGGAGATTCTCCCAGATTTTGCCCTCCTTTCCTTGGAGTGAAAAACGACATAAGTCCAGAAATAACATTAGGATATCACCTCTACATTATCCTATAATACCCAATTCAAATGCTACCATATTGGCAAATTCATTTTCAAAGATGACTACACGTTCTTCTTAAAATTTGAAGTTGACACTCTTCCATCAGGGGACGGAGTGTTTTTCTCTCCATGAACATAGGCTGACTATTATAACTGCCTTGATCAATAGAATTTGGGAAAAATAATGATACATGACTTGCAAGGTTGGGTCATAAAGGTTCTCCTCTCTCTCTCTCTCTCTCTCTCTCTCTCTCTCTCTCTCTCTCTCTCTCTTTCTCTCTCTATCCCTACCTCCCTCTATGCCTTGGAAACCCTGAACCAATATAAAAATATGTAAGAATTTCAGCTACCCTGAAATCTCCATGCTACATAGACTAGGAGAAATCATAGAGAGATAAAGATAGCTGAAGAATCCTAACTGTTCCAGTCATGCCAATCCAGACACTAAACATGAGAGTGAAGATGCCTTCAAGATGGCTCTAGGCATAAACTTTTTGAGATACACTGAAAAAAAAAAAAAACAAAAAACCCCAAACACCGAGTTTAGCTTCTCTTGAATTCTGGATAATTATTGTTCTAAAATATTTTTTTCATTGAGCATTACATAATGGAATAGCCCCATTCACAAATCCTGTTTTATCACTCAGATAGGATTTTTCCTGTATTGGTTTCCTAAAGAAGACAATGCAAGTTTGGAACACATATGTAGCCCCATGTCACAAGGTGGACATGTAATGCTAGTGGAGAAAAAAACAGAACTGAATGAAAATTTAGAGAAAAAGTCACTCTAGGTGCATTGAGCTTAAACAAACATTGCAAGAAGAAGCTTGATGAGATGATTTTAGAGAAAGGTTAGACTCTGGGGACTGATGAGGATTCTT
The DNA here is from genome assembly GCF_003265705.2 of Callorhinus ursinus. NCBI lineage: Eukaryota > Metazoa > Chordata > Mammalia > Carnivora > Otariidae > Callorhinus > Callorhinus ursinus. The sequence goes on along the minus strand of NW_027397078.1, from coordinate 14,689,962 downwards.
GTAGGACAGAGAGATTGGATAAGGAAAATGCATGGGGAAAAAAAAATCCAGAAAATCTGTTGACTCAATTCTATTTGGTACCAAGACAGAGTTAGTTTTTTTTCAGAAAATAAAAGAACCAGTATTGACCGAAGAATGGAATGAAAAGTGTAAATAGAAATAATCACAAAAGCTTGAGTCTTTTGGTAATTTAGAATGCAAAATAATAGGTTAAAATTAACTGAGAAGATCATATACAGACGACGAAACTGAAGTCCACAAATATTAACTAAATTGCTTGAGGTTATGAAGGATCTCACCCTGTCTTAACTTTCTGGGTCCTGACTCATAGCCCTGGAACTATCTTTGAGAGACTAACGTAGGTTGCCTTTCTGAGTTAGCTTGAATCAGGAACAGAATTTTAGGAGTGGGTCAAGCCAAAATTTTGAGGGTGAGCTTAACTTTATTTTTTTTTAAGATTTTATTTATTTATCTGACAGAGAGAGAGAGAGCGAGAGCAGGAACACAAGCAGGGGAAGTGGGAGAGGGAGAGGCAGGCTTCCTGCTGAGCAGGGAGCCTGCTGTGGGACTCGATCCAAGGACCCTGGGATCATGACCTGAGCCGAAGGCAGATGCTTCATGACTGAGCCACCCGGGTGCCCTGAGCTTAACTTTAGAAGCCAAAGTAACGATGCAATGCCAAATCTGGAAGGAAGGGAGAGAATCTTTATGAAAGATTGAACCAAGATTTAGAAACTAGACTGGAGTAGAAATAGGGTATAATCCAGGGGGTAGGGTGACATCACAAGCTCAGGGGTGTTCTCCAAGCTCATGGATACATAAAATAAATATATAGCATTATGCTATATCAGCTAGCTGAAAGATATCAACCATAGAACTAGGGGGAGAAATGAGACTGGAGTCCAGCTTTCCCAAATTAGAAGAAATCATTATGGATGATCTCAAATCTGAGAAAAAGAATGTGGACTTTGGTTTGCAAATCCTTGTGGCCTACCTCTTTTTGCTTTGTATTTTATTATTTTTCATGGGCCCATGTTAAAACATTTGCCATGCACAGCTCATCCTTGTTAATAAGATGAAGAAATACATAACAGAAACACATAAAGAAATAATGGGATAAACCTAAAGAAAATAAATATTAAAGTTTGGAATATACATTTATCATATAACCCAGCAATTTCACTCCTGAGCATTTATCCCACCGGAATGAAATTTATATCCACACAAAAACCTGTACATGATTGTTCATATCAGCTTATTTGTAATGACCAAAACTAGAAACAATGAAAATGTTCTACAAAAGGTGAATGGTTAACAAACTACAATCTATCCTTATCATGGAATGCTACTCAGCTATAAAAATAAATGAACTATGGATACAAGTTGGATGGATCTCAAAGGTTATATGCTGCATGAAAAAAGACAACCTCAAAAGGTCACATACTATATGATTCATAGATAACATTCTAGAAATGACAAAATTACAGGGATGGGAAACAGATCAGTGGTCGTCAGGGGTTAGGAATAGTGGAGGGGAGAGTGGTGGGTGTGTCTATAAAGGGATAAAATGAGGGAGATCCTTGTGGTGATTCAATGGTTTTGTACCTTGATTGCGGTGGCAGTTGGACAAATCTACACATGGAACAAAATGGGACAGAACGCACACATTGTACCAACATCAATTTCCCGGTTTTGATTTTGTATATAGTTATGTAAGATGTAACCATTAGAGGAAACTGGATGGAAGGTACATGGGACTATTTGCAACGTCTGTAACTTTACAATTTAATTAAAACAAAGTTAAAAAACATTTAGAAGCATTTGTGACAGATAGCACATGCATTATCTAAGAGAGGGAAGTCTTTAGCCAAGAAATCTCTGCGGAGGACTAAAAGTCATGCATACAAGTCAGGGTGATTGTGTGTGAGAGGGGAGAGGGGGAGAGAGAGAGAGAGAGAGAGAGAGAGAGAGAGAGAGAGAGAGAGAGTGTAGGTACAGCTATTTTCTACTACACTCTGTTTTAGAAGATTTATCAATAGCAAGTGATATAAACTAGCTGGACCTAAACAAAACAGATGAAGCCAGAACAAATAAATGGCCAGAACATGAATGCCATGATGACTCCCAATACACAGTAAAATCAAGCTTGTAAGTGTTGCCAAAACATGGGTTCACCTTTCATGACCCTGAATGAGGCAAAAAACTACACAGGGTAAGCAGTATTTTGGTTTTGAAACTTTGGTTTTCAAGACCTTAAGTCTATTCAGTGTGGGAGTGACTGCCCATGAATGGAGAGAAATGGAAGTGGGATTATGGATAAAGAAGTAAAAATAAAACAAGATTAGAAAAAAAGGACAGCAGTCAAGGAAACATGATGTTTGTGAAGGAGCGGGATATATGCTTAGTCAACTGTGAAACTATGATCCAAAAGAAAAAAAGGGGGGAAAAATAAGCGTTCAGCAGAAATATGTGATCTTTTCATTGTCTCTGAAGGAATCTATCTAGGATGAAGAAAAACCAATGTCTTTCAGTTATCAGAATTCAAAGAAGTACTCAATACTGTGAGGATTTCCTTACATCTTAGGGCCTTCATTAAAGAAAACTAAAGGGACATTTGCCAGGACAGAGTAGTATAATAAAGCATTTTCTTCCAATAAGTAAATCTGCAGTTGATTTATTCAAAACACCCAAAAAGAAAAACCTAACAAGAATCGTTAAAATAAGTCAGCAATTTTAATGCTTTTTGTGTCACTATGGAACAGGGGGAAAGTAAATGGAAAATGGACTTACGGAACAAATTTGTTTCATCAGGGTCCTTTTGTAAACGCAATTCTATCGATCCGTTCATTGTCTACATTCAAATCCAAACACATTAGTTTATCCTTCATATAGGCTTTGTCTCCATGACATCAAAACCCTACTCGTTTATTGAAAAACAATCACTACAACAATGTGAGTGAGGGTCAGACAGATCATATGGTCATTTCCCTGAATGTATAAATGTGGATTCACATGTGTGTGACCTTCACCAGAGTTTTGAATTTGACTTTCCAAACCCAGTATGTTTTCTATTCGCATTTGACGTCATGCAATAATACCTACCAAGAATCTCATACGTAATCTGTAATTTTTGTGACTATAATGTTAAATTAATTTTTCTAATATTTTTAACTGTTAAACTTACATCTTCTCTGACTAGCTTTGCATCAAAAGCATCAATTTGAAAAGAGCTTGCTCACTTGTTACCTCTGTTGAAAATAGAAGACTGAAAATCCCAATGAGTCAAAACCTTTTATGCTTTTACGATTTTTTTTTTTTTTTTTTTTTGCCATCACTGTCTTTTCTCCCTGAAGCGGCCAAGGAAATAAAAGTGCACTTCTATCAATTTATCAATAAAAACACAGAGATGACTTAGGAAGCAAAGATGATCACAATAATGTTTCAACTAGTAATCCTCAAACACTGTACAAAGATCACTGCAAAGGTAAATGATCCCTTTCAATGTTATATGTTATGTACAGATGAACAGTTAAGTGTAAGAAGTAGATGAACATGTTCAGTTTTAATTATATCACTACTATGAGGAAAAAGAAAACATTTCTATCTAAAGATTATTTTGGGGAGCACCTGGGTGGCTTAGTCACTTGTGTCCGACTCTTGATCTCAGTTCAGATCTTGATCTCAGGGTTGTGAGTTCAAGCCCTGCAATGGGCTCCATGCTGGGCATGGAGCCTACTTAAAAAAAAAAATTGAAAAAATAAAGATTATTTATGTTTGATTGAATTAATGATACTCATTAGTTCAACTGCAGTCTCTTCCCTCTATTAATTTTGTATTTACTTTTTTTCTTCCACTCTTTTAATTTATATTATATTTTACTCTCTAATCCATACCCCACCCATAGACAGCATATATACATATATTTGAATAGTCATGTATCCTAAGGTGAATATATAGGGTTATTGCTTTACCCAACAATATTTAATGTTGCTGAATATATACTTATTTCACTGTGCCTAACCGTTGCATAGTGTGCATCCTCATCTTACTTTCCCTTTCCCTATAAATGGACACTTAGTTTTCATGATGGTCTATTACTACAATCAACATAGTAATGAACATACACATCATACGTCCCTATATTGACTTATGCTTTATTCTCTTGGATATATTTAGGATGGGATTGATATGATGTGTTGGATGACCATGTAACCCACTTTATCCAGAACAGTCCGTTTATGCCAATTATTCTAGGATAGTTATGAAGTGTCACAGTTTGTATGAAAAATTATAAAATCATCCCAGACATGGAGTGTGTGCATATGTAACTAAGTACTTTAAAAAAATGCTCTCCAGATTATCTCTAATATTTTGCACACCTTTTCTGAAGTATATGTAGGTTCCTATTTCAACACATTCTATCAAGATTTAGCATTAGATGTCTTTCAGACTTTTGCAACTCTGATAGCTATAAGTGGTCCCTCCTTGCCATTTTAATTTTCATTTTTTCTAATTGCCAGTAAGATTTGATTGCACTTTTACTTAGTTTTAAGCCTTTTAGAATTTTCCATTTGTGAGTTAACTTCTTATTTGCTCATGCACATTTTATTTTGGATGTTCTGTCTTTTTTATAGCCTACATATTTATCACCTTTCAGTTTTAGATATTTATATTCTGTTTCTCAATCTGTTATACATCTGTAAACACTGCATATAACATCCTTTGTTGAATAAAAATCTGTAATTTTGCACACATTCAATCAGGTTTATCAAAATATGGACTATTTTCTCTTTCTTAGAATATTATTTAAGAAGTTCACTCCCATCCCAAGGTCACATAGTAATTACGACAATTTAGTTTATTGGTTTAATATTTCTACACTTTATATTCAGATCTTTAATCCATTTAAGGTGCACTTTTAAATGATGGTAAGAGGTAGAGGTAAAACAATTTTTTTTTCTCTACATATTGACCCAACTAACTTCCAAAACCAACTAATAAACACTATAACATTTCCACACTATTTCTGATGGCCTGGTTATAATACATTCATTTCCTATATGTATATAACACTGCTCTTGAGCTCCCTATTGTATCCTATTGCCTTACCTGGGCATTCATGCTCCAATATCACATTGTTTTGTATTTTGTTATGCCTTTGTAGATTGCTGTAGTATACGTTGTGGAGAGACTCTATTTTGGGAACTTTTATTTTTTTCTTTTAAATTCTCTTCCATAAAAAGTATTTATGTGTACTTAGTGTTTGATGTAAATTCTATAATAGGTATTTTAAGTGCATCAAAGCTCCATGTCTTAGTGTACATGTGGAATGGAAGATGATCTGGTATGGGGCAACTTTGCTAAACTCTTTTGTTAATGCGAAGAGCTTGCCTATTGATTTTGTTCAATTTTCTACATAATCGCATTATCTGCGAATATAACAGGATTTTTTCTTTATCTTTTAATTCTTACAATTCTGTTCTTTATTTGTTGCACTGGTTAGGACCTCCACTTTTATATCAAACAGAAAGTGACAGCAGGAATTCTTAATGTTTGAAATCTTTTTTTTTTTAAAGATTTTATTTATTTATTTAGTTAGTTAGTTATTTGACAGAGAGAGAGACAGCGAGAGAGGGAACACAAGCAGGGGGAGTGGGAGAAGGAGAAGCAGGCTTCCCACAGAGCAGGGAGCCCGTTGTGGGGCTCGATCCCAGGACCTTGGGATCATGACCTGAGCCAAAGGCAGATGTTCAACAACTGAGCCACCCAGATGCCCCTTTAATGTTTGAAATCTTAAAGAGATTAGGTTTGAAGATTTTGTTGTTGTTCCTTTACTTGTGTCAATCTGATTTTTTAAATATGTAGTTGGGTTTTTGTATTATGATAGCTTTTATTGTGGTGAGAAAATTTCTTTTTGATTATAGTTGTCATTTAAGAAAGGGAACATTGAGGTCTTTGTTGTCAATTAAAGTCATAAACATTTATCTACTGGTTTGAACATATTAATCTTATGTTAACTTCTTTATCTTTCTATATTTGTATTAGTTTCTGAGAAAAAATAATTTAAAATTTCAACTATAAATGTTGATATATGGGAGCCTGGGTGGCTCAGTTGGTTAAGCAACTGCCTTCGGCTCAGGTCATGATCCTGGAGTCCCGGGATCTAGTCCCACATCGGGCTCCCTGCTCAGCGGGGAGTCTGCTTCTCCCTCTGACTCCCCCCTCTCGTGCTTTCTCTCTATCTAATTCTCTCTCTCAAATAAAGAAATAAAAAAAGAATCTTTAAAAAAAACATAAATGTTGATATATCCATTTCTCTTCATATTTTGTCAGTTGTTGCTTTGCATAACTTAAGGCTGTATAATTGTTTGCATACATATTCATAATTGCTTTACCTTCTTATTATTTTTTATTTTTTATTTTTTTAAAGACTTTTATTTATTTATTTGTCAGAGAGAGAGAGCACAAGCAGGGGAAGCGGCAGGCAGAGCGGGCAGAGCAGGCAGAAGGAGAAGCAGGCTCCCCATTGAGCAAGGAGCCTGATGCAGGGCTCGATCCCATATAATTGCTTTACCTTCTTTATCTCTACTTTCTTTATGCCATTTTTCAAATCTTCCTCCATTTATATAACTCTTCCCAAGATTCAATTCCACACATACCCAGCAATGCCAGTTCCAGAGGATTCAAATGTGTACATCAGATTGATGATCAGTTTTACCCATTATACCAAAACTAATTGAATTCCCACTAATCCATCTGCTTCTCAGTTTTCAAAATTGCATTGCTGTTTTATTCTCTTCTGTGCTCTCCTTGGGGTTTTTTTTTATGTCTTTGAAAAAAGCTTTTACTATCTTTTAAAAAAATTAAGCAGAATGTTAGAAGGAAGAATCATACACATTTGTTCAATATGCTATTTGTTCTAGTCAGTTCAGGCTGCTATAACAAAGTTCCATAGACTGGGTGTCTTTTAAACAACAGAAATTCAGTTCTCCCATTTAGGGTGGCTGGAAGTCTGAGATCAGGGTGTCAGCATGGTCGAGTTCTGGTGAGAGCCCCCTTCCCAACTGCAGACTGCCATCGTGTTATCTCTTCACAAGGCAGAAACAGAGCTAGGTTGTACTTCGGTCTCTTTTTACAAGGGCACTAAAACCATTCATGAGGGCTTCATCATGAGCTAATTACCTGCCAAAAACCTAATCCAGATACCATCACGCTGGGATTTGGGTTTCAACATGAGTTTGGTGGGGAGATATATACATTCCGTCCACAGAACTATTTTACCAGGATGCTGCCGTGGTTGTTTTTTTCCATAACTTTTCCTGCCATCTTTAATTTTTTCTTTCTTTCCTGGACCCTCAAGTTGGTTAAGTGTCTGCCTTAGGCTCAGGTCATGATCGCAGGGTGCTGGGATTGAGCCCCGTGTCAGGCTCCCTGCTGAGGAGCCTGCTTCTCCCTCTCCCTCTGACCCTCCCCATGCTTGTGCTCTCTCTCTCAAAGAAATAAATAAAATCTTTTTTAAAAATGCAAAAACAAAACCAAAAAACTTCTAATTTCATTCTATATATCTCTTTTTTTAGTTCCCATTTTTATCCCTGCCTTTCATGCCTCCTGAGAGATATCCTTGAGTCATTCTTCCATTTCCTGATGTAATTTGCAACTGTATCAAGTCTGTTATCTCTCTCATTTTGGAAGTCTTTCCTTGTTATTTTCATTGCTAATTATCTATGGGTGACTTTTTTAAAAAATATTTTCTCTGCTTCATGTTTTCCATATACTTCCCTTTCTTTGAACTTATTTCTTACATTCATTTTAACATATATTCTCTGTGGTCTATTGAATCTATTTCTATTTGTTTTTTATTGTCTTTCTTTAACAATCCCTGGTTTTCTCACATGTCATCGTCATCATCATCATCATCATCATAAAACATTATCAGTCTTTGCCCTATTGGTGTATACTACCCTTGGGTATTACCGCCTTGTCTGATAATGTAATGTGTAACTGCAGGGAAGTTTGATAGCATAGGCCCTAACTTGTGAATTTAGGATGGGAGGCATTCCCCTCTGGGCTACTTTCATGTTTCAGACATCATAATCAGAAACAAGTATTTCAGGAAAAATGATAATGATTGCAAGCTAATTTACCTTGTTTCCAGCAAATGGCCACTTTGACTACAGATGCTATACATAGGCAGAGAGGGGGTGATCACTGTGAAGAAGACTTGGAAAATTATGGTTTTGGACATAAAAATCTTTGTGAGAGTATCTGTCTCCCATTGTATGCATTATTTTGAGATTTTATAGGTGCCTGGATAAGTTTTCATTGCTGTAACAAGTTTGGTAATCAAAGGACTACATTCTCATTGTGGAAAACTTGGAAAATCTGGAATGCTTAAAGAAGACAACAAAATACCCATGAAAACTAAACCCAGGGATTTTCTAATTGAATAATGTACTATTGGGATCTAATATACAGTGTGGTGACTATAGTTAACAATATTGTATTGTATACTTGAAAGTTGCTATGGGAATAGTGTTTTAATATCCTCACCATAACAACACAACAACAGCAACAACAACAAAGTGGTAATTATGTGCGGTAAAGGGGGCATTAACTAACCTTATTGTGGTAAGGTACATGTATCAAACAGTATATATGTATCAAATCAATACATTGTAGACCTTAAACTTACACAGTGTTATGTATATCAATGATATCTCAATAAACCTGGAAAAGGGGAAAAATAAAAAAAATAAAATGAAGCAGATATATTTGAGTACTTCCCAATATCATTATACTACCTCAAAACTACATATGTAATTATCAATATAAGATCCATAATTTCAGAGCAATATGTGTAATTTAACAATTACATTATTGGCAGAAATGTAGGCTATTTCTAAATTTTTTTCTATTATAAATAATGTGGTAATATCTGTGCACATAAATCATTGACAACAGTTTTATTATTTTTGTAGGAACCATTCCTAAAATTGAATTAGCATTAAAGTGCATGAATTGTTTTATAAGCTTTTGACATACCAAACCCAGAAACACTCTTACCCTTCTATACACATTATAGAAATTAATCATGATATCTTTTTTCCCAATGATGTCTACTCAGAATGCTTCATAACACAGCCTTCCACACACATGAAATTAAATATTTGAAAATTATTTTTAGTCTACACTGTGAGTTAAGGATCTCCATTGAGATTTTATAAAATATTCACCACTTCACCAGTATTTTACTAATTAATCCATACACCATCCCCATTCCTTGGTATATTTATTAGAATTACTAAGTCTTTATATATGTTTTTTGGACTATATATTGTGACTGATTAATTTTTCTAGTGAACCTTGCATAAATAATCCATTGGTGGAAATAATGCAGCTTTACAGTACTTCTAAGTATTAACTTTGCCATAGTTTTTGTTACTTCTTTTCTCTAAAGTAGACTTGAGGGCTTGATACTTTTTTCCTGAAAATAAAATTTAGAAATACTTTGCTAGTTTCCGAAATTGATTACATTGTGGATTTGATTGAAATTGTTTAAATCTATACATTAATTTGGAAATAAAATGTCATTTCCATATTCATATGCCTATCCAAAAATAATATTCTCTTTCTTCACATTTTGTGTGTTCAAATGATATTGATACCTCAAGACATATTTACATTCCCTTAATTCAGGTCAGTTTTATTTCTTTTTAGAAGTTTTTATTTAAATTCCAATTAGTTAACATATAGTGTAATATTAGTTTCAGGGGTACAATATAGTAATTCAACACTTCCATACAACAGCACGTGCTCATCACAGCAAGTGCACTCCTTAATCTCCATCACCTATTTTATTCATCCGCCCAAACACCTCCTCTCTGGTAACAATCTGTTCTCCATAGTTAAGAGTCCATTCCTTGCTTTGCCTCCCTCTCTTTCCCTTTGCACATTTGTTTTGTTTCTTAAATTTCATACATGAGTGAAACCATATAGTATTTTTCTTTCTCTGACTGACTTATTTTGCCTAGCATAATACTCCCTAGTTCCATCCCTGTCATTGCAAAGGGCAAGATTCCATTCCTTTTATGGCTGAGTAATATTCCATTGTGTATATATATATATATATTCATTGTATATATAATCTATATTGTGTATATATAATATTCATTGTATACATATACATATGTATATATACATATATAATACTATAATACACACACACACACACACTACTTCTTTATCCATTCATCAGTTGATGGACACTTGGGCTGTTTCCATAATTTGGCAATTGTAGATAATGCTGCTATAAATATTGGGGTGCATGTATCCCTTTGAATTACTATTTTTGTATTCCTTGAGTAAATACCTAGTATTTGCTGGATCATAGGGTAGTTCTATTTTTAATATTTTGAGGAACCTCCATACTGTTTTCCAGAGTGGCTGCACCAGTTTGCATTCCCACCAAAAGTGCAAGAGGGTTCCCCTTTCTCCATATTCTTACCAACAACTGTTGTTTCTTGTGTTGTTGAATTTAGCAATCCCAACAGCTATGAGATGATGTCATTGTAGTGCATTATTCATTTTTTGGGTACTGAGTTTTTCAACTTCTGTATATATTTTAGATACGAACCCTTTATCAGATATGTCATTTACAAATATCTTCTCTCCCATTCAGTAAGGTGCCTTTTAGTTTTGTTGATTGTTTTCCTTTGCTGTGAAAAAGTATTTTCTTTTGATGAAGTTCCAATAGTTTATTTTAAGGTGCAAAAAGTGGTCCAGTTTCACTCTTTTGCATGTTCCTGTCCAGTTTTCCCAACACCATTTGTTGAAAAGACTCTTTTCCCATTGGATATTCTTTCCTGTTTTGTCCAAGGTTAACTGACCATACAGTAGTGGGTTCATTTCTGAATTTTCTATTCTGTTCCATTGATCTATGTGTCTATTTTTGTGCCAGTACCATACTATTTTGATCACTACAGCTTTAAAAGGCAACTTGAAGTCCAGAATTGTGATGCCTCCCTCTTTGCTTTTCTTTTTCAAGGTTGCTTTGGCTATTCAGGGTCTTCTGTGGTTCCACACAAATTTTACAATTGTGTGATCTAGATCTGTGAAAAATGCTGTTGGTATTTTGATAGGGATTACACTAAATGTGTAGATTACTTTGGATAGGATAGACATTTTAACAATGTTTGTCTTCCAATCCATAAACATGAAATATTTTTCCATTTCTTTGTGTCATCTTCAATTTCTTTCATCGGTGCTTTATAGTTTTCAGAGTACAGGTGTTTGACATCTTTGGTTAGGTTTATTCCTCATTATCTTACTGTTTTTGGTGCAATTGTAAATGCAATTGTTTCTTAATTTCTCTTTCTGCTGATTCATTATTGATGTATAGAAATGCAACAGATTTCTGTACATTGATTTTGTATCCTGCACCTTTACTGAATTCATTCATCAGTTCTAACAGTTTTTTGGTGGAGTCTTTCAGGTTTTCTACATAGAGTATAATCTGATCTGCAAAGAGTGAAAGTTTCACTTCTTTTTCGCCCATTTGGATGCCTTTCATTTCTTTTTGTTGACTAGTTGCTCAGGCTAGGACTTCCAGTACTATGTTCAATAACAGAGGTGAGAGTGGACATCTCTGTCTTGTTCCTGACCATAGAAGAAAAGCTCTCAGTTACTCCCCATTGAGGATGATATTACCTGTGGGTTTTTCTTTTTTTTTAAGATTTTATTTATTTATTTGAGAGAGAGAGAGCACGAGCATGGAGGCGAGGGCAGAGGGATAAGGAGAAGCAGACTCCCCGCTAAGCAGGGAAGCAGTGGGGCTTGATCCCGGGACCCCGAGGTCATGATCTGAGCCAAAGGCAGATGCTTAACCACCTGAGCCACCCAGGCCCCTCCTATGGGTTTTTCGTAGATGGCCTTTATTATGTTGAACTATGTTCCCTTTAACCCTACTCTGTTTAGGGCTTTTATCATGAATGGATGTCATACTTTGTCAAACACTTTTTCTCCATCTATTAAAAGAATCATATGGTTCTTATCCTTACTTTTATTAATGCAGTGTATCGCTTTGATTGGCTTGTGAATACTGAACCACGCTTGCAGCCCAGGAATAAATCCCACTTGATCATGTGACTCATTTGTTTAATGTGTTGTTGGATTCGGTTTCCTAGTACTCTGAAGATTTTTGCATCCATGTTCATGAGGGATACTGGCCTGTACTTCTCTTTTTTAGTAGAGTCTTTATCTGGTTTGGGTATCAGGATAATGAATTTGGAAGTTTTCCTCCCTTTTCTATGTTTGAATAGTTTGAAAAGAATAGGTATTAACTCTTCTTTTAAATGTTTAGTAGAATTCCCTTGGGAAGCCATCTGGCCCTGGACTTTTGTTTGTTGGAAGATTTTTGAACACTGATTCAATTTCTTTGTTGATTATTCTTCTGTTCCAGTTTCCTTTTTCTTCCTGTTTCAGTTTTCATAGTTTATATGTTTGTAGGAAATTAGCCATTTCTTCCAGATTGTCCAATTTGTTGGCATACAGTATTTCATAATATTCTCTTATAATTGCTGATATTTCTGTGGTGGTGGTTGTTATTTCTCCTCTCTCATTTGTGATTTTATTTATTTGGGTCCTTTCTCTCTTCTTTTTGATAAGTCCGGCTAGAGGTTTATCAATTTTTTTCATTTTGTCGAAGAACCAGCTCCCGGTTTCTTTAATCTGTTCCACTGTCTTTTTAGTTTCTGTATCACTTATTTCTGCTCTAATCTTTATTATTTTTTTCCTTTGGCAGGCTTTAGACTTCATTTGTTGTTCTTTTTGTAGCTCCTTAAGGTGTAAGGTTAGGTTGTGTATTTGAAATTTTTCTTACTTCTTGAGGTAGGCCTATATTGCTATATACTTCCCTTTTAGGACTGCTTTTGCTGCATCCCAAAGTTTTGGACCATTGTGTTTTCATTTTCAATTGTTTCCAGGTATGTTGTTTTTCCTTCTTTCATTTCCTATTTGACCCATTCATTGTTTAGTAGCATGTTGTTTAACGTCCATGTATTTCTGGTCTGTCCCGATTTTTTTCTTGTGGTTGACTTCTAGTTCCATATCGTTGTGGTCAGAAAAGGTGCATGGTAGGACTTCAATCCTTTTGTATTTATTGAGGCCTCTTTTACAGTGACCTAATATGTGATCTATTCTGGAGAATGTTCCAGGTGAGCTTGAAAAGAATGTGTATTCTGCTGTTTTAGGATGGAATGTCCTGAATATATCTGCTAAGTCCATCTGGTCCAGTGTGAAATTCAAAGCCATTGTTTCCTTGTTGATATTCTATTAAGATGATCTGTCCATTGATGGAAGTGGGGTGTTAAAGTCCCCTAGTATTATTGTGTTGTTATCAGTTAGTTCCTTTATGTTTGTTATTGTTTTAAATAATAGGCTACCCATGTTGGGTGCATAAATATTTACAATTGCTATATCTTCTTCTTGGATTGTCCCCTTTATGATTACATAATGCCTTTCTTTGTCTCTTTTTACAGTATCTGTTTTAAAGTCTCGATTATCTGGGGCACGTGGGTGGCTCAGTTGGTTGAGCATCCAACTCTTGATCTCAGCACAGGTCTTGATCTCAGGGTTGTGAGTTCAAGCCCCATGTTGGGCTCCACACCCAGAGTGGAGCCACTTAAAAAAAAAAGTCTAGTTTGTCCAATATAAGTATTGCTACTCTAGCTTCATTTGACATCCATTTGTGTGATAGATGTTTCTCCATTGCCTCATTTTCAATCTTCAGGTGACTTTAAGTCTTAAATGAGTCTCTTGTAGGCAGCATATAGATGGGTCTTGTTTTTTATCCATTTTGACACCTTATGTCTTGATTGGAGCATTTAGTCCATTTATATTAAAAGTAATTATTTTTTAAAAGATTTATTTATTTATTTGAGAGAGCGACAGAGAGAGAGCATGAGCAGGAAGAGAGGCAGAGGAAGAGGGAGAGAGAGAATCTCAAGCAGACTCCCCAATGAGCAGAGCCTGATGTAGGGCTCAATCTCACAACTCTGAGATAATGACCTGAGTTGAAATCAAGAGTTGTACACTTAACCGACTGAGCCACCCAGGTACCCCCAAAGTAATTTTTGATGGATAAATATTTATTGTCATTTATTACTTGTTTTGTCATTGCTTCTGGAGACTTAGCCTGATCCTTTCTTGTCTTTGTCACTTTTGATCTCTCCTTTGCCCTCGAAGAGATGCTTTTAATAATTCTTGCAAGGCTGGTTTAGTGTCATGAACTCCTTTTGTTTTTGTTTGTGTAGGAAATGTTTTATCTCTCTATTCTGAATGATAACCTTGTTAAATACAGTATTCTTGCCTGCAGATTTTTCCCATTCAGCACTTTGAATATATCATGCTACAACCTTCTGACTTCCCAGATTTCTGTTGAGAAATCTCCAGCTAGCCTTAGGGGTTTTCCCTTGTAAGTTAGGGACTACTTTGTCCTGCTGCTTTTAAGACTGTTTACTTTATTACTATATTTTGCAAATTTAAACACAACATGTCTTGATGTTGGACTGCTTTGGTTGATTTTGAAGGGAGTTCTCTGTTCCTCCTGGATCTGGATGTCTGTTTCCTTCCCCCAATTAGTTTTCTGCTATCATTTCTTGAAATAAACTCTCTGCCCCCCTTTTCTCTCTTCTCTTCTGCTGGGACTCCTATAATACGAATGTTATTATATTTGATGCAGTTACTGAGTTCCCTAAGTTTATTCTTGTGTTGCATAATTCTTCTCTCTTTTGTTCAGCTTCATTATTTCACATTATTTTGTCTTCTAGGTCACTAATTCATTCCTCCGCTTCTCCCAGCCTGCTGTTCATTGCATCAAGCCTGTTTCCAAACTCGTTTATTGCATTATTAATCTCTGATGGATTGTTTTTTAACTCTTTTATCTCTCTGGTGTCTCCCTGATGTCTTCTATTCTTTTCTCAAGCCCAGTGAGTAGCCTTAAGATTGTTGCTTTAAATTCTCCCTCAGGTGTGTTACTTATATCTGTTTTGCTTAGATCTCTGACTGTGTCTTTATCTTGTTCTTTCATTTGGGATAAACTCCTCTATCCTGGCCTTCTTCTCTGTGTTAGAAAAGCCAGTTATGTCTCCTATTTCTGAAAGTAATTGCCTTTGGAGAAGAGCTTGTGTAGTGCCCAGGGCCTGGCACTTCAGGGAGTGTCTCTGGTGTGTGCTGTGTGCTCTGCTGTTGTGTTGTGGCTGTACTATCCTTCAGGCCAGGCATCTGCAAAGGCATTCCTTGTCTGCTGTGGGCAGTGTTTGGTCTTTGACCTGAATGTGGTGAGTTTTAACTAGGTGTGCTCTGGTGTACTTGTGAAATGGGATCTGAAACCAACCCTACCAGAACTGAGGCCCTGCAGAACTCTCTGGTTGGGAGACATGGTGTGGGCAAGAGTTTGTGCTGGTCTTCTGGGGGAGGGGTCCACCATGCTGGGACTGAGGCAAGCTTGAATGATAAAAGGCAGTCCTGCCAGAGCACAGGGGGTGGGGTCTGGTATAAGCAAGTTAGGCAGCCAGTGTCTGTCCTGAGCTGCTTCCTTTGAGTGGTTCTGTGTTTATGCTGAGGGGTGGGGTAGGGAAATGGTGCCAGCCAGATCCTTCGTGTCAGGAGAGGCTCTGCAGAAATGCGGCCTCTCAGGGAAGGGCTCCGAAAATAAAAAATGATCTCCCCACTGTGTGCTCCAGGCATTTTTCAGATGTTGTTTCCATGCTGTCTGCCCCCAAGGCTTTTTTCTTGACTTCTCTTCAGGAGCAGTGCAGTGCCATCTGGGCTCTATCCCTGCCAAGCCCTTGAACTTTAAAACTCCATACTCTAAGCTCTGCTGGTTGCAAGAACTCAGGAAATTCATCCTCCCTCATATTCCAAGCTAATGGCTTGGAATGTTGTCCTTATGCATTTCCCTGTGGGCTCATCTTTCTCTCTGACCCTTCTCTGGGACTAGAGCTCCTTTCCTCCACAGCACCCATGATCTGTTTCTCCCCTAAATCACATCTCCACACTTCCTACCTTCTTTGATGTGGTCTCTTTTCTCCCTTTAGTTGTGGAGGTTTTTTTTTTTTATCAATTTTCAGGTTGATTTCTGGGGTATTGAGCATAATCTGATAGTTATCTAGTTTTATTTGTGGGACAAAAGGAGCCTAGGGTCCTCCTACACCATTTGGAGCCCCATGAATCTTAAAAGTTTATTAGTTTGCTTATGTTTCCTGATTATTTGTTTATTTATTTATTTTTACTCTTGGGTTTCTCCTTTGCAAAATTTTGCTACTGATAATGAATTCAGGCATCAGTACAGCTACAGCTTTCCAGTGAGATAGTCATCATGTAACAAGACAGAAATAAATGGTGGTTAGTCATACACAAATTTGTTATTTCTTTGCATAATTAGTGTGAAGGATCCTTGATTTCATTAGATATACTATCATGAGAAAAAGAGATAATTATAATCTCATGAGCAATAAAACAATAAAGATGTAAACTTTGATTAGTTCTCTTAGTAAACTGATAAGCAATTGGTTTTTGAGGAAGCAATCATGTCTGTGTTTAAAAAAGGTAATATAGCTCTTGAAAATAAAGTAGCTGTGAAGATTCCTAAACATGTCTTTTTTTTGTGGACACATGTTTTCTTTTGGGTAAATATCTAGGAAGGAAATTGCTCAATCATAATATATGTGATATTTAAATTTATGAAAAATTACCAGACTGATTTTTAACTTGATATATCATGTTATCCTTCCAAAAAAAAATATATGAAGGTAGTCAGTTTGCTCTAAATCCTTGCCAGCATTTGGAGGTGACAGTCTTTTTATTTGAGCTATTCTAGTATATGTGTAATAGAAAATTCTATTAGACAGTGCTAACCCAGATGCTAGTTCCTTATACCAGGTTACTAGGTTGAAAATAAGCTATATGTTTGGAATTTTAAAGTAATGTAGATATATTTGTTTTTATAGTTAAAGATGAAGGAAACATTTAACAAAAAATTTAAAGTAGAATCACTTTTAAAACAACCTGATACATATATTAACTTGTAATTGCCTAGACATATGTATTACTAGATATTTCTCAAACTTCAAATATGTATGTCATTTTACTTTTTTGAGAGGTCATTTTCATTTATTTATTGATAACATATTGTTTTAGAAAGAGTTCATTAAAAAAGAAAGAATGGCTCTGTGTTTCCCCTTAGGACCGGCTTTGCAATATCCCATAGGTTTTGGACTGATGTGTTTTCATTCTCATTGGTTTCCATGAATTTTTTAAGTTCTTCTTTGATTTCCTGGTTGACTCAAACATTCTCGAGCAGAGTGGTCTTTAGCGTCCAAGTGTTTGAATTTCTGCTAAATTTTTTCTTGTGATTGAGTTCCAGTTTTAACGCATTAAGGTCTGAGAAAATGCAGGGAATAATCTCAATCTTTTGGTATCAGTTGAGACCTGATTTCTGACCCAGTATGTACTCTATTCTGGAGAAAGTTTCATGTGCACTCGAGAAGAATAAGTATCCTGTTGTTTTAGCGTGGAATGTTCTGTATATATCTATGAGGTCCATCTGGTCCAGTGTATCATTCAAAGCTCATGTTTCTTTGTTGATTTTCTGCTTAGATGATCTGTCTATTGCTGAGAGTGGAGTATTGAGGTCTCCTACAATTAACATATTGTTATCAATATGACTCTATTTTGGTTAACAGTTGGTTTATGTAGTTGGCTGCTCCCATGTTGGGGGCGTAGATATTTACAATTTCTAGATCTTCCTGTTAGATACACCTTTTAAGAATGATGTAGTGTCCTTCTGTGTCTCTAACTACAGTCTTATTTTAAAATCTAATTTGTCTGAAATAAGAATTGCTACCCCAGCTTTCTTTTGAGGTCCCTTGGCATGGAAGATGGATCTCCATCTCTTCACTTTCAGTCTGGATGTATCTTTAGGTTCAAAATGAGTCTCTTATAGACAGCATATGGATGGGTCCTGTCTTTTTATCCAATCTGCAACCCTGTGCCGTTTTATGGGAGCATTTAGGCCATTCACGTTGAGAGTGATTATTGAAAGACATGAATTCATTGTCATCATGTTGCCTGTGAAGTCCTTGTTTCTATAGATTGTCTCTGTAAATTTCTGTTCTATATCACTCTTGGGGTCTTTCTCCTTTTATAGAACCCCCCTTAATATTTCTTGCAGGGCCAGCTTAGTGGTCACATATTCTTTCAGTTTCTGCTGATCTTGGAAGCTCTGCATCTCTCCATCCATTCTAAATGACAGCCTTGCCGGATCAAGTGTTCTTGGCTGCATGTCCCTCTCATTTAGGATCCTGAATATGTCTTGCCAGGCCTTTCTGGCTTGCCAGGTCTCTGTGGATAGGTCTGACATTATTCTGATGTTCCTCCCTCTGTACATAAAGAATCTCTTCCTCCTAACTGCCCTTAAGATGGTATCCTTGGTTCTAAGATTTGTGAGTTTTACTATTACATGCTGGGGTGTTGGCCTGTTTTCTTTGATCTTGGGAGGGGTCCTCTCTGCTTCCCTAAGGGGGAAATACATAGCCATCCAAGCCTCACTCAAAAAAAAAAAAAAAAGGAAAGAAAAATCCTGAATTTACCAACTAACTTTGCACCTTAAAGAACTAGAGAAAAAGCAACAAACGATGCCTAAGCCATGCATTAGAAGAGAAATAATTAAGATTAGAGCAGAGATCAATGAATTAGAAACCAGAAACACAGTAGATCAGATCAATGAAACTAGAAGCTGGTTCTCTGAAAGAATTAATAAGATCGATACACCACTGGCCAGACTTACCCAAAAGAAAAGAGAAAGGATCCAAGTTAATAAAATTATGAATGAAAGGGGAGAGATCACAACTAATGCCAAGGAAATAGAAACAATTATTAGAAATTATTATCAACAACTATATGCCAATAAACTGAGCAACCTAGAAGAAATGGATGCCCTTCCTCGAAACCTATAAACTACCAAGACTGAAACAGAAAGAAATTGACAACCGGAATAGGCCAATAACCAGTAACAAGACTGAAGCAGTGATCAAAAACCTCCCAAAAACCAAGAGTCCAGGGCCTGATGGATTCCCTGGGCAATTCTACCAAACATTCAAAGAAGAAATAATACCTATTCTCCTGAAGCTGTTTCAAAACATAGAAACAGAAGGAAAGCTTCCAGACTCATTCTATGAGGCCAGGATTACCTTGATCCCCAAACCAGGCAAAGACCCTATCAAAAAGGAGGATTTCAGTCTGATATTCCTGGTGAATATGGATTCCAAAATCCTCAACAAAATCCTAGCTAATAGGATCCAACAGTACACTAAAAGGATCATCCACCACGACCAAGTGGGATTTATCCCTGGGATGCAAGGGTGGTTCAACATTCACAAATCAATCAGTGTGATAGAACATATTAATAAAAGGAAAGAGAAGAACCATATGGTCCTCTCAACTAATGCAGAAAAAGCATTTGACAAAATACAGCATCCTTTCCTGAATAAATCTCTTCAGAGTATAGGGATAGAGGGAACATTCCTGAAGTTCATAAAATCCATCTATGAAAAACCCACAGCGAATATCATCCCCAATGGGGAAAAGCTGAGAGCCTTTCCCTTAAGATCAGGAACATGTCAAGGATGCCCACTCTCGCCACTATTGTTCAACATAGTACTAGAAGTCTTAGCAACAGCAATCAGACAACAAACATAAATAAAAGGTATTCAAATTGGCAAAGAAAGTCAAACTCTCTCTCTTCGTAGATGACATGATACTTTATATGGGAAATCCAAAAGACTCCACCCCCAAATTACTAGAATTCATACAGCAATTCAGTAATGTAGCAGGATACAAAATCAATGCACAGAAATCAGTTGCTTTCTTATACACTAACAATGCAATTACAGAAAGAGAAATTAGAGAAACGATTCCATTTACAATAGCACCAAAAACCATAAGATACCTCGGAATAAACCTAACAAAAGAGGTAAAGGATCTATACTCTAGGAACTATGGAACACTCATGAAAGAAATTGAAGAAGACACAAAAAGATGGAAAAACATTCCATGCTCACAGATCGGAAGAATAAACATTGTTAAAATGTCTGTGCTACCCAGAGCAATCTATACTTTCAACACCATCCCGATCAAAATTCCAATGACATTTTCCAAAGTGCTGGAACAAACAATCCTAAAATATGTATGGAATCAGAAAAGACCCTGAATCGCTAAGGAAATGTTGAAAAAGAAAAACAAAGCTGGGGGCATCATGTTGCCCAATTTCAAGCTATATTACAAATCAGTGATCACCAAGACAGCATGGTACTGGCACAAAAACAGACACATAGACCAATGGAACCAAATAGAGAGCCCAGATATGGACCCTCAACTCTATGGTCAAATAATCTTTGACAAAGCAGGAAAAAATATGTAACGGAAAAAAGACAGTCTCTTCAATAAATGGTGCTGGGAAAATTGGACAGCTATATACAGAAGAATGAAACTGAACCATTCTCTAATACCATACACAAAGATAAACTCAAACGGGATGAAAGATCTCCTTGTGAGACAGGAATCCGTCAAAATCCTAGAGGAGAACATAGGCAGTAACCTCTTTGACATTGGCCACAGCAACATTTTCAAGATACATCTCCAAAGGCAACTGAAACAAAAGCAAAAGTGAACTTTTGGGACTTCAACAAGATAAAAAGCTTCTGCACAGCAAAGGAAAACAGTCAACAAAACAAAGAGGCAACCCACAGGACTGGAGAAGATATTTGCAAATGACACTACAGACAAAGAGCCGATATCCAAGATCTATAAAGAACTTCTCCAACTCAACACCCAAAAAACAAATAATCCAGTCAAAAAATGGGCAGAAGAGATGAACGGACACTTCTCCAAAAAGACATACAAATGGCTAACAGACACATGAAAAAATGTTCATCATCATTAGCCATCAGGGAAATTCAAATCAAAACCACATTGAGATACCACCTTACACCAGTTAGAATGGCAAAAATTGACAAGGCAAGAAACAACAAATGTTGTTTGTTGAGAGGTTGTGGAGAAAGGGGAACCCTCTTACACTGTTGGTGGGAATGGAAGTTGGTACAGCCACTTTGGAAAACAGTGTGGAGGTTCCTCAAAAACTCGAAAATAGTACTACCCTATGTCCCAGCAATTGCACTCCTGGGTATTTACCCCAAAGACACAGATGTAGTGAAAAGAAGGGCCATATGCACCCCAATGTTCATAGCAGCAATGTCCGCAACAGCCAAACTGTGGAAAGAGCCGAGATGCCCTTCAACAGATGAATGGATAAAGAAGATGTGGTCCATATATACAATGGAATATTACTCAGCCATCAGAAACGATGAATACCCAACTTTTACGTCAACATGGATGGGACTGGAGGCGATTATGCTAAGTGAAACAAGTCAAGCAGAGAAAGTCAATTATCGTATGGTATCACTGCTTTGTGGAACATAAGGAATAGTATGGAGGACATTAGGAGAAGGAAGGGAAAAATGAAGGTGGGGAAATCGGAGGGGGAGATGAACCATGAGAGACTATGGATTCCAAGAAACAAACTGAGGGTTTTGGGGGGGTGGTTTGTGGGATGGGTTAGCCCAGTGATGGGTATTAAGGAGGGCATGTATTGCATGGAGCACTGGGTGTTATACGAAAACAATGAATCATGGAACACTACATCAAAAACTAATGATTTTATTGTATGGTGAGTAACATATCATAATAAAATTAAATTAAATTAAAAAAGAAAACAACACTAATGAAAATAACAGAAAAGTAGTAATAAGTAGAATCAAAGAAAATTAATAAAAACTCAATGGAAAGAACACAAATGTTGTCCATAAAGGATTTACAAAATTTTATAATGATCAAGTTTAAATTTGGCCTATTTAACTGTCAGTCACAATGAGAAGGGAGAGTTCAGTTATATAATTTTCATTAGAAAGGCACATTTAAGTTCCCCCAGGCAAATTATATTCTAAAAGGGACTTCTCCAAAGGAGCCACTGAGTGATACAGGAAACAAAATTTTAGTAAGTGGATATAGATTAGTAAGGTAAACTTCTCTCCTGGACCATTTGCCACACACTCCCCCCTCTTTCACCTTGCTTTCTAATATTATATACTTGTGTAAGCTGCCTTACATTCCTCCTGAGGAAGGCAGAGAATGAACAACTTTTTAAGTAATTATTGAATTTACTTATTATACACAATTTTTTCAATATCATTGTGTTTAAAGATATTTGACCCTTTTCCAGTAAGTCCCAGACTGCTGTGTTTTTGCTTCATTCTACCTGCTTATTATAGCTGATTTCTCTAACGGTGTCTGCCTCTTTGCTGTTTCTAAGCTACTAGGAAGTTAGGAATCAGATAATCAAGTTTGTCAGATTATATACAAAATGAGAGCAAGTAGGCTCTGGTTAAAAACAAACCAAACATGGAATAGTTTAAAGAGAAAATGCATAAAATGCATTAATTGTTGGATAGCATCTATTTTTGTCCACTCAGGGTCTGTTTTTTTGCTTACTTCCTAGTATTCAGCTTTAATTGCTACTTTCCCAGATCAGTGAGGTAGTTCTGAAATATTAAACATTATTTGTACTGTTAATTTGCAAATGTAGAAACAATATTTATGCAACTAAATTTTAAAGACATGTTTGTAATCTATGAGAAGTTTTAAAAAAGTATAAAGAGAACTGTAACTAGCAAAAGAAATTCTTTTTCATTTTTATTAAGTTTTTAATTTTTTTATAATTATTATGTTCAGTTAGCCAACATATACTACATCGTTAGTTTTTGATGCAGTGTTCAATGATTCATTAGTTGTATATAACACCCAGTGCTCATCACAACACATGCCCTCCTTAATAAAAAAAAAAAAAGAAAAAAAGAAAAAGAAATTCTTTTTTCAGAGTGTTCCCCATGCAAAAGTACATATCCCTAGGAGAAATGAAAAAAATGGAAAGACTAAAACTATTCTTTTTCTTTTTTTAAAGTTCTTATTTTAATTCCAGTTAGTTAACATACAGTGCTATGTTAGTTTCAGGTGTACAACATAGTAATAGACTAAAACAATCCTTAACTTAACTCTCCCTGAACAGTTCCTTGTCACAGGTTGTTGTAATTTAAATGCAAACCAATAATTATGACACTATTTGGGGAAACTGGTAAACTATGCAAATAAAGTTATTCTGATTTGTTGTGACATTTTGAAAAAAATCTATCCCATTCTTACCTTTTAGTATTTAAATTCAGTCCTAAAGAATGGGGAGAATTTTTTATATCAGATTCTAATAAAGATGAAATATTTTGTGTTTCACCAAATCAGAATCTTCCATAGTGTACAGAAATCATTATACTCTCCTATTTGAAAATGTAAGTTTTTTCACTGTTTAAAGAACTTGAATCTGAGTCATCTTCAGATGCTTCATCATCTACAGGCATTTGCAGTTGCTAACATTCAGAACTGTGAAATATCCTAAGCTCCCAAGAGAGTCTGGCTGTTGCTCCCACTTTGTATGTTATTTTAGATAGGAGCTTTCTTTAATTACATTCATTTCTATGTGTCACTATCCCTGAACAAAAGAAGAACGTCTGAAGATGTTCTTGGGTTTCACTTCTAGGCAGAATGTTCTGGGACGTTTGTTCCTATTCCAGATATGTGATACCTCAAATACCCCTTCATTTCTGACCACTCTAAATCTAGACTACACTTTTCCCTCTTAGTCTTATTTTGTACATGATAATTTTATGCAATCATAAACAAATTTACAGATTGAGAGCACCAGGGAGTGTTTAAAAAGAAAAAAGAGACTTGGGGCACCTGACTAGTTTAGTCAGTAAAGTGTGAGACTCTTGATCTGGGGTTGTAGGTTTGAGCCCCATGTTGGGCACAGAGATTACTTAAAAAATAAAATCTTAGGGGAAAAAAAAGAAAAAAAAAGAAATAACTCCACTGCAAAATCTGCAGATAGAATGGATCAGAACTCAAAATACTGATAAAAAAATCATAGTTTGTATAGTAAGAATTTTTTTTGTAAGCATTAGCATCTAATAAAATTATTTCGTTTAAAAAGTTTTGAGTGATCTACTTACTTTCCGGTTAGGAATTCATTCATGACAATAATAACAGTGGACTCTATTTACTGCATGATATAATTAAGTACTGCTATTTTTATTTAATTAATTTCTCAATTATTTTAAATGACAAATTTTCACTGAACTTAATTAACATTTAATATAATATTTAAGTATAATGCTGAAATTTGGTAATAATTTACATTATCTTATCATCATTGACCTTTCTATTTTTTAATTATATAATTTCCTTCACAAGTGTCAGAGTTCCTTCATATTAGCAGATTAGCTTAGAAAAATGCTTATTTTGGGGTGCCTGGGTGGCTCAGTCGGTTAAGCGGCTGCCTTCGGCTCAGGTCATGATCCTGGGGTCCTGGGATCGAGCCCCACATCCGGCTCCCTGCTCAAAGGAGAGCCTGCTTCTCCCTCTTCCTCTGCCTGCCACTCTGCCTACTTGTGCTCTCTCTCTATCTCTCTGTCAAATAAATAAATAAAATCTTTAAAAAAATGCTTATTTTATTGGAATAATAATTCATTTTAAACACATAAAAAATTAAAAGCATGCAATTGGCCCTCTTTGGATGCTCCCAGTAATTCCATAAATCTAACTTCTAATCTCAAAATGTATTTTATTTTAATTCATTGTTCAAAAACCTTTAAAAATAAAAAAATTTCTCTTTTTCATCAAGATTTTGTTTAGCTAAATATGAAACAAATGTAAAATTGCCACAAAGTTTTTAAAACATATATTATACTGTATTACTAGAAATCAAAAATTCAGAACACATAGGGTGATAATTTTCTCATCAGCTCCAGTCATTCCCAGAGCTGAAATTATGTACCAAAGTTTTACAGGAAAATGAACAACCTGTGGCACGTGTCGAGGTGAGCCACCTATACATATAATATCATAAAGAGTATTCTCACTACTCTTAGAATGTTCTGTGCTCTTCCTGTTCATCTGCACCCCACCCCAACCACTGGCAACCACTGATCTTTTGATTGTTTCCAAAGTTCTGCCTCTTCCAGAATGTCATTAGTTGGAATCATAGTAATATGCATTTATCTCTTCCATGTCTTTTCATGTCTTTATAGCTTATTTCTTTTTAGCACACCATAATATTCCACTGCCTCATTGTACCATAGTTTATCCATTCACCTACCAAAAGACATGTTGGTTTCTTCCAAGTTTGGGCAATTATGAGTAAAGCTACTATAAACATTCATGTGCAATATTTTGTGTCAATATAACTTTTAAAAATTTTGAGTAAATACTGAGGAGTGCACTGCTGGATGATATGGCAAGAATATGTTTAGTTTTGTAAGAAATTTCCAAAATAATCTTCCAAACTGGTTGTGCCATTTGGCATTCCCACCAGCAAGAGTTCCTGTTGCTCCACATCCTTGCCAGAAGATACATTTTTCATACCTTTGGAATGATTATCAACTCTAATTTTTGATACTTTCAAAGACAGCCACTATCTTGATAATCTATACTACTTGTTACTACAGTGATGAATATGCATCAGATTATTTTTCTTTAACTTTTAGTTTGATAACTATCTTCCCACAAAAAGAGAACAAATTTTAAAAATTATTTTTTTGTCCACAACAAAATATTTATACATGCAAGAAGTGAGAAAATTGGGATGTGAAGTCATTATCAGCAATTTCAGAGAAAAGTTTTAAAACTATTTTCACATATCAATCCTTCAAAATACCATTTATCACACTTACATGTCAGAGAATCTCCTACATATGTAAGTTAAGTATTGAGTAAAAGTTAAATATTTAAAGGGAAAATCACAATACAATATTATATAAATTAGTAACAAACATAAAGGAACTAACTGATAACAACACAATAATACTAGGGAACTTTAACATCCCACTTACATCAATGGACAGATCATCTTAACAGAATATCAACAAGGAAACCCTGGCTTTGAATGACACACTGGACCAGATGGACTTAGCAGATATATTCAGGACATTCCATCCTAAAACAGCAGAATACACATTCTTTTCAAGCACACCTGGAACATTCTCCAGAATAGATCACATATTAGGTCACTGTAAAAGAGGCCTCAATAAATACAAAAGGATTGAAGTCCTACCATGCACCTTTTCTGACCACAACGATATGGAACTAGAAGTCAACCACAAGAAAAAAATCGGGACAGACCAGAAATACATGAACGTTAAACAACATGCTACTAAACAATGAATGGGTCAAATAGGAAATGAAAGAAGGAAAAACAACATACCTGGAAACAATTGAAAATGAAAACACAATGGTCCAAAACTTTGGGATGCAGCAAAAGCAGTCCTAAAAGGGAAGTATATAGCAATATAGGCCTACCTCAAGAAGTAAGAAAAATCTCAAATACACAACCTAACCTTACACCTTAAGGAGCTACAAAAAGAACAACAAATGAAGTCTAAAGCCTGCCAAAGGAAAAAAATAATAAAGATTAGAGCAGAAATAATTGATACAGAAACTAAAACGACAGTGGAACAGATTAAAGAAACCAGGAGCTGGTTCTTCGACAAAATGAAAAAAAATTGATAAACCTCTAGCCGGACTTATCAAAAAGAAGAGAGAAAGGACCCAAATAAATAAAATCACAAATGAGAGAGGAGAAATAACAACCAACACCACAGAAATATCAGCAATTATAAGAAACAATGGGTAAGTTATGAAAAAGCTAAGTGTTGAAGATTTCTGAATAAAGGTTTTAAAATAACATGCAGCTAGCTGGGCTTTGGAATCCCAGCTGTATAGGACTGGGACTGTCCTATGGTTTGTTGCCATGTGAAATCATTTCATCACAAGGTTTGCTCAATATGTATGATTTTTGTTTTTTCTGGTTTTTTTCTTTTTGTATGTTTGTTTTTGTATTTGCTGTTTGTCAAATTTCTGTATTTTGTGCAGTGCCAGGACAGTGTTTTTGAAATGAGAGGGAAAAGATCTGATCTCTAGCAAATATAAATCTTTGCCCTCTATAAAACTTTACAAATCAAAGAGTATTTTCCACATATGGCCCTCACAACAACCCAGTGAGAGAGGACAGGAATGATTATCCACATTTTATAGGAATGAAACTGAAACTCAGATTTTGTGACTAACTCAAATCCACTAGAGCTAGAAAATAGAAGAAAGTGGGTTCAAACCCTGATATATCTGTCTGTAATCAACCTTCCAACCTGCTTTCCATCATTCACAGTTGTAATTAAAACATTTACTAAGTAGAAATCATGTAAGTTAGTATAATTCCATGCCCTTATTTATCAATAAAAACTAATTCTTTAGGAAGAGGAGTTAAGATGGCAGAGTAGTACGTGGAATCTATGCTTGCCTCATCCCTTGCACACAGCTAGATAAATATCAAATCATTCTGAACACCCAGGAAATCAATCTGAGGACTGAACAAAAAAACTGTACAACTACAGGGAGAAAAGAGGCCACATCATGGAAAGTAGGAGGTGTGAAAATGTGATTTTGGGGGTAAAAGAATCACTGGTGCTGGGGACAAGAGGGAGCACTGATGAGGGAGAGAAGAGAGAAAGAGAGAGAGAGAGAGAGAGTGAGAGCAGGGCACAAGGCATTGCACAAGAAAAACACTTCCCCAAAATCATTGACAGGGAAAAGGAGAGAGGCTAATAACTGCAAGTTTTTATAAGCAGTGGAGCTCAAAGTCTGAAGTTTTAGATGTCTGCACCATTGCCAGGTTGGAGCCTGGTGGGCATAGAGATGCTTCTGTGGTGAAGGAGGGCAGAAACCCAGAAGCAGACAATGTGGTCTGAGGATCCCCTGAGTTGCACTGGGAGAGACAGTCCCCCTTCTTGGAGGGCATTTGGGCAAGGCAGCACTGTCCCTCAGGGGACAAAAGAGCTGGAGGGCACCATTGAGCTTCCCCATTCATTAGCACAGGAACAGCAGCACCTACTGAAGGCACCTAACCTGGATACCGGTTTTTGCTGTGCTTTATCATAAAGTCCAAGCCCTTGCACATTCCTGTGACTGTCCTTCTGGGACAAACTGGCACCACCCACAGCATGGCGAGATTCTCCCCCAGAGGATCAATGCAGGTCCCTGCTGCACTGAGTCCCTATAATTTGGAGTTCTGAAACCCAGCCAGCATGCCTGAGGTAAAACACAGGAGTACTGCACTGCCAGGTGGAGAGACAGTTCAGACACAGACAGGGTGAAGGCAGGGATCTGAAGGATGCCTGGAACAAAGAATGGGAGCTTGTTAGCTCATCTGTGAGGGCTTTCTGAACAGCGGCAGGCAAAAAAATCTCCTCTTGGGGCATAAGAGAGCCAGCTGATGCCATTTTTACCACCACCAATCAGCATAGACCCCACAATGGAAGCCTGAGCCGCTTACACCAAGACACACTCCCTTACACTCTACAGGTGCTTTTTTTTTTTTTTTTTTAACTAGGACAAGTGTGCCCGAGACTCAGAACAGCAGCAGGCTGCTCCTCCAGAAGACCAGTACAAACCCCTGACACACAGCATGCATACTGACCACAGACTGCTGCAGTTTCAGCTCTGGGGAAATAGAATGTAGCCTCTTTTAACAAGACCAAAACACACATAGTTAAGACAGGCCATACGCTGGCCAAGGTCCAAACACTCCCCACTGCAAGAAAAGAGAAACTGCAGAGGACTGACCTGAGGAAAAGAGCAGCCAAAACACAACAGCAGAGTGCACACAGCACACACCAGAAACACTTCCTGAAGCACCAGGTCCTGGACAGGATATGCCCTCTTCTTCATAAAGTCATTACTCTCAGGAGCAGAAAACATAACAGACTTTCCTAACACAGAGACCTAGACAAAAATGCTAAGATAGGGAAATTCATCTGAAAAGAAAGAAAAAGAAGAGGTCACTGCCAGAGATCTAATTAAAACAGATATGAGCAATATGTCTAAACCAGAACTTAAAACAACAATCCTAAGGATACCAGCTGGGCCAGAAAAAAACACAGAAGACCCAGTGAGTCCCTTATCACAGAGAAAAAAGACCTGAAAACAAGTCAGGCCAAAATAAAAAATGCTATAACTGAGATGCAAAATGAACTGGATGTATTGATAACGAGGATGGAAGAAATAGAGGAACAAATAAGTGATACAGATGATAGAATTATGGAAAACAATGAAGCAAAAAAGAAGAGGGAAAGAAAAATATTGGATCACAACTGTTGACTTAGGAAACTTGGTGACTCCATAAAGCATAATAACATTTGTGTCACAGGAGTCCCAGAAGAAGAGAGGGAAAAAGGAGCAGAAGAAGGTTTATTTTAGTAAATTATAGCTGAAAACTTCCCTAATCTGGGGACGGAAACAGACATCTAAATCCAGGAGGCACAGAGAGCTCACATCAAAATCAGCAAAATCAGGCCAACAACAAAACATACCACAGTAAGATTTGCAAAAGACAGAGATAAGGAAAGAATACTGAAAGTAATAGGGGAAAAGAAATCCCTAACCTATTAAGGAAGACAGATTAAGATTAGCAGTGGATCTCTCCACAGAAATTTGGCAGGCCAGAAGAAACTGGCAGGGATATATTCAACGTGCTGAATGGGAAAAGTACGCAGCCAAGAAAACTATCCAGCAAGGCTGTCATTCAGAATAGGAAGAGAAAGAAAGAGTTTCCAAGGGAAAAACTAAAGGATTTCATGACCACTAAACCAGCCCTGCAAGAAATATTAAAGGGGACTCTTTGAGTGGGAAAGACCAAAAGCAACCAAATAAAGGAACAGAGAAAATCTCCAGAAACACTGACTTTACAGGGTATACAATGGCACTAAACTCATATAGATCAGTAATCACTCTGAATGAAAATGGACTAAATGTTCCAATCAAAAGACATAGGGTATCAGAATGCATTTAAAAAAAAAAATCCCGTCTACATGCTGCATACAAGAAACTCATTTTGGACATAAAGACAGCTGCAGATTGCAAGTGAAAGGATGGAGAACTATTTATCATCTTAGTGGATGTCAAAAGAAAGCTGGAGTAGCCATACTTATATCAGACAAACTAGACTTTAAACCAAAAACTGTAACAAGAGATAAGGAGGGCACTATATCATAATAAAGGGGTCTACCCAACAAGAAGATCTAAGAATTGTAAATATTTATGTCCCCAACTTGGGAGCACCCAAATATATAAAACACTTCATAATAAACATAAAGAAGCTCACTGATAATAATTTAATACCCCACTTACAGCAATGGACAGATCATATACGCAGACAATCAGTAAGGAAACAGTGGCTTTGAATGACACACTGTGCTAAATGGACTCAACAGATATATATAGAACATTCCCTCCTAAAGCAGCAGAATACACATTCTTTCCAAGTGCACATGTGGCATTCTCCAGAATGGATCACATACAGGGTCACAAATCAACCCTCAACAAGTACAAAAAGATTGAGATCATACTATGCATATTTTCAGACCACAACGCTTAGAAACTTGAAGTCAACCACAAAATTTGGAAAGAACAAAAATCCATTGAAGATTAAAGAACATCCTACTAAGGAATGAATGGGCTAACCAGAAAATTAAAGAAGAAATAAAGAAATACATGGAAGGAAGTGAAAATGAAAACATGACAGTCCAGAACTTTTGGGATGTAACTAAAGTGGTCCTAAGAAGGAAGTGTATATATTAAAGGCCTATCTCAGGAAGCAAGAAAAGTCTCAAATACAAAACCTAACCTTACACCTAAAGGAGCTAGAAAAGGAACAGCAAAATAAAGCCCAAAGCAGGCAGAAAAAGGGAAATAATAAAGATTACAGCAGAAATAAATGATATAAAAACAGAATAAAACAACAGAACAAATCAATGAAACTAGGAGCTGCTTCTTTGAAAGAATTAATAAAATTGATAAATCCCTAGCCAGACTTCCCAAAAAGAAAAAAGAAAGGTCCCAAATAAATAAAATCACAAATGAAAGAGGAGAGAGAACAACCAACACCACAGAAATGCAAACAATTCTAAAAGAGTATTATGAAAAATTATATGACAACTAATTGGGCAATCTGGAGAAATGGATAAATTCCTAAAAACATATAAACTACCAAAAAAGAAACAAAGAAAATTTGAACAGACCCATAACCAGCAAACAAATTGAGTCAGTAATCAAAAAACTCCCAAAAAACAAATGTCCACAGCCAGATACCTTCCCAGGGGAATACTACCAAATGTTTAAAGAACAGTTAACACCTATTTTTTTTCAAACATTTCCAAAAAAATAAAAATGGAAGGAAAACTTCCAAACTCATTAAGAAGCCAGCATTATCTTGATTCTAAAACCAGACAAAGACTCCACTAAAAAGGCAAATTACAGGTCCATATCCCTGATGAACATGGATGGAAAAATTCTCAACAAGATACTAGCAAATTGAATCCAAGAGTACATTAAAAGAATTATTCACCAAGATCAAGTGGGATTTATTGCTGGGCTGCACGGATGATTCAGTATTCACAAATCAATCAACGTGATATACCACATTAATAGAAAAGGTAAGAACCATATGATCCTCTCAATAGATGCAGAAAAAGCATTTGACAAAATACAGCATCGATTTTTGATCAAAATCCTCAACATAGTAGTGATAGAGGGGGCATACTGCAACATCATAAAGGCCATATATGAAAGACCCACAGCTAATATCATCCTCACTGGGGAAAAACTGAGAGTTTTTCCTCAATAGTCTGTAACAAGACAGAAATGTCCTATCTCACTGCTTTTATTTAACATAGTACTGAAAGTCCTAGCCTGAGCAGTCAGCCAACAAAAAGAAATAAAGTGCATCCAAGTTGGCAAAGAAGAAGTCAAACTTTCACTATTTGCAGGTCACATGATAATCTATGTAGGAAACCCAAAAGACTCCACCAAAAAATTGCCAGAACTGATACATGAATTCAGCAGTCACAGGATACAAAATCAATGTACAGAAATCTGTTGCAGTTCTATATATCAAAATAATGAAGCAGTAGAAAGAGAAATCAGTGAATTGATTCCATTTACAATTGCACCAAAAACTACAAGATACCTAGGAATAAACCTAACCAAAGAGGTAAAAGATCTGTATTCTGAAAACTATAATACACTGATGAAAGAAATTGAAGATGACACAAAGAAATGGAAAAATATTCCATGCTCATGAATTGGGAGAAAAAAAATGCTATTAAAATGTCTATAATACCCAAAGCAATCTACACATTTAATACAATCCCTATCAAAATACCACTAGCATTTTCACAGATCTAGAACAAACCATCCTAAAATTTGTATGGAATCAGAAAAGAACCCAAATAGCCAAAGCAACTGTAAAAAGAAAAGAGAAGCTGGAGGCATTACAATTCTGGATTTCAAGCTATATTACAAAGCTGTAGTCATCAAGATAGTATGGTACTGGCACAAAAACAGACACATCGATCAATGGAAGAGAATAGAAAACCCAGAAATGAACCCACAACTGTATGGTCAACTAATCTTTGACAAAGCAGGACAGAATGTCCAATGGAAAAAAGACAGTCTCTTCAACAAATGATGTTGGGAACATTGAACAGCCCCATGCAGAAGAATAAAACTGGACCACTTTCTTACATCATACACAAAAATAAATTCAAAATGGATGAAAGACCTCAATGTGAGAGGAAACCATCAAAATCCTAGAGGATAACACAGGCAGCAACCTCTCTGACCTCAACCACAGCAACTTCTTACTAGACACATTGCCAGAAACAAGGGAAACAAAAGCAAAAATTAACTATTGGGACTTGATCAAAATAAAAAGCTTCTGCACAGCAGAGGAAACAATCAACAAAACTAAAAGGCAACCTACAAACTGGAGAAGCCATTTTCAAATGACATATCTGATAAAGGGTTGGTATCCAAAATCTACAAAGTACTTATAAAACTCAATGCCCAAAAAGTGAAAAATCCAGTTAAGAAATGGGCAAAAGACATAAATAGATATTTTTCCCAAGAGGACATACAAATGGCCAACAGACACATGAAAAGATGATCAACATCACTCATCATCAAGGAAATACAAATCAAAGCCACAATGAGATACCACTTCACACCTGTCAGAATGGCTAAAATTAACAACACAGGAAAGAGCAGATGTTGGTGAGGATGCAGAAAAGGGGGAACCCTCTTGCACTGTTGGTGGGAATGCAAGCTGGTGTAGCCACTCTAGAAAACAGTATGGAGTTTCCTCAAAAAGTTAAAAGCATAACTACCACTTGACCTAGCAATAGCACTAGTAGGTATTTACCCAAAGGATACAAAAGTACTGATTTGAAGGCACATATGCACCCTGATATTTATGTCCAAATCATGGAAAGAGCCCCAATGTCCATCAACTGATGAATGGACACAGAAGATATGCCACATCTTCGGTTATATATATATTATACACATTAACTTTAGTTGATATATCAATTAAATAAAGAAGATTTGGTATATATATATATATATATATATATATATATATAATGGAATATTACTCAGCCATAAAAAAGAATGAAATCTTTCTATTTACAATGACATGGATGGAGCTCAAGAATATTATGCTAAGTGAAATAAGTCAGTCTGAGAAAGACAAATACTGTTATTTGTTCACTCATATGTGGAATTTAAGAAACAAAATAGATAAACGTAGTGGAAGGGGGAAGAAAAAAAGAGAGAGGGAAGCAAACCTTAAGGGACTCTTTACTATAGAGAATAAACTCGGTTGATGGAGGGTGGTGAGTGGGGAATTGGCTACATGGGTGATGGGTATTAAGGAGGGCACTTGTTATGAGTACTGGGTGTTCTATGTAAGTGATGAATCACTAAATCTTACTC
Organism: Callorhinus ursinus; assembly: GCF_003265705.2. NCBI lineage: Eukaryota > Metazoa > Chordata > Mammalia > Carnivora > Otariidae > Callorhinus > Callorhinus ursinus. Next base: position 14,655,924 of record NW_027397078.1, on the reverse strand, counting down.
CTGAATCCAACATTGCAGTATATGTTAACTAACTAGAACTCAAATAAAAACTTGAAACAATCAAACAAAAAAGAAATTAAAAAAAAAGACATTCTTTAGAAGTGAAGTAAATTTTTACAGGTCTTTTTGGTAATACCATTTAGCTTTCAATTTAGAATTATATATTTTATTGTTGCTTTTTGTTTTTTTAAGTTTTTATTTAAATTCCAGTTAACATACAGTGTAATATTAATTTTAGTTGTATAATTTAGTGATTCCACACTTACATGCAACACCTGGTGCTCATCAAAACAAGTGCAGTGCTTAATCCCCATCACCTCTTTAACCCATCCACCTACCACCTCCCCTCTGGTAACCATCAGTTTGTGCTCTATAGTTAAGAGTCTGTATTTTGGTTTGCTTCTCTCTCTTTTTTTCCCGCTGTGCTCATTTGTTTTGTTTCTTAAATTTCACATGAGTGAAATCATAAATTATTTGTCTTTTTATGACTTATTTCCCTCAGCATAATACTGTCTAGTTCCGGGCGCCTGGGTGGCTCAGTTGGTTAAGCGACTGCCTTCAGCTCAGGTCATGATCCTGGAGTCCCAGTATCGAGTCCCGCATTGGACTCCCTGCTGAGCAGGGAGTCTGCTTCTCCCTCTGACCCTCCCCCCTCTTATGTGCTCTCTCCCTTACATTCTCTCTCTCAAATAAATAAATAAAATCTTTAAAAAAAATGCTGTCTGGTTCCATCCATCTCATTTCAAATGGAAACATTTCAACATTTCATTCTTTTTTATGGCTGAATAATATTCCATTTTATTTATATATATATATATATATATACACACATATACACAAACACACACACCCTATCTTCTTTATTTAGTTGGTGGTCATTTGAGCTGCTTCCATAATTTGGCTATTTTTATTTTAATTTTCATTTTCAGTGGTTTATTTATCTATGTTTATTGGATTTTTTTATTTATTTGAGAGAGAGAGAGAAAAAAAATGAGCAGGGGGGAGGGGCAGAGGAAGAAGCAGGCTCCCCGCTAAGCAGGGAGCCCTATGTGGGACTTAATCCTAGGACCCTGGGATCATGACTTGAGCCAAAGGCAGATGCTTAACTGACTGAGCCACCCAGGCACCCCCATTATCAGTGGTTTAAATTAAAGTATGATGAATATTCATTCATTGCCCAAGTTTTACCTGACTCTTATTGTGACACTTGGATTGAATAAACTGTTCTTGCTGTCCTGGACAGAAGTCATTTTTTTTTTAAAGATTTATTTATTTATTTTGAGAGAGTGAGAATTAGAGAGAGAGAAAGAGTACATGAGAGCGGGGAGGGTTAGAGGGAGAAGCAGGCCCCTCGCTGAGCAGGGAGCCCGATGCGGGACTCGATCCCGGGACTCCAGGATCATGACCTGAGCCGAAGGCAGGTGCTTAACCAACTGAGCCACCCACGCGCCCATAATTGTATAAGGCTGATCATTTGCATTTATATTCCAAAATACTACTAAAATATCAGATATTGCCTTATTAGATTTGATGACACTTTCGGGTCTGAGGTAGACCCAGGAAACAACAATCATTTAAGCCACCTGGGTTTGGAACTGATTGAGAGCTGGTCAAAGAAATGAGTTAAATGGATATAAAAATGTTCACCATATTAGTATCAGAGCTATTAAGGAATGCAACTAAATTGGAGAGCAAAAAACTGGTCTTTACTGTTTAAGTCAGATTATCTATTATCAAAGCATTCTCTGAATGACTTACTTTTGCTTCTGGCATGTGGCTACTTTAAAGTCATTACTGATGCCAAATCAATTTAACCCAGTAAGATATTTATATAATTCAAAGATGAATTTTAATCACTGTGTGAGTTGGTCTATTTCTATTTCATCCTTATTTATACAGTTTAGTCCTTT
>NW_027397078.1:14511484-14653914 GCF_003265705.2 Callorhinus ursinus | reverse complement strand
TTTATTTATTTGAGAGAGAGAGAGTGAGAGACAGAGAACACGAGAGGGAAGAGGGTCAGAGGGAGAAGCCGACTCCCCGCTGAGCAGGGAGCCCGATGTGGGACTCGATCCCGGGACTCCAGGATCATGACCTGAGCCGAAGGCAGTCGCTTAACCAACTGAGCCACCCAGGTGCCCTAGAGGGTTCTATATTTTAATTTCTATCTTCCAGGCCCCATGAGCCAAAAAAAATTCTCTGTTGAGCATCTCAACTCCTTAGCTGCTGATTTAGGAATCAACAATTGCCTTGAGAAGAAAAGTGACACCAGATACTATGATCACTTGTCTTGGTTTTTCTTGTCATCTGAATATAGCCCTGAAAATGCTTATACCTTGGTAGCTTACCAGTATCTTCAAAATTTTAAAATTGCTTTGTCTAGCTTTTCTAGTAGTTCTTAGCTGGATGGCAGGTATGAATTAAGCTATTTCACCATTGTCCTCAGATAAAGTTTTGACAAAACACTCTAGCTACCTTTATTTGGCAATATGACTGTAGTGTGATTAAATCATATAGTCCTACCACAACTATAGACCATGGTGCTTGGAAGCAATGAGAAAAATATGATAAAATATGTGGTTTAAATGGCTCATCTTGATGACTATGTGGAAAATAGATTACATTGGAGATAAGTTGGAGTCAGGATTCCAGTGAGTAATTTATTGCACAAAAGATGATGAGTGTGAATTAGAGCAGTTGAAGTGGAGATAAAATGATAGGGACTTGTTTTTATATGTTTTAAAAATAGAACCAACTAGTGACTGGATAAGAGATGAGGTTTTATGTCAGTCCTTACCTTGTGGACATAAAATGATCCTGATCTTGAAAAACTGAGTTTAGGGTAATGCAGTTTTCCAAGCCAAGAAAATAAATAGGAAAAATATCCTTTTTTTTTTTTAGGGAAGATAATGTGTTGTTTTTGAGCTAGTTGATTTTGAGGTTAAGAGACTCTTCTAAAAAGTAGAGAAACTGGGAGTAGAAGACAAGTTAGCACAAGGTATTATAATAGCGTAAGCTCCAATATCTCTAATGACCCTTTCAAGTTGAAGTTCAATGTAATGCTGTAAACACTTACTAAGCACCTGTATACAAAATATTGTACTAAGTACCATGAGATACAATGCACTTTTTCAAACTATTCTAAAAATAGTATGTTTGGAGATACACTTAAACAAAGAATCATAATACATTAAAGTTTTCTGATTTCTTTTTTTTAAAGATTTTATTTATTTATTTAAGAGAGAGAGAGAGAGAGCACATGAGAGGGGGATGGGTCAGAGGGAGAAGGAGACTCCCTGCTGAGCAGGGAGCCCGATGTGGGACTCGATCCCGGGACTCCAGGATCATGACCTGAGCCGAAGGCAGTCGCCCAACCAACTGAGCTACCCAGGCGCCCTAAAGTTTTCTGATTTCTAATTTAGTGCTCTTTCCACTGTACCATAAGATGTATGGATGGAAATTGGTGATATCACAGACACTATAAAAGTTAAATCAACATGTTTGATCACTGAAAAAATATGGGGGAAAAGTTAGGGCCTGCTAGGAGAAAGAAAGAATTAATAATGATAATTTTTGAGGTAATAAGTATACATGAATATGGTGTCAATGCAATAGAATTGTAGAGAGAAAAGAGATGGTATATCATATTCTATGATTATCTGGCAAATTCTTAAGGTCCAAATAAATTTCTACATGGACATTAGTCACATAAAAAAGGGAGATTTATATAGAGAGCTCAGGAAACCCTGATTATCATTTAGAAGGTATGCTTTGGCAGACCATATAGTGTTATTTACCTTATTTTGGATGTTATCAATATTTATGCAGTTGATTTTGCATCTTTTAGCAAACATATCACACTGTTTCATTTCAGACAAAAAAAACCCATCAAATAAATAGCTGATAAATTAATTCTTAAATAATTTGTACCTGCAAACTTTGGGTTTCTGAACCTGAACGCAGGCCATGCAACATTTCCATATTAAATTTTAAGTGGTTGTTTTTTCACCAATGTGCTTCTTATTTTTAAAGATATTAGGTGAAACATTATGCCTTTAAGTTCTTGATCAAATCTACAACCATGAAATTAATTGATTCCTAAAATATGCCACACTCTCATCCTCATTTTTTTGAAAAAATAATTAGGAAGATTTCAAGGATGACGTTGCATATAATAGAAGTTTTTTAAAATAGATATTGAAACAATAGATATATGAAACAAAAACTATCACTGGGTGTGAAGAGGTAAATTTCCATCACACATATGTAAAGTAATACCATGTATCCGGTGGGAGGAATGCCCTGATGTGATAATTGGTCTACATTTATCCCAATCCCCATATGCTCAGAAAATACCAATGAATGATGAAAGACTTTCTTTCGGATATTTTGTAACTTCATTAATTCTCTGGAGCACCTGGCTTGTACATTCTGTCAATGAACAGAGTGTTTACTGCCTACGAAAATGGACATATATTGGCATTTTAATTTTTAAACAATACTCCTAGTCTGCCACTGACTAAATGAATTGTTTCCAGAGCTTATGAATTACTATAAAGATTTCTAATGCCACTTCCTATAGTCATTTTTAAAAATTTTTATTGTTATGTTAATCACCAAACATTACATCATTAGTTTTTGCTGTAGTGTTCCATGATTCATTGTTTGTGCATAACACCCAATGCTCCATGGGGAAGGTGCCCTCTTTAATACCCATCACCAGGCTAAACCATCCTCCCACCCCATCCCCTCTAGAACCCTCAGTTTGTTTTTCAGAGTCCATTGTCTCTCATGGTTCATCTCCGCCTCTGATTTCCCCCCCTTCATTTTTCCCCTCCTACTACCTTCTTCTTTTTTTTTCCTTTAACATATATTGCATTATTTGCGTCAGAGGTACAGATCTGTGATTCAACAGTCTTGCACAATTCACAGCGCTCACCATAGCACATACCCTCCCCAATGTCTATCACCCAGCCACCCCATCCCCCCTCCAGCAACTCTCAGTTTGTTTCCTGAGATTAAGAATTCCTCACATCAGTGAGGTGATATGATACATGTCTTTCTCTGATTGACTTATTTCGCTCATCATAACACACTCCATTTCCATCCAGGTCGTTGCAAATAGAAAGATCTCATTCCTTTTGATGGCTGCATAATATTCCATTATATATATATATATATATATACACACCATATCTTCTTTATCCATTCATCTGTCGATGGACATCTTGGCTCTTTCCACAGTTTGGCTATTGTGCACATTGCTGCTATAAACATCGGGGTGCACGTACCCCTTCGGATTCCTACATTTGTATCTTTGGGGTAAATACCCAGTAATGCAATTGCTGGATCATATGGTAGCTCTATTTTCAACTTTTTGTGGAACCTCCATAAGGTTTTGCAGAGTGGTTGCACCAGCTTGCATTCCCACCAACAGTGTAGGAGGGTTCCCCTTTCTCCACATCCCCGCCAACACCTGTCATTTCCTGACTTCTTAATTTTAACCATTCTGAGTGGTGTGAGGTGGTATCTCATTGAGGTTTTCATTTGGATTTCCCTGATGCCAAGCAATGTTGAGCACTTTTTCAGGTGTCTGTTGGCCACTTTGATGTCTTCTTTGGAAAAATGTCTGTTCATGTATTCTGCCCATTTCTTGATTGGATCATTTGTTCTTTGGGTGTTGAGTTTGATAAGATCTTTAAAGATTTTGGGTACTAGCCCTTTATCTGATATGTCATTTGAAAATACCTTCTCCCATTCTGTTGGTTGTCTTTTGGTTTTGTGGACTGTTTCTTTTGCTGTGCAAAAGCTTTTTAACTTGATGAAGTCCCAACAGTTCATTTTTGCCCTTGCTACCCTTTCCTTTGGCGATGTTTCTAGGAAGAAGTTGCTGTGGCTGAGGTCGAAGAGGTTGCTGCCTGTGTTCTCCTTTAGGATTTTGAAGGACTCCTGTCTCACATTTAGGTCTTTCAACCATTTGGAGTCTATTTTGCTGTGTGGTGTAAGGAAATGGTCCAGTTTCATTCTTCTGCATTATGGCTGTCCAATTTTCCCAACACCATTTGTTGAAGAGACTGTCTTTTTGCCATTGGACATTCTTTCCTATTTTGTCAAAGATTAGTTGATCATAGAGTTGAGGGTCCATTTCTGGGCTCTCTATTCTGTTCCATTGATCTATGCGTCTGTGTCCGTGCCAGTACCATACTGTCTTGATGATGACAGCTTTGTAATAGAGCTGGAAGTCCAGAATTGTGATGCCGCCAGCTTTGCTTTTCTTTTTCAATTTACTCTGGCTATTCGGGGTCTCTTCTGGTTCCATACAAATTTTAAGATTATTTTTTCCATTTCTTTGAAAAAAGTGGATGGTATTTTGATGGGGATTGCATTGAATGTGTAGATTGCTCTAGGTAGCATTGACATCTTCACAATGTTGGTTCTCCCAATCCATGAGCATGGAACGTTTTTGCATTTCTTTTTGTCTTCCTCAATTTCTTTGATGAGTATTTTATACTTTTCTGAGTACAGAACCTTTGCCTCTTTGGTTAGATTTATTCCTAGGTATCTTATGGTTTTGGGTGCAGTTGTAAATGGGATCGACTCCTTAATTTCTCTTTCTTCTGTCTTGTTGCTGGTGTATAGGAATGCCACTGATTTCTGTGCATTGATTTTATATCCTGCTACTTGACTGAATTCCTGTATGAGTTCTAGCAGTTTTGGGGAGGAGTCTTTTGGGTTTTCCACATAAAGTATCATATCATCTGCAAACAGTGAGTGTTTGACTTCTTCTTTGCCAATTCGGATGCCTTTTATTTCTTTTTGTTGTCTGATGGCTGTGGCTAGGACTTCTAATACTATGTTGAATAGCAGTGGTGACAGTGGACATCCCTGCCACGTTCCTGACTTTAGGGGGAAAGCTCTCAGTTTTTCCCCATTGAGAATGATATTTGCTGTGGGATTTTCATAGATGGCTTTTATGATATTGAGGTATGTATCCTCTATCCCTATACTCTGAAGAGTTTTGATCAAGAAAGGATGCTGTACTTTGTCAAATGCTTTTTCTGCATCTTTTGAGAGGATCATATGATTGTTGTTCTTTCTTTTGCTAAGGTATCATATAACATTGATTGATTTTCAGTTGTTGAACCAACCTTGCAACACAGGGATAAATCCCACTTGGTCGTGGTGAATAATCCTTTTAATATACTGTTGGATCCTATTGACTAGTATTTTGGTGAGAATTTTTGCATCCATGTTCATCAAGGATATTGGTCTGTAATTCTCCTTTTTGATGGGGTCTTTGTCTGGTTTTGGGATCAAGGTAATGGTGGCCTCATAAAACAAGTTTGGAAGTTTTCCTTCCATTTCTATTTTTTGGAACAGTTTCAGAAGAATAGGTATTAATTCTTCTTGAAATGTTTGGTAGAATTCCCCTGGGAAGCCATCTGGCCCTGGGCTTTTGTTTCTTGGGAGATTTTTGATGACTGCTTCAATTTCCTTAGTGGTTATAGGTCTGTTCAGGTTTTCTATTTCTTCATGGTTCAATTTTGGTAGTTGATATATCTCTACGAATGCATCCATTTCTTCCAGGTTATCTAGTTTGCTGGCATAGAGTTGTTCATAATATGTTCTTATGATTGTTTGTATTTTTTGGTGTTGGTTGTGATCTCTCCTCTTTCATTCATGATTTTGTTGATTTGGGTCATTTCTCTTTTCTTTTTGATCAGTCTGGCCAGGGGTTTATCAATCTTATTCTTTCAAAGAACCAGCTCCTAGGTTTGTTGATCTGTTCTACTGTTCTTTTGGTTTCTATTTCATTAATTTCTGCTCTGATCTTTATTATTTCTCTTCTCCTGCTGGGCTTAGGCTTTAGTTGCTGTTTTTTCTCTAGCTCCTTTAGTTATAGGGTTAGGTTGTGTATTTGAGACCTTTCTTGTTTCTTGAGAAAGGGTTTTATTGCTATATACTTTCCTCTTAGGACTGCCTTTGCTGCAACCCAAAGATTTTGAATGGTTGTGTTTTCATTTTCATTGGTTTCCATGAATTTTTTTAAATTCTTCTTTAATATCCTGGTTGACTCATTCATTCTTTAGTAGGAGGCTCTTTAGCCTCCATGTATTTGAGTTCTTTCTGACTTTCCTCTTGTGATTGAGTTCTAGTTTCAAAGCATTCTGGTCTGAAAATATGCAGGGAATAATCCCAATCTTTTGGTAGCGGTGGAGACCTGATTTGTGACCTAGGATGTGATCTATTCTGGAGAATGTTCCATGGGCACTAGAGAAGAATGTGTGTTCTGTTGCTTTGGGATGGAATGTTCTGAACATGTCTGTGAAGTCCATTTGGTCCAGTGTGTCATTTAAAGTCTTTATTTCCTTGTTGATCTTTTGATTAGATGACCTGTCCATTTCAGTGAGAGAGGTGTTAAAGTCCCCCACTATTATTGCATTGTTGTCAATGTGTTTCTTTGCTTTGTTATTAATTGCCTTATATAATTGGCTGCTCCCATGTTAGGGGCATAGATATTTACAATTGTTAGATCTTCTTGTTGGATAGACCCTTGAAGTGGGATATAGTATCCTTCCTCATCTCTTATTACAGTCTTTGGTTTAAAATCTAATTTGTCTGATATAAGGATTGCCACCCCAGCTTTCTTTTGGTGTCCATTAGCATGGTAAATGGTTTTCCAACCCCTCACTTTCAATCTGGGGGTGTCTTTGGGTCTAAAATGAGTCTCTTGCAGACAGCATATCGATGGGTCTTGTTTTTTCATCCAATCTGATAGCCTGTGTCTTTTGATTGGGGCATTTAGCCCATGTACATTCAGGGTAACTATTGAAAGATATGAATTTTGTGCCATTGTATTGCCTGTAAGGTTACTTACCCTATATTGTCTGTGTTCCTTTCTGGTCTGTGCTGCTTTTAGGCTCTCTCTTTGCTTAGAGGTCCCCTTTCAATATTTCTTGTAGGGTTGGTTTCGTGTTTGCAAATTCCTTTAGTTTTTGTTTGTCCTGGAAGCTTTTTATCTCTCCTTCTATTTTCAATGACAGCCTAGCTGGATATAGTATTCTTGGCTGCATATTTTTCTTGTTTAGTGCTCTGAAGATATCATGACAGTCCTTTCTGGCCTGCCAGGTCTCTGTGGATTGGTCTGTTGCCAATCTAATATTTCTACCATTGTAGGTTACAGATCTCTTCTCCCAAGCTGCTTTCAGGATTTTCTCTTTGTCTCTGAGACTCGTAAGTTTTACTATTAGATGTCGGGGTGTTGACCTATTTTTATTGATTTTGAGAGGGGTTCTCTGTGCCTCCTGGATTTTGATGCCTGTTTCCTTCCCCACATTAGGGAAGTTCTCTGTTATAATTTGCTCCAATATACCTTCTGCCCCTCTCTTTCTTTCTTCTTTTTTTGGGATCCCAATTATTCTAATATTGTTTCATCTTATGGTATCGCTAATCTTTCGAATTCTGCCCTCGTGATCCAGTTGTTTATCTCTCTTTTTCTCAGCTTCTTTATTTTCCATCATTTGGTCTTCTATATCACTGATTCTCTCTTCTGCCTCATTTATCCTAGCAGTTAGTGCCCCTATTTTTGATTGCACTGTATTAATAGCCTTTTTGATTTCAACTTGGTTAGATTTTAGTTCTTTTATTTCTCCAGAAAGGGTTTCTCTAATAACTCCATGCTTTTTTCAAGCCCAGCTAGTATCTTTAAAATCATGATTCTGAACTCTAGGTCCGACATCATACTAATGTCGTATTGAGTAGGCCCCTGGCAGTCGGTACCTACCCTTGTTCTTTTTGTTGAGGTGATTTTTTCCATCTTGTCATTTTGTCCAGAGGAGAATAGATGAATGAGAGAACAAAATGCTAACAGGGTAACAATGTCCCCAGAAAATATACTGTAAACAAATCAGAAAAGACCTGCAACTGGGAGAAAAGAAAGGGAAAGAAAGAAAAAAGAAAAAGAAAAAAATATAGAAACAAACAAAAACAGAACAAAACAAAACAAAAAAAAAACGAATATGATCAAATATGATCAGGCTAGTGCATAGATCAGTGCCACACACTAGATTTTGAGTGTATTTTGGTCTGTTAGAAGAAAGTGCCTCCCAAAATTTTAAGGAAAGAAAAACTTACATATGTAGAAAAATAAGGGTTGATATGATGAAGGGATAGAATATGACTGTAAAGATGAAAATTATAAAAAATATTATAAAAGGAATTGATAAGAAGTTGTTTGAAAAAAGACAGAAGAGGATCTAAAAAAAGGGAGAGAATGTGATCAGGCAGGAGACTAGAACAAAGCCATACACTAGAGATTTAGGGTATATTTTGATCTGTTAGAAGAAACTGTATTTCAAAATTTTAAAGAGAACAACATATATACATATACATATATATATATATATATATATATATATATATATATATATATATGCCAAAAATAAGGGTAACTACTATGAAGGGTTAGAATATGACTCTAAAAATGAAAAATAAAAATGTTTTTTTAAAAAGAGATTGATAAGATGTTGGTTGAAAAAGAGAAAAACAATTCAAAAAAAAGTTAAAAAAAATTAACTTTGAAAGACTAAAGAATCACGGTAAAAAAAAGCCATGGATTCTAGGTGCAGTATTCCCCTACCTCTGGAGTTCTGCCGTTCTCATTGATAGATAAACTTGGTCTTGGCTGACGGTTCTTGTTGATCTTCTGGGGGAGGGACTTGTTGCCATGGTTCCCAAACGTCTTTGCTGGAGGAGGAATTGCCCCGCCCTTGCCTGGTCCGAGCTAAGTAATCTGTTCCGGTTTGCTCTCGGGAGCTTTTGTTCCCTGCAAGCTTTCCGTACAGCTTTGGAGGACGAGAGTGAAAATGGCAGACTCCCAATCTCTGCCCCGGAGGAGCCGAGAACTCAGGGCCCCACTCCTCAGTGTGCCCCCAGAGAAAAGCAGTCACTCCCGTCTCCCCGGTCTCTGGCCGCACTCTGTGCTCAACCAGGCCTGTGACCGAGCGTTGCTATGTCTGGCACACGACCCCGTGTGGAGTCTCCAAACCCAGCAGATCCCTGCGGTGCACTCCCGCGCTGCTCCTCCCGTGGGAGGACGAGGAGTCTCCCCGGATCTGCCGCTTGTTGGGTCCCTGCTGGAGGAGCAGTGGCCCGACTGGGCCGCGGATCACAGTTTATGGCCACCCCGAGCTGAGAGCCCACGCCTCGGCTCTGTCTCTGCAGCCGGCTTCCCCGCTCTGATACCTGGGAGCTCTGCCGCACTCAGGCACCCCCAGTCTTTCTGTGACCCCGAGGGTCCTGAGACCACACTGTTCCACAAGGGTTCCACTCCCCACTTAGCCACTGGAGTGACGTCCCTCAGCGGAGCCGACTTCTAAAAGTTCCGATTTTGTGCTCCGCGGCTCTATCACTTGCCAGAAGCGGCCGACGGAGGCCCCCTCCCCCGCCATCTATCCTCACTTCTCCGCACGTCCTACCTTCCAGAAAGTGGTCGCTTTTCTGTTCAGAGAGTTGTTGCTATTCTTTTCTTCGATCTCCTGTTGAGTTCGTAGGTGTTCAGAATGGTTTGATCCCTATCCAGCTGAATTCCTGGGACCAGATGAAATCCAGGTCGCCTACTACTCCGCCATCTTGCTCCACCCCCCCCCCATAGTCATTTCAATGTTGCATCATTCTAAAGTAACCTGGTCACAAACATTTACATGGGAGACTTAGGTGTAAAATAGCCATTTCAAGGAGTAGAAATTATAAGTATCAATAAAATAGTGTTATGCACTCCACCTGGTATTTTAGAAAAGCTACTCTGGATTACACGACACAGTCAATGGCTGGATTCACATTTTCCCTTTTGTTCTTATGTAGTTTAACTCACAGTGACAGTCTTCCCATACATTGGGAAATGATGCTAGTAAAGATTTATTTCTATCTTCTACCAGTTCTGACTGTATAGCTGCATGATTCTAGTTTTGCTCCTAGGGTCACTTTTAGAGTCCAGTTGCCATACTTATACAGAGAGGTATAATTATAGTTAAATGAAACTGCTTGCTGGGAAAATAAGGAGAATTATTCTCCAGAGGTTAGAACTAGAGATGTTGGTAGAAGATAATGGTAGAAATTAGAGTGAGATTGTATCTCTATATATGTACAGCTTGTTTAGCAATATGAATTAAAATATAAAATGTAGTGCTGTCTAACATGGGGAATACCCATCACTGGGCCTTTTAAAACAGAAGTTGAACCATACCCTATTTTCACTCACTATTTTATCTCTATCACCTTGTATATTGCCTATCACCTAGAATGGGTCCAAAAATATTTTTAAATCAAAAAATAGGAGATTAACTGAATGAGGGACTAACAGTGAATGAATGGATTTGTAGAAGGGATTCCTACAAGAATAAAACAATGGCAAGAGACAAACTTCTTATAGTCTCGTATCGTTGTGAGGTCTACCAAGTCAACACGTGGGTTTTGCAGACCCATGTGTCAAATCTGGAAATACGAATGTGAGTTCCAAAGGAATGATGCTTATACTGAAAGCTTAATCAAGTTAGTCCTGGACTGAGTTTAAAATACGGGGAATGTGGGAAGAGAAATAGAGTTGTATGACAAGTATAGAAATGCAACTGTCATAAAGGTGACAAAAATGAGATAACTTGCCTCACAGACTAACATTATTTTTACACTCTTTGTCAGCAGCAAGATATCCAAGGCCATGCTGAGAAATGAAGTTTAAAGCAATACTGGAAAAATGGCAGTGACACCAGTAGGGAATTTTCCCCTATGTAAAGATTATTTTGTTGGGCCTGGCTGAATAGTGCTTTCTCCCTCATACAGAAAATTAATTCTAACAGGGAACTAAAGTTTGAAGTAATTTTGAACACTAGAAATTGTAAGATGCTTGTTCCAGGTCCCCATTTGTCAGAAAGAACTTCACCTTGGGACATGAACAAGAAGGAACCTCACCACTGCTTGTAGTGAACATTATATAAGCTGTCACTCCTAAATCGCAGGTGTAGATAGACCTCAAAAATAACTGCGTGGGAATCAACTCACAACAACGAATGTCACTTAGATAATAAGTCTAACACTCAAATGCTTCCTGTCTGAAGAGACCTAGCAACAAATTTGTTCATAACATCACAAAGAGTCTTGATAAAGAACACTCACATCACAAATAAAATGAGACTCCTTTTTAAAACCATAATGAAATAAAGACATATGTCCCATATTTGGCAAACATCAGTATTCCCAATATCTTTTTTCTCTACAAAATCACTGGTAGTCAACTAGCATTTTGAGAATGATCTCTTATACTTTAAATTATTTTCCATAACCAAACAAATCACTAGTCCCCTGGATATCTAAATTTCTAGAATTCCTAGTGCTTTGATCTATGGTCTCCAGAGTTAAATTTTATTGTTTTTACACTATGGTCCTCTGCTGAGGATACATGATATTTTTTTGACTCCCATGATATATTTTTAATGTTCACAATAACCCTATTGTGATATCATTACTCTTATTTTGTGTATGTGGAAACAGGAAGAGAATGACTGCTTAAGATCAAGTTGATAATAAATGGTAGGAACTTACAATTCTGATGAAGGGTTAACAGAGATCAGCTTAACCTTCTTGCCTCAAACATATGCAAAATGGGCAAAATACATAAATCAACATTTTACAAGGCACTGTTCATCAGGCAAGGAAGGACATCGACCCCACTGAGATGGGAATCAAACACAGTGAGCTCTATGATTGCCCCAGATTAATGCCTTGAGACTTTCCTGTGCAGAAAGGCAGAATACAGACAGAGCTCAGCAGACTCTTCAAGGTGAGCAGATAGAGATCAAAGTCTGGGGAGGACAAGGAAGCTATAATTTATAGGACAGACTACAAGAGAAGCAAGAGCTTCTCAGAGAATTCCAGAGATTTTCATCAATGAATTTGAGTCAAGTATTATCAAATAAATACACAAGTATTCATCTGAGTACTGATTAGCACATGTGTATGAGGAAATTATTAAACATTAAGAAAAGTAGCACCCAAAACTATTATTGGTCATAAAAGTGCCTGTTGCTCACACAGGACTTGGAATGGTGCTTCATCCTACATGTGACACAGGAACACCTCAGTATTCATGGGATACTGGGTAGAGTACACAGAAAGGTCTTGTCTCTGTATGGGTACACTAGTCTGCTAGGGCTCCCATAAAAAATATCACAGACTGAATAGCTTAAACAACAGACATTTACTTTCTCACAGTTCTGGAGGCCAGAAGTCCATGTTCAAGGTGATGGTAAATTCAGTCCCTGGGGAGAGCTCTCTTCCTGGCTTGTAGATTGCCACCTTTTTGCTGTATCCCATAATGACTTTTCCTGTGTGTGTGTGTGTGTGAGAGAGAGAGAGAGAGAGAGAGAGAGAGAGATCAGGCAACTTTTTCTCTTCTTATAGGGATGCTAATCCTATGGCATTAGGACCCCACCCATATGACCTTATTTAACCTCAGTTATCTCCCTAAATGTCCTTTCTTCAAATACACTCACATTGGGGGCTATAACTTCAGCATACAAATATGTGGGAAGAAACAATTCAGTCCATAACAGTAAGGAATATTTAACTGTAAATTGAGCAATGCTCTGGACCTGACTAGACATCTTGAAAGCAAAAACTGAAGGGACCAAGCTTCTCCCAAGTAACTTAACTGAGCCCCAAAACAAAACTCAAGAATATTCCTAGGGATACAAAAAAATATGGGATCCAATAAGATGAAATTCACAATGTCTGGTATCCAATAAAAAATTAGCAGGCATACAGAGAAGCAGTAAAACACAACTCACAATGAAGAGGTAAGTTAATCAACACAAACCAAACTATTACTGACATCAGTGAAAATAGCGGAGAAGAGAACTTGAAAGGTCCATCCCTCCACAGAAACACAAGGAAAGGGGCGCCTGGGTGGCTCAGTCAATTAAGTGTCTGCCTTCAGCTCGGGTCCCAAGGTCCTGGGATCAAGCCTCACATTGGGCTCCCTGCTCCGCGGGAAGCCTGCTTCTCCATCTCCCACTCCCCCTGCTTGTGTTCCCTTTCTCACTGTCTGTCTGTCTGTCTGTCTCTCTCTCTCTCTCTCTCTCTCTCTGTCAAACAAATAAATAAATGAAATCCTAAAAAAAAAAAAAGGAAACACAAGGAAAGGAGTAAAAACGGTTAGAATCAACTTAGTTGGAAATCTGAAAACAGCCAAAGGTTTACAAGCAACTAAGCAAATTCTTGGTTAAGAAATAGGTGATTGAAATATGATAGAAGAGCTTTGTGGTGTTTCAATCTACTCTTGTTCCATGCACCTCCCTGTCATGGTGGCAGTCTTAATGATGACAGTTCACATTCCTGGTACAGGTGCCTGGTTCTGGAGGGAGCAGAGTGGACCTTATTTTCAAGGAATTGTATTTCTTTGTTATGATCTGTCTTGGAGGCTCCCTGAAGTATTGATGCAAAAGCCTTGCATTTGTTTTAACTAACTTGGAAATTTCTCAGAGTGGAAAATTGGCTACAAAGAAGATATCCCTCAAGAATGTTGAATGGCAGATGAACAAGCCACTGCCCTCTGGAGCAAAAGATTATATTTGTGTCCAACAACAGACACACTGAAAGGATGTGAGGAAAAGCTAGGGAGTGAGATGATTTGGGAAAAGAGAACTTAAAAACCTACCATATATAAGACAGATTCCAGAAAGTGACACACATGCCCAGAACAGGATGCATGCTCAGAAAAGACTGAGAAGACATGAAATTTTCACCTCTGGCTGATCATTAGGCTCACTAAAACAGGAAGTGAAGGCTAAAACAGTGTTGTAAATGGCCTAATTAAACATTGAAGGAATGCCCAAAACAGAACCAATCAGCAAAAAACAAAGACATACTTTATTTCCTTTTTTTTTTGCTCCAGTTGTTTATGGAAATCTATCAAACCACTAGATGACCATTAAGCTAAAAAAACACAGAGAGAGAGATTTCAGAGGCCACACACAACAGAGAATGAATTTCTAACAAAAAGAATTTGGGTAAGTCAGTAAAAATAAATAAATAAATAACAGCTAAAACCAGCAAAAAAAAAAAAGCAGCAGTAACAAACACTGGGAGGGAGAGAATCTGATCTCCAGAGACAACATGTTATAATATTCAAACTTTCCAGTTTCTAATACAAAAAATATGAAGCATGCAAGCAAACTAGAAAGTCTGGACTAAACACAGAGGAAAAAAATAAATTAATAGGAACTGTCCCTGAGAAACCCAACATATTTGACTTATGACATAAAGACTTTGAATCAACAGTCTTATATTTGTATAAAAAGACAAAGAAAACAATGGGGAAAGAAATAGATGTTTTTCTATTAATAATTAAATGAAAATAAAAATGAAATAATTAAATGAAATAATTATTAATATAATAATTAAATAATTAAAATGAAAATGAAAAAGAAATTTTCACTAGAGGTTTTCAGCAGAAGAACTGAGCAGACAGAAGACTCAGTGAAGTTAAATGTAAGTCAATTAAAAATATCCAGTCTGAAGAGCAAAACAGTGTATAGTGGGAGTACCAGAAAGAGATAAGAAAGAAAAGGGACAAGAAGCTAGACACATCTCCAAAGCAAGGGAAAACAAAGGCACTACTGGGATTTCATCAAGATAAAAAGCTTTTATTGGAAAGCTCCCTCCTTGGAAAGGAGAGAAAAATAAAATAGGACAAAATCAGAGAGGGAGACAAATTATAAGAGATTCTTAATTATAGGAAACAACCTGAGGGTTGCTGGAGGGGAGGTAGGGGGGGATATGGTAACAGGGTGATGGGCATTAGCAATTAGCCCTGGGTGTTATATGAAACCGATGAATTACTGAACTCTACATCTAAAACTAATGATACACTATATGTTAACTAATTGAATTTAAACAAAATAACTAAAAAAATGAAACAACGCAAGTGAGAAGACAGTGGAGCATCATCTTTAACATATTGAAAGAAAAGACACTATCAACCTGAAATGATATTTGCATAAACAATCCTTCTAAAATAAAGGTGAATAACAACTTTTTCAGACATAGAAAAGCTAAAGAATTCATCATCATCATACCCATACCACAAGAAATTTTAAAAGCAGTCCTCTGGCAAAGCAAAAATGATTCCAGATGGAAATATGGATATAAATAAAGGAATAAAGAGCATCAGAAATGGTAATTACTTGGGTAAATATATGATTTTTTATTTTTTTAAAGATTTTATCTATTTATTTGAGAGAGGGGGAGACAGAGATAGTGAGAGAGAGCACGAGTGGGGAGGAGTGGGAGAAGAAGGTCCCCTCCTGGGCAGGAAGCCAGATGTGGGGCTCGATCCTAGGACCCTGGGATCATGACCTGAACTGAAAGCAGACACTTAACTGACTGAACCACCCAGATGCCCCAAATATATGATTTTTTAATTTATATCTCTAAGATACTTTCCTTTTTAAACAAAATTAACAACAATATATCATGAGGTTTATAATATATGAGTAACATGTATGGTACTAATAGCACAAAGGTTAATAGGGGAGATATGGATGCATACTATTATAAGATTTTCATGCTGTATGTTAAGTGTACATTAGCACATTAATGTAGACTCCAATAGCTAAGGATACTAAGTGGCAAAGCCCATCTAAATCCATATGATATGAATATCAACCTGTTTTCTCAGTGTATTAGAATTAACTTTAACTTCAGAGCCATCCTATCTCCCCTACTGCCAAATTTTTCTTTCTAATTAACAGTGATCTTCAGTCTCCAGGTTATCACTTGTCTAACCAGGCAATCAATAGAAATTACAGTTTGTTTTTTTTCCCCCTAGCTTAATGGAGAACTCCAAAAAACAGTTTCTCATTGTCTCTGACTAACCACATAATGCAAAAACAAACAAAAAAACCAGCCCCCCCAAAGGCCAGATTCAGTCACCACTCTATAGAGAGGAAAGGCAATAACCTAACTCATCCATTAAAACAGTGGAATTACATGTGATCCAACTCAGAGAGCTTTTGCCTTTTTTCAAGGATCACTCTCTAGTAACAGAATGATTTGATTGATACCAGGGGACAGTACTGCTCTTGTCAAGTGTATTCACACACTTCTCCTAATCTTCCATTTTGCATAGTATATGCTGAATGTTAATGACACTGGAATGGCAGAACAAGAAATGCAAAAAAGCATTATTTATAGTATACTCTCCACTTTCACTTTACACTACTATACAAAACATTTCCTCATAGATAAAACAATTCTTTGAAACCAGCCCCCCAAATAGAAACTTGTGAGTTAAGTTAGAATATCACTTTTGCCTGTGCCCACTAATGTATTTCTGTGCTTTTTTTTTTGTTGGTTTGCTTGGCCTACCTCCTCTACTAAGACTCCAGTTTAGATTCAAAATTAATAAGACACAGGCACTAGAAATATGCTTAAATATTTATACTTAATTGTCATTCTGGAAAGACTGGTACCATTTATTGATTCTGTTTTCTAACTCAACTTTAACAGCTTTGAGATGGGACAAATGATTGGTTTTCAGAAATCATTCATATATTGTCTATGTGTTTGATCATAAAAGCTTTTGTTTTTTGCTAAAACTAGAGAATTACTATAGAGAAATATATAGCTTTTCAGTTTAGTCAGAGTTTTCAGCATAGGGAATATCATACACTAGTTGTGCTACAGTCACCATGAACACTTATGAAATATAAAACATTACAAAATGGCTTTAATTGCTTTTAAATGAGAACTATAGGCAGGATATGATAGAAACTTTCATCTCTGCCAAGAAATTAAATATACAGTTCCAAGCTTATATAGTATAGGAATTGGTATCTGAGACAGAGGTTGAATGAAAATAGGATGTTTATGAGATTAACTGAAATTTTCTCAACTATATAAGGCACTGATACCTCAATTACAGTAATATATTGATAGCAGAAGCTATCTCAACTACATTGAAAGTTGTTGAAGTATATACTTTAGTGCTAGCGAAAAATATTGAATGGTTGAAATTTCTCCACAGTTCTATATTTTTATGCACCAATTGCATTTTTCATTATAGTTTATCTGTTGAATTTTATTGACCATTTATTACATCCCATTTGTATATCGCATTAATTCAGGTGCTAACAAGTCTTCCCTCTTTTGCCTGTTTAATAGCTCAGAGCTTTAAATGTGAACCAGTATGAAATGTAACTTGAAGTCTTAAAATTTCTTCTTATTCTATTTAATAAAACATTGGTGTAAACTAGGACATCCATTTAGAATTTGATGAAAAACAAACTTAAAAATAAAAAATAAAACCTATATAGTTGATTTGTACACTGGATTCTCTTCCCAAGACATTAAATCCAAGGCATGTATATTCTAAAATGTAATCCTGTTATATTTTTTAAAATAAAAATGTTTCAGGGGCACCTGGGTGGCTCAGATGGTTAAGCGTCTGCCTTCGGCTCAGGTCATGATCCCAGGGTCCTGGGATCGAGCCCCACATCGGGTTCCTGGCTCAGCAAGGAGCCTGCTTCTCCCTCTCCCTCTGCCTCTTTCCCTGCTCATGCTTTCTCTTCTCTCTTTCTGTATCTCTGTGTCTCAAATGAATAAATAAAGTCCTTAAAAAAATTAAAAATAAAATAAAATAAAATAAAAATGTTTCAAATTTCAATATATCACTGTCAGCCATTCTTTATTATATCCATAAGAATGTTTATTCTACACATTTTGAATATGACAGAGTAAGAAAAACTTTACACACGCAATTTATTTCTGTAAAATGAAAAAAGTTTTATAAAATGATAACCTTACTATGGCCAAATAATTTTGATACTGTCTTCTATTTTACTCTATTTCATCATTTTCTATTCCATCTTATTTTTAAATATGCTTACTACAACCCATTAGATTTCATTATGGAATACATTATTGGGTCCTAAAGTTGAAAAACTCCCTTAATAAATATTTTTGAAAACAGGCCAGATCAACAAAAGGAGTGAGGGAATGAATTGGACAAATACTTTCTTTACCTTTGATAGAAGAAATTCTACATATTCTCATTAATGAAATCATTGGTAAAATTCCACCCTCTTTATTCATAGACCAATGCCATTGACTTCTTTTTGCACACTATAGTGAAATATGGTCAGAAATATATTTTAATTGAAATGGAATCAATTTCTCAGTGGTTTTAAAGTAAAACAAGTAGATACTGAGGTTATTTCTGTTAGGACTGTGCTTATGCTGACTAATGTTAATGATAAAGATTTCACTTGAACAATTTGCTTTGATGAGGGTTTGAATTTTTTCTATTGATGAGATTATAGGACTCTGTGTCTAGGAATAATTCACTGTGAGTTAGTGGCTGCGTCAAGGATTGCAGGAAGGCTTCTATACTTAATATTTTAGAAGAGGTCATACATGGAATCTAATTGTTGAAGAGTTTTTATTTCCACTGTATGTGTAGCTCTTGTGGATTACTGCATTATTTGTTATCTATGATCTATTAAACTCTTTTTTCATCTACAGTAGAAAATACCAATCTTTGCAAAACAAATTTGAAAAAATTCTCATTGTTAGAAATTTTAAACAAATTTTATTTGAACATCTTTCTGTACAATTTTTAAAATTTAAATTCAATTAAGTTAACATATACTGTATTATTAGTTTCAAGGGTCGAATTTAGTGATTCATCAGTTGCATGTAAGACCCAGTATTCATTACACCAAGTGCCCTCCTTAATGCCCATCACCCAATTAAACCATTCTTCAGTTTGTTTCCTAGAGTTCAGTGTCTCTTATGGGTTGCCTCCTTCTCTGGATTCATCTTATTTTAGTTTTCCTTCCCTCCCACATTGTTCATGTGTTTTGTTTCTTGAATTCCACATATGAGTGAAATCATATGGTATTTGTCTTTCTCTGACTGACTTATTTCACTTAGCATAATACCCCCAATTCCATCCACATCAATGTAAAATGTAAGATTTCATTCTTGTTGATGGCTGAGTAATATTCCATATATATATATATCACCTCTTCTTTATCCATGCATCTGTCAGTGGACATCTGGGCTCTTTCGATAGTTTGGTTATTGTGGACATTGCTGCTATAAACATTGGGGTGCAGGTGCCCCTTTGGATCCCTAGGTTTGTAACCTTTGGGCAAATACCTAATAGTGCCATTGCCAGGTTGTAGGGCAGTTCTATTTTTAACTTTTTGAGGAACCTCCATTCTGTGTTCCAGAGTGGCTGTACCAGCTTGCAATCCCACCAACAGTGTAATAGTGTTCCCCTTTCTCTGGATCCTCACCAACATTTGTTGTTTCCTGATTTGTTAGCCATTCTGACTGGTGTGAGGTGGTATCTCATTGTGGTTTTGATTTGTATTTCCCTGATGCCAAGTGATGTGGAGTATTTTTTCATGTGTCTGTTGGCCATTTGTCTGTTTTCTTTGCAGAAATGTCTGTTAATGTCTTCTGCCCATTTCTTAACTGGATTATTTGTTTTTGGGATGTTGCGTTTGATAAATTCTTTATAGATTTTGGATACTAGCCCTTTATCTGATAAGTCATTTGCAAATATCTTCTCCCATTCTGGAGGTTGTCTTTTGGTTTCGTCAGCTCTTTCCTTTGCTGTGCAAAAGCTTTTTATCCTGAAGTCCCAATAATTCATTTTTGCTTTTGTTTCCTTTACCTCTGGAAACAACAAGAAGTTGCTGTGACTGAGGTCAAAGAGGTTGCTGCCTGTGTTCTCCTCTGGGATTTTGATGTATTCCTGTCTCACACTGAGGTTTTTCTCCATTTTGAGTTTATTTTTGTGTATGGTGTAAGAAAGTGTTCCAGTTTTATTCTTCTGCATGTGGCTGTCCAATGTTCCCAACACCATTTGTTGAAGAGACTGTTTTTCCCCCATTGTATATTCTTTCCTGCTTTGTCGAAGATTAGTGGACCATACAGTTGTGGGTCTATTTCTGGGTTCTCTATTTTGTTCCATTGATCAATGTGTCTATTTTTGTGCCAGTACCATACTGTCTTGATGATTACAGCTTTGTAATAAAACTTGAATTCCAGAATTATGACGTCTCCAGCTTGGTTTTCTTTTTCAATATTATTTTGGCTATTGGAGGTCTTTTTCGGTTCCATACAAATTTTAGGATTGTTTGTTCCAGCTCTGTGAAAAATGCTGATGGTGTTTTGATAGGGATTGCATTGAATGTGTAGATTGTTTTGGGTAGCTTGGACATTTTAACAATATTTATTTTTCCAATCCATGAGCATGGAATGTTTTTCCATTTCTCTGTGTCTTCTTCAATCTCTTTCATAAGTGTTATATAATTTTCAGAGTACAGATCCTTTCCCTCTTTGGTTAGATTTATTCCTAGGTATCTTAAGGTTTTGGTGCAACTGTGAAAGGGATTGATTCCTTGATTTCTCTTTCTTCTGCTTCATTGCTAGTGTATAGAAGTGCAACTGACTTCTTTTCATTTTGTCAGCTGTTTCCTTTGCTGTGCAAAAGCTTTTTATCCTGATGAAGTCCCGATAATTCATTTTTGCTTTTGTTTTCTTTACCTCTGGAGACAGTAAGAAGTTGCTGTGGCTGAGGTCAAAGAGGTTGCTGCCTGTGTTCTCCTCTGGGATTTTGATGTATTCCTGTCTCACACTGAGGTCTTTCATCCATTTGGAGTTTAAAATCAACTGCATTGATTTTATATCCTGCCACTTTGCTGAATTTGTGTATCAGTCCTAGCAATTATCTGGTGGAGTCATTTTTTAAAGATCTATTTATTCATTTTAGAGGGGGCATGCAGAGGAAGAGGGAGAGAGAGAATTTCAAGCAGACTCCTCACTGAGTGTGGAGCCCAATGCGGGTCTCAATCTTATGACCCTGAGATCATGACCTGAGCTGAAATCAAGAGTCAGATGCTTAACTGACTGAGCTACCCAAGCGCCCCTCTTTCTGCATAATTTCTTTATCAACCAGACCTCTTGTTTCATTTATTCCCTTGCCTTATTAAGAATAATGAACCTAGTCATTGAGAGTTCAGAAAAGAAAAGAGTCAACTTTACAGTGGGTCAATATAATTCTTAAAAACAACTTCAATTAAAGTTTGGTATGGGAAATGATGCATAGATATGCTCTCTTAGGCTTTGAGTGATTTATAAATCCATATGTTCTTCCTAATTAACTCAACTAAATGTAGATAATCACTAATATATTCTTCATTACGATGGTCCTTACCATTGGTCATGATCTTCAACCATTTACAGATAAGCTCTTGAGCATCAAAGAGCAAATGGAGTATCCTTGATTTATGTTTGGAACACACAGAAAAATACTGACTTCTTGCCATGTTACAATTCATGTCTAGTTTGTGATTCTTCATTCCTCATTTTCTTGCAGAATTATTGTTTTCTAGATTTTTTTTTTTTTACCAGTCAGAACTTTTACAAGTTTTGTTAATGGCTCCTAACATAATTAATGGTATTAATAGTATGGTTCCCATATTCAACTAATAGTCTTTTTACTTCTTTTCATTAAATATGTTTGTCTTCTGTGAATAATATGAAATTATCATTTTATGCACAAAAAAAGACTGTACTCACCCAGTTGAAAGCTCCAAGGTGTCAGAAAATTTTATAATCATAATTTTCTTAGCAAACATGATAAACATCTACTCTGGTCAAAGCACTAGGTGTTGAAAAGAATCAGGACTGAGAAAAACATGGATGTTGTCATCAAGGTATTCAGTCTACAGAAGCTATGGGTTCAAGTGTCAGTTCTGTAATTTCCTGGCTATGTGAGCACAGTTATATTTTTTAAACTGTTGGCTTTGACTCAATTATACTTGCAGAAATCAAGTTAGTGTGTCACAATCAACTTAAAAAATAAAAGGGCATAAGCAGAATAAGACAGAAAAAAATCGAAGTACACTACATACAGCAAAAGTAAATTTGCTTTGGGAAACTTCTGGGTCATATATATGTTTCATATACATGTATATGTATATGAATGCATATGCATATTAGATTATAAAATAAAATCTATTTTACAACGTGCCTACTGTGTTAAGCCCTTTTTATAGAGTAACTTATTTAATCCTCACAAAAGCAGAAGTTATACACATATGAGTAATATAACTTGCCAGGGATCAAATTAAAAATTGAAGGGACCAAAATTGGAAACCATGTTGCCTACCTAACTGGAGGACCTAATTTATAAAACTAATGTAAAGAGTAAATGATATTAAAAATGTAAGATATTATTATTGAGACAAAAAACTGTACAAATTCACTTCAAGTCCCAGCATAAACTTAACAACATGATTTTACTCTAGGAATGATATTGATATTTACATACCTTAATTTGAAACAAATTATTTTCCACATATGGTTATGTTTACCTGATCTTTGTTAATTTCCTTAAGCAGGCCACAATTTATTGATAACAACATTTCAATTAGTTGGGAAATTTTGTACACATCTATGATTTTAATTATAATATCCTGCATCCAACATTGTCTAGATGGCAGTTCACAGCATTCGATTTTTAAAGTTAATTTTGATCTTTCAAAAAGTGTGTTTCCTCTATATAGTATAGGCAAGTATTACTAATGAATTTTCAAAATGGGTAGCAAACTTCCACACATTAACTACATTTTCATTTCGATCTCATGGAACTAATG
Source organism: Callorhinus ursinus (assembly GCF_003265705.2). Taxonomy (NCBI): domain Eukaryota; kingdom Metazoa; phylum Chordata; class Mammalia; order Carnivora; family Otariidae; genus Callorhinus; species Callorhinus ursinus. Next base: position 14,631,153 of record NW_027397078.1, on the reverse strand, counting down.
TAGTATATTTAAAAAATGATATATGATTAGTCCTCTATCCAATATTATTTTGACAAGTAATTATATTTTAGATGTATTTTAAACAGCCTGTATTTATCTCACACCAATTCAAGAGTGCATGTCAAATGTGAAACTAATCCTTTTCTTTCCTAAACTGATTTGAAGTAAGAAGAAATTACAAGTGGACTTAGAGTTTACAATTTCATTATACATTTTGCATTAGACAAATATGACTTAAAGAAGGAATGGATACCAATTTCTTTCAGATGAAAACAATATGGAGACATTAAAAATCATTTATGCTCCTCAGGCGCCTGGGTGGCTCAGTCGGTTAAGCGACTGCCTTCGGCTCAGGTCATGATCCTGGAGTCCCGGGATCGAGTCCCACATCAGGCTCCCTGCTTGGCAGGGAGTCTGCTTCTCCCTCTGACCCTCTTCCCTCTCGTGCTCTCTATCTCTCATTCTCTCTCTCAAATAAATAAATAAAATCTTAAAAAAAAATCATTTATGCTCCTCAAAACAGGATATAATGGTACTGTTTAAAATTATAACTTCATAATCACAAGTACTAATATAGGATGATATATATTACAGATTTTCATACAAGTAGTTGATAAATTCTTTTGCATGCAAACCTTTAAGCATATAATCACCAGTTCTTATCAGCATTCCTCAAGTCTTTACACTTAGCATTTCTTTGCAGAAAGTTCCCTTTGAAGTTTGTCTATTCTCTATGCATGGTATGCACAAGGAAAAAGATAATATGAAATACATCTGTAATGATTTGCCATCTACTTTAATATCAACATATTCTGAACCAGGTATAAAAACTCAGATGAATACTTTCCAGTTTTCAATGTAATAACAAACTTCATTGAAAAAAATTCTCACAATAGATACTACTTTTAAAATACAGAAATAAGTAGATCTTGTAGTAACATCTTATTTCATTTTTTGAATTGAATAAAAAGAAAAATACCCTCATTAGGAGACACTTTTGAGGAATTTGATGGACAACTTAAAGACATGATTGTTAGGTAAATAGGGGTGAAATGCAGGCCACTACTGTTTGCCAAATGCATAACACAGGCAACTAATTTTTCCATAATAGTTTTGAATTTTTGGCAAGAATGTTTACACATATTTTAGTTTTTCCCAAAGTATTGTCCACAAACTACACCAGATTCATCTGCAGCACTTGTTAAAGCTGACTTCAGTCTTACTAAATCATATCTGTGAAGGTTAGTATAGGGAATCTGTAATTGTGATAGTCTTATGGGGTTAAATTTATTCACAAAATTCTAAAAACTATGGATTTTACCCAAGAACAGAGTTAAAACCCTGAAGAGATTTATTTAGAGCAGGGTTCTGCCTTCTGGAAAGAGTTTTGGAAAATTTCAGTAAAGTTTTGATTGTCACAATGATTGGAATGCACTACTGGCATTGAGCAGCTAGGATCAGAGATGCTAGATGCCCTGCAATGTGCCAGATAGTCCTTCACTATGTATAATTGGCCTATATGTTGTATAAATTTTGAGTATTGTAGATGGCATTAATGAAAGCAAAAGATATATTAATACACATCTGATCACAGAACCTAATTCTCTTTTTCATATAAACAAAAAGCTTTACATGGTTTTAATGAACTGAATTTCCTTATAATCACTACTATATATACAAATTGAAAGAAGGTTGTACGTAGTTTCATTTAGAATTTTTATCAAGTTGTTTGCTATTTCTGAAAATTGCATCACTCTAATGATGCTGCTCATGTATGTGAGTTGCCAATATGACATACCTCTCTCAGTCTGCATTTATAGTTGTCATTTATGGTGATTCCCTTTATAGGGGAAAGCAAGTAATCATTTCATTATGTCTTCTGGTGTAATTGGGCCTGAGCATCAACATATTGAAATTTATATCATTTGTATTATAAGTTATCTTCCTCTTATTTATCATTACTGTTATAGTTAAAGCTTTTTTAAATTATAATTTTGAATTTAAGATATGAAAGTAAACATTATAAGATGTTTTTCCAGAAAAGTTTGTACTGACTTGATAAAGCTTAGAAACATGGAGAAATAACTGTCCCAAACAAGTCTGGCTCAGAATTTTTTTCAAGACAATTTCACAGCATCCTTCTAGGGAGGGATTTTAATTTCTGATAAAATGCTTGAGCAGTTTTCTTCTTCTCTAAATGAGATTAAGAACTTTTGGGACATAAATAACCCATCTAATTGTTTCAGTACCCTAATTGTTTTTTTGTATCTCACCCAGTGGTTCTCATTAGGGGATGATGGTTCCCCCAAGAGAAATTTGACAATAACTGGAAAAATTTTTGGTTGTCACAACAGGAGGGTGCAACTGGCCTCTTGTGCAAAGAGGCCAGGGCTCCTGCTAACACCCTATAATGCACAGGATGGCTCCCCACAACAAAGAATTATCTGGCCCAAAATGTCAATAGTAGCAAGATTAGAAAGTTCTCTAACCATTCTTTTTCTTTTTTAATTTTATTTTATTATGTTAGTCATCATACATTACATCATTAGTTTTGATGTAGTGTTCCATGATTCATTGTCTGCATATAACACCCAGTGCTCCATTCAATACATGCCCAACTTAGTACCCATCACTGGGCCAACCCATCCCCCCACACCCCTCCCCTCTAAAACCCTCAGTTTGTTTCTCAGAGTCCATAGTCTCTCATGGTTCAACAAACCATTCTTTTTCTATCATATGGTGACCCAAAAAGATAATTTTTGCAATGGTCCACTTTGAGACCTTTTCCCTTAACGCAGGATTGAACTAACTTTGACAGGAGTTTATTCATAATTTTTTGGAAAATTTTTTTTTTTGCTATTTAAGTAAATAGCCCTAAAGAAGCTGAATGAAGAGATGTTGCAAAGTTGTATAGCTTTTAGTTCCTTCTGTGTCTTTGTTTTTGTTTTTTTACATTAAGGGAGAGATAAGAAACTATTACAAAGTATTTATAAGTAGTGCTAAGGCTATAAGGGAGTTAATAAACAAGAAAGTATAAGTCAGGTGAGAAAAAGATAAGAATAGGGAAGTGATGAAAATAAAAACATAGAGACACAGAAGGTATTGCAGAAAGGAAATTGTTTAAATTTCTTAAACAAGTACACATAGAAGGATTTGAAAATAATGTCAAAATTCCAAGTTTTATATTGGTGATAACAATGCTACAAGATGAAAGAAGGATTCATTATCCTCTACTGATCAAATTTAAGTGATGAGGAGTTATCTAAAATATATAAGACAAAGCATTTGCCTTCATTTTTAATATGCAGGCTAAAGTCTCCTTATTGGTACCAAAGAAGACTAAATTCTACCTATAGGTTTATTTATAGTGAGAAGCCTAGCATCACGCAAGCCTCTCAAAGAGTAGAGATATAAAGAGAGAAAAATAAAAGCAGCCATTTTTCCGGGGGTTACAAAAATATTCATATACCGTTCAACTGTAAAAACAAACTTGGTCAAGTTAAAATTAAATAAGAGAATAGCAAAGTATAAATTGGAAAATTGCTTAGACTTTCTTATAAGAAAATTACCATCCTAGAACTTCTTTCACTTTAGCTTACTTAGACTATAATAAGCATTCTCTGCTAATTGTATATGTTAACTGCAAACGTACATGTTATAATAGTCAATTCCTGAGTTGCACACTAAATTCATTTTGAATCATCAATGATTTCATATGGCTGTAATAGCATGCAGTAAACATTTATGCTGACATCTACTGGACCATAGTATGGTGTTTTTCAATACTGAGAGACAGGGATGGGGGATCCAAGATGGCAGCAGAGGAAGATACCGAATTCACCTCCTCCTATGGACACACCAAATCTACCACTATATATGCATCACTTTCCTCTGAAAAAGATCTCAAAACTAAATGAACTGCTTTTCACAACAAAGGATAAAAGGACCACATCAAGATGGGTAGGAGATATGGAGGGTATCACAAGACAGTGCTTCTTCTGGAGGAGTGAGGGGTTGATGCCCCACATCAGGTACCCCAGCTCCTGAGATCCACACCAGAAAGATGAGCCCTCAACACATCTGGCTTGGAAAACCAATGGGGCTAATGTCCAGGGGGTCCCAAAGTGCTATAGGAAACTGAGATTCCCCTCTTGGAGGGCTCATGAGCAGTCTCACTTGCCCTTAGACCCAGTGAGGACAGAGCACTTTGAGAAGCACCTAGAGGGATATGTTTTTTCTATTATGGGGGCATGGGTTGGAAGGGCAAGGGATAGTTGAGATCCTACCTGTAGACGGAGGCACTGGCAGATGCCATTACTGCACTCTTCACACAGCTTGCTATCACAGGTTGGCAAACTTGGACACAGCACCCTCCCCCTACCTCGTTGGGACAGGTGGGTATGAGCAGTTCTGGCACTTGCTGAGACTAGAGACAGCAGGTGGTTGGCAACACTACCCTACTCCCTGGCTGGTGTGGGAGAGTGCAAGTGGTCACAGAGTTCTGCTCCCTGGCAAAGTCTGTGAGTGAGGCAGCTGTGACACTCTACCATCTCCTCGCTGGGGCTGGTGAATATAAATAGTCACAGCATCATCCTGCTCCCATACTAAAGCTGGCACACACATAGATACACACACACACACACACACACACACACACACACACACACACCAGTTCTTCACTGAAGCCCTAGAGTGTACACAGTCATGATATTTTCCCACTGACTTTCTGAAGCAAGTGACATGCCCCACCCACTACACTTCCCAGCTGCTTTGCTAAAGCCAGCAAGTACACACAATATACACAGGGACACCCTTAATCACCTGGCCTTGGTGGCCAAAAGGGTTGATATTCCAGACCTCCATTGGACTATAACAATTGGAAAGACAGCTCTTTGCAGACTACCACCCCCGGGGCATTAAAAGATAGCAAACTGAAATACAATCCCAGTCTCCTATGAAAAAGGCCTATTTACTTAGTCTGGAGCTTCAGCCTGAGGGGCAGGTTTCAGGTTTCCCATACACCTAGAGGATAAAAAAGTGTACCCAAGGAATGTAAACAAAGATACACCATCCTTGAGCACCCTTTTGACCTTGTTACAGCTTGATAAAACTTCTCAGGAGCTTACACACTCATCTGGAGACCGAATTTTTGCAAATGTCACCCAAGGGATACCTTTACATCTCCTGGTCAGGAGGCCAGCAGGGACTACAATTAAAGCCCCATATGACTGTATATATTTTCATACTTTTAAAGCAATGGCTGAAGGTGTGGCTTCCATCAGCCTGAAACCAGGTACTAAATGAGATTCTTCCTCTTGGATCACTGACATGTCTTGGCATACCCTCAACAGTGGAGGCATATCAAGAATAAATCAGATGGTTTAGACAATCACAAAGGCTTGAGAGACAACCAAGAGGTAGGGCAAAGGTAGCATGAGAAAGATCATCACCTACATAAAGCCATTCCTTCACGACTGAAAGGAGCTGTTTTACCTAATACATGGAAACACAGAGAGTCAAGCGAAATGAGGAAATAGAGAAATATGTTCCAAGAAAATGAGCAAGACAAACCTCAGAAGAAGACCTTAATATGGAGATAAGTAATTTACCTGGTAAAGAATTCAAAGTAATGGTCATAAAGATGTTTACTGAACTTAGGAGAAGAATAGATGAACATAGTGAGAATTTCAATAGAGAGATAGAAAACATAAGAAAGTACCAAATAGAAGTCACAGAGCTGAAGAATACAATAATTGAACTGAAAAATACACTAGAGAGGTTCAACAGTACACTGGATGAAGTATAAGTGCAGGCAGATTAGTGAACTGGAAGTTAAAGCACTAGAACTCATCCAGAGTAGAAAAAAAGAAAAAATAATGAGAAAAAAATGAAGATATAGGACTTTTGGGACATCAAACACAATAAAACATTATAGAGAAGAGAGAGAAAAAGAGGCAGATAACTTATTTAAGAGACAGTGGCTGAAAACTTCCTTAACCTGGGGAAGGAAACAGACACCCAGGTCCAGGAACCCCAGAGAGTGTCAGATGAGGTGAACCTAAAGAGAGCTGCATCAAGACATATTAAAATGTCAAAAGTTAAAGATACAGAGAGAATCTTAAAAGCAGCAAGAGAAAAACAAATTATGTGCAAGGGAAACCCCACAAGGCTATCAGCAGATTTCTCAGCAGAAATTTTGCAGGCCAGAAGAGAGTGGCACAATATACACTAAGTGCTAAAAAGGAAAAACTTCTAACCAACAATACTATACCTGGCAAGATTATCACTCAGATTTGAAAGTTCCAGACAAGCAAAAGCTAAAGGAGTTCATCACTACTAAATCAGCCTTACAAAAAATATTAAAGAGATTTCTTTAAGTTGAAAAGAAATGGCACTATTTAACAACAAGAACACTTATGAAAGTAAAAATCTCATTGGTAAATGTAAATATATAGTAAAGCTAGTGAAGTAATCAAATATGAAGCTACTAAGAAGTTTAAAGGCAAAAGTAGTAAAGTTAACAAAAACTACAATATTTAGTTAAGAGATAAAAATAAAAAGATGTAAAAAGTGACATCAAGAACAAAAGACATGGGGTTGGGATGTGAAAATATAGTTTTGGAGTGTGTTCAAATTTAAGTTCCTTTCAACCTAAACTAGACTGTTATATACATAGATTGATATATGTGGACCTCACAGTAACAACAAAGCAAAAACTTACAGTAAATACACAAAAGCAAATGAGAAAGGAATCTAAACATAATACTAAAGAAAGTCATCAAACCACAAGAAAAGAAAGAGAAAAGGAAACAAACAGAGAAAAACTACAAAACAGCCAGACTAGTTAACTAAATGGCATTAGGTACATACCTATCAATAATTAAATATAAATGGACTAAACTCTCCAAACAAAATACATAGTGTGTCTGAATGGATTAAAAACAAGACCCACATATATGCTTCCTACAACAGACTCAATTTAGATGTAAGGACACACACAGACTGAAAGTGAAGGGATGGAAAACAATATTCCATGTAAATGGAAACCAAAAGAACACTGAGATAGCTATACTCATATCAAACAAAGTAGAGTTTGAAACAAAGACTGTAATAAAAGAAAGATTGGCACTACAAAATGATAAATGGGGTCAATACAGCAAGAAGACATAAAATTTATAAATATAGATATACCCAATATAAGAGCACCAAAATATATAAAGCAAATATTAACAGACCTAAAGGGAGAAAATGACAGCAATACAGTAATATTAGAAGACTTTAACACTCAACTTACATCAATGGATAGATTATTCAGACAGAAAGTCAATAAGGAAACAATGGCCTTAAACAACACATTAGACCAGATAGACTTAACATATACAGAGAAAATTTTATCCAAAAGCAGCAGAATACACATTCTTCTCAAGTGTGCATCATGTTGCAACAACACAGATGGACCTTGAAGGAATTATGTTAAGTGAAATAAGTCAGATACAGAAAGACAAATACTGCAGAATTTCACTCATATGTGGGACCTAAAAACAAAGCAAACAAAACAAAACCCAGACTCATGGATACAGAGAATAAATTGGTGGTTGCTAGAGGGGAAAGGAATTGGTGGGGGCTGTGGGATGGGTTAAAGGGATTAAGAAGTATAAATAAAATAATATATATATTATTATATATATTATTATATATAATATATCAAATATAATAATATATTATATATTATATATAAATATATAATAATATATATATTAAAAATAAAATAAATATGCCATGGGGATGTAATGTACAGTATAGAAAATATAGTCAATAACATTGCATTAACTTTGTAAGGTGGCAGATAGAAACTAGACTTATTGTGGTGACCATTTCACAACAGATACAAATGTCAAATTATTATGTTGTATACTTGAACTCATATAATATTTTATGTTAATTATATCTCAATAATTAAACAAATACTGTGAGCAGGTAATTTAGTTCAAATAATGAAGCTTCTCGCTCGCTTCGGCAGCACATATACAAATAATGAAGCTTCTCTTAATACACAAGAAGTACAAACACATACACACATACACACACACAAATCTATCATGTTCTAAATTGTTTACTGATAACTGTGAAACATGCATGCTCTTATATAAGTTTTAAAGTACCACAGGGAGTTTATAAAAATCTTGAATTATTTGTTTGCTTTCAAAATCAGATGTTTTGTGCCAGATCATGTGATATGTTTCCATTTTAGATCCCACACCAAAATTGCAAAGAGAATCATGTTACCTCATCCAGAAAATTCTGGTTTTTAATTTCAAGAAAGCTGAGAAGCACGTAATTAGCCAACTAACATGAACAGAGAGACATGATGGTTGAATGCAACAGATGATACTGGATTCAGTCCTGGATTGCAAAATAATTGCTATAAATTATGTGATAGGGACAATTTGCATAGCTTGTATATGGACTGTAAATTTGATAATATTATATCATTTTGAAATTTCCTAACATTGATCATTGTGGTATGGTTATACAATAGAACCTCCTAGAACTTAGAAGATGTACAGTGAACTATTTAGGAATAAAGGATCATGATATTTGCAACTTACTCTCAAATAATGTGTTAGAGAGCTCCAGAGAAACTGAATGTTTTGTACACATTCACACATACACACACACACAGAGGAAGAAATTTATTATACAGAACTGGCTCACACCATCACACCATTATGGAGGCTAAGAAGTCCCATAATCTGCTGTCTGCAAGTTGGAGACCCAAGAAACCTGTTAGTGTTATTATAGCCTAAGTCTGAAGTTTTGTAAACCAGAGGAGCCAGTAATGTAAATTCTAGTCCAAGGGCAGGAGAATAATCAATGTCTCAGCTCAAGTAGGCAGGCAAGAAGCAAAAAAGGATGAATTCCTCCTTCCTCTGCCTTTTTGTTCTATTCAAACCCTCAACAGATTGTATGGTGGCCACCCACATTTGGGAGAGCAGTCTACTGAGTCCACCAATTGAACAGCTAATCTCACCTGGAAACACCTTCACAGATACACTGGGAAATAATGTTTAATCTGGCACTCCTTGGCCTAGTCAAATTGACACATAAAATTAACCATCACAAATGGTTAGCAAAAGTAATAATTATTTTACTATTTATTATTGTTGTTATTATATGTGATAGAAATTATAGTATATGTAGTGAATAGCGTGGTGCTTCACCCAGGCCCTGTCTTCGGAATCAAGGCATCCCTCCCCCAGCTGCCCGGAATATGAGTTGCCAATTCATACAGCTGTGTAAATCACTGGAAATTATACTTAGCAGCAGGCAAATGCCTTGTCCAAGATTAGACACTTCTCAGGAAGCATCACTTGGCCAATGACTGGTTAACGTGGTGATAAAAATGGCCTAGCCTCCCTCCCTCAATTTATGACAATGTTGAAGGCCCATCCAGCTCCACAACCCTTTATAGTATCACCTGAAATTTTGGCTGCAATGGCATTGTGGGTCACTTTGTCCCTCTACCTGGGCTTTCCCACTCTACTTCCTTGTTGAAGCATCTTCCTAACAGGGATATCTCTCCCAATGCATGCCCTAACAAATCTTGTGCCCATAATTATCATTATAGTCTGCCTCCTGGGAACTATCTCTAAGACAATTAGTACCAATATGGTCGTAGGAAGCAAACTCTAAGCAGGGATTGTAGGGATATGTTACTTGTTATTCTGCAGGCAAATGGATACAAACACTACTCGTAGGTAGAATACGGTTATTATGGTTATCCCTTGACATGCTGTAAAAGTATAATTGTTAAAATCTTCACCGATGATGGACATAAATCGTGTACTGGTATTCTATCTGACAGGTAGACTATCCCTGCTGCTTAAGAGATGTGAAGAAAATTTTCTATAAATATTATGGAATTGAGTGGCTGCTGTTATGCCCTGGAAAAGAGACAATAATAGGCTTAGAGAGACTAATCACCAATTCAAGGAAAAATATGAAAATCAGAGGATATATTTGACAGTATTTAAGGATATCTTAATTGATTGTAGACAAAGAACAGATAGAACAGAGGACCAGACTCTGGACTTAATTCTATGAGTCATGGAGCTTCAAAGGTTGAATTCTCAGCATCAGCAGGTTTGTGATACCAAGATCATGACCCTGAAAGGAAAGATGGGAATACCAAGTGAACCTACAAAAAGAAATGAGTGCACCCCGTCTCTTAATTTAAGACTATGCAAAAACCTCAAATGCTTGCCTTCCAAAGGCACTCCCCTCGCCATGTCCTTTCCTGGAAACCATGATATAACAAGAGTCAAATTCCAACATAACTTATCTAGAAATGTGCTTGGTTTGTGAAGAGGAAAGAAAGTAAATATATGTTGAAGGAGCTGGCTGATATATACTGGAAAGAGCAAGAAGAATGTGTATGGACTACATGCTGAGGGTTTTAGATTAAGGGGGCAGAGCATAAGATTTGTTAAGGCACAGTCTGTAGATATCTAAACTCTCTCTCATGATACAGGATTTCAACAGCCTAGCAAGGACTCCTAGTGAAGGTATTAACATGCTGCAGATGGCTTTTGGAATCTTGGAAGGGAAGGAACACAATAAACAAAGTAGAAATTCCTGAAATGCTGTGACAGACCGTGGGGCAAGAGAGCAAAAGGTTCAGGGAAGTGGGCATGCTAGATGAATATCCTGATGCTGGAAAAAGCCACCAGATGACTAGGTTCTAAGGGAAAGCCTGGCGTATAATCCATTTACCAAAGAGATAAAGAATGTACCAGTATGAGGGGCAAAACCACTGCTGAGAAGTTCAGTATTGGCTATCCTCTGTAAGGCAGGGATGACAGCAGAAGATTCTGTTACAAAACTAGGCCCCTGATAATAATGGTGAAAGTAGGAATCCGAGATATCAGAGGCCAGGTTGAGGTTCTTATCTGTCACACTTAGGCACAATTACAGCAATGAATAACAAAGTCAAACTGGCTGCCAAAAAACCTAAGGAAATATTTAATAGACTATGACATTCTTAGTGTGAAGATACATAGACAGCCAACAAGATTATTGGTAAATACACACAATCAAAAGAAATCCAAGATGGGTTATCAGGAGGTTGAGAACAATGGCCCTTTCAAAAAGCCATAGTCCCTTGCAGCTTCTGGAGTTGAACCAGTTGTGGCTTTACTCACAAACTATACAGTAGGGTGGCAAATAGTCCTAGTTGAAAAAACTTGAAGGCAATCATTATGGTTGAGTAACTTGTTTGTTCCACAATTCTATGTATTGCCGTTCACTTAAGAGTCCTTATGAATGACATCTGGATTTTCATAAAACCCAACTTGCATAATTACATGTGGTGGCCTTGTAAGTCAAGACACAGTTTGGCATGTTTTAGAAATGGCAACTAAAATTATAAATGGAATGAAGGTGTTTTCCTGAAGAGAAAAGGCAAAAATCAGCTCTAGAAAGCTGACATCTGAGAATGATTTGATCTAGAAAATCACTACAGTCTTGATTAGAATAACAAAACTGACATTAGACACCAAATTTCAGAACATTTAGAAATAGAAGTTAAACCATGAAGATAAATGGACATTCACTTAAGACAAATACAGAGTTGGTAGGATCAACGAAAATTAATATACATGCCCAATGGAATTATTATGAAAGATTTAGCCATTTTTCTACCTTTCACTACATTGTATATTGTATATTGTATATTCACTCCCACACTCTGGTCTTTGAAGTCTATACAATTCTTGTATTCATTACAGATTTCAAATAATAAAAGAGAATAAAGCTACTGAAGGTTACCTCATTTAATATCCTCAATAGTATTGTAGACCATAAGTTATGGAAAGAGCATTTACAAGTCCAGGAATGAAGAAGATCACACTTGAGATGGATTTTGACCTTACTGGATTAGAATGATTTAAACTGTTAGAAAAATAAGGGTGTAGGGAATTATACACATAGAGAAATAAAAAAAACACCATAAATTACCATAGTTTTGACAAATAAAATATATTTAATTGTTATGTTTACAACAAGGTGGGGGTGGTGGGAAATGCCAACAGCATGTTGATTTAAATGCTGCTATTTCCTTTTATTTTTCTAGATGTTCAACTACTCCTTAATTCTGTTAAAGGACACATAAAACAAATGCTTTAATAAATGTTTTGATTATACACAGGTAAATCAGAGATGATGTTTTGTATGTGATAACAATGAGTTGTCAGGTAAACCTTATTAATTATGTTGAAGACTCTACTTTGTGACCATTTTTGTATACTCAGTGAAATGCTGGAGGTTGAACCAAGAACCAAAAGTAGTAACTGGTGAAATAAATCACCCTAACTGCCCAAGCCAATAGACTGAGTTAACACAGTTAACTTCTCTCTCAAAGATTTGAGAGATTCTGGATGGAGAGGATAGAAAAATCTAGGAAGACCCCAGAATCAGGAGCTGGCAAGAATCTAAGAATCCTTGGATATTGTTCTCTAAAAGAGAGTCATAAGGGTGAAAATGATTATATACCATATCTTTCAGAAAGGAGCAAGGTTCAAAAAGGAGTGTCCCTTGAGAAGAACAGAAGTTTCTTTAATTCCACTCATGGAAATAAATCTAAGTTTAGTGCAGTCTGTAAAAAAGAAGAGGATATATTTAATAATAGAGACAAGTGAATCAGTCCTCCCATCTGGTCAAAAACACCCTTCTCCTGGTCACTCAAACCCTGTAAGAGATGTAACATATATTATGCAGATAGAGATACTTGTAACTACGGTTATCAGTTCCAGGTGGAAATCATCCAGTTAAAACCTACCAGCACTGTGCATTTATTTGGAAATTAAGATATAGAGGCTCCTATGTTGGGTAAAATATTTCATTTATACAATATTAGACAAATAGTCTCTAGTGAAGATCCAGGCAACAAAGAGTCTGCTATTCTGCACAGTAATCTGTAGCGGCTCTCAAATATGTTGTGCACAAGAATAACATGGATAATTTGTCAGAAATACTGACAACCTAGAATTTTGATTCATTACATAGGGACTGAGACCAGTTAACTGATCTAAAAAAAAGAAAAACTATTTTGATGATTCAAATTGATGTCAAAATTTAAGAAAATTTTCCAAATAAAATTTTGTCTTCATTATTTGCAAAGTAAACTTTTCTGAGGCCCTTGAAGGCATCTTTCCCTTTTGAAAACTAAATGACTTTTTCTGCCTTTGGTTCCCTCTAAAATTAGGACTGAAGTCTGATCCTTCATGTGGAAGAAACAAGATGGCTTCTACAGTATTGTGTCACATCTAAAGCTAAGGATAGAGAGATTTATTTAGGAAATGTGTGGGGTTCCTTGGCCAATGCACTTGGGAAGCAGTCATGCCTTACATAGTCTTAAGTTGGCTCTGTTGTTGTTGATGGCGACAGTGTTGATATCTTCAAGGTTTCAGTAAGGTTTCACAGACTGCTAAATTTTACAGCTCTGCTTTGGGAAACAAAGGTCTGGACATCTGCCCATGGATGGAGAAAAGCATGTGTCCATAGGAGAGGAGCAATAATAGACAAGGGAAAATCAGTATCAAGGCAAGAAGTGATTCTGCAATATAGAGAAGTAGGAATCCAAAAAGTAACAATCCAAAATCAGGACTTCTTTGTGGAACATGCAAGAATAACTTTAGAACTCCTAGAATAATACTGCAAAAAGAATCTGGTAAATGTCTGAAATTCCAAAGTCAAGTGGCATGAGGGCTCACATTAGCATATGGGCATTCTATGTATCTGTGTTTCTAGAAGGCTGGGGAAGTCAGAAAAAGATTCATGACATTTGTATTGATTTGAGGTAACGTTAATCAGGGAAGTGGAAGATAAATTGTGTTAAGAAGTATAATAAAAGTGTCACAACTTCAGTTTAGGTTATCATAAATCCCCCCCAAAAAGCAGAATTTGAACTTTTAAAAAATGCATTTGCAGTTTGGGATCACTATATAGATATGACCTTACATTCCCTCAACCTAGCCATTGGTGACATAACAACAACAGCTTCAAAGTTTGAGTGGTGACAATCCAGATCAATGATAGGTGCAAGAGTATGGCAATATGTGGTTTAATTTCTACTGCTAATTCTTTTTCCAAACCGGAAGTATACATTCTCTCCCTCTATTGTAATGTTGACATGGGCCTTTCCCATAGGTCATTGAAAGAAAATATTTTTCCTTTCAGAGAGGTCCTTCTTGAATAAATAGCTTCAGGAAGGACACAAAAAAATTGTGAGTAGAGAAGAGAAAAATATTTAGCCAGCCAGATCAAGCCAAATTAATATTTAAATTAACAGGAGGAAGGGGACGAAGATGGCAGAGTAAGAGGACCCTAAGCTCACCTTGTCCCATAGATACAACTAGATAACACTCACAGCAGGGTAAATAACACAGAAGATGACCCAGAGTCTGGCAGAACAAACTCCACAACTAAAGGTAGAGAAAAGGCCACATTGAAGAGGGTAGGGAGGGCAGAGATGAGGTGGGGAACTAAATGGACCACAGCCATCAATGGGCAGGAGGGAGCCACAAACAGAAAGGGAGAGAAACAGATTATCGCATGGAGGAGTCCACACGATTTAGGACGATGAATCCCTAAAACACTTGACTTTGAAAACTAGAGGGGCTGAGTTTCATGAGTTCTTATAAACAGCAAGACTTAAACCCTGGAATCTTAAAAATCAAAGCTGAGTCCCAACCCTTAAAGAGACAGCACTACAAACAGCTTACAAAGATACAGCATAGAAGCAAGAGTTCTAAAAACATCTAGGGCACATGGGAGGGAGAGTTATCTACACATCTCACGGCATGTCCCATAGGGGCAGTGTTCACTGAGGGACTTCTCCAGGAACAAAGGAGCCAGCAGGCACCATCTTCCTCCCCCACCCCCAACATAAACACATAGCCACCCGTGGGAAATAGTGTAGTGCCCACATTCACTCTACCTAACTTAATTATACCAAGCGCCACGACTCTGGGCTTTTGTGGACCTGCCCTTCCTAGTCACCCTTGCCTCAGTCCCTGTACTCTGGGTTCTCTCCCCCAGAACACTGCCACAAATCTTGTCAACACCACACCTGCCAACCCACACATTATCTGAGGTGCATCTTGTTAAAGTTGCGTGCCCTGCCCACACAGCCAAGGTCCTAGCAGTGGTGTCAGAAGGTCTCATTTTGCAATCAGACCAGTGCATCTTATTAAAACTGCACAGTGAGGGGTCAAACCTTGCCCACAACAGGGAAAGAGAGCCTCTGAAGATTACAGGACTGAAGGAAAAAGCAGCCAGGACACAACAGCAGGGGGCACATAACACACATGAGAGACACCCCTGAAGTGATAGGCTCTTGGTGAACAGGGGGCATTGCACTGCAGGGCACTACAGGACTTCTTCTTTATAAACCACTACTTTCAAGAGCAGAGGACATAGCTGACTTTCCTCACACACAGAAACAGACACAAAAATTTAGACAAAATGAGGAGACAGAGGAATGTGTCCCAAATGAAAGAACAAGACAAAACCATAGCAGGAGACCAAAGTGAAACAGATATATGTAATATGCCTGATAACAATTCAAAGTAATGGTCATAAAGATACTGGGCTTGAGAAAAGAGTGGAGAACATCAGTGAGACCCCTTCAAAGAGATAGAAAACATAAAAAAGAACCAATCACAGATGAATAACACAATAAATGTAATTAAAAATACACTAGATGGAATAAATAGAAGGCTAGAGGAAGCAGATAAATGAATTAGTGACCTGAAGGACAGTGTATTGGAAAGTAATCAAGCTGAGAAGTGAGAGAAAAAAAAATTATGCAAAATGAGAAAAGACTTAGGGAACTCAGCAACTCCATCAAGTGTAGTAACATTCATAGTATAGGAATCCCAGAAGGGGAAGAGAGAGAAAAGGGGGCAGAAAACTTATTTGAAAAAATAATAGCTGAAAACTTCCTTAATCTGGGGGAAGGAAACAGATATCCAGATCCAGGAGGCACAGACAGCCCCCAACAAAATCAACCCAAGGAGGTCCACACCAACGCACATTAATTAAAATGGCAAAAAGTAGTGATAAAGACAAAATTTTAAAATCAGCAAGAAAAAAGAAGACAGTTACATATAAGGAAATCCCCATAAGGCTATCAGCAGATTTTTTTTAGTGGAAACTTTGCAGGCCAAAAAGGGAATGGCATGATACATTCAAAGAGCTGAAAGGAAAAAATCTACAGCCAAGAATACTCTATCCAGCAAGGATATCATTCAGAATAGGAGAGATAGAGTTTCCCAGACAAAAAGAAGCTAAAGGAGTTCATGACCACTAATTCAGCCCTACAGGAAATGTTAAAGAGGACTCTTTGAGGGGAAAGGAAAGACCATAAATAAGAGTAAGAAAAGTAGGAAGCACAAAAGCCTAAAAATAAGTCTATCTATAAAAATAAGTCAAGGGACTCACAACATAAAAGTATGTAAATTATGACACCATATGCCAAAAACATGGTGGGAAAAGGAATATAGAATGGGCTCAAATGTAAGCAACCATCAACTTAATATAGACTGCTATAAGCAGAAGATGTTATATACAAACCTAAAGGTACCACCAATCAAAAACCAGTAATAGGCAAAAAATAAAGAGAAAGGAATCCAAGTATATCACTAAAGAAAGCCAGCAAACTGAGAGAGAAGAGCAAGAGAAGAAAGGATCAGAGAAGAACTACAAAAACAACCACAAAACAAGTAAGAAAATGGCAATAAATAGATAGTTATGAATAATTACTTTGAATGTAAATGGAACTAAATGCTCCACTCAAAAGACATAGGGTAACAGAATGGATTAAAAAAAAGACCCATGTCTATGTTCCCTACAGTGGACACATTTCAGACCTAAAGACACCTGCAGACTGAAAGTGAAGGGATGGAGAAACATTAATCATGTAAATGGATGTCCAAAGAAAGCTGAGGTAGCAATACTTATATCAGACAAAGCAGACTTCAAAACAAAGACTGTACCAAGAGACAAAGGACTCAATAATAATAAAGAAGGCAATCTAACAAGAAGATATAACAACTGTAAATATTTATGCACCCAACATGGGAGCACCCAAATACATAAAACTAATAATAATAAAAAACCAAAGGAGCTAATCGATAGTAATGCAATAATGGTAGGGAACTACACCCCACTTATATCAATGAACAGATCATCCAAATAGAAAATTAACAAGGAAACAGTGATGTTTAATGACACACTAGACCAGACCAGATAGATATAAAAGATATATTTGAACATTCCATCCTAAAAGAGCAGAATACACATTCTTTTCAAGTGCATACAGAACATTCTCCAGAATAGATCATAAATTAAGCCACAAAACAAGTCTCCACAAATTCAAAATGATTGCAGTCATACCATGCATCTTTACTGACCATAACACTATGAAAGTAAAAATCAACAGCAAGAAAAAATCTGTAAAGAGCCCAAATACATGGAGGTTAAACAACATGCTACTAAAAAATGAATGGGTCAACCAAGAAATCAAGAAATCAAAAATTACATGGAGAGAAATGAAAATCAAAACACAATGGTACAAAATCTCTGGAATGCAGCAGAAGTGGTTCTGAGAGGGAAGTTTAGAGCAAAACAGGCCTATCTCAAGAAGCAATAAAAATCTCAGATAAACAACTTAACCTAGAAAAAGAAGAACAAATGAAACCCAAACCAGCAGAAAGAAGAAAATAATAAAGATTAGAGCAGAAATAAAGAATATAGAAACTAGAAAACAATAAAAACAGATCAATGAAATCAAAAGCTGATTCTTTGAAAAGATCAAAAAATTGACAAACTTCTAGCCAGATTCATCAAAAAAAGAGGAGAGAGAGAGAGAGAGAGAGAGAGGACTCAAACAAAATCAGAAATGAAATAGGAGAAATAACAATTGATACCACAGAAATACAAAGGATTGTAAGAGAACATTATGAAAAATTATATGCCAAAAAAATTGGACAATCTAGAAGAAATGGATAAAGTCTTAGAAACATATAATCTCCCAAACTGAATCAGGAAGAAATAGAAACTTTGAACAGACTGATTACCAGCAATGAAATTGAATCCATTATCAAAAAAAATCCCAACAAAAAGACAAAAAGAAGTCCAGGACCAGATGGCTTCACAGGCAAATTCTACCAAGCATTTAAAGAAGAGTTAATACCTATTATTCTCAAACTATTCCAAAAAATAGAAGAGAAAGGAAAACTTCCAAATTCATTCTCTAAGGCCAGCATTACCCTGATACCAAAACCATATAAAGACACCACTAAAAAAGAGAACTACAGGCCAATATCTCTGATGAATATAGATGCAAAAATCCTCAATAAAATATTGACAAACCAAATCCAACAATATATTAAAAAAATCATTCACCTTGATCGAGTGGGATTTATTTCAGGCATGCAAGGGTAGTTCAATATTCACAAATCAATCAACATGATGCATCACATTAATAAGAGAAAGGATAGAAGCATATGAAAATAGCTGCATGCTTTAGTCATTGAAACTAGGCTGTGCACCAGATGATATATGGAATTGTTGAATCAGCCACAAACATCTACAGCCATACCACCCTGAATGCACCTGATTCTGTAATTCTTGAATCACTAACTATATTGTACACCCGAAACTAATATAACTCTGTATGCTAGCTAAATGAAATTAAAATATTTTTTTAATAAAAGGCTGTAAGATCATTTCAATAGATGCAGAAAAAGCATTTGACAAAGTACAACATCCATTCATGATAAAAACCCTGAACAAAGTAGGTTTAGAGGGAACATACCTCAACATAATAAAGGCATTATATAAAAAATCCACAGCTAATATCATCCTCAATGGGGAAAAACTGAGAGCTTTTCCCCTAAGGTCAGGAACAAGATGTCCATTCTCACGACTTTCATTCAACATAATACTGGAAGTCCTAGGCACAGCAATCAGACAACAGAAAGAAATTTAAAAAATTGGTAAAGAAGAAGTAAAACTAATGATGTAACATATGGTGATTAACATAACATAATAAAATAAAATTTAAAAAAAGAAGTAAAACTTTCAGTATTACAGATGACACTTCATACTGAAAATCCTGAAGACTCCAGCAAAAAAACAACTAGTACTGATAAATGAGTTCAGTAGAATTGGAGGGTACAATTTCAATATACAGAAATCTGTTGCATATACACTGTACAGTAAGAATGAAGCAGCAGAAAGAGAAAGTAAGAAAACAATCCAATTCACAACTGCACCAAAAATAATAAAATACCTAGGAATAAACTTAAAAAGGTAAAAGGTTTATACTCTGAAAAATGTAAAACACTGATAAAAGAAATTGAAAATGGCACAAAGAAATGGAAAAGTATTCCATGCTCATGGACTGGAAGAATGAATATTATTAAAATGTCTGTACTATCCAAAGCAATCTACAGATTTAATGCAATCTCTATCAGAATACCAACAGCATTTTTCAGAGAACTAGAACAAACAATCCTGAAATTTGTACAGAACCAGAAAAGACCCTGAATAGCCAAAGCAATCTTGAAAAAGCAAAGCAAAGCTAGAGGCATCACAATTCTGGACTTCAAATTATATTACAAAGCTGTAGTGATCAAAACAGTATGGTACTGGCACAAAAATAGACACATAGATCAATGGAACAGAATAGAAAGCCCAGAAATAAACCCACAATTACATGGTTAATTAATCTTTGATAAAGGAGGCAAGAATATCCAATGGAAAAAAGTCTCTAGCTATGTGTGAAAGAATGAAACTGGACCACTTTCCTTACACCATACATAAAAAGAAATCCAAAATGGATTAAAGAACTAAATGTGATAACTGAAACTATAAAAAATCCTAGAAGAGAGGACAGGCAGTAATTTTCTGATAATTTCCTAGGAAGCAACATCTTTCTAGATATGTCTCTTGAGGCAAGGGAAACAAAAGCAAAGATAAACTATTAGGACTACATCAAATAAAAAGCTTCTGCACAGCAAAGGAAACAACCAACAGAACTAAAAGACAATGTACTGAATGGGAGGAGATATTTGCAAATGACATATCTTATAAAGGGTTAGTATCCAAAATATATAAAGAAATTATACAACTCAACACCATAAAAATAAATAATTCAATTTAACAACATACAGAGGACATGAACAGACATTTCTCCAAAGAAGATATCCAGATGCCACGAGGAGGATGCACAGTGTTCTCTTCTGAGCATGAAGACGGCTTTCGGTATTGCCTTTGTAACTGCCGATTGTCATTGATGATCGTTCTACTTTTCCTTTGGGGGAGTTGGAGAGAATGCAGTCTGAGTGGTTTCATGTTAAAAAACAAAAAAGAAGAAGACATCCAGATGGTCAACAGACACATGAAAAATGCTCAACATCACTCATCATCAGAGAAATGCAAATCAAAACTACAATGAGATATCACTTCACACTTGTCAGAATGGCTAAAATAAAAAACTGAAGAAACAACAAGTGTTGGTAAGGATATGGAGAAAAAGTTACCCTCATGCACTGTTGGTGGCAATACAAACTGGTGTACCCCCTTGGAAGATAGTATGGAGGTTCTTCAAAAAATTAAAAATAGAACCATCCTATGATGCAGTTATTGCACTATTGGGTATTTACCCAAAGAACACAAAAACACAAATTCGAAGGGATATATGCACCCCTATGTTTATTGCAGCCTGGTTTACAGTAGTCAAACTATGGAAGTAGCCCAAGTGTCCATCGATAGATGAATGGATAGAGAAGATGTGGTGTATATACACAACAGAATATTATTCAGCCATAAAAAGAATGAAATCTTGTCATTTGCAACAACATGGATGGATGAGAGTATAATGTTAAGAGAAACAACCAGTCAGAGGAAGACAAGTATATGATTTCACTCACAAGTGGAATAAGAAACAATACAGCAGGGTGCCTGGGTGGCTCAGTTGGTTGGCTGTCTGCCTTTGGCTCAAGTCATGATCCTGTGGTCCTGGGATTGAGCCCCACGTGGGGCTTCTTGCTTGATGGGGAGTCTGCTTCTCCCTCTGCCCCTCACCCCACTCTCGTGCTCTCTTTCAAATAAATAAATAAAATCTTTTTTTTTTTAAGGAACAATACAGCAAACAAAAGGGGAAAAAAGAAACAAACCAAAAACCAGACTTTTTTTTAAAGATTTTATTTATTTATTTGAGAGAGAGAGAGAGAGAGTGCGCATGAATTCAGGGAGGGGCCGAGGGAGAGGGAGAAGCACACTCCCTCTTGAGCAGGGTGCCGGATGCGGGGCTCGATCCCAGGACCCTGGGATCATGACCTGAGCCGAAGGCAAACACTTAACCAGCTGAGCCACCCAGGTGACCCCTAAAAATACTCTTAACTATAGACAACAGTTATCAGAGGGGAGGCAGGTAGGGGATGGGGGATTAAGAATAAGAGTAAATTTATCTTGATGAGCATTGTGTAATATATGGAACTGTTGAATCACTATATTGTATACCTGAAACTAATATAACACTATATTATTAACTATACTGGAATTAAAATTTAAAAATATTTAAATGAACAGACTCTTCAACATTTGCACTTGGATATCTAACAGGCATCTTGCAGTCTACAAGTCCAAAGTGTAATTCTTGATCCTCCTCCTTTAAAACTGCTCTTCTCATAACCCTCCCATATCAGTTAATGGCAATTTCATGCTAAGTTATTCAGCTCTAAAATCTTGGAAGTCATCCTTGACCCTTCTTTTTTTATACTATTGTTTCAAATCTGTCAGAAAACCTTGTCACCATTCCTGACCTGAGCCACCATCATCGTTCTGTATTATTCCAATTGCTTCCCAATGTGCACATACATATGTATGTTTTCAAATCATTCAACCAATACCAATGATAATACATATTTTCCATATTGTAAAACAATTTAAACTACCAACTAATTGTCTACTCTTTCATGCAATATTCAAATTTTTTGTATTTCCCTAAGATGTTCTGTTCTATTTCATCTAATACAGATATTTAAATTTTATGTAATCACAAAGATTTTAGACTATGTAGAGCCTGAGTCTCTACATAGTGCTCTTTTCCTAGACAATTACAATATTGTAATTGTATAATACTACATAAAATTCAAGAATAAGGATTTAAATATTATTTTTCCTTCCACTTTTTCTTCTAACCATCTACTCTGACTCTCAATACATAGTTATACTACTAAAACTTTAAGCACAAATTACCTCACTAGTAAAAACCTACCTGTAGCTTGTCATCTCACTCAGGTTAAGAATAAATCTTTGCAAGGGTTTTATAAGATACTCAGCATTTAGATCGTATATGTCCTTGATCTCATTTCCAATGGCTCTCGCCTTACTTTCCTTTCTTCAACCACAGTGGTCTTTTTTGCTGAACTCAGTCAACTAGGGATGTTCTCGCCTCTGGGCTTTTGTAATTTTAATTTCCTCTGACAAGAACTCTCTTCCATTAGTTATAAAATAGTTTGCTTCTTTATTTCCATTAAGTTTTGCTGAAATGCCACCTTCTCAGGGAAGTTTCTCTGATCACTCTATTCTAAATTCAATGCCTCCTCTATTCCTGTTTTCTTTTTCACTGCAACACTTATTATAATAACACATTATGTATTTTATTTATATATTTTTACCATCTACCCTGTAGTGTAAATCCCTGATGGATTTCTTTTGTTTATTGCAGAAACTCTATAACTTAATTGCTCCTGACATATATGTGTTGCTCAGTAAGTATTTCTTGATAAACTCAATGAATTAATTGAACCTTGAGCAATATTTTTCTGTATAGCACTGTCATAATTACTGTAAAAGTCTTAAGAAAGAGTCCAATAGAATTGAAAATGGGATATTACCAAGTCATGTTCTGTCTCTTTTATATTTGCTATTGGGTGAATCTAGGATGTGTATGTGATTGATTCTTTATTAACTGGAAACCAAATTCCTGCTGCCGATTTCTTTTGGAAAGTAAACCTTATGAAGATGTATTATCAATTTTCTTTCCTGTTTAGAAGTTTCTTTATCTTATTACATAAAATTGTACAAATTGAAGCTGTTAAGAAATTTATAGAGCCGTCTGGTCTGGTTTGAAGCAGTTTTCCCTCATCACTCCTTGACTCTTGTTCCACCGTTTAACTCACAAGGCAAATTGAACAGAAGAGCAGATGGAGTTACAACCTGTAGATGTTTCATTAGTGTCTTCATTATTCAGAGGCACTCATTTATAATACTCCAGACTGAGTCCTTTCTATGATGCATAGAAGATGGTTGGCTAAATCTGATAAGTTAATATACTCAAATCTTGTAATTTACCTCTGAATTTCTTTTTTGCCCTTCAAATAGAGTATTTTGTATATTTTAGTTCTTGATATAAAGACAAGAGGATAACAGTGGGCAAGACAAAACTGTTTGCCTTCTATACGACAATATGAAATTCTCCAGGTTTCAGTATTACAGAAATGTTATGCATATTATTCCATAACATCATTATGGCATCAAGCCATTGACTGGAAATTTGCATTTGTTCATGCTTAAAAATTGCTGTTGCACAGACAATCCTACTCCCCTACCTGACTATTTGCAGTTATTTTCCATAATTCTGTGTTTACATATTCATTTTGATGTTTCATTGTTTTAAATGTACACATTATACATTAACATTTAGACTATTCACCTGACTTCTATAAAACAAAAATAGCTTTTTAAAAAAAGATTTTATTTATTTAATTTACAGAGAGAGAGAGAGAGAGCACAAGCAGGGGGAGCAGCAGGCAGAGGGAGAGGGGCCTGAGCAGAGAGCCCCCAACATAGGGCTCCATCCCAGGGCCCTGGGATCATGACCTGAACCAAAGGCAGACACTTAACCAACTGAGCCACCCAGGCACACCAAAACAAAAATAGCTTTTATTTTTTTATTTTTTGTCAAAGATTTTATTTATTTATTTTAGATAGAGAGAGAGTGAGAGAGAGAGCATAAGTGGGGCGGGGGGGAAGAGGCAGAGGGAGAGGGAGAAGCAGGCTCCCCACTGAGCAGGAAGCCCCAGTGAAGGGCTTGATCCCAGGACTCTGAGCTGAAAGCAGCCGCTTAACCAACTGAGCCCCCCAGGTGCCCCCCAAAATAGCTTTCAAAAGAACAACAGGACAGATGTTATTTCATTTTTTCTATTATGTTAAGTCACCACTGTATAGTACATCATTAGTTTTTGATGTGGTGTTCAATGGTTCATTAACTGCATAAAAAACCCAGTGCTCACTACTGGGTATTTACCCCAAAGATACAAATGTAGTGATCCGAAGGGGTATGTGCACCCCGATGTTTATAGCAATGTCCACAATAGCCAAACTATGGAAAGAGCCAATATGTCCATTAACAGATGAATGGATAAAGAAGATGTGATACACACACACACACACACACACACAATGGAATATTATGCAGCCATCAAAAGGAATGAAATCTTATCATTTGCAATGACGTGGACGGAACTGGAGGGTATTATGCTGAGTGAAATAAGTCAATCAGAGAAACACATGTATCATATGATCTCACTGATATGAGGAATTCTTAATCTCAGGAAACAAACAGGTCTGCTGGAGTGGTAGGGGGTGGGAGGGATGGGGTGGCTGGGTGATAGACATTGGGGAGGGTATGTGCTATGGTGAGCACCGTGAATTGTGTAAGACTGATGAATCACAGAAAAATAATACATTATATGCAAAAAAAAAGAAGATAGTGGGAAGGGAAAAATGAAGGGAGGGGAAATGGAGGGGGAGACGAACCATGAGAGACTATGGATGCTGAGAAACAAACTAAGGGTTCTAGAAGGGAGGGGGTGGGGGGATGGGTTAGCCTGGTGATGGGTATTAAAGAGGGCATGTATTGAATGGAGCGCTGGGTGTTATATGCAAACAATGAATCATGGAACACTACATCAAAAACTAATGATGTAATGTATGGTGATTAACATAACATAATAAAAAAATTATATAAACAAAACAAAACAAAAAACCCAGTGCTCATCACAACATGTGCCCTCCTTAATACCCATCACCCATTCCCCCAACCCTCTCCCCTCTGAAACCCTCAGTTTGTTTCCTGGGGTCCAGAGTTTCTCATGGTCCATCTCCCTCTCTGGTTTCTCCCCCTTCAGATTTCCCTCCCTTCCCCTATGGTCCTCCATGCTATTGCTTATGTTCCACATATAAGCGAAACCATATGATAAATGTCTTTCTCTGCTTGACTTATTTCACTCAGCATAATCCCTTCCAGTTCCATCCATGTCGATGCAAATGGTGGGTATTCATCCTTTCTGGTGGCTGAATAATATTCCATTGTATGTATGAACCACATCTTCTTTATCCATTCATCTGTTGAAGAGCATCTTGGCTCTTTCCACAGTTTGGCTATTGCGGACTTTGCTGATATGAACATTGGGGTGCATATGGCCCTTCTTTTCACTACATCTGTGTCTTTCGGGTACCCAGTAGTGCAATTGCTGTTAAGTCTAAGTCTCTACATAGTGCTCTTTTCCTCTAGAGTGGCTTTACTCTACCATACTCTGATAAACTAAGTATAGGATGATCTTAATTTGAACAGGGACTCAGAAGACTAAGACTGCATTACAGTTTCTGATAGGTTTATTCTATTTTCATTTCTCATCTGTCCCTCAAGATTAGTACTTCTATAGTTCCAACTAATACCCTAGGGCACTTACTAGGACCCCTTCTTCCTTGGTGTGTTCTGATTACCATTTGTGCCTCCTTAATATCAAGAGATTGTTGAAACCTCTACTTGAATTTTAGCAGCTTTTAGCTTAGTTTCTCTGCCTTTTGCCCTCAAACAGCTTAATAATTAAGCAATGTTTCAAGTGAAACTTGACTTCACATTCTGCCTCTTCTTTCTTATTAGGGATGTTAGTCTCTCAGGTCCTGGCAGCCTTGGTAGGCCCACACTTCAATTTTTGTCTCTTTTTGAGGCTGCTAAAAGCTCTTCTGGCTCTACTGTCTTAAAAAGTGGTAGTTGAGTAGATTTGCAGCATCTTGCTCCATGCTAAGAATTAGCAAATGTTCCCTAAAAAATTCAGTTCACAGAATATCTGCTCACTTATCTGCAGTTGACTTATTTCTGGGGATTTGTTTCCTCAGCTTCTATAAGATTCAGTGGTAATCTGATGAGATGCCATTGAAGGTACATGCTTGAATATATCTTTAAAAAAATCTGGCTCTTTTAGTTGTTTTGTAGCAGGAACATTGGTCTTTCACAAACTATTTTATCACAGTCAGAAGCACAAGTCCCATCAAGACACACTTGATTTTTTTTGACTGTCACTCCACCAGGTAACAGACATAGTCATTAAATTTATCTTTAAAGCCCTAGGAGGAATCAACACTAGAAGCAGGCACACTCCCTGGTTTCCAGGGAAGAGGTCAGAGAAAGAATGCCTGAAGGTGGCTAGAAAGCCTTTGCCAGTGTTTGTGAACTTTCTATCTCAGCAGGGCTTTTTTCATTGCCCTTATTACATTACAGGCAACAGTACTAGTGACCCCAATGATTTGGACCATTCCTTAGCTGAAAAGCATGTTAAAATTTTCCCAAGGTGCCTTAGTTCATTTGGGCTGCTATAACAAAACACCACAGACTGGGTAGCTTATTTCCCACAGTTCCAGGAGCTGGAAGTCCAATATAAGGATGTAGGCATGGTTGGGTGAGAGCCCTCTTCCAGGTCACAGACTTTTTGTATCTTCACATGATGGAAGAGGCTAGGAAGCTCTGTGAAGCCTCCTTTTTTTTCTTTTTTTTTAGAGAGGGAGAGAGAGTGGGTGCGTGCAGGGGTTGGGGGCGGGGCAGAGGGTGAGGAGAGAGAATCTTAAGCAGGCTCCACACATAGCACAGAACCTGACATGGGGCTCAATTTCAGAACCCTGAGATCATGATCTGAGCCAAAATCAAGAGTCAGACGCTTAACCGACTGAGCTACCCAGGTGCCCCTGAAGCCTCTTTTTTTAAGAGCACTAATTTCATTTATGAGAGCTCCAACCTCTAATACTATCACATTGGGCATCAGGATTTCAACATATAAATTTAGGGGGACACAAATATTTATAGACTATAGCACAAGGAAATGAGAGACAGCAGTAGGGGAAGAATTTTTTTTTTAAGATTTTATTTATTTATTTGACAGAGAGAGAGAAAGAGTATGAGCTGGGGGAGGAGCAGAGGGAGAGGGAGAAGCAGACTCCCTGCTGAGCAAGGAGCCCAACGCAGGGCTCCATTCCAGGACCAAGGGATCATGACCTGAGCTAAAGGCAGACACATAACTAACGGAGGCACCCAGGTGCCCCCTTTTTAAAAATTATTTCCTCTAATCATGTTCTTGTCAAGAACTGTCAACCTCAGCTCCTTCCTAGCTCAGGCTGCAAGCACACACACCCTCAAACTTCACCCCTGCACACTTACCTAGGGCAAAAAGATCTTTAGTCTCCTTAGTGGTTTCTTATGAAATTACAGTTTAGTTCTTGAAATGTTTATTTTCTTCCCCCTTCTATAATTTCCGTGTAATTTTTTGGTGATGTAACCAGCACTTTTAAACATCTTGGCAAGAAGTTGAGGCTTCTGTGCAATGATTTCCTTTCATTTGTTTCCTCTCCCATGGCTCTACAGAAAGTAATATTCCTCATTGTGGTAGGAAAAAAATGACTCTCCAACAATGTCCATGCCCTAATCCCCAGAACCTGTGAATATGTTCTGTTACACAGCAAAAGGAACTTTAAAAATGTAAATAAGGTTACAAATCAGTGACATTAAGAGAGAGTATCCGAGATTATCCAAGTAGGCCAAATCTAACTATTTGAGTCCTTAAAAGCAAAATAACTGGGTCCTGGGATTGAGCCCCGTGTCTGGATCCCTGCTCGTCGGGGAGCCTGCTTCTCCCTCTCCCGCTCCCAGTCCCCCTGCTTGTTCTCTCTCTCTCTCTCTCTCCCTCTCTGTGTAAATTAATAAATAAAATCTTTTTAAAAAAGCAAAATAACCTTCTCCAGCTGGGGCAGAAGAGATGAAGCAGAAGGATAAGTCAGAAATATTTGAAGCAAGAGAAGGACTTGACTATAGTTTCTGATTTGAAGATGGAGCGGCAGCATGATGAGGTAAACGTTAAGTTAAGTGACCCCAGCTGAGAGCCAGCAAGAAAATAGGAACTTGGCCCTAGAACCAAGAGGAATTTAATTCTGCCAACAACTTACAGGAATTTGGAAAAAGATTCTTCCCTAGAGCCTTCAGAAAATAGCTTAAGCCAGTCAACACCTTGATCTTAGCCTTCTGGAAACTTAAACAAGAAAAATCAGTCAAGCCTACTATGATGTGGGGTGGCCGAGCGCAATGGTCAAGAAAGAATTCTTGAGATGTTTTATGGTGCAAAAAGGTGCTTTTATTATAGCATGGGGACAGGACCATGGGCAGAAAGAGCTGCACTTGTGATTGTAAGGAGACTGCTTATATACTTTTAAGTTTCGGGGGGAGGGTAGAGATAATGTAAGTCTCTAAAGGGATTTCTGTATGTAAAAGAAGAGTTACAGGATCCTGGAGGTCTGGCTATTGTCAAGATAAGTTTGTTTTTAGACTCTAGCAAAACATTAACATTAAAGCAGCCATGCATTAAGGAGGGCATGTGATGGAATGATCACTGGATGTTATATGCAACTGATGAAGAAGCTAATGATGTGGGTGCCTGGGTGGCTCAATTGGTTGAGCGACTGCCTTCAGCTTGGGTCATGATCCTGGAGTCCCGGGATTAAGTCCCACATCGGGCTCAATGCTCAGCGGGGAGTCTGCTTCTCCCTCTGACCCTCTTCCCTCTCGTGCTCTCTATCTCTCATTCTCTCTCTCTCTCAAATAAATAAATAAAACCTTTAAAAAATGTTAAAAAAATAAAAAAAGAAGCTAATGATGTACTATGTGTTGGCTAATTGAATTTAAATTAAAAAAAAAGAAAAGAAAGAAAAAAAAAGAAAAGAGCCATGAGTTCCTAGAGGAATGTTAAGCTCTGCATATCTCAGGCAATCAACCTCATTATTCATCAGTGGGCTGAAAGTTGTGAGAAAATTTAATTTTATCTACATTTCCCTTGGCTTTGTTCTCCTCATCACATACCAGACTTCTGATCTATAGAAACTGTGAGATAATAAGTATGTGTTGCTTGGGGCTTATATTAAATTTGTGCTAATTTGTTATAGCAGTCATGGAAAACTCATACATTCATATGCAACCCACTCCTAACATACTCCACATTCAATCAAACAACGTAGAGATTCAATGCAATCCCTATCAAAATTGCAATAATGTTTTTTATATAAAAAGAAAAATCCTTTCTAAAATTCATATGGAACCTCAAAGGACCCCGAATAGCCAAAATAATTTTGAAAAAAAGAGCAAAGCTAGAGGTTGCATGCTTCCTGATTTCAATATTTATTACAACACTTCAGTAATCAAAACAGTGTAGTATAGGCCTAAAGACAGAAAAATAAGCCAATAGAACAGGATAAAGAGCCCTCACATATATGATCAAGTAATTTTCTGCCAGGATGCCAAGAATTTAAAATGGGGGAAAAGACAGTATTTGCAACAAATGGTATTAGTACTACTGGCTTTCCACATAGAAACAAATAAAGTTAAACATTTATTCCATATGTAAAAATTAACTCAAAATGGATCAAGAATCTAAGTGTAAGACCTAAAATTATAAAATCCTTAGAATAAAACAGGGGAAAAGCTTTATGACACTGGATCCAGCAATGATTTATTTGATATGACACCAAAAGCACAGGTAACAAAAGTAGAAGTTAATCGTACCACTGTATTAAATCAAAATTAGAACTCTGTGCATAAGAGGAAACAACAGAGTAAAAAGGCAACCTACAGAATCTAAAAATATCTGAAAATCATATATCTAATAAAGGATGAATATTTATTCAGAATATAAAAAGAACTCATACAACTCAACAACAACAAAAAGCCCATAATAATCTGATTAAAAAATTGGCAAATGCTTAAATAGACATTTCTTAAAAGAAGATAAACAAATGTGTAATCAGCAGATGAAAAGATGGTCAACATCACTAATCACTAGGAAAATACAAATCAAAGTTACCAGGAGATACCATCTCACACCAATCAGGATAGCTACTATCAAAAAATAATAATAATAAACAAAGAAGGAAGAAAGAAAACAACTGTTGGTAAGGATGTGGAATAATCTGAATTCTTGTGCGCTATCAGTAGGAATGTAAAATGATATAGTTCCTGTGGAAAATAGTATGGTGCTTCCTCAAAAACTTAAAAAATAGAATTACTATATGATCTAGTAATTCTGTTTCTGGGTATATACTCAAAAGAATTGAAAGCAGTGTCTTTAGATATTTGTACACCCATGTTTATGGCAGCATTATTCACAATAGCTATTCACAAAAGCAACCCAAGTGTCTATCAAGAGATGGATGGAAAAGCAAAATGTGGTATATACATACAATGGTATATTATTCAGTCTTAAAAAGAAGGAAATTCTGCAGTATTTCACAATATGGATAAACCTTGAGAACATTATGCTAAGTGAAATAAGCCAGTCACATAAAGGCTAATACTATGTGTTTCAACTTACATGAGGTACTTAGTCAGTATTATAGAGACAGAAAGTAGAATGGTGGTTGCTTGGGACTGGGTAGAGAGAAGAATGAATAATTATTATTTAATATGTACAGAGTTTTGGTTTTACAAGATGAGAAGATTTCTGGAGATAGATGGTAGTGATGTACACTGTACAACATGAGCATATTTAATACCATTAAACTGTATATCTAAAAATGGCTAAATAGTAAATTCTATGTTATGTGTATTTTTCAATTTTTTAAAAAATGGAAAAATTAATAGGGATAAATATTGATTATTTGAAGAGAGTAACAAAATTAATAAACTTAGGGCTAGACTGATGAATAAATGATATATAAGGCATACATTATTAATAAGGGGAAAGCACAAAACTAAAGATTGTCCTTATAAGAAAATTAGAATATTTTATGCATAACTTGATGCCAATACATTTAACAATTAACATAAAATAGGCCCTATCCTAAAGAAACACAAATAACCCAAGATGTCATAATCCAAATTCCATTAAAATCAATCCTTTTAAAAAACTTCTCACAAAGTACACCCCATACTCAGATGACTTCACAAGTAAATTCTTATATATATTTTAACATAAATATCACCAGTTTTTTAAATTTAAATTCAATTAGCCAACATATAGTACATCATTAGTTTCCGAGGTAGAGTTCAGTAATTCGTCAGTTGCATATAACACCCAGTGCTCATCACATCATGTGCCCTCCTTAATATTACCAATTTTTAAATAAATTCTTTAAGACAGGAAAATGAAAGAATATTTATTTTACTGTATAGGTATAGTATAATTATCTTAAAACCTGACATAGGACATTATAAGAAGGAAAAATCCCAACTCATGCTATTTTTTTTCTCATGAATAGGTGCCAAATCATAAACAAAATATTGATAAAACAAATACAGTGTTAGATGAAAACTAACACATAATGGTCAAGTAGGTTATATTACAGGAATCAATGTAATCCCCCCTATTAAAAGAAGAAAATTAAAAAAGAATATTATCATTTCAATATATATAGAAATAGCAAACAAAAAATAGCAATTAGAAGGAAAATCTGTTAGGAATAGAATGGAACTTCTGTAATCTGATTATCTACTGACTGCCTGCATTAATTACCATACGAAATTTTAGATGACGCAATAAGGCAAGGGATAAGAGTGGACATAAAGAGTTAAAACACTGCTGTCTGTGTATAAAGTTGAAAAGTTTCTACTGATGAACTCCTAGAATGAAGAAGTGAATCAAATACCTGATTATACAGTATAGGAAGTGAGAATTCTACACAGGAAACTATGAAACATTCTGAGAAACTGAAGTTCATATATCCCAATAAATATAGCAGGTCCTTAGATTGGAAGATCTGGCATATAAAGATGTAAATTTTGAATTTCAAAACCGAGCAAAATAATGAAGAGATACCTCACGATATACATATATATTATATAAAGATATATATATCTTTATGTACCTATATAGATTAAATATAGATATTAACATAATAAATATATATATTTGTTCTCCCAATGGCTAACAAATACATATATATATTAGTTCTCCCAATGGTTAATAAACTTAAGGACTGAAAATCAACCTCATTATTCATCAGAGAAATGAAAATTAAATCTCACTGAGATACTCCTACACACCCACCAGAATGGTTCAAAAGAAAGGAAAAGAAAGCTAGCAATACCAAACTCTGGCAAAGATGCAGTGCAAATGAAATTCTCACACACTGTTGGAAGTTTAAATAGGTAAATACATAGAATCACTTTGGGAATCTGCTTTCTATTGAAGTTTAATATGAACATGCCATTTGTTATAGCAATTTCATTCCTACACAGATACACAAAAGAAATGCATGTGTGTATTGACAAAAGGTATGCACAGTAATATTCATAGCACCATTATTTATAATAGCCCCAAAGTGATACCTTCCTAAACATCTTTCAATGATAGAATGGATAAATATATAATGGAATATTCTTACATTGGAATATCAACAGGCAATGCAAATGTACTTTATAAACTGACAACATTTTATAAGAGATGACTAAGAATAATGCTCACACAGTGCAGGAGAAGAGATATTTGTTTTAAGAGAGGAAGAGTACCAGGATAGTGAATAATTTTATAAATTACTATGAATATTTTTGTTCATAAACATCTTTGTATTTTTTAAAAATGTTTTCCCAGACACAACCTCATTAAGCAGAGGAATTTTATAATTACTCCTCAGAAAATGAAAATTCTACTATGCCTTCATTAAGCAATATACACAGTGCATATATAGTTCTGACTGGAGCAAAAACAGTTAAATAAAAAATTGTTAGGTAAATTTTCACAAATAAGCATGCATAAAGTGTATGAAGAGACCAGTGAGAATCAGGCCATCAGATAGTGCAAATCCAATAAGTTATCATATATTACTTATGAAAGTTAGTTTTATGTGTCAACTTGCCTAAACTATAGTGCACAGTTCAAACACTATTCTAAATATTGCTGTGAAGATATTTTGTAGATGTGGTGATGTGGTGGATGATGTATGATCTACAGTCAGTAGATTTTAAGTAAAGGAGATTATTGTCAATATGGTAAGTGGGCCTCATCCAATCACTGGAAATACTGTAAAAGCAAAACCAAAGTTTCCCTGAAGAAAGAGAAATTCTGCCTCACACAGCAGCATCAACTGTTGCATCAGTTTCCAGCCTATAGGCTCGTCCTAAGCTTTTCAGACTTGCCAGCCTGAACAAACGGCCAGCCAATTTCCTGAAATAGATTGATCTACCTACATCTGTATCACTATCAAGATATATATAACATGTTTATATACATCTACCTCCTACTGGTTTTTCTTTTTCTCTGGAGAACCATGACTGATACAGATTTTGGTACCAAGAGTAGCTCTAAAGGAACATAAACTTCAGAATGAGTTGAGGGAATTGATTTTGGGGTTTCTGAAATTGGTTCTGTAATCTGATTAGATTTAAAGCACTAATGACTCTATTTCCAGTGTAAAGATGGCACTGAAAGTCCATGCTGTAATGCGGCAATAGATATATGTAAAATATCACTATTGAATACTTAAAATATTTACAAAAAGGCAAGTTTCTAGGTTATCATAAACTTGATACCTTAGAACATTTTTGTCAAACTCACAAGTATAATGAGACTGGCTGCTTAGTCCTAACTGTACTGAAGAAAGTGGGGAAAGATACGGATGAATGCAGGGCTTCAAATTCCCAGCTCAAGCACCTTATAAATGAAGGAAAATGTCTGTATTAGTCAGCTAAACTGCATCTTAATCCGTTCAGGCTGCTATTTAAAGAATACAGATTGGCTTAAACAATAGACATTTATTCTCAGAGTTCTTGAGGCTGGAAAGTCCAAGATAGAGGTCCAGCAGGGTTTGACTTCCAATAAGGGCTCTCTTCTTGACTTGTAGATAGTCACCTTCTTGCTGTATCCTCACATGGTCTTTCCTTGATGCATGTCTCTCTCCTTCTCTTCTAAAAGGTCACCAATCCCTTTAGTATAGGACCCGACCCTTATGAACTTGTTTAATCTTAACTGCTTCCTAAAAGCCCTATTTCCGAATAGTAGGGCTTCAATATATGAGTTTGGAGAAGGGTACAATTCAGTACATATGAGTTATTATGTCTGACCTGAAGGAAACCTTTATCTCCTATAGCCACAGGGCTGACATTGTTGAAAACCAAACACAGAACCTCATCTTGTGAGTAGTTAAATTAATCACAAATTGAATAACTAACCTTGTAGGTATGTTCTACTAAAGTGAGGTCATATGTTAGGAAAGAACCAGATAGTAAATATTGGAATGGGCACATATGAGTAGATCTCAAATAAAGCTGGGGACATCAAATCCGTAAGTTCCGTTAAACCTACTTTGCGAGTAGAGGCAGTCTTTCTAACCCCCATCTAAGGTTAACACCGCTTTACCCGAGGAACCATAAAGTACACCCACAATGAGGTAACTGCCTTGCAAGACATTATTGATTCTCTTCTGGACCCACTCTATTGTCTTTGCTTCTAGACCTAAAGACTCAATTTCCAGCAAGACTTAAGAGGTGAAGATGAAATAAAGTTTGGCCCATGAGGAAGTGTGCTCCAAAAGAATTGAATGATTTTTTTCCAGTTTATATAGATAGAGACATGGAGAACATATGTGAAAATGGAGATTAAGGGTGTGGGCTAAGGGTGGAAAGAAACAAAGTTGGTTTAGGCCAATTTACTGATATGGGTCCACTAAAGAGAGACTTTGAATTCAATGTTGTAGCTTGAAGGGTTAGAAAGGGATCAAACAGTTTATTTAGTTGATTGGCTGAAATATGGACCAAAAGGTGCCTACTAAACATGAATTGCAGTGCCATAATTGCACTGGTATACTATAGATTAAAGGCTTAGAGAGATTGGGATATTGG
Organism: Callorhinus ursinus; assembly: GCF_003265705.2. Taxonomy (NCBI): domain Eukaryota; kingdom Metazoa; phylum Chordata; class Mammalia; order Carnivora; family Otariidae; genus Callorhinus; species Callorhinus ursinus. Next base: position 14,595,929 of record NW_027397078.1, on the reverse strand, counting down.
CCTGGTTTTATTATGTAAGAAATGCTCACCCATCTGGGTAGGGTCCAGAGGACACACATTTCACCACAACTATGAGAAATAAATTTGTGAGGGGAACCACAGCATTCTTGTAGAGCTCTATAGTCACTCTTCTCTGTAGGTCAGAAATTACAGCAGAAACTGATGCCAGTTAACTGAGATTCTTACATACAATGGTGGTAATCCTATCCCAAAATAACAGGCACCAAGTGTTAGCATATGTTCACCAAAGATAGGTGGGTATGGTTACCATAATGGAAAGCAGAGTTAAAGCAGTAATCAGAATAGTCTAACTTACAGAAACCTATGGTGATGACTAGTTAATTACGGCATCCCCAGAAGAGAAATAGATGGGCAGTCTACAAAATTCTTATTTGACCTGTATATAGGGAAGAATTCTAGGTGGAATGAACAGAAGTCTAACTTGAATCACCAAAACAGAGAATCATGACTCTTCAATCAATTCCCAGAGTTGAGCTAGTTTATAGACCCAGAGCTCTTTGAATGAAGGAGAGGCTGGGTACCCTTGTAGAAGAATTCTGCTATACTGTTTATACCTTTAGTCTTTTTCCCAGCCTTCCCCAAGGGACATACAGACTTTTACCAGAGTAACTCTGCTTTGAAGAAAAGGAGATATATTTTTTTAGTGATTACTGGACACTGGCACTGAATTGATGCTAATTCCAAGGGAGCTGAAACATCATCATGATCTACCAGTCAGAGCAGGGGCTACAGAGCTAAGTGAGTTTTAGGTCATGACCATCTCACAGTGGGTCAAATGAGTCCCTAAACATACCCTGTCGTTATTTGTACCCTTCAGGAATGCATAATTGGAAGAGACATGCTCAACAACTAACAGAATTCAAATACTAGTTCCCTCAACTATGGAGTGAGGGATGTAATAGCAGGAAAGGCCAAGTGGAACTACAAGAATTGTTTCCACTAAGGAAAATAGTAAACCCAAAGGAATACCTCATTCCTGGATAGATGGAAAAAATTAGTGCCACCATCAAGGACTAGAAGAAAACAAGGGTCATGATTTTCAACTCATCCCCATTAAATCTGCCTATTTGGTCTATGTAGAAAACAGATGGATCTTGAAAAAGAGCAGTGGATTATCATAAACATAACCAGGTGATGACTGCAATCACAGCTACTATTCGAGATGTGGTTTTGTTACCTGAGCAAATTAACATATCCCTAGTGCCTGGTATATAGAATTGATCTGACAAACCTGTTTTCTCTAAACCTGTTGTTGGTAAAGACCACCAGAAACAGGTTGTTTTCATCTGGTAAGCCAACAATAAATCTTCACTCTCTTAACTCAGAGGTATATTGACTCCTCAGACCTCTGTCATAATTTAGTCCACAAAGACCTTGCTCACCTTTCCCTTCCACAAGACATCATCACACTATTCTATTAAGTTGAAGACATTCTGCTGATTGGACCTAGTGAATAAGTAATAGCAACAACTCTGGCCAAACTGCCAAATGGTGGGGACTAAATCTAACAAAAATTTAGGTACCTTCCACTCCAACAAAATTTCTAGGTGTCTGGTGGTGTGGGGCATATTAAGATACCTTTCTAAGGTATTGCATCTGATTCCTCCTATGATTAAAAAAAAAAAAAAAAAAAGGAGCCCAATGCCAAATAGGCCTCTGGATTTTGGAGGTAATGGATTCTTCATTTGGTTGTGCTAAGCCATCCCATTTACTGAGTGGCCCAAAAGGCTGCTAGGTTTGAATGGGGCTAGTTTTGAGAAGAAGAAAGTGGTCTGCAACAGCTCCAGGCCACCATGCCATCTGTTCTACCATGTGGACCATATTATCCAGCAGATCCAATGATACTTGAGGTTTCAGTGGAAGATGGAGATACTATTTGGAAACTGGTAGGTCCCTATAGATGGATCACAGTGCAGATCTTTATGAATTTGGAGTAAAGCTCTGCCATCCTCTGTAGGTAACTACTCTTTTAAGAAGCAGCTTTTGGCTTACTAGGGCTTGTAGAGACCCACTTAAATATGGATCACAAAATTCCCATGGAACCTGAGCTGCCTATCATGAACTGGATTTTAGCTAACCCACTAAGTCACAAAGTTGGGGATGCACAACAGTATTCCATTATCAAATGGAAGTGGTATAGAAAACACTGGGCCTGAGCAGGTCCTGAAGGCACAATAATTACATGAAGAAGTGGCCCAAATGCCCATGGTTCCCATTTCTGCTGCATTTTCTTCTCTCTCCCAGTCTGCATCTATGCGCTCATGGGGAGTTCATTGCTAGCAGTTGGCTGATGAAGAGAAAACTCAGCTCTGGTTTATAGATGGTTCTGTGCAATATACAAGCACCACCACAAAGAGGACAGCTACAGCACTAAAGCCCTTTTCTAGAACCTTGCTAAAGGACAGTGGTATACAGAAATCCTTCCAGTGGGCAGAACTTCAAGCAGTATATCTGGTGGCTAATTTTTTTTTTTTTGGAAAGAAAAATGGCCACATGTGTGATTTGTATACTTCTTCGTGGGCTGTGGCCAGTGGTTTGGATGGTCAGGGACTTGGAAAGAACCTGATTTAAAAGTTGCAACCAATTTGACTAATCATGTCTCTGAATTGATGGGCTAAGAAAATAATTACTAGACCTGCTGGGTTAATTTATTCTTATTAGTAAGGGGAAATTGATTTACTTCCACATGATAGAAGTAAAGAAGAATATGTCTGTAATATAGGAGATCCCTTAGGGTATCTCAGTACTACCATGCCCCATGATTATAATCAACAGAAAACTTCAACAACCCCAAATCAGAAAAAACTACTAATGACCCAGACACATTATGAACGAAGGTTTGGGGCACCCCATTAGGCAAAGAACCATTACTAGCTGCATGACTTGCTGAAGACAAAGGAAATATAGAATGGGTAGTGAAAGAAAGTAGTTATAAATACCAGCTATGATCATGTGACTACTTGAGGAAATGAAGACTGTAACTGTTAAGAGTATTTTTTCCTTATTTTGTTGTAAATATATCTGTATGCATATAAAATATATACAAAAATATTTTATTATCTTCCTTTTCTTAACTACTTATACATCATAAGATGTATTCATAATAGTTAAGTTCACATGACAGAATTTAAGTTACAGAATAACGTGGAGAAGAATATCTCCTAAAGATTTCAAATCTCCTTCTAAGAGTTATACATTCTTGTTTGTACACAAACAGTTGTCTCATGTTAGATGGAATTATGGCATTGTTATTGTGTTTATTTATAGATTAAATATTGTTAAGAAGATGTATATGGGTGCCAAGTTGACAAGGGATAGACTGATGGTTAGTTTTATGTATCAGTTTGGCTAGGCTGTAGTACCTAGTTATTCAAGTACTAATCAATTGTGTTGGTGTGAAGGTATTTTGTAGTTGTGGTTAACATCTATAATCAATTGACTTTAAGCAAAAGAGATCATTCTTATAATGCGGGATGGCCTCAGCCTATTAGTTGGAAGTCCTTAAAAGCAAAACTATGTTTTCTTTAGGGAAGAAAAAATTCTGCCTCAAAACTCCAGCATTAACTCATGCCTGAGAGTTTTGTTTGCCAGCCTGCCCTACAGATTTCAGAGTTGCTAGTCCCCACAATTATATATTTCAATGTCTTGACATTTCTCTCTCTCTCTCTCTCTCTCTCTCTCTCTCTCTCTCTCTCCACACACACACACACACACACACACACACACACACACTGGTTCTGTTTCTGTGGAGAACCCTAACTAACACACTAGTCCTGAATGTTTTTTATATTACTCTGTTAGGCACGTATTAATCTAGTGTGCTGTATAGAATTTTTTACTGGCAACTGGCTATTAACCTAATATTCAAGGGCAATGAAAATGCTCACAAGGCTTGAACTTTGTGGAGGACTGTATTTCCTCTTAAACAAATCATTCCTCTTTCATGTTATTCTTGTTTCAAAAGGTAAAAGGAAAGGAACATTTTTAGATAAAGGATGCTTATTACTTGAAATTCATGGACAGAGCTCTTACATTGTGAAAGCTCTCAACTCTGCTAACTTTTGCAGCAAGCATAATATAGACATGGATATAACAACATTTTTAGACTGACATCTCAGAAGACAGTATATATTTTAAAATGAAATGTTGAAGAAATTATCAGTAGTGTCAAAATTGAAGAAGAAAAAATATTACCATTCAATTTACTGTGTTTATAGAGTTATATTGCATTTTTCCTTTCCATGTAATTGCTTTATAACCTCCAAACTCTAATCACACTTCTCTCTCCTGATACACTTAGCTAAAATTTAAGTATTAAATAATATAACATAGAAAATCATTCCTCATCCCCAATAGTCCCAAATCCCAGACATAATCACAATCAATTGCTTTATAAAAATCTTTAAATGTTTAATTTGAAGGCTGCAAAAATAGCAAAAATAATTTTGAAAAATGAAAAATAAAATCAGTAATGATCCCACAAGCTAAACACAACAATTTTCATTTTTGCATATAAGCTTTAAGTTTTTTTATGTACATAGATATTCTGCATAACTTGTCATGTTATATGTGAAATATATATTATGTAACACATATATATGTGTGTATATTACATAATATAAATATAAATATATAATATTTTATGCATCGACATACTCCATAATTGTTATATTAAAGGCTGCATAGAAACAAGATTAAGTAGGAATTCAGAGTATAGGTCACACTCAAGAAAGGGGAAAGAGTTATCCCATGCAAAATCCTTTTCCTGGATCTTTTGACCAAAATCTATATGTTCATTGAACATAATGTGCAAAACCAAATACCTATTAATGGTTGTTTCCAATTTAATGCAATTTAGATCATGCTGTATCATAGGTAAGAATAGCTTATGGCTACTCTTATCAGAAACCTAACAACAATTTCTTAGAAATAATAAAAATCTGAGGTGCTCAGTCCAGCGTTAATCTTGTTTTCTAAGGATACATCAATGATTTAGGCTTTTTCTATATTTCTGCCTTTTATCCTTTTTCACATGGCTCACATACTCAAGATCATAAGATGGCTGCAAGAATCCCAGCCATCCAAAGAAGAAGTGAAACTCTCACTTTTTACAGATGATATGATACTTTATGTGGAAAACCCAAAAAGACTCCACCCCAAAACTGCTAGAACTCATACAGGAATTCAGTAAAGTGGCAGGATATAAAATCAATGCACAGAAATCAGTTGCATTCCTATACACCAACAACAAGGCAGAAGAAAGAAAAATTAAGGAGTTGATCCCATTTACAATTGCACCCAAACCGTAAGATACTTAGGAATAAATCTAACCAAAGAGGCAAAGGATCTGTACTCAGAAAACTATAGAATACTCGTGAAAGAAATTGAGGAAGACACAAAGAAATGGAAAAATGCTCCATGCTCATGGATTGGAAGAACAAATATTGTGAAATCCATGCTACCTAGAGCAATCTACACATTTAATGCAATCCCTATCAAAATATCATCCACTTTTTTCAAGGAAATGGAACAAATAATCCTAAAATTTGTATGGAACCAGAAAAGACCCCAAATAGCCAGAGGAATGAATGTTGAAAAAGAAAAGCAAAGCTGGCAGCATCACAATTCTGGACTTCAAGCTCTATTACAAAGCTGTCATCATCAAGACAGTATGGTACTGGCACAAAAGCAGACATATAGATCAATGGAACAGAATAGAGAGCCCAGAAATGGACCCTCAACTCTATTCTCACCCAATCTCCGACAAAGCAGGAAAGAATGTCCAATGGAAAAAAGACAGTCTCTTCAGCAAATGGTGTTGGGAAAATTGGACAGCCACATGCAGAAGAATGAAACTGGACCATTTCCTTACACCACACACAAAAATAGACTCCAAATGGATGAAAGACCTAAATGTGAGGCAGGAATCCATCAAAATCCTTCAGGAGAACACAGGCAGCAACCTCTTTGACCTCAGCCGCAGCAACTTCTTCCTAGAAACATCACCAAAGGCAAGGGAAGCAAGGGCAAAAATGAACTATTGGGATTCATCAAGATAAAAAGCTTTTGCACAGCAAAGGAAACAGTCAACAAAACAAGAGGCAACCCACAGAATGGGAGAAGATATTTGTAAATGACATATCAGATAAAGGGCTGGTATCCAAAATCAATGAAGAACTTCTCAAACTCAACACCCAAAGAACAAATGATCCAATCAACAAATGGGCAGAAGACACGAATAGACATTTTTGCAAAGAAGACATCCAAATGGCCAACAGACACATGAAAAAGTGCTTAACATCACTCAGCATCATGGAAATCCAAATCAAAACCTCCATGAGATACCACCTCACACCAGTCAGAATAGCTAAAATTAACAAGCCAGGAAATGACAGATGTTGGCAAGGATGTGGAGAAAGGGGAACCCACCTACACTGTTGGTGGGAATGCAAGCTGGTGCAGCCACTCTGGAAAACAGTATGGAGATTCCTCAAAAAGTTGAAAATAGAGCTGCCCTACAACCCAGCAATTGCACTACTGGGTATTTACCCCAAAGATACAAATGTAGTGATCCAAAGAGGCACATGCACCCCAATGTTTATAGCACCAATGTCCACAATAGCCAAACTATGGAAATAGCCTAGATGTCCATCAACAGATGAATGGATAAAGATGTGGTGTATATATACAATGGAATATTACGCAGCCATCAAAAAAATGAAATCCTGCCATTTGCAATGACGTGGATGGAACTAGAGGGTATTATGCTAAGCGAAATAAGTCAATCAGAGAAAAGTAAGTATCATATGATCTCACTGATATGAGGAATTTGAGAAACAAGAGAGAGGATCAAAGGGGAAGGGAGGGAAAAATGAAACAGGATGAAACCAGAGAGGGAGACAAACCAAAGAGACTCTTAATATCAGAAAACAAACTGAGGGTTGCTGGAGTGGAGGGGGGTAGGAGGGATGGGGTGGCTGGGTGATGGACATTGGGGATGTTATCTGCTATGGTGAGTGCTGTGAATTGTGTAAGACTGATGAATCACAGACCTGTACCCCTGAAACAAATAATATATTATATGTTAAATAAATAAATAAATAAATAAATAAATAAATAAATAAATAAAAATTTGCTAGGGAAAAAAAATAGAATCCCAGCCATCATTTGTAATGCCAGACAAAAGACCATCAACTATTTCTTGAGATTTCCATATTTATAGACTGAGTGTGTTGTTTCATATGCAAATATAATTAAGTAATCATAGCTCTAGCAACACATGTATATGAAAAGCTGATATGGATATATATGTGTGTGTGTACCTATAAATACACACATTTACATATATATAATTTAAAAAGTAATTATTGCTCAATCACACATTTATATGAAAAGATATATTTGAAGGAGAGGCCTCAAGGAAGTTGACAAGAAAGTAGAAGTTGACAGATTAGTCCAGGAAGTCAATTACACCATTCAGCATAAGCCTTTGATGATAGCAGTCCTGTGCATCCCAGTAGATTGAAGATGATGCCCACCCTTGGAACATCAGAAGTGATGCTGACTCCTTTAGCCTTGTGGATAAAGTGAAGATGCCTCATAAATGAGATTTTTGAAAGCTTCTGGGACTGTTTTCCACGAAAAGCATTTGTAGTAAAGTTGATATTATTTTGTAAGGACAGTTAAACAGGGGCTATTTGGGATGACCTTGAAGTAATGAAGAGCAATAAAAAATATACAGCTAATAATCTGTTATAATAATCCAGACACAGGCTAACATAATTCAGAACAAAGACAATGGCAAGGAAAAAAGAAAGAAGGAGACATAATTGAGAGGAAATTCAAGGAATGAATTTTTCAACTTTTAACAGCTTGTATGTAGGAAACACATTAAACACATCAAAAAATGACAAGATGTCCAGCCTTGACTGCCTGAAAAAAAAGTCACACTCTTGAACAAAAATATACCAGTATTTATATTTGCAATTTTCTTCAGAAAGCTATCTCTTAAATGTAAAGGATTAATAGGCATTAATTTGATATGTGGCCTATAGGTTATACATTTAATTCATTTTATATTTAAAATAATGTTCAAACCTTTATTAAAAGTCAATGAATCCCTATTCGTTTATACTGCTTTCAGCTTTCTCTAGATGTTTAGATGTACCTTGCCAGCTATTTTATTCTTTGTTACTAGAATAAGACAACCACATCTGGAAGTCTCAAAATGCCAGGCGAGGAGGTTTTAAGACATTCAGATTTTCTGTGTCAAGGCCATTGTTCTGGTTTCTTTACTGCAAAGAGCATCACGGTGAATAATTTCAGACCTCTAGCTGATGATTTTTCCTGTTTGGACAAGAATGTTTTCTGCAGTGAATGAATGCCTCTAAAATCCCACAGAAGAAACAATCCTGCTTTCACACTTCCATTTTGTTCCATAAGATGAGTGATTTGTGAGTGAATTGAGGGAATTCTACAGAACCATTTTTAAAACTGTTGTGTAAAAATATCTCATTGTGTAGATCATCACATACCTTCCAACGGTAATTGGATACTTCGGATATGGGAGAGGAGGCTGTTTTATTACTATTTTAGTCTCTTTGAAGTTTAAAGTTAAAAATATGGTTGATTACTTGGAAATTAATAATTAATTAGTTTACGACAAAAAAAACCCATCCTTACAAATTATAAGAAATTCTAAATTTATCTAAACATTTCTGCTTTTTATTTAAACTTCTTATAGATTTGGATTTTTCAAAAAGTGAAAATTTCTCTCTTCAGGTGATCATTTTTAAGCTGTAACTACTAAACACTGTTTATGTAATGCCTACCTTATACAAATAAGGTTATCAGAAATAGATCAGGTGGAAATTTCCTGTGCCATGTGAAAAAATTTATTAATACCCATCTTAAAGAAGCAAGGACTATTCAATAAAATGAGAATAGCAATCACCCAGAAAGAACAGGAGTAACCACACATGAGCTATACACTTACATAGTTGAAATATACAGCCTTAAAAAACCCAAATGGAATTCCATTTAAACACAATAGATTTTTACATTATGCTATTTGGTTTCAAAATTTATATATTTTCTCTTTAATCCATAAGGTATTTAGATGACTATTCATTATTTCCCAGTAAAGAAAAATTATTTTCAGAGGATCATAGCTTTTTTTGGATTCTGTGCTTTTGTCATCCAATTTTTTAAGGTCTGGGAATATGGCCTATAAAAATTTGTTTGGGAGAATATATTCAATTTTTGTTTGCAGTCAATCTCAAAATTTAAATTTGTAAGCTTTATACAAATAAAATAGATTAATATATATTTTCTTATATAGGGTAAAAACTTAGCTTCTTACAGAGGCTAATCCCTTCCCCTCACTGTCTCTACTCATAAAAAAAAATGTTATTGTATTGCTTAAATCCCAAGCAACCACACTCCTTTGGCTTAAACAAATATATTAAAACATTTTACTATGATGTTTCTGGATTTAGGTATTGTCTAGGAGTTTTGCTTTATGTATTTCATTGCTTTTTTGTTTCGGGCATAAAAATTGTGGCTGTTTTATATACTCTGTTAATTATTAATTGTGTTATTGTAAAAACCTGTATTAGTTTTATATTTCTGTTGTAACAAATTACTACAACTCAGTGGCTTAAAATGATGCACAGTTACTTTCTTACAGTTTTGTAGATTAAAAGTTTGACACGGGTTTCATTGGATTTAAATCAACTGCATTCCTACCTGAAGGCTTTAAGGGAAAATCAGTGTCTCTGACACTTTCAGCTTCCAGTGGCCACCCACACTCCTTGATTCATGGCCCTCTTCCTTCATCTTCAAAGTTAGTAACATTATAACTCTGATCCTTCTTGTAATCAGATCTCCTTCTGACCACATCCAGAAAAGGTTCTCTGCTTTTAAGGACTCAAGTGATTAGGTTGGGTCATCCCAGATAATCCAAAATAATCTCCCCTTCTCCAGACCCTTAACCTGAGTCACATTTCCAAAATCTCTCTTTTTAGTTTAACATATTCACAAATTACAGGGGCTGGAGCATCCACATGTTGGGATGGGGGAATATTCTCTCTTTTGTCATAATTAATGATCTTGGTTCTGGTATTGAATGCTGCCTTTTATGATATAAATATTGCCTCTTTTGATTGATTTTTGTTCATATTTAGTGAATTGTTTCTCATTCCTTTTTTTCCCCAACATATCTGTGTTATCTTTCAAAAGTGATGTTTGGGAACTAAATATTTGCCCAAATATTTTTTCACTTTAATGTCTGGCATTTAGGATGAATTAGTCTATTCTAATTTATTACGATAACTGATATAATTGGTTTTCTTTCATCTTATTTTAGGTAAACCATCTAATAATGTTTATTTTATTAGTACAAAAGAAAGGCAGTCAGCTCCTAAGTGTCCTGACTAGGATCAATTTAGTTTGTTAGGATAAATAACTGGAGGCTGCCTATATTTTCATGATGAGGTAGTTTCTTCAAAGATTGCATATAGCTACTTATACTGCCTAGAGTTCCTGTACACTGCAACTTTGTGTCTCTGGAATAGCTGGGAAGCCATCCTCTTCACCCCAGGCTCTAAAGGAGAAATACTAATTATTACAAACAATGAACTTTAAAACCTACTCTCTTGTAGAAAACTTTCCACAAATACATCTAAAATTTCCAACAAATATATGTTACCATGAAGCACATTTTAGTTAAAACCTTCCATCCAAGAAGCTGAGTGTAAGAACAGATGAAGAAGAATACATATTCAAAAAATATTTTTTAATTAAAAAATGAGAAAAATAACATGTATTCAGATCACCATATCCCCAAATTTCCTTCCTATATTCACTTTTTGGCCAACCAAAATCAGGTTTCTGTCCCAACATTTTTTTTTTTTTTGCTAAGTACAATGGACATTTTGCTGCACTTATGTTAAATTACTTTGCCTTATTTTAAAATAACTATTTCTACCTTTTTTTTCAGAACAATAAACACTTTTATTACATGACTGAAGATAGGAGGGAGGAAGATTTATTCACCTTTCCAGGCTTTGATTTTCTTCAGCTAGAACTCTAGCTCTTTACCCTCCAGCACGTAGCCTTCTGCTCGGCCACACTGGACTGGTCTTAAAGTGATGCATGAAAGAAGCTTGCCCTGATGAAACTGCTCCTCCAGAAGACCGCTGGTTTTGGCATTCTTTTTCCTTCATTATATTTCTTCTGAATTTCCTTTGATCATTTTTTTGTTTAAAATCTCTTGTTCCTTGGGAGTCCTTCTTGAGGCCCAGGAGGATTGCATAGTGGGACCTGTACCACTGTCAGTAGGGTGTGATTGACATCACAATACAGTTATTCACCAGGTCTTGGTGCTAACCAGTTCATTGTTGGATGTACTGCAGACAACATCAATAATCCTTGTTTTGCACATACAACACTTGGAGCCCCAGAAATTTCCCCATTCCCCATGTCCAGCCCCAAGGCATGGTACTTCTTTTTTTTTTGTTAAAGATTTTATTTATTTAGGGGTGCCTGGGTGGCTCAGTCGTTAAGCGTCTGCCTTTGGCTCAGGTCATGATCCCAGGGTCCTGGGATGGAGCCCTGCATCGGGCTCCCTGCTCCACAGGAAGCCTGCTTCTCCCTCTCCCACTCCCGCTGCTTGTGTTCCCTCTCTCGCTGAGTCTCTCTCTGTCAAATAAATAAATAAAATTTTTAAAACGATTTTATTTATTTGAGAAAGAGTATGAGCTGAGGGAGAGGGAGAAGCAGACTCCCTGCTGAACAGGGAGCCCAATGCAGGGCTCCATCCCAGAACCCTGAGATCATGACCTGAGCCAAAGGCAGATGCTCAGCCAACTGAGCCACCCAGGTCCCCAGCACAGCACTTCTTATTGACTCCTCAATACAGACTGTGTGTGTGCAGTGGGGGCCAATCTTAGTGTTGGCAGCAGGGCACCCCAGCTCATACTTTCACTTCTTGTGGAAGGTCTTTCTCTTGCCCCCGCTCTTGCAACGTCTGTGGCACTAGTCCCGAGAGATGCCCACCCCTATCAGCACTGGCTGTGAAAGAATTATTTCTACCCTCCTGAAAGTCTTTTCTCACTTTCCTCTCAGAAAGTCATATTTTTCTCTTTATACCTGTTTTTTTTGTCAATTAGGTATATTCTTTATTTTTTAATTTTTTTCCAGCTTTATTAGATACATTTGACAAATTAAAAGTATATATACTTAAAGTATACAATACGGTGTTTTGAAGTAAATATATTTTATGTAATGATTACCATACTCAACTAATATATCTATCACCTCACATAGTTCCATTCTGTGTGTGTGAAGAGAGCACTTAAGATCTATTCTCCTAACAAATTTCTATTATACAATACATTATTAGTTATAATTACTATGCATTCTTTTGTAGTTCCTCTCCATGGCTATTCTTTGGGTATTAGCATTTCTTAGACTTATTACTAGGTCTATTTCTTACTCTATACATTCCTTTGGTTAATCTTATCTTCTTCCACCTTTTCAAAACTAGATTTATCCTGACTTGGTGATTATCTGGATGTAGAGACTGAGGAAAGATAGGAATGTAAGATGATACCTATGGTCCTTGATTGGGCAGTTGAAGAATTGCTATTATAATGACAACAGAAGAAGCAGGTTTTGTAAGAAAATAATTGTTAGTTTTGATCATCATGAGTTTGAGATGCCTGTTATTGAAAGTGAGAAATATTCAGTAGCTAGCTGGGTATACAGTCCTAAATAGTAAAATATATTCAGTGCAGGTGTGTATGTATGTGTGTGTGTGTATATATATATATATATATATATATATATATATAGCAATTGTCAGCACTTATGAGGCAACTGAAATCAAGAAACTAGATGAGTATATTGTAGAATAATCTGTAGAGTAGGAAAATGGGGGGGGGAGCAAAAGCCAGAGCTCTAAATAACACCAGTATTTAAGAATTAAACAGAAGCAAGCCTCATAAAATAAGTATGAGCAGTTAGAGAAATGGGAGAAAACTCAGGAGACTGTGATATAATCAAATCAAAGGAAATGTATGCTTGATATAGAGTTGGTTGCTTACCTAATAACCGTTCCCTCCTTCAACATAATTTTACAAACTCTAAATTGTGTTGAGTCAGCAATATGCCCAGAGAAGGGGGGAAATATCTATAGCCACAGAGGATGAATTATGATTGGTCTTAATAAAGTGTGCTAATCTCATACTCCTTTGCTGGTGATTATTTTATAGATTTGTTTGTGACAAAATGCTAGTCAATGAGAAGTTAGGGGAAATCTTCTGGAGGGTTCTAAAAAAGGATTACAGTTCTGTGATTGTATGTAATTAGAGATTTTTATTATTTAAGCCACTAATCGTAATATTTGCTATTAATTTTATCCAAATATCCCATACTTGATAAATACCTTGATTACTAAAAAAATGGGTGGTATAAACAACAGTCCCTAAACTGTGCAAAATAGATAAGTAAAGGAGGGCAAATGAGGGTAAGTGGTGACCCAATCATATCAAGATGAGAAACTTGTTACTCTTTTTATATGGAGCAAAACATGTGGTCAATTTTTTTCTTATTATATCCTGTGATTCAACCTACATGCCAAATGATGACATATCATAAGAAGCAAGAGGAAATTTCAGGGTGTTATCATGTGTTGTCTCTTTCTTGAAGCTTCCAGAAGAGAGAGGGGTGCTTAGGTTAAATGTGGATAGTCAGATAGAACTAAAAAATTAAGGACAAATGAAACCCAAAGCTAGAAGAAGGAAATAAATAATAAAGATAAGAGCATAGATAAAGGAAATAGAGAAGAAAAAAACAACAGAGAAAAATCAGTAAAACTCAAATTGGAGAACTTGGATGAAATAGACAAATTCCTAGAAACACAAACCTACCATAATAAATTATGAAGAAATGGAAAATCTGAATAGGCTTATAACTTGTAAGGAGGTTAAATCAATAATCAGAAATTTCCCAGTAACAAAAAGCCCTGGATCTGATAGCTTCACTGGCAAATTCTACAAAACATTTAAAGAAGAATTAATAATACTCCTTCTCAAACTCTTCCAAAAAATTCAAGAGTAGAGAATACTTGCTAACTCATTCTAAATGGCAAACATTACCATGATACCAAAGCCAACAAAAATACTAGAAGAAAAGTTAAGTACAAACCAATATGTTTTATGAACATTGATGAAAAACTCCCCAAAAAGTACTAACTAGTGAACAGAACTCAGCAACATATTAAAAGGATTATACACCATGACCACGTGGGACTTATTCCTAAAATGCAAAGATGGTTCAACATACAAAAATTAATTAATGGAATATGCCACATCAACAGAATGAAGAGGAAAAAATCATCTCAACTGGTACATAAAGCATTTGACCCAATTCAGTAATCTTTCATGATAAAAACATGAAACTGGAATAGAAAGAAACTACTCAATATAATAAAAGCCCTATATAACAATCCCATAGTGAACATCATATTCAAAGGTGAAAGACAGATTTTCGACTAAAATCCAGAACAAGGCAAGGATGCCTGCTTTTACCACTTCTATTAAACATAGTACTGGAAGTTCTAGCCAGAGTAATTAGGCAAGAAAAGGAAAGAAAAAGCATCCAAATTGGAAGAGAAGTAAAACTGTCTCTGTTTGCAGATGATATAACCTTATATGTAGAAAACCCAAAAACTCTAAAAAAAAAAAATTGTTAGAACTAACAAATGAATTCAGCAAAGCAGCAGGATACCAATTCAATACAATACAACAAATGAACCTACAATGCTAAATGCAAGAATCAAGACCAAAAATGTGGTATATAATTTGCTTTCATTTATAGAAAATTTCCAGAATAGGTAACTCCATAGACAAAAAAGTAGATTAGTGATTGTCAGGGTCCAAGGATTGGGGGGTGGGGGGTGGATAAAGAGTGATAGTTTAATGGGTATGGAAATTCCCTTTAGGGTGATGCAATGAATTGTATAGTTTAAAATAGTTTTGTGTTATGTGAATTTCACCTAGATTTAAAAAAATTAAAAAGTGAAGGAAAAATAAAGGCTTTCTCACACAAATAAAAACAGGGATTTTGTCACCAATTGACCTGCCTTGGAACAAAGGTTAAAATATATTCTTCAAAGAGAAGGAATAAGACAGGTCAAAAACTAAAATCTATGTGAAAAAGGAAACACATCAGAGAAGGAATACATGAGGGTAAAATAAAATTTTCATTTTTCTCATCCTTATTTGATTTAACAGCATTACCTGTTCATAATAATTATTGCAACAATGTATTGAGTAATTAGAGCTTATGGATAAGTTAATTAATGACAGCAATGATTTAAGGGATGAGGGGGACAAATTGGAAATACTCTGTCATAAAGTACCTGCACTACCCATGAAGTAGTGGAGTGTTATATGAAAATGAACTTAAATTACTCATAAATGTACATGTATTATAAATTCTAGAGCAACCATAAAATACTTCCAAAAGAAGTGTAATTGACATGCTAAGAGAAGAGAAAAAATGGAATTATATAAAATAATTAAAACCAAAGAAGCAAAAAAGAGTGGACAAAAAAATAAGGAAAATAGAAAATAGTTACACATATGGTACATATTAATTCAACTATATCAATAATCACTTTAAACTGTGATGTTCTATATATGCCAAATAAAAAACAGAGACTTAAAGAATGGATAAAAAAGACAAGACCCACCTACATGTTGTCTACAAGAAACTCACTTTTATTTTTTTCAAATATTTTATTTATTTATTTCAGAGAGAGAGAGAGACACAGAGAGCACAAGCATGAACAGTGGGGAGGGGCAGAGGGAGAAGCAGACTCCCTGCTAAGCAGAGAGCCTGATGCGGAACTCGATCCCAGGACCCCGGGATCATGACCTGAGATGAAGGCAGATGCTTAACTGACTGAGCCACCAGGTGCCCCAAGAAACCCACTTTAAATATAAGATACAGCTATATTAAAAGTGAAGGGATGGAGAAAGATATATAATGCTAACACTAATCAAAAAAGCTTGCATAGCTATATTAACGTCAAGTAAACCACACTTTAGAACAAGGTAAATTATCAGGAATAAAAAGGAACATTTTATCATGATAAACTGATCATTTTCCCAAAATGATATAACCTAACAATCTTAATGTGCATGTGCTTAATGGGAGAATGTCAAAATGAGTGAGGTAAAACTGATAGAACTACAAGGAAAAATAGATGAATGTGCTATTATAGTTGGAGACTTCAACACCCCTCTATCAGTAATTGACAGACCAGCAGGCAGAAAATCAGTGAGGTTACAGCTGAACAGAGCAATGCCATCAATCAACTGAATCTAATTGACATTTATCAAACACTTCATCCAACAACAGGAAAATACACATTCTTCTCAAGCTCACATAGAACATTCAACAAAATAGACCACCTTCTGGGGTATAAAACACACTTTAAGAAACTTTTTAAAAAGATAAATCATACTTTCAGACCATAATGAAATTAAGCTATAAAATAACAGAAAGGTAGCTGGAAAATAATTGGAGAGTAAACAGCAAACTTATAAGTAGCAAATGGGTCAAAGAAATCCCAAGAGAAATTTAAAATTATTTTGACCTAAATGAAAGTGAAAACACAACTCATCAAACTGTGTGTGATTTGGTAAACAGCATGCTTAAGGGGACATTTATAACACTGAATGCATATATTAGTAAAGAAAAAATATCTAAATTTAATAGTACAAGCTTTCACCTTAGGAAACTACAGGAAGAAGAGAAATATAAACCTAAAGCAAAGAGAAGAAAAAAACAACAGAAATGAATGAAATGGAAAACACTAAATCAATAGAAAACTAGTAAAACCAAAAGTTGGTACTTGGAGAAGATTTGAGACATTGATAAAACTCTAGCCAGGCTAACCCAGAGGGGAAAAAAAGACATAAATTCCTAATATCAGAAAAAAAGGAGGATATTATTACTGATCCCAAATCATTAAAGGGATAATAGAATATTCTGAAGAACTCTATACCCACAAATTTGATAATCTAGATAAAATGGCCAAATTACTTGAAAAAGATAGCTTCCACAATTCACACAAGTAGAAATATATAATTGGAATAAGCCTATATCTATGAAAGGAATTGAATTAATAATTACCTTCCAAAACAAAGCACCAGGCCCAGATGGTTGTACTGGTAAATTCTACCATAATTTAAGGAATCATACCAATTCTTTACAATCTCTCCCAGCTGATGGAAGCAGAGGGAATACTTTCTAACTCATTCTCTGAGGCTAGCATTTCTCTAATACCAAAACCTCATAAAAACATTACAAGAAGGGAAAAGTGCAGACCAGTATCTGTAATGAACATAGATGCAAAAATCCTCAATACAGTATTAGCAAATTGACTTCAACAATGTATAAAATGAATAATACAGAATGACCAAGTGGGATTTCTTCCGGATACAATATGCTCATTCAATATTCAAAAATCAATTAATATAATTAATCCATCACATCAGCAAATAGCTTATCCCACTGATGGCAGAAAATCAATACTAATCCTTTCCAGTAAGTTATGCTACATACTGTAGACCAACAACTGTGAATCCCTTCCACTTCCCCTTAAAATGAACTTATCTTATTCCTTCTCCATCATTGTATAATGAATACATTGGTGGCAGGAAATTTATCTTTTTTTAGATAGAGGAGCCACATCCGAACTTAACAAATAAGTACAAAAACCAAACATCATTTGTTTCAAGCTAGATTTGTTAACTAGATGAGCCTTTCAGCATTTCTCACTTTGAAAGGCTATAAATGCATTGAAAAAGAAAAGAAAAAAATTAATATGTATATATTGGGGGAAAGCACCTGTATATTTAAACAAGAAATAAGTGGACATGTCACTGGCAATATGTATGTCATTCTCCAAGCCTTAGGGAAACCATGATTGACCTAAACCAAGCAAAATAATCCCATTACCATTTTGTGAGTGATTCCTTTTAGGGGTAAGAAGGTAAACACACTTATGTGCAGAGCCATAAGGTAAAGGATACTGGAGATTTGGGGAAAATTATACTCCTTTTAACTTTAAAGGAAATTTATTTTATAAGAAAAAGATATTCAGAGATGCTTCAGTCATTTTGGGACCATGAGAGTATAAAACTAAGAATAATGTGCTGAGAGTGGCATAGGAGATATATAGGGGGAAAAAAAGCCTAGCTATCTGCCACCATTTCTTAGGCATTTTGCCAAATCTGGGAACCTCCAAATTTCTTGTTATATAATAATTAAACATCTTTATTGTAGAGTTTTATTTTCTTTAGTTATTAACTAGTATATAAATTACTCTGCTGTAACAAAGACAACCACAAATATAATAGCTCAAACCAGATGAGGTTTTATTTTCCTGTATGTAACAGTACAGTGATGTACGGGCTGTCCAGGGTGAGTAGGCTGCTTGATTCTACAATGCTGGGAAAGGAAGTAGGTGTATTCTATTTCATTTCTTTCTCAATCCCTCCCCACTCCATTGGTGGTGCCCTCATCAACAGGGACAGCATTGACACAATGGCCATATCAATCACTGTTCTAACCCATAAGGGGAGTAAAAGAAAAACTGGAGGGAAAGAAATTTTATTTTTAAAATAATGTAAGCAAATGTTGCACACATCCTTCTATTCACTCTAAAATAGCCAAAAATTAGTCAAATTGCCACATGCAGTTTCAAAAGCCTCTGGAAAATGTAACCTATAGTTAGGAGTTCATGCCCACCAAAACCCTGAGTGAATTGTTGGTTTTATATTGCTCAAAAGATATAAATGAGAAGAAAAAGTAACAGTTTTTTTTCTACATTGTTGCAACTGAAACAGTTGTCCAGGAAGGAGTGATCAAAACAGTCACGTGATATTGAGATTTTTAACAAGATAAGCATATCAAAGAATTTGATTGTGAAATTCATGAACAAATATTGGCTGAATGAGCATGTCCCAATATTGAGAGGTAGAACCAAATATTAATATAGTAAATTCTGTTTACAGATATTTAAATGTTAAGCTATGTGTTCTAGCAATAAATACAAACAGATAGTGATTTTTTTCCTTTTCATATATTATTGATTGGTGTAGGAAAAAGTTTATTTAGGATTTTTTTATCTATGTTTGTAAAAGAGATTGATCTGGATTTGTTACATTTATTAAAATGTATTTGCCAGATTTAGGAATCAAAATCTGATAATTGTGTCCAGAGTTTTTCTATGCTTACTGATTTTTTCCCTAACATGTACTGAGAGACATCTGTTAAAATCCCACACTCTGATTGTGAAGTTTATTTATCTTTTTAAATCGTCATTTCCTTTCTCTATATATTTTTTAACAATCTTTTTTTTTTAAAGATTTTATTTATTTATTTGAGAGAGAGAATGAGATAGAGAGAGCACGAGAGGGAAGAGGGTCAGAGGGAGAAGCAGACTCCCTGCGGAGCGGGGAGCCCGATGCGGGACTCGATCCCGGGACTCCAGGATCATGACCTGAGCCGAAGGCAGTCGCTTAACCAACTGAGCCACCCAGGCGCCCCTCTCTATATATTTTTAAAGTATGTAATTAAGATCACAAAAATTGAGAATAGTTATATGTTCCTAGTTGACAGACAATTTTATCATTATGATATCTTTCCTTATAATTAATAACAATTCTTAAATTTAAGAAAATTTTATTTGAAATGTGTATAGCTCTAGAAGTTTATTGTATGTTTTCATCACATATATTTATTATTTTATTTAAAATTTTTATCTTACTAATCTAGTGTGTGGCACAGAACTATGCACCAGCCTGATCATATTTGATCATATTCTGGTTTTTTTTTCTTTTGTTCTGTTTTTGTTTTTATCTTTTTCTTTTTCTTTTTTTTTCTTTCTTTTTTCTTTCTTTCCCTTTCTTTTCTCCCACTTTCAGGTCTCTTCTGATTTGTTTAGAGTATATTGTCTGGGGACGTTGTTACCCTCTTAGCATTTTGTTCTCTCATTCATCTATTCTACTCTGGACAAAATGACAAGACGGAAAAAATCACCTCAAAAAAGGAAAAAGAGGTAGTAACATCTGCCAGGGACCTACTCAATACGGACATTAGTACAATGACAGACCTAGAGTTCAGAATCATGATTTTAAAGATACTAGCTGGGCTTGAAAAAGCATGAAAGTTATTAGAGAAACCCTTTCTGGAGAAATAAAAGAACTAAAATCTAACCAAGTTGAAATCAAAAAGGCTATTAATGAGATGCAATCAAAAATGGTGGCACTTACTGCTACGATAAATGAGGCAGAAGAGAGAATCAGCGATATAGGAGACCAAATGATGGAAAATAAAGAGGCTGAGAAAAAGAGAGATAAACAAATACTGGATCACGAGGGCAGAATTTGAGAGATAAGCGATAACATAAGATGAAACAACATTAGAATAATTAGGGTCCCAGAAGAAGAAAGAGAGAGAGGGGCAGAAGGTATACTGGAGCAAATTATAACAGAGAACTTCCCTAAAGTGGGGAAGGAAACAGGCATCAAAATCCAGGAGGCACAGAGAACACTCTCAAAATCAATAAAAATAGGTCAACACCCCGACATCTAATAGTAAAACTTACGAGTCTCAGAGACAAAGAGAAAATCCTGAAAGCAGCTTGGGAGAAGAGATCTGCAACCTACAATGGTAGAAACATTAGATTGGCAACAGACCTATCCACAGAGACCTGGCAGGCCAGAAAGGACTGGCATGATACCTTCAGAGCATTAAAAGAAAAATATGCAGCCAAGAATACTATATCCAGCTGGGCTATCACTGAAAATAGAAGGAAAGATAAAAAGCTTCCAGGACAAACAAAAACTAAAGGAATTTGCAAACACGAAACCAACCCTACAAGAATTATTGAAAGGGATTCTCTAAACAAAGAGAGAGCCTAAAAGCAGCACAGACCAGAAAGGAACGCAGACAATATACAGTAAGTCACCTTACAGGCAATAAAATGGCACTAAATTCATACCTTTCAATAGTTACCCTGAATGTACATGGGCTAAATGCCCCAATCAAAAGACACAGGCTATCAGATTGGATTAAAAACAAGACCCATCAATATGCTGTCTCCGAGAGACTCATTTTAGACCCAAAGACAACCCCAGATTAAAAGTGAGGGGGTGGAAAACCATTTACCATGCTAATGGACACCTAAAGAGAGCTGGGGTGGCAATCCTTGTATCAGACAAATTAGATTTTAAACCAAAGACTGTAATAAGAGATGAGGAAGGACACTATATCCTACTTCAAGGGTCTATCTACCAAGAAGATCTAACAATTGTAAATATCTATGCCCCTAACATGGGAGAAGCCAACTATATAAGGCAATTGATAACAAAAGCAAAGAAACACATTGACAACAATACAATAATAGTGGGGGAGTTTAACACCCCCCTGACTGAAATGGACAGATCATCTAAGCAAAAGATCAACAAGGAAATAAAGACTTTAAATGACACACTGAACCAAATGGACTTCACAGACATATTCAGAACTTTCCATCGCAAAGCAACGGAATACACATTCTTCTCTAGTGCCCGTGGAACATTCTCCAGAATAGATCACATCCTAGGTCACAAATCAGGTCTCAACCGCTACCAAAAGATTGGGATTATTCCCTGCATATTTTCAGACCACAATGCTTTGAAACTAGAACTCAATCACAAGAGGAAAGTCGGAAAGAATTCAAATACATGGAGGCTAAAGAGCATCCTACAAATGAATGAATGGGTCAACCAGGAAATTAAAGAAGAATTTAAAAAGTTCATGGAAACCAATGAAAATGAAAACAGAATTGTTCAAAATCTTTGGGATGCAGCAAAGGCAGTCTTAGAGGAAAGTATATAGCAATACAAGCCTTTCTCAAGAAACAAGAAAGATCTCAAATACACAACCTAACCATACACCTAAAGGAGCTAGAGAAAAAACAGCAAATAAAGCCTAAACCCAGCAGGAGAAGAGAAATCATAAAGATCAGAGCAGAAATCAATGAACTAGAAACCAAAAGAACAGGAGAAGAGATCAACGAAACTAGGAGCTGGTTCTTTGAAAGAATTAACAAGATTGATAAACCCCTGGCCAGACTGATCCAAAAGA
Organism: Callorhinus ursinus; assembly: GCF_003265705.2. Taxonomy (NCBI): domain Eukaryota; kingdom Metazoa; phylum Chordata; class Mammalia; order Carnivora; family Otariidae; genus Callorhinus; species Callorhinus ursinus. Next base: position 14,573,699 of record NW_027397078.1, on the reverse strand, counting down.
AAAGAGAAATGACCCAAATCAACAAAATCATGAATGAAAGAGGAGAGATCACAACCAACACCAAAGAAATACGAACAATTATAAGAACATATTATGAGCAACACTAGGCCAGCAAATTAGATAACCTGGAAGAAATGGATGCATTCCTAGAGATGTATCAACTACCAAAACTGAACCAGGAAGAAATAGAAAACCCGAACAGACCTATAACCATTAAGGAAATTAAAGCAGTCATCAAAAATCTCCCAATAAACAAAAGCCCAGGGCCAGATGGCTTCCCAGGGGAATTCTACCAAACATTTCAAGAGAATTAATACTTATTCTCCTGAAACTGTTCCAAAAAATGGAAATGGAAGGAAAACTTCCAAACTCGTTTTATGAAGCCACCATTACCTTAATCCCCAAACCAGACAAAGACCCCATCAAAAAGGAGAATTACAGACCAATATCCTTGATGAACATGGATGCAAAAATTCTCACCAAAATACTAGTCAATAGGATCCAACAGTACATTAAAAGGATTATTCACTACGACCAAGTGGGATTGATCCCTGGGTTGCAAGGTTGGTTCAACAACTGAAAATCAATCAATGTTATATGATACCTTAGCAAAAGAAAGAACAAGAATCATATGATCCTCTCAAAAGATGCAGAAAAAGCATTTGACAAAGTACAGCATCCTTTCTTGATCAAAACTCTTCAGAGTATAGGGATAGAGGGTACATACCTCAATATCATAAAAGCCGTCTATGAAAAACCCAGAACGAATATCATTCTCAATGGGGAAAAACTGAGAGCTTTCCCCCTAAGGTCAGGAACGTGGCAGGGATGTCCACTATCACCACTGCTATTCAACATAGTATTAGAAGTCCTAGACACAGCCATCAGACAACAAAAAGAAATCAAAGGCATCCAATCGGCAAAGAAGAATTCAGACTCTCACTGTTTGCAGATGATATGATACTTTATGTGGAAAACTCAAAAGACTCCACCCCGAAACTGCTATAACTCATATAGGAATTCAGTAAAGTGGCAGGATATAAAATCAATGCACAGAAATCAGTGGCTTTCCCACACACCAACAACAAGACAGAAGAGAGACAAATCAAGGAGTTGATCCCATTTACAATTGCACCCAAAACCATAAGATACCTAGGAATAAATCTAACCAAAGAGGCAAAGGATGTGTACTCAGAAAACTATAAAATACTCATGAAAGGAATTGAGGAAGACACAAAGAAATGGAAAAACGTTCCATGCTCATGGATTGGAAGAACAAATATGGTGAAGATGTCAATGCTACCTAGAGCAATCTACACATTCAGTGCAATCCCAATCAAAATACCATCCACTTTTTTCAAAGAAATGGAACAAATAATCCTAAAATTTGTATGGAACCAGAAAAGACCCCAAATAGCCAGAGGCATGTTGAAAAAAAAAAAGCAAAGCTGGCAGCATCACAATTCCGGACTTAAAGCTCTATTACAAAGCTGTCATCATCAAGACAGTATGGTACTGGCACAAAAACAGACACATAGATCAATGGAACAGAATTGAGAGCCCAGAAATGGACCCTCAATTCTATGGTCAACTCATCTTTGACAAAGCAGGAAAGAATGTCCAATGGAAAAAAGACAGTCTCTTCAACAAATGGTGTTGGGAAAATTGGACAGCCACATGGAGAAGAATGAAACTGGACCATTTTCTTACACCATACAGAAAAATAGACAAAAAATGGTTGAAAGACCTAAATGTGAGACAGGAGTCCATCAAAATCCTAAAGAAGAACACAGGCAGCAACCTCTTCGACCTCAGCCACAGCAACTTCTTCCTACAAACATCGCCAAAGGCAAGGGAAGCAAGGGCAAAAATGAACTATTGGGATTTCATCAAGATAAAAAGCTTTTGCACAGGAAAAGTAACAGTCCACAAAACCGAAAGACAACCGACAGAATGGGAGAAGGTATTTGCAAATGACATATCAGATAAAGGGCTAGTATCCAAAATCTATAAAGAAATTCTCAAACTCAACACCCAAAGAACAAATCATCCAATCAAGAAATGGGCAGAAGACATGAACAGATATTTTTCCAAAGAAGACATCCAAATGGCCAACGGACACATGAAAAAGTGCTCAACATTGCTCGGCATCAGGAAAATCCAAATCAAAACCTCAATGAGATATCACCTCACACCAGTCAGACTGGCTAAAATTAACAAGTCAGGAAATGACATGTTGGCGGGGATGCGGAGAAAGGGGAACCCACCTACACTGTTGGTGGGAATGCAAGCTGGAGCAAGCACTCTGGAAAACAGTATGGAGGTTTCTCAAACAGTTGAAAATAGAGCTACCCTATGATCCAGCAATTGCACTACTGGGTATTTACCCCAAAGATACAAATGTAGGGATCCGAAGGGGTACGTGCACCCCGATGTTTAAAGCAATGTCCACAGTAGCCAAACTGTGGAAATAGCCAAGATGTTCATCAACAGAGGAATGGATAAAGAAGAAGTGGTATATATACACAATGGAATATTATGCAGCCATCAAAAGGAATGAGATCTTGCCATTTGCAACAATGTGGATAGAACTGGAGGGTGTTACACTGAGTGAAATAAGTCAATCAGAGAAAGATATGTATCATATGACCTCACTGATATGAGGAATTCTTAATCTCAGGAAACAAACAGGGTTGCTGGCGTGGGGGTGGGGTGGGAGGGATGGGGTGGTTGGGTGATAGACATTGGGGAGGGTATGTGCTATGGCGAGTGCTGTGAATTGTGCAAGACTCTTGAATCACAGATCTGTACCTCTGAAACAAATAATGCAATATATGTTAAGAAAAAAAAAAAGAAGATAGCAGAAAGGGAAGAATGAAGGGGGATAAATCAGAGGGGGAGATGTACCATGAGAGATGATGGACTCTGAAAAACAAACTGAGGGTTCTAGAGGGGAGGGGGGTGGGGGAATGTGTTAGCCTGGTGATGGGTTTTAAAGAGGGCATGTTCTGTGTGGAGCACTGGGTGTTATGCACAAGCGATGAATCATGGAACACTACATCACAAACTAATGATGTAATGTATGGTAATTAACATAACAATAAAAAATTTAAAGAACAAAAAAATTTTATCTTACTTATATTTAATGGTTGTCTCTTTTCAGCACATACAGCTGGAATTTGATCCAGTCTGATAATCTTCAAATTGGAGGAGTCAGACTTTTAAAATTTTGATGTAATTACAGATTTATTTGCATTCACTGACTGTTTCCTCCATTATTTCAATCTTGCTGTTTTGTTTTATCAAGTGAATTTTTTTTTTTTGTTTTCATCTTTGTTTCTGTGTGTATTTCCTTTTTTTTTTTTTTTTTTTGGTTAAACTACTACCAGTTCTAAACTTTCCATTTGATTCCTTTTTATAATTGAATTTTTTCCCGAGATATCCTTAGTTTTAAGAGCGTCTGTGATTGCCTCCTAGGTCATTTTTGTGATAGCTATTTTAGATATTTGTCAGATTATTCCAACATCTGTGTCATCTTGGCATTTTCTTCTTTTCCCTATGCATTGATATTGGCTTCACTTACATATCCTAGATGTTTTGAATATATTATAAACCACTGAGTTTTGTTTAAATTCTAAGATAACATCGATGTTTTTGTTTTAGAAGCTAATCAACCTGTTTTTTTCCATCTCAAATTTCCATCTCACATTTCCATCTTGCATTCTGTGGGCTATGGTTCCAATGACAGTTCAGTTTTCAAAGCATTTGTGGTACTGTTCTGATTTGTCTACTGTGTGCCAACAATCTGGAATCTGAGCCTTGGTCTATTCATTAGTTTATTCTGTTTTTGCTGTGCTAAATAGGAAAAGATCCACTGTATGAGCCATTTAAGGACGAGCCTAGAATTTCACAAAAGAATGTTATGAGGTCACTGTCCCAGCTCCTCCCACTCAGTGGCATTTCCTCTTTTCCCCTGAGGCTCCTCTTAGTTCTTTGTCCAGAAAGTTGGGCTTTGATTTCCTGATTCTACTATACACTTACAGAGTTTTACCTGTATGAGAGGGGCAAGCTGTAGGGAGAAAGAGAAAAAGAGAAATAAATTTTGTCCTCGTACTCTTGGAACCACAAATCCACTGAAAAGAAATGAAGGTTCTTCTTAATCAGAGTTTTGGCTCCTGCTGCCACAACCACCATAGAATTATAGAATTACTTGGGGATTGGAGAGTGAAAGAACAGAGAAAATTATATATATATATGTGTGTGTGTGTGTGTGTGTGTGTGTGTGTGTGCGCACACACACATTTATGAGGGATTTTCACACTCTGAACTTTAAGAGTTCCCTTTCATTCTCCTTTAGCTAGAATTAGAGGGCTTCTCTGGTCTATTTCTGCATTCTGGTGACACTTTGATTCATTAACTTCAGGCTGGGAGGTACTGGTAAAGAGAAAATGGTAAATTTGCCACCAGTTTGGGGGCATTTCAAATTCCAGTCATTTTCCTTAACCTGACTGTTAATATTTACCTTTTAGAAATCTCAGATAGCTGCCTTATGCATTCTATCCAAGTTTTATAGCTGTATACAGTGAGAGAAATGCAATGCAATGAGTTTACTCTGTCTTAATCCAAAATTGAAAGTTCTGAGCTGAAAGTTCAAGCAGTCTATGAATCTCCCTCTATTTTTGCCATCTTCTTTCCTTTCCACTTTATTCTTCATGAATTTTATTTTACTATTTCTCCAGTCTTTGAAAGAATGGGAGCTAAAATAGACTAGCAATGAAATTGGACAGGGATTGCAAATTTAGGAAAGGATGGAGACTTTCAATATGCAGATAATAAGGAATGGGAAACAAACTGTAATGATGCAGTGCCTTATAGAACCCCAAACAGAAGGGGAAGGGACAGAGTAAAATATTTTAAATTTCAAAACACGGGATTAAGGCAAAACTTTTATCCTAATTGAAATTTTTATTAGTATTTTGGTCTACCTGCATAGCTAATTAAAAGTTACCAGCAAGTAAGAATTCACACAGTGAAAATTTTAGCTCATATAACAAGCCATAGTACAATCTTACGGATGCTCACAGCTATAAAGAGAATAGTATTTTAAAGCAACACGAAAGTATATATTCTCTGAAGAGACACATCATTATGATGAAATAAAGGTTTTGCTTAGAAGAGTAAGAGACAGTAGATGAGTAATAATCTTTAAAAAGTTCCAATAATTGTAAAAATTTTTAGTTATATGTTAATTTTCCAGTCTGATATATTGCAATAAATATAAAAATAATGTTATTTACAAAATATTTTAAGGCATTTTATTTTCATCATAAAATCAATAAATGGAGGAAATGTTAAGTTGAATTATATACTAAAAATGCACATAAAAGAAAAAGCCAGCAATGCTTAGCCCCATAGGACTTTGCATTTAAATAGAAATTGTTATAAAAAAGCATTATAATAGCAGTTTAAAAGCGCTGGGTGTGAAGGCAGGCTTGAAAGAACACCATTAGTGATATAGCAATAATATTGCATATGTCTGAGGCCCATTTTTTATGAAGTGTTTATACTTAAACATCCTGGTCATCACTAGAAAACAATACAATTAATTTTACACTTTTTTCATTCTTCTCTTTTAAATTTGAAGATTCCACAGTGGTATTTTTGTGGTACTTTTGGCAAATTTCCCTGCAGCTTCCTCTTGAAATCTTTGAAATAAAAATCTTGAAGGATTTTTTCTGTGTGTGTGAGTGATAAATATATCAGTAAAAGCATCTAGCATATTGATTAATGTGAATTGAGGAATAATGATTTTGAGCAACTCTGGCCCTTTGTAAAATATACTGACCTGATTTACAAAAGTGACATATATGTAAAAAAAATATGGTTAGTGTGGTCAGTGATTTTCTGTCATATATATTGGTTAGCATTTTTTATTGTCTAGACCCAGATGTTAACACTCAGGACAGATCAAATTATGAAGTAATTAGTAATTTAAAAATTCTAATTATCACAATGTGATGATTTAATAATTGTTAATGATAATAAAACATCATAATTAGCTTCTAGATTTATACAAGCTCACTGGTTTCACTAAAACAATATAATCAAATTCTATGAAAATTTTTAATTACTAATTTTCTGTAAAAAATAAAATAAAAATGTTAATTTTCTGTAAAAAGTAATAGAGGGTTCTGTTAATTATAATGCTTTCAATAACTATCAACTTCAAGAGGGAGGAACAGTATTAGTATTGCCCTGATCAACTCTGAAGTCACATATTATATAAACCTATAAAACCTATAAATGGCAGATGAATGCTTAAAGAGGGAATCATATTCCTCTCTGTAACCAGATTGTACATTACTTCTTGAGAATGTATTTCTCACATTGGGAATTATGAGAAACTTTAAGGAAGACTTATTTACATACAGTTTTTCTCTTGATTGACAAATGTACTTATTATTTTGAGGATAATTCACTGTGACTGGAATCCTGCCAAAAAAGAAGGCAAAGGCAAGATAGCACGTACAATATTTATATTTTGTAAAGTACAAAGAAATGAGTAATGGGGAAAAATCCTTTTGAAATAAAGACTTAAAGGATGAACAAATGGCTGCTTATACAGAATAATAGTTGTACACCAAACTCTAGCTTTGTAATAAATCATTTTAGAGTAAATGAAGCTGGAATGGAGTTAGCCGACTATCTCGATGAGAAAAATATTCCTCTCAAGAAGCTGAATTTTATGTGCAACTTTCAGGATATTTTCACAATAGTCCACTAATTTATTGATGCTTAATTTGCATGCCAAATGTGTGGCATTTTGAAAGAAGTATGAAAGACTACTATGTTCAATCTGATTCAACAAGTATTCATGAATCCACTTACGTATTCAAGGCACTTATAAAGAATACAGAAGAGATAATGAAAACTGCCCCAGCCCTCAGGCAACTTTTAAACTACTGGGGATGACACATGGCACCATTAAATAAGTAACTAACTGCTGAAATAACTGGTACAAAGATTGGGTACTATAGAATTTCAGACTAGAGAGAAATAGAAGAAAACTTGAATGATCAGGAAGTCTTCTTGAAAGAGAATGGCATTTTTGCTGTCAGTTTAAATTTTTTTTTAAATTTATATCCAAACAACATATTTTAGCACCATCTATGTGTGAGATTCTGTGTTATAGGGTGCAGAACATATAAAAATGATTGAACCATGTCCTCAAAGATTTTATAATCCAGGAGAATAATGATTTCACAAATAACTGGGATATAAGGCAAAATATCATATGTTGCAAATGAAACAAAATATAGAATAAAAGTATACAAAATTCAGAGAAGGGAGTTATCACAAGTAAATAAAAAAATTCAGAAAAATGCCATGGCATTTAAAACATGGCATTTCAAATGCTGTTCAAAGGAAAGGTTAGGATTTTAGTTTTCTGAAAGAGAAAAGTAGTTCCACCAGGAAGAAACAATAGGAACAAAAGCTCTGAAGGTAGGAAGAGCACAGGTTCTATTTGACATAAAGTAAATAGCAGTAAATAAATGTAGAAAATGGAATGAATTGTCATACTGTACATTGCCTTAAAAGTCAATAGCACCACTGTTACTTCTCTAGGTAGTGAAGAACCACTGAAGTTTTAAATAGAGAATAACTTAATTAGAGCTGTGATTTAGAAAATTTAGAGGAACAGAAAGTTTTAAGGGTGAAATGAAAAGAAGTTACTATAGCCAGGTATATAATGTGCCAGAATGGATATGAGAAAATTTACCTTTGGAAAACTGAATGGATCCAGGAAAGGACCTATCAATAGTCAACCACTGTCATTACCATAAAGCACTGGGCTCAATAAGCCCCACTCACATGTTTAAGACTTACAATTGGCTTTTTAATTCTTCATTTTTTTAAAGCTTCCAAAATTTTTAGGAAAGCCTTAACATATGAGACCAAGACAAAAAATCTGAAAAAGAAAATTAAAAAATGAAGAGACAGTAAAGGTTTAACAGTGGCTCACAACTGGGTACAATTTTTCTCCCAACTGACATTCTGCAATTTATGCAGATAGTTTGATTATCACAATTACTGAGGTGCTGCTGGAATCTAGTATGTGGAGGCCAGAGATGGTGCTAAACATCTTAAAATTCACAAAATATCCCCCCAGGACAAATAATAATCTTGCTCAAAGTGTCTGTAGGACCAAGATTAAGAAACTCTGAAATAGAAGAAGAAAATAAAGCAATAATAACAAATACAAATTTCCTCAAAAATAAGAGGCCTTAAAGCATCTATGAAATAACAGAGGCTATTAAAAGTGAGAATTCAGTGACCTCAATATAACTCTGAGTTTAAGAAATGATTAAATTTAAAAAATAATAGAGACTTCTAGTTTCTGTTCTGGCATGTAAGGAGCTTGGAAGTCTTCACTCTAATCCTCACAAGAAAAAAGCTGAACAAATTAAAAATGAACACCTCTTCTTAGACCCATCAGAGAATCAAGGCCACAGAGCAAACTACAGGATCCAATTGAAGAGACAGGAAGGTACATACAAAGAATCATAACTTAAGGGAGCAGAAGTTCAGGAGCAAAAACAAATATGGGAACTAGTGCAAAGTAGGCAAACATATGCTATTATGATGAATTTCTGGAGGTCCAGTGCGGATATAGTTGAAGGTTAAAAACTTCAGTAGAGGGCCTCATACTTTGGTGAGTTTTACCTCAAGGAGCCTCCTGGGTTTTCACAGTGAAGATCAGAAGAAAATCCCCTTAAGCTTCTAGCAAGTAGTGAAGAAAAAATTGCTCTTTTGAAATTCACCCAGAGCTTCTTTGTTCTTAACAAGGTTTGCCTTCAAGAGTATCAGTTTTACTAGAGTCAAACTACTTAACTCCAACCCATTTAGCCTTCTATGTGGGGGAAGGATAACACCAACTTCAACCCCCTTTGACCTTCCTGTCTCATCTAAAGGGGTGGTAGTCCCTGAGAAGCACTTGTGAAGGTCACAAACCAGAGCAAAGGTTTACCAATAGTCTAAGACCCAATCATAGAAGTATAGAACACTTCTCCTCCCACATTTTACCACATCAGTAGGGGTCCTGTATAATAACAATAGGAGAATAAAATCGAAAGAATAGCATATCTCAGACTTATTTAAGAAAAAAAAGAATAAGTTTCGAGGGAAACCCTAAGACAACAGGGAAGGCAAAAACACCACCACGGGAGGAAATATTAGCTTCTGACACCTACAGGTACAGTCTAATGCCTAGCCAGAAAAATCTAAAACCTAACACTAAAAGACTATTTTCTTCAATTCTTTTTTATTCAATACATCATATCTGGCATTCAAGAAAAATTAAAAATCATAGTAAAAGACAAAAATACAATTGGAAAAGATGAAGCAATCATCAAACCAGGCTCAGATATGGCAGGGATTTGAGGATTATCAGACTAGGAATATATATTCCATTGTTTTATGAACTGCTCTGTAGTGCTTTCTATTTGAGAAGGTTATTAATTATTGATCGAATGTCTTTGAAAAAACAGTCCTCTTCAGACTATTTCTCCTTTGTGATTTTTGGTAAATTGTATTTTTTAAGAAATTGGTTATCAATTTTATGATTGATTTTTTTGTGATTTGACAAAATCTAGGTTATCAAATTTATGGTCATAGAATGGTTCATAATATTTTTTATTCATTTACTGTCCATTAGATTAGTAGTGATGGTCCCCTCTTTGATTTCTGATGCTAGTAATCTATGTCTTATTGCTTTTTTTCTTACTTAACCTGGGTAGAGTTTTATCAATTTTATCGATCTCTTCAAAGAGTAAGCTAATGGTTTGATTGACTTACTGTGTACAACCTGATGTTTTGATATATGTATACCTTATGAAATGATTACCACAATCAAGATAATTAACGTATCCATTACTTCATATATTTTGAGTGTGTGTGGTGAGAGTTTTTAAGATCTATACTACTAGCAAAATTAAAGTACTGATTTCCTATTTTCAATTTCATTGATTTCTGCTCTAAATCTTATTTTTTTTAATTTTTCTTCTTGTGGTGAAATTTATTGTTACTTCTAGTTTCCTAAAGTAGAAGCTTAGATTATTCATTTTAGATCTTTCTTCAATTCTAATGTATGCATTCAATTCTGTAAAATTCCCCTAGCACTGTTTTCATTGTACCCCACAAAACTTGATAAATTGTGTTTTTATTTTCCTTTAGTTCAAAATATTTTTAATTTTTCTTGAGGATTCTTTTCTGATCCATGTGTAATTTAAAAGTGTGTTGTTTAAGGGGAAAAAAGAAACAAACCAAAAACCAGACTCTTAACTATAGAGAATAAACAGAGGGTTACCACAGGGGAGTTTGGTGGGGGGATGGGTGAAATAAGTGATGAGGATTAAGAGTGTACTAATCATGATAAGCAATGAGTAATGTACAGAATTGATGAATCACTATATCGTACACCTGATACTAATATAACACTGTATGTTAACCATACTGGAATTAAAATAAAAAGCTTAATTAAAAATGTGTTGTTTAATCTTCAAGTATGTTGGAGTTTCTGGCTATCCTTCTGTTATTGATTTCTAGTTTAACTTCATTGTGGTATGATAGCATATGTTGTATGATATGTATTCTTTTAAATTAGTTAAATTGTGGTTGTTTTATGATCCAGAATATACTCTATCTTGGTGAATGTTGTAGGTGAGCTTCAGAAGAATGTGTATTCTGTTAGTGTTTTATGAAGTATTCTATACATGTACATTAGATCCAAGTGGTCAATGATACTATTCAGTTTATGTTACTGACTTTGTGCCAATTGAATTTGTCAATTACTGATAGAAGTGTGTTAAAGTCTCCAACTATAATAGTGGATTCATCTTTTTCCCTTACAGTTCTATAGTTTTTGCAACATGTACTTTGATGTTCTTTTGTTAGTTGTATGCACATGAAAGATTATTACATCTTCTTGGGGAAGTGATGATTTTATCATTATGCAATGCTCCTTTTTATCCCTGATAACTTTTCATCCTCAGAAGTCTGCTTTGTCTAAGATTAATATAGCTTCTTCAGGTTCTTTTTGATTACTGTTAGCATGATGTATCTTTCTCCAATCTGACTTATTTTTCTCTGTCTGGCTTTTTCACTTAGCATAATGTCCTCCAAGTTCACCCATATTTTCACAGTTAACAGGATTTCTTTTTTTTTTTTAAGATTTGATTTATTTATTTATTTATTTATTTATTTATTTATTTATTTGACAGAGAGAGACACAGCGAGAGAGGGAACACAAGCAGGGGGAGTGAGAGAGGTAGAAGCAGGCTTCCCGCGGAGCAGGTCCTGTGGGGCTCGATCCCAGGACCCTGGGATCATGACCCAAGCCGAAAGCAGACGCTTAACGACCAAGCCACCCAGGCGCCCAACAGGATTTCCTTCTGTTTTAAGGTTGAATAATATTGTAGTGTGTGTGTGTGTGTGTGTGTGTGTGTGTGTGTGTGTGTGTGTGTGTGGTCACATTTTCTTTATTTCTTTATCCATTTAGCCAAAGATGGACATTTGGGTTGTTTCCATATCACTGCTATTGTGAATAATGTTGCAATGACCATGGGAACGCAGATTATCTTTTCAAATTCCAGATTTCATTTCCATTGAATATATACCCGGAAGTGGAATTGCTGGATCATATGGTAGTTCTATTTTTAATTTTTTGAGGAAATTCCACAGTTTTCCATAATGTCTACAGTAATTACATCCCACCAACATTGTATAAGTGTTCCCTTTTCTCTACAACTTTGCTAACACTTGTTATCTCTTCTCTTTTTAATAAAAGAAATCATAACAATTTCCTTGATAATTACTGATGTTCAGCATCTTTTCATGTACCCATTGGCCATTTCTATGTCTTCTTAGGAAAAATGTCTATTTGGGCATTTTATTCATTTTTAATTGGATTATTTATTTATGTTTGCTATTGAGTTGTATAAAGTCCTTATATGTTTTCAATATTAACCCCTTATAAGATATATAGTTTTCAAGTATTTTTTGCCATTACATAAGTTACCTTCCCACTTTGTTGATTGCTTCATTTCCTGTGAAGAAGCTTTTTAGTTTGATGTAGACCCACTTATTTATGTTTGCTTCTATTGCCTGGGCTTTTGGGGTCACATTCAAAAAAATCATTGCCAAGACTGATGTTAAGTTTTTCCTTATTTTCTTCTACGAGTTTTATCTTTCCAGGTCCTACCTTTAAGTCCTGCAGCTATTTTAGAGTTAGTTTTTGATAATGATGGGATATAGTTATTCAGTTCATCCTTTTGCATGGGTATCCATTCAGCCACACTATGTCTTTTGATTGGAGAATTTAATCTATTTACATTTAAAATAATTATTGATAGAAAAGGACTTACTAATTCCATCTAATTAATTTTTTTATAGCTGGACTGTATTTCCTTTTCTCCTTTCTTCCTCTCTTGTTGGCTTCCTTTGTGAATTAATGATTTTTTATAGTGGTAGGCTGTGGTTCCCATGTCTTTTTTTCTGGTTTTATTGAAATAAATTTGACATACATCACTGTATAAGGTGTACAGCATAAATGTCTCACTTCAAAATATTATGAAATGATTACTGCAATAAGTTTAGTTAGCATCCATCACCTCCTACAGATACAATAAAAAAATTTGATTCTCTTGTCTTTATCTTTTGTGGATCAGCTGTAGGTTTATGTTTTATTGCTATTATGGGGATTATATAAAACATCTTATAAAAGTATATTTTAAGCTGCTAGAACTTAATTTCAATTACATATAGAAACTTCCCTTTTATTCCTCACCCCATTATACTTTTGATGTTACAATTTACATATTTTTATATTGTTTATCCATTAACAAGTTAATGTAGCTATAGTTGCCTTTAAATACTTTTGTCCTTTAACCTTTATACTAAAGTGACTAACATATCAACATATTATAGTATTAGAGTATTCTAAATTTGACTATAGGCTTATCTTTATCCAAGTATTTCATATTTTCATATGTTTTCATGTTATTGATTAGCATTTTTTCATTAACTTGTAGAACTCCTTTCAACACTTCTTGTAAGACATATCTACTGGTGATGAACTCCCTCAATGTTTCTTTTGTGGGAAGGTCTTTCTCCTCTTCATTTCTGAAAAACCTCTTTACTAGGGAAAGATTTCTTGGCTTGCAGGTTTTTTTTTTTTTCTTTCAGCACTTTGAATATATCTTCCCATTCTCTTTTGGCCTGCAAGGTTTCTGCTGAGAAATCTGCTCATAGCCTTATGGGAGTTTCCTCAGATGCGAGGAATTTTTTTTTTTTCTCTTGTTGCTTTTAAAATTCTTTGTCTTCAGGCACCAGGGTGGCTCAATAAGTTAAGCATCTGCCTTCAGCTCAGGTCATGATCTCAGGGTCCTGGGATAGAGCCCTACATCTGTATATCAGGCTTCCTGCTCAGTGGGGTGACTGCTTCTCTCTCTCCCTCTGCCCCTCCCATCTGTTCATTGTCTCTCTCTTGCTCAAATAAATAAAATGTTTAAAAAAATAAATTTCTTCTATTTTATACAGTTTTATTATAATGTGTCTTGAACAAGATTGTTTTGAGTTAAAAATCTGGTGAGAGATTATAGCTTCATAAACTTGGATATCTAAACCTCTCCCTAGATTTGGGAAGTTCTTAGCATTTATTTCTTTAAATAAGCTTTCTATCCCTTTCTCCCTCTCTCCTCCTAGAATTTTAACAATGTGTAAGTTATTTCATTTGATTGATTCTCATATTTTGGGTATGTTTTATTCACTCTTTTATATCCTTTGTTCTCCTCTGGATAATTTCAAATGACCTATTTCAATCCTACAGATTCTTACTTCTGTTTGATCAAGTCTGTTGTCAATGCTCTCTATTGCATTTTTCATTTCATTCACTGAATTCTTCAGTTCCAGATTTTCTGGTTTGTCCTTTTTTTATCATCTATCTCTCTCATTTTCTTTCATGTGCTGTTTTCCTGATTTCAATATATTGTCTTTCTGTGTTTTCTTGTAGCTTACTGAGCTTCCTTAAAACAGCCGTTTTGAATTCTCTTTTTGGGGGGAGGGGAGATAAATTGATCCTGCAAAGCCAGACCAAGTTTCAACAACTTCCTGTTTGCTTTCTCTGGGATGGTGCTGAATGTTCAAATTTATGTAATTTCTTTCAGTCCCACAGAGTTGGGTTGGTTTTCAGCACATATTCACCAGCCATCTGCAAGGGCTCATACTCACTGTCCTCAGGGGCATGCACAGGAAGCCAGCCACAGTGTGGGACAGGTATGGGAGATACCTACAAAGTGATGGGTGTGTTCATGGGCCAGTTGGAGTGGTCCACAGGTGAGGCATCCCCAGTGGCCCATGGGTGGGCTTTCCAATGGAGTCTGCAAAAGCAGTTTATAGGATCTATGTCACTTTGATAATTTCTAAGCCCTGCCTATTTTCCTGGCCCCTCTCTGCACATCAGTCATTCGGTTTGCCTCAGTATTATGGGTAGGTTGAGACAGAGTGGGCCTCACTGGAAGCATCCAACATAGCTGGGGAAGCCAGGCATTCACTCTCAGATTTTCACTTTCCCCTATGGGAGAAATTACCAGGCCAGGAGGGTCTCCCATGGCATTGAGTTGTGCCTTCTTGGGGGAGCAGTAACGTGGATAAAATAAAACTACTTCCCTTATCCTTTTCAGTGCATTTAATCTCAGATTTTTTGCTCCAATGCTGTGCTGAAAGTTCTTCTCTGGACTCTCAGCTTCCACAAAAGTACTCTTGTCCATGGGTGGCTACCTAAATTAGTGTTCTTTGGGGCGCCTTGGTGACTCAATCAGTTAAGTGTCTGCCTTCAGGTCAGGTCATGATCCCGGGGTCCTGGGATCGAGCTCCGCATCAGGCTTCCTGCTCAGCAGGGAGACTGCTTCTCTCTCTCCTGCTTCTCTGCAAGCTTGTGCTCTCTCTCTCTCAAAT
This sequence comes from Callorhinus ursinus, assembly GCF_003265705.2. Taxonomy (NCBI): domain Eukaryota; kingdom Metazoa; phylum Chordata; class Mammalia; order Carnivora; family Otariidae; genus Callorhinus; species Callorhinus ursinus. The sequence continues at coordinate 14,558,687 of NW_027397078.1, read as the reverse complement.
AAATAAATAAAATCTTTAAAAAATTAATTAATTAATCAATTAACTAATTAGTGTTCTTTGATACAAAAGATGGTAGAAAACTCTTATTGGATAGGAAGCAAGATGGCAGAGGAGTGTGGGACTCCGCTTCAACCAGTCCCCTGAATTTAGCTAGATATCTACCAAGCCACTCTGAACACCAACAAAGTCAGCCTGAGATATAAGATTATACGTCTGGATCTCTACAAGGGCAGAGGATCATCGGTCGAGAGGTAGGAAAGACAGAGTTGGGATTGCTTAGACAGATGCCAGAGGATAAACAGAAGGGGGAGGGGATCACCAGAAGCCAGCCTTTGGAAAGTAATACCCCAGTGCAAAAGCATCCTGCGCCTGGGGACTAGCAATAGCTTGGGGAGCAGTGGCCAAGGGATGGAAGGGAATGATAACAGTGATCAAACAGAACACAGGGGCTTAAAGGGCAAACACTGGGACCAGGGGCCCACAGAGCCGCCAACCGCTGCCTGCACCTACACCTGTGCCAGAGAGAACCCAGCTTAAAACTGTGCCCACAGACCCCAGGCCAGCCACTGCTACCGCTGTGGCCTGGGCAGCAAGCCCCTCCCCCAGAAGACAAGCTGGAAGAATAAGAGGACAACAACCGCGGGGTCCCCATAAAATTGTAAAACGCCAACACCAGGGGAAAATTAGTATATTAAGCTCCTGGTGTTGCCTCATGGCCTGTGTTTCTCTTAGATACAACTTTTGTCTCTCTTGTTTTTAATTCTTTCTCATGTCTCTTCTGGTTTTTTTTTCCTACTTATCATTTAAACCAGATGTTTAATACAATATACTCCATAGTAACTTTTTAACTTGAACTTTTTCACACATATGCTTTTTTTCTCTTTTTCTTTTTTATATATAGATATAAGCTTCAATGTAGTCCTTTTTTCCCTACTCAATACTACCTTTATATATATACCAGTTTTAATAACCCTGTATCTCTGGGAAGTACTGTTTTCTAACAAAGAGAACAAAATACACCCAGGAAGAGCTCAAACACTGTACCTTGCCAACACAGAGGAATTATAGCCACCTTCCCTGCACCTCCCCCTTTTTTTTGTTTGTTTTTTTGTCGGTTTTGGGGTTTTTTTTGTGTGTGTGGGTATTGTTTGTTTGTTTTTATTTTTGTACTTTATAAATCTTATTCTTGGGTTTCATTTTGGCTGGGTTTTTTGGTGCTGACTTCCAATTGCTCCAAACTTTCCCAGGGTGCACCTTGCCTGAATTGTGGTTGATATTTTCAACTATACATCCCCTCAACCACAACTCAACAGAATGACTAGGAGGAGGAACTCCCAACAAAGAAAAGACCCAGAGACAATGGCCTCTCTCACAGACCTAATGGATATCAATATAAGAAAGATGACGGAAATAGACTTCAGGGTAGCAGTTATGAAGACAATAGCTATAATAGAGAAATCGATTAATGGCAACAGAATCTCTAAGGGCAGAAATGAGAGCTGAACTGGCAGAGCTTAAAAATGCTATCAGTGAGATACAATGTAATCTAGATACTCTAACAGCTAGGGTAAATGAGGCAGAAGAATGAATTAGTGATCTAGAAGACGAACTGATAGAAAAGAAGGAAAATGAGGAGGTCTGGGAGAAACAGCTTAAAATCCATGAAAACAGAATTAGAGAAATAAGTGATGCCATGAAACGTTCCAGTGTAAGAATTATTGGGATCCCTGAGGGGGTGGAGAGAGAGGACTAGAAGATATATTTGACCAAACTGTAGCTGAGAACTTCCCTAATCGGGGGAATGAAACAAACATTCGTGTCCTAGAGGCAGAGAGGACTCCTCCCAAGATCAAGGAGAAGAGATCAACGCCCCAGCATGTAATAGTAAAACTCACAAATCTTAGAACCAAGGAAAACATCTTAAGGGCAGTTAGGGGAAAGAGATTCCTTATGTACAGAGGGAGGAACATCAGAATAATGTCAGACCTATCCACAGAGATCTGGCAAGGTACAAAGGCCTGGCAAGACATAGTCAGGGTACTAAATGAGAAGGACATGCAGCCAAGAATACTTTATCTGGCAAGGCTGTCATTTAGAATGGATGGAGAGATGCAGAGCTTCCAAGACTGGCAGAAACTGAAAGAATATGTGACCACTAAGCCGGCCCTGCCAGAAATATTAAGGGGGTTTCTATAAAAGGAGAAAGACCCCAAGAGTGATATACAACAGAAATTTACAGAGACAATTTATAGAAACAAGGACATCACAGAATATGATGACAATAAATTCATATCTTTCAATAATCACTCTCAACATGAACAGCATAAATTCTCCCATAAAATGGCACAAGGTTGCAGATTGGATAAAAAGACAGGACCCATCCACATGCTGTCTACAAGAGACTCATTTTGAACCTAAAGATAGATCCAGACTGAAAGTGAAGGGATGGAGATCCATCTTCCATGCCAAGGGAACCCAAAAGAAAGGTGGGATAGCAATTCTCATATCAGACAAATTAGATTTTAAGCTAAAGACTGTAGTTAGAGACACAGAAGGATGCTATATCATTCTTAAAGGGTCTATCCAACAAGAAGATCTAACAATTGTAAATACCTATGCTCCCAACATGGGAGCAGCCAACTACATAAGCCAACTGTTAACTAAAATAGTCATATTGATAATAATACATTAATTGTAGGAGACCTCACTACTCCACTTTCAGCAATAGACAGATCATCTAAGCAGAAAATCAACAAAGAAACAAGAGCTTTGAATGACACACTGCACCAGATGGACCTCATGGATATATACAGATCATTCCACTCTAAAACAACAGAATACTCATTCTTCTCGAGCACACATGGAACTTTCTCCAAAAGAGACCACATACTGGGTCATAAATCAGGTCTCAACTGATACCAAAAGACTGAGATTATTCCCTGCATATTCTCAGACCATAATGCTGTAAAACTGGATCTTAATCACAAGAAAAAATTTGGAAGAAATTCAAACACTTGGAAGCTAAAGACCACTCTGCTCAAGAATGTTTGGGTCAACCAGGAAATCAAAGAAGAACTTAAACATTTCATGGAAACCAATGAGAACAAAAACATATAGGTCCAAAACCTATGGGATACTGCAAAGGCAGTCCTAAGGTGGAAATACATAGCCATCCCAATCTCACTAAAAAAAAAAAAAAAAAAAACAAAAAAAAAAAAAACCAAAATTAACCAACTTTCTTTACACCTTAAAGAACTAAAGAAAAAACAACAAATGATGCTTAAGCCATGCATCAGAAGAGAAATAATTAAGATTAGAGCAGAGATCAATGAATTAGAAACCAGAAACATAATAGAGCAAATCAACGAAACTAGAAGGTGGTTCTGTGAAAGAATTAGTAAGATTGATAAACCACTGGCCAGACTTATCCAAAAGAAAAGAGAAAGGACCCAATTAATAAAATTATGAATGAAATGAGAGAGAGCACAACTAATGCAAAGTAAATAGAAAAAAACTATTAGAAATTATTATCACCAACTATATGCCAATAAATTGAGCAACCTGGAAGAAATGGATGCTTTCCTGGAAACCTATAAACTACCAAGACTGAAACAGGAAGAATTTGACAACCAGAATAGGCCAATAACCAGTAACGAGATTGAAGCAGTGATCAAAAACCTCCCAAAAAACAAGAGTCCAGGGCCTGATGGATTCCCTGGGCAATTCTACCAAACATTCAAAGAAGAAATAATACCTATTCTCCTGAAGCTGTTTCAAAAAATAGAAACAGAAGGAGAGCTTCCAGACTCATTCTAGGAGGCCAGGATTACCTTAATCCCACAACCAGGCAAAGACCCCATCAAAAAGGAGAATTTCAGACCGATATCTCTGATGAATATGGATTCCAAAATTCTAAAGAAAATCAGCTAATAGGATCCAACAGTACATTAAAAGGATCATCCACCAAGACCAAGTGGGATTTATCCCTGGGATGCAAGGGTGGTTCAACATTCACAAATCAATCAATGTCATAGAACACATTAATAAGAAGAGAGAGAAGAACCATATGATCCTCTCAATTGATGTAAAAAAGCATTTGACAAAATACAGCATCCTTTCCTGATTAAAACTCTTCAGAGTATAGGGATAGAAAGCACATTCCTCAATTTCATAAAATCCATCTATGAAAAACCCACAGCAAATATCATTCTCAATGGGGAAAAGCTTAGAGCCTTTCCCTTAAGATCAGGAACACAACAAGGATGCCCACTCTCACCACTATTGTTCAACATAGTACTAAAAGTCCTAGCAACAGCAATCAGACAACAAACATAAATAAAAGGTATTCAAATTGGCAAAGAAGAAGTCAAACTCTCTCTCTGCAGATAACATGATACTTTATGTGGAAAACTCAAAAGACTCCAACCCCAAATTACTAGAATTCATACAGTAATTCAGTATTGTGGCAGGATACAAAATCAATGCACAGAAATCAGTTGCTTTCTTATAAACTAACAGTGCAACTACAGAAAGAAAAATTGAAGAATTGATTCCATTTACAATAGCAACAAAAACCATAAGATACCTCAGAATAAACCTAACCAAAGAGGTAAAGGTTCTATATTCTAGGAACTACAGAATACTCATGAAAGAAACTGAAGAAGACACAAAAAGATGGAAAAACATTCCATGCTCATGGATTGGAAAGTAAACATTGTTAAAAGTCTATGCTGCCCAGAGCAATCTATACCTTCAATGCCATCCCGATCAAAATTCCAAGGACATTTTTCAAAATGCTGGAAGAAACAATCCTAAAATTTGTATGGAATCAGAAAAGACCCCGAATCGCTAAGGAAATGTTGCAAAAGAAAAACAAAGCTGGGGGCATCACATTGCCCAATTTCAAGCTATATTACAAAGCTGTGATCACCAAGACAGCACAGTACTGGCACAAAAACAGACACACAGACCAATGGAACAGAATAGAGAGCCCAGATATTGATGCTCAACTCTATGGTCAAATAATCTTCAACAAAGCAGGAAAAAAAAATACAATGGAAAAAAGACAGTCTCTTCAATAAATGGTGCTGCGAAAATTGGATAGCCACATGCAGAAGAATGAAACTCGACCATTCTCTTACACCATACACAAAGATAAACTCAAAGTGGATGAAAGACCTCCATGTGAGACAGGAATCCATCAAAATCCTAGAGGAGAACAAAGGCAATAACCTCTTCGACATCGGCCACAGCAACTTCTTTCAAGACACGCCCCCAAAGGCTAGTGAAACAAAAGCAAAAATGAACTTTTGGGGCTTCATCAAGATAAAAAGCTTCTACACAGCAAAGGAAACAGTCAACAAAACAAAGAGGCAACCCACGGAATGGGAGATTTTTACAAATGACACTACAGACAAAGGACTGATATCCAAGATGTATAAAGAACTTCTCAAACTCAACACCCAAAAAACAAATAATCCAGTCAAAAAATGGGCAGAAGACATGAACAGACACTTCTCAAAAGAAGACATACAAATGGCTAACAGACCCATGAAAAAATGTTCATCATCATTAGCCATCAGGGAAATTCAAATCAAAACCACATTGAGATACCACCTTACACCAGTTAGAATGGCAAAAATTGACAAGGCAAAACACAACAAATGTTAGAAAGGTTGTGGAGAAAGGGGAACCCTTTTACGCTGTTGGTGGAATGCAAGTTGGTAGAGCCACTTTGGAGAACAGTGTAGAGGTTCCTCAAAAATAGAGCTACCCTATGGCCCAGCAACTGCACTACTGGGTATTTACCCCAAAGACACAGATGTAGTGAAAAGAAGGGCCATATGCACCCCAATGTTCATAGTTATGTCTGCAATAGCCAAACTGTGGAAAGAGCCGAGATGCCCTTCAACAGATGAATGGATAAAGAAGATGTGGTCCATATATACAATGGAATATTGCTCAGCCATCAGAAAGGATGAATACCCAGCTTTCACATCCACATGGATGGGACTGGAGGAGATTATGCTAAGTGAAATATGTCAAGCAGAGAAAGTCAATTATCATATGGTTTCACTTATTTGTGGAAGATAAGGAATAGCATGGAGGTCATTAGAAGGAAGGGAAAAATGAAGGGGGAAGTCGGAGGGGGAGACATATCATGAAAGACTATGGACTCTGAGAAACAAACTGAGGGTTTTAGAGGGGAAGAGGTGAGGGGATGGGTTAGCCCAGTGATGGACATTAAGGAGGGCATGTATTGCATGGAGCACTGGGTGTTATATGCAAACAATGAATCATGGAACAGTACATCAAAGACGAATGATGTACTGTATGGTGACTAACATAACATAATAAAAAAAATAAAATTCTTATTGTACAATTTTGCTGATGTCATTCTCAATATGGTAAATATTAACAATTCTTAAATCTCTGTGGTAGGTGCTTGACATGCTATCAGGATATTTTCTGTATGTCTGAATTAATTAAAAATAAATATTAATAGTAAAATGTTACAATTTGTTTTATAAATAATGAATATTTTATATAAATAAAAGACATTTTTGGAAAGATTTAAGTTAAATTTTTACTAATTATCCCTAAGTACTAGGATTATAGTTCATTTTAATTCCCTCCCACATTTATTTCGATATTTCAAAACTCTTATCTAGTAAATACTTTATTGTTCTTTTATATAAAAATGCATTTTACATAGAAAGAATAAAGACAATTTTAAAATGGTATTATTAGCTAGGGAGCAAGAGGTCTGTTAAGGATTGGTGTGTTTTATAATTGAGAGGATATGATCTTAGTACCTCGTTTCCTTTTCAGCTGTTATGATCTTTTTAAGCTAAAATGTTTGGGGATGCTACTAACATAGTTTTTGCTAATATATAGTGCAATTCTATTGAAGGTTTGTTTAACCATTATCCATTTGTGGTAAACAATTAATCATCTCAGACTATTAAATGTGAAAATCATTTAGATTAGAATCATAAATGTTAGAGTAGGGAGGCCCTAAAGATCAACTAGTTTAAATCTTTTACAGATTACAAAAAATAAAGAGCTCCAAAGTGATTAAATTACTTTAGGCCATAGAGCTAATAATGGCAGAGTTGTGACTAGAATTAAGATCTCCAGACTACTTATTTGCAAGAGTATCATGTTCATTATGTACTTATTTATTTTTACTTTACTAAAGGAAAATCAGCAGAGAAAATCAATAACAAAAGAAAATGGCTGTGACTTATAAAGGTGCAATTTAAAAATCATGAATATCTTTACATGAATGATGTTTTCCAGGACAGTTGTGAAAATGAAGTTAAATGCATTCCACATTAATAAGGTATAATTCATACAGCTCTTCCTATTATATCATGATTCAAAGGGTATAAGTGTCATCTTTAATATGAAAAACATCCAGTATATATTAATCTAGATGTCAATAGGAAAGTGATGTCACATTCAAATGGGGAAACAGTGGAGAGTTTAAGGAACAGACTTGGACAAGGGAAGTTATGGGTCACTGCAAACTGAAGAATCATGGTAGTAAAAACACTAGGAAAAAACATATCCACCCTAGAAATGAAAGGGAAAAGAAAACTTAGTGCTTGCCAGAAAGAGCTGTGGTTGAGACTGTAGCTACACATATAGGATTTCAAACAAAATCAGCTGTTACCTTCTTCAGAGGAACATAGCCATTGACAGCCCAAAAGAGTGGGAGCCAGATGAATAAGTATCATAAATTAATTTTCTTACTGTTCTCCAATTTTCTGCCAGGGCAATTAACTGATTGAAACTAACTGGAACCCAAGGGCAAAGGAGGCCCACTGATGTTTCTTTTATAAGGGTGAAATGAGTAAGAGGAGATTAGATCTGTAACAACAAAGATGATCTACCAGACCATAGTTCAAGGTCAAGCAGTGAAAAAGAAGAGATAGACATGGAGGAGAGAAGAACAAGGACAAGATGCAAATTACGGGGAAATTCTTTATCCATCTATCACCATATTTAGCCATGATGATCTTCAGGGAGTAATACCCTCCTTAATTTTGTACAAGTTCATCTTTTGGACAACTCTAACTTGAAGTCACAGAGAAACAGATTTCATGCATTATAGTTCCAAGCTTAACCAACTTGAAAATAGAATAATCCAGTGCAGATATATTGAATTTGAAATGCTTTCTATATATCTAAATCACTAGTAATTCAAATCTGAAGTTCAAGGAAAAGGTCTTTCTGGACACTTTGGAATTATCAGCATATAGATATTAAAACCGTAAGAATAGTGAATTTACCAGTCAGTACACACAGAGTAAAGAGGAGATACAAAAAAATCTGAGACATTCTGAAGTCAAGACATAGAATAGGGAAGAACCAGGACATGAAATTGAAAGCAGCCAATAATTTAGGAGAAAAATCAAGAGAGTATACTGTCATAGAAACAAAGTGAAAAAGCATTTAATTTGGGAAGGACTGACCATCTGTATCAAAATAAGATGAAGACAGAGGTTTAGTAATTAGCCTTAAAAATGCACGGATAACCTTCATAAAAACCTTGGTGGAACAGTGGGGCCAGATGCCTGATTGAAGTAGGTTCATTAGAAATTTGGAAAGGTAGGATGCAATGACTACAAATCCTTAAGTAATTTTTCTGCCAAGTTGAGCAGAGGAATTTCAAGGTAGTTAAATGGAAAGTGAGGTCATTTTTGTAATGGGGAAAATTAGAACACATATAATACTGAAAATGATCCAATAGGTAAAAATGATGCAGGAGACATTGTGCAGTGAAATTCTTGAGTATGAGAAAGTGGGTATATATACTGCATAAAAAATTTTTTGAACTTAGATAGGTTCATGGAAAGTTCATTCAATATAACAAGAAGCAAGACAGAGTTTATATGCACAAGAGCAGTTTAGTTGGTAGATGGAGTAATGGGAGACCACAGCAATTATCAGTAGATTCCATCCATTTTGTCATATGGAAAGCAACATCATCACCTCTAGGTCAAGTTAGGAGAAGTGATGGAGGTTTGAAGAGAAGAGTTATAAAATGGTTATCCAGAAAATTGGAGGAATGAAGGCATTCTGAGACAACATTACCATGTCATTTGAGGTTATTAATCAGTTGTCCATCCTTGTATGTACATATGCCAAGCTTTTCTAATCTTATCCATTGATCTATGTATATATCCCTCTGCTAATACCATAATCTTATTTACTGTAATTACAGAGTAGACATATATGTATATTCCAAAAAGGAAGAGTAAACATCCAACATTTTTCTTCTTTTTTAAAATTTGTATATTTAACTTTCCATAAAAATTTAAGAATAATCTTATCTATATCTCCAAAAATGTGTGGTATTTTTATAGGAATCACTTTAAACCTATCAGCAATTTGTGGATAACTGACATTTTTATTATTTTGAATCTTCTAGTTAATATACACAATGTCTCTCCATTTATTTAGTTTTTCTTTCATCAATGTTTTGTTCTCTGCTGATATTAAGATATTCATCTTTATGTTTGGTTTCAGCAGTTTTAATACTATATGCTTAGGTGTGGCTTTCTTTCTACTTATCCTTCTTGTACTGTGTAACATTTCTTGAATCTGTGTCAGTAATGTTCTCCAGCTTTGGAAATTTCTGCCTTTTTCTCAAATGTTGCTATGCCATCTTTCTCTCTATTCTCCTGGAACTCTAAATATACATTTGTTATACCTCTTCACCATGTCTCAAATATCCCCTACATTGATTTCCCTGTATATATCCCATTTTTCAATAAACAATTGATTTTGGACATTCTCTTCTGGTTTACATTCCAGGCCATGGATTTTTCTCATAAGCTATTGAACCAGGTATTAAACCCATTCACTGAGTACTTCTGATTATTTATTATATATTTCAGTTCTAGAGGATCAATTTTTTAAAGATTTTATTTATTTTGAGAGAATGAGAGAGAGTTGGGGGACAGGCAGAGGGAGAGAATCTCAAGCAGACTCCTCACTGATTGCAGAGTCCAACAGAGGGCTCCATCTTATGACCCATGAGATCATGACCTGAGCTGAAACCAAGAGTCTGGTGCTTAACCAACTGAGCCACCCAGTTGCCCTTCTAGGCTATCAATTTTTTAAAAAGAGTTTCAGTTTTATGCTAAAATTTTCCAACAGGTCATTAATGTTAGTAATTTTAGTCTTTGTCTAATATCTCCATTATTGGACTATATTGTAGATTATCTACGATTGTCATTTTTCTCTCTTAATTTTTCCTTAAGTTGTATCTTTTCCTATGTCTTACTACTTTCTACTGAGTATAGGATAGTATGTACAAAAAGTGCACTTAAACTTTGAAGCTCTATTTGATATTATTCACCTAAGAGATTTATTTTGCTTCTCTTAGGCAATTTTGCTGATGGAATATTGCTTCTATCAAATGGGAATGACCTTACAATTGGAAGTTGGGCTTTAGTCCTTATTGAGGATAGCCTTTTGGAATAGCAACAGAAAGTTTAGGGTGCTAGTTAGGTTCCTTTACTAGGAAGACTCTGAACTTCCACTTTTCCTCAACCCCACAAAACTTTTGAAAGATTTTCATAGATTCTTAGTTTACTAGCTGTCACATTCTTCTCACTTCTATGCAAACTTAACTGCTCCTTCTGAATTGGCAAATACCAAAAGGAGAAAAACAATACTGAACTTAGGGTTTATATTCTAATAAGGAGATTGAAAACTTCATAGTTGAAAACTTTTATGGAGGGGTGAGAGAATGCTTTGGAAGTCACAACAGGAAACAGAACACTTAGGCTTCTTCCAAGGTTTAGTTCCAGGAGGATATAGGAAAACCAGTCATTAATGCAAAAACTGAGAGAGGAGTAGTCTCAAAAGGGAAAAGCTAGATTTTAGTACAAAAAGAGATTGAAAGAAACTACACTGAAAAAATATGAGGTTATAGGAGATTTTAAGTTACATATTAAGGCATGACCAGTTTTGAGAAGATATAATTGCAGATAGTAAAATATAATAACATGTATTAGGGCTGTTGTATGTTTTTCAGGTTCTGTTGTTGTTGTGACGGGTTTTTTTGTTTGTTTGTTTTATGTTTTATTTGTTTTGTTTTTGCTGTGTAATTTCCATGAGATTCACATATAACGTCCTATGTCATATGGTCAGTTTTATGTCGATAGGAAGTTAAATTTGAACACATTCCAAAACTTTACATATTTGCTCCTCACCACACATCTTATATTTTGATGTCACACTCTACATCCTTTCATTTTATGTATCCCTTAACTGATCATTTTAGTTTTAGCTAATTTTATCACTTTTGTCTTTTAACCTTCATACTGGTTTTATAAGTAATTAATCCACTACCTGTACTATATATTTCCCTTTACCAGTGAGATTTCTTCTACTTTATCTAGTCTGCTCTTGAACCCCTGTGGTGTTATTTTTTCAGTTCAGTTATTGTATTCTTTAGCTCTGTGACTTCTGTTTGGTTTTTATTTATATTTTCTATTTCTTTGTGAAATTCTCTCTGTGTTTATCCATTCTTCTTCCATGTTCAGTGACAATCTCAGGTAAAATACTTATCTCCTTTTCATTATGATCTTTTTCTCAGGTTTTATCTTGTTCTTTTATCTAAAACACACTCCTCTGTTTCCTCATTTTGCTTGACTCTGTGTATTTGTTTTTATTTATTATGTGAAGCAGCTACCTCTACCAGTCCTCAAGAAGTAGCCTTGTGTAGGTGATGAACCTTATTGTTCATCCTTATGCTAGCTCTTGGTTGTCTCTCAAACCATTGTGATTGTCTAAGCATTCAAATTTATTCTTGATATGCTCCCATTGTTGAGGATTCCAAGACCTATCAGTGATCCAAGAGGAGGAATATCATTTAGCACTTAGTTTCAGGCTGATGGAAGCCAGAGCCTCAAGCAACAAATTTTAAAATACGCAAATATATACAGTCCTGTGGGACCACAGTTATAATCCCTGCTGGCCTCCAGACGAAGAGATCTGGATTTGCCCCTGGGTGACAGTTGCAAGCTCCTTTCTGGTAGGTATTGTTGAGCTGTCGTGACATCAAGGAAGTGAGCAAGGGTGTTGTCTCCCTGCTTACATTCCCTGGGAGCACCTCTTTAGCCTCTAGATGTTTGACAAATCTGAAGCTTGTCACTTAGGCTGAAGCTCTGGGACAAGATAATAGGCCTTCTTCTCAGGAAGACTGAGACTGTGTTTCAGTCAGCTGTCTGCAGTGCCCTGGGGGGGGGGGTGGCCTGCCAAGAACTGTCTATTCAATTGTTTTAGTCCTGTGGAGCTGTGGAACACCAGCTCTCTTGGCCACATGGGCCATGCAATCAAGGGATGTACTCTGTGTAAAATGCACATACTCATCAGCTTTAGTAAGCCAGCTGGAAAGTGTAGGGCATGGGGTGTACTCACTGGCTTGAGAAAGGAAGCAGGAAAATGCCTTGACTGCATATGCCTGTCAGCTTCAGCAATGCAGTGGGAGAGGGCTTTGTCTGTGTGTGTCTGCTGACTTTAGCAAGGGAGAAGGAAAATGCTGTGATCACTCAAGCTCATTAGTCCCAGCCCAGGAAGTGGGGAGAGTGCTGCAACTGCCTGTCCTTGCCAGCTTTAGCAAGGGAGCAGGAGAATGCCATATCCATTTGCACTTGCTAACCATCTTGGACCACCCCATTTCCTTGTTTGACTCTTATGCAGAATAATTATAATTCCTTGACTTGTTAGTCCTATTGAATCATTCTAAAGATTCTCTAAGTCTAATGCATAACAAAATCAATGTTGGAAGATTATGAAATAATCGTGGTAGTGTTTTCTGAATTTTGTCATATGTAAATGAGCTAATACTACTTGTAGAGCTGTATTAAAGTTTTAAAAAATAAAGAAATGACACCCTTAGGCAATGTCTTACATACTGTAAACACTCAATGAATATCTGTTATTGTAATTTTTTGCTCAAGAAATGTATTAAACTGAAGAATAGTGCCTTTGTCCTCACATTTTAAGATACTTTAAAAACAGAATGTATATAATTATATTTGTAAACATCAGTGATTTTTGGTGAATGGCAAAATGTAATATGTAATTCCCCCACCCTGAAACAGTGTGACTAAATTACTGCTATACCCTGTAATACATAGTACCTAAACTTGACAAAATATGGTAATGCCATCACTGTCTATCCTGATGAACAAAATGGAAATCTTGGGGATATCCTCAACTCCTCCATCTTATTTATTTTAATTAGTCAGCTGATTCCATGCTACCTTTCCAGATTTATCTTCCTCCCATAGCCCATGTTCTCCTTGTCCCTCAATTCCTTATACCCTTTGTTGTAGCCAAAGTATATGGATTTTTGTTCTCTCTATACCTTAGCATAAGATCTCCCTGTAATCTGGACTACACATGTTCCCCTACTCTATTTGCTGAACTCACTCTCTCTCTCCATATATCTCAAATGATCAAATGTTCCCCTTTTCCCCATATCCCAACTTTTGTTAAACTTTTATTGAATATGTACCATATGTCAATCACCTTGTTAATGCTTAATTTTCAATACTATCATGCAGAGCTTTCTTCGTTTACTGGATATGAAACTTGGGGAATGGAGACTTAGAGTTTAAATCACTTGTCCAAAATCACACAATGGCAGAGTACGGATTCCAAAAACAATACTATCAACAAGCACATTACAGTTGACCCTGACCACAGGGCAACCCCCTGTACAGTCAAAAATCTATATATAACCTTTCATTCCTCAAAGACTTAATTACTAATAGCCTACTGTCGACCAGAAGCCTCACTGATAATGCAAATAGTAAATTAACACATAGTTTGTATGTTATATATATTATAAACTGTATTTTTACAATAAAGTAAGCGAAAAGAAAGAAAAGAGAAAAAATGTTATTAAGGGGTGCCTGGGTGGCTCAGTCGGTTAAGCGACTACCTTCAACTCAGGTCATGATCCCAGAGTCGTGGGACTAAGTCCCACATTGGGCTCCCTGCTCATCAGGGAGTTTGCTTCTCCCTCTGCCCCTCACCCCACTCTCATGCTCTCTCTCACTCTCTCTCCATCAAATAAATAAATAAAATCTTTTACAAAAAAGAAAAAATATTAAGAAAATCATAAGACAGAGAAAATACATTTATAGTGCTATACTATGCAAAATCTGCATATAAGTGAACCTGCACAATTCAAACCCATATTGTTCAAGGGTCAACTGTATGTAACTATTGTCAGTCTGTTTCTTCTTTCTGCTGTAGTTTTTATTTAATACAGTGTGATCTGTTGAGTATTTGGTATTTCTCACTAGATTATAAACACCTTGAAAATAGGTATAGGCTCTTACTTATTTTTTTACACTTAGAACCTTAAACAGCATTCGACATAGAATAAATGCTTGTAAAAGTTTTGAATTGTTGTTTGAAAATTCATCAAGTCTTTCTTTGATTGGATATTATGGTAGGAAAGAAAAACATGTATTTTTAATATTTGGGAACTGAGCTTTTACCTTAAATATGCTACATATTTGTGGCATGTGCTTTAACAAGTCAAGTCACTCAGTATCCATAAGCCTCAGTTTTAAAAATGTGTCAAATGAGAGTGATGATGATTTTAAGTTTTTGGCATAGTACATTGCTGAAATAACAGCATATATATGGAATAAAATCCTACTTAAGCTAAGGAGATACTCTGAATAGGGTCGATACGATAATTAAAATGAATAAACTGGATCTGTCAAAGCTAAATTTCTTACACATGCTAAATAAAGTCAGGAACTAAAATGAGGTTAGTTCTATCAAACACTACCTTCTGCTTTCAGGATTAAAATAATTCTAATAGGTGTCAGAGGTCACTATTTTACTTAAGTGTTCTCTTTTGTTACACAGTTTGTGGAAATAGCTTACCTTCACATTTGCCTTAATTTAATATGCATATAGGCTCACCCCAGGGTAGCTCAGACTAACTGCAATCCTGGTATTTAGGAGGAAATAGCCTCTGTTTCTACCATTGTCAGTTCAAAATAGAAATAGCATTGCAGGGTGCCTGGGTGGCTCAGTCAGTTGAGTCTCAGACTCTTGGTTTCTGCTCAGGTCATGATCTCAGGGCTTGGGGTTGAGTCCCCACCTTGAGCCTTGCAACAGGCTCCATGCTCAGTGGGGAGTCCCCTTCCCCTCTCTCACTCCCCCTGCCCTGCCCCCGTACATGCACTCTCTCTCTAAAATAAAAAAAAAAATAAATCTTAAAAAAAAACAGCACTGAATGCCAAGCCCATATTTAGGTAGAAGATCTATCTCATTACCATTTTCTTCATATTTCTTAGAATCTGTTGGTGAGAAATAGGAGCTTCCTGGAATCTTATGGAGTTGGGAGTGTGCGAAAACAGGGGGGTGTAGGCCATTAGAGTAAGAATTACTAGTCAATGCAACCTAATGAAAAAACAGTGGTAGGAATTTCTGTGTGGCAAATCCAGTGAAATTTGAAAAGCACACATTTCAAAAATCACTTAATCTCTCTAATCTCCAACTTTTCCTCTCTAAAATGAGGAAGGTATTGCCTACATTTACTTTTATCCTAAGTATGTTGTGAGATACTAATTGAAAAGGATTTTGATTCCTGGAGTCCAGAGACTTTCATGGTTTGTCTCCCTCTCTGATTTCTTCCCATTCAGTTTTCCCTCCGTTCCCCTGTGGTCCTCTGTGCTATTCCTTAGGTTCCACAAATAAGTGAAACCATATGGTAATTGTCTTTCTCTGCTTGACTTATTTCACTTAGCGTGATACCCTACAGTTCCATCCATGCCAATGCAAATAGCAGGTATTCATCCTTTCTGATGGCTGAGTCATATTCCATTGTATATATGAACCAGGTGATGGGTATTAAGGAGGGTACATGATGTGATAAGCACTGGGTGTTATACGCAACTAATGAATCATTGAACACTACATCAAAAACTAATGATATACTATATGTTGGCTAACTAAACATAATTAAAAAAAGAAAAGAATTTTGAGATATAAAAAATGAAAATTCCTACTTAAAATAACGTGCATGGGAAAAATATAATAAATTTTGCATTTGTCAATCTCAAGTACCATTGTTTTCAGAATTAAATATATTAACACAAAGGAGAACAGTGGCACTAAAATCAATTTAGTATTTGCAGTATTTTGTATATTTTGTGTGATATGTTAGAAAAAACTTTTTCCAATGTTTTCACTCAAAAACTAAATTTTTATTTTTTTTATTTTTTTTAAGATTTTATTTATTTATTTGAGAGAGAGAGAATGAGAGATAGAGAGCATGAGAGGGGGCAGGGTCAGAGGGAGAAGCAGACTCCCCGCTGAGCAGGGAGCCCGATGCGGGCCTCGATCCCGGGACTCCAGGATCATGACCTGAGCTGAAGGCAGTCGCTTAACCATCTGAGCCACCCAGGTGCCCCCAAAAAACTAAATTTTTAAATCCTGAGATTAAATATCAGTATTAAGTTATATTTCCTTAAATAAGATTTTATAAAATATACTGCTATCATAAATGGAAAAATATTACAAAGAGCCATCAAATTAAGGAATAATGATTTCATGAAAATAAGGCCTTTATATCTAAAAATTTTCACTTTTCACTTTAGGACACATAACTGTTATCTCTTAAATTTTTAGGTCAGTCATTTTTATTATTACATGTCAATTATATTTTATTTTTAATTTTTTCTAAAGCATAAAATAGATTATATGTTAATTCATATATATAAAAGTAAGGCTTTTAGTCAAAATGGTAGATCCCTTCTAATTCTTCAATTGTTTCTTTGCCAGGTTTGGTATTAGACATAACTAATTTACCTATCTGAATGGTTATGCATTTTTCTACATATGGTTGACCACTTTCTTGGTAGGTTAAATATTTTATCTTTACATGGTAGTATATTTTCAAAACATATTTCTTAGTATCCATTTGAATATCCATTTGAATTCATTTCTTAGTATCCATTTTCTATAAAAATGGGATAAAATTATAAGTCACCCGACTGATAGAGTCCAATGTGACATAGGTATCTACTGCCAAAATGCTCTGTGTCCTCTAGCCTGCTGGAGTCACTTTGAACTTTAAAATTGCAATAAAACTGTTCATACTTCACACGGTATAAAATCCAGTGTCCATATTATCCTTGAGGATCCCTGGATATCTTACATTTTTCTTCCTTATCTCTGGCTTCATTTTCTTGCCCCCTTGATCCTCAATCTCTCCTTTGTGTCTCACCTTTTGTATAAGCCATCCTCTCACCCACTGAAGTCCAAACTGTCTTCTTCCTGGACAATTTGGGTAGCTCAAAATTGATACTTCATTACACAGAGTAATTTAGTTCTCTTTAAGGGCTTCCAGAGAGTGCCCTAAAGATTTTCTCTATTGTGTTCATAATAGTCTATTAAGGTATTTTCTTTAACAAAAGGCCACACACCTGAGAGTGAGATTATGCTGAGATCTCAGGAAGCAAACGTGTCTGTGTCAGCTGTGACTTTAAATAGCATTTTATCTCAGATACATATATATTATAATTCCTTGATTCTATGACACCTTTGATGGTAGAAAGCATCACAGAATTAATGATAGCTATAATTGGGCACAAGAGCAAAGGCCCAATATCAGAATTACTTTTTTATTTTTATTTTTTCAGTTATACAATATAGTGATTTTTTTTACATTGAATATAAGATACACCTGTATTGCATGTGTTTTGTGTATATCATTTTAGTGTTACTGTACAAATTACATCCTTATATGAGTTAATATTTTAATATAATAATTCTGTAAGGTAGATGTCATCTCCATTTTACAAATGAGGATACTAAAACACAAGGTATAAGTGAATTGCCCATTTTCTCTCAAACCCTAGTTGAGGTAGAATTTGGCATGGATATTCTCACTCCAATTCCAGAAATATTTTTACTGCATTATTAGAATAATTTAGAAAATATTGGGTATGTAGACGCTAAAGGAAAACACTTATATTAGCTAAGAACAAAGTGATAAGAGCATTCATAGAGTGGCTGGAAAATGTGATGTCAAGTAGATGTAGCATAGAAACTTGACAATGTGTTATTTCTGGTAATTATTAAGGAAATGCTTCATTGAGAATGGAAGGCAGAAAAGGACTATGAAAGGGAAAAGCTAAGGTGAACATGATGAGAGGGCCACCCTATCTAGAAGATATAACACATGCTATATCCTGTCAGATTCTTAATTAAAATTGTGTATTTATATGTAGGCCATATATCACCATTTTATAGATTTTCACATTGAAGCTCTTCTATATAATCCAATTATTACTGGAGTGGTGAATCATTATGAAATTGGTCATATTTTTTCTCCCTGTTTCACTTAGCATCACCCAAGGATTTAGTAAGAAGAAACAAGTTAACAGAATGTACTTTTAGGCATCTGGGGGAAAATGCTCTAGTATAAAAAAACCGTAAGATATATTGGATGAGTTTCCTTATGATTCTGATGTTGAAAAAGACTTTAACTCTAAAACTTTCTTTGATTTGATTATAGTTTGAAAAATATGTTAGGATATTTAAAAAGGAAAACCAGTTGCTTACAAGTCATCTTATCATAGTGATCTCTAAAGTTCTTCCAGTTCTGTATCAGTTTCTAAAAACAGTTTCTTATCAAGTCACTCAGGACACTAAGAAAATTTAGAGAATATTCATGTGTCTTTTCAAAATCTAATCAGTTATACAGAGAATAGTTTAAAATTAACTTGTACCTTCTTTTCCATCTAAAATTATTTTATTTATATGACTTTGTGTTCTTCTCTTGAATTTAGCCACTATGTCAATACAATACCAAATGGTGAACAAGGGGGCAGATCCATCAGAATGAACGGCAGAATACAGAGAGGATGTGCTCCAAAGGCTATTCAGAGATCCTATATTTCATAAGTCTAAAGAGACTGTCTATAGACAAACACTACGCCATCTGTTATGAATGATCACAAAAGATTAAATTTTGTGTTGGGACATAGTTCCTCTCCCACAAGTTGAAGGTTTAGTAGATTTAAATTTTTTTAATATTTTATTTTTATTTATTTGAGAGAGAGAGAGCAGAGCTCGAGAGACAGCACGCAAGTGGGAGAAGGGGCAGAGGGAGATGGAAAAGCCCCACTGAGCAGGAAGCCTTAAATTGGGCTCAATCCCAGGACCCTGGTATCGTGATCTGAACTGAAGGCAAGATGCTTAACCGACTGAGCCACCCAGGTGCCCCTCAAATTTTTAATCATAATAATCATAAACTTTTTAAAAAGTTTTAATCATAATAACCACAAACTTTTTAAAAAGTTGTATTTCATAAATCATCGTTAAACTCTTTCTTATTACAAGTATACTCTTTGAAGATAAAAGTCTACATAAAGGGGCGCCTGGGTGGCTCAGTTGGTTAAGCGACTGCCTTCAGCTCAGGTCATGATCCTGGAGTCCCTGGATCGAGTCCCGCATCGGGCTCCCTGCTCAGCAGGGAGTCTGCTTCTCCCTCTGACCCTCCCCCCATCTCATGTGCTTTCTCTCTCATTCTGTCTCTCAAATAAATAAATAAAATCTTAAAAAAAAAAGTCTACATAAAATAATATAGAACAATTTTTCAACATGTACAAGTCAGTTTTTCACCACATGGATGTTTAACAAAAAGGGGAGAAATAAGACAAAAATATTCAAATTTCAATGCCAACTAAGAAATAAGGACTCATTATTTTACCAGGTGTTCAGTTTTAAGTAGATAAGCAATTTCAAGTATTTTATAAAATTAATGTATTTAATGTTTTTTTAAAAATTCACTTAATATTTGAGGGTAGATCTTTTTTACACAAGTCATGCTGCCTTTTCACCTGAAATGGTGTGTTACTAAATACCATACTTGTTTATAATGAGTGAAATATCCACCATAGCTGAAGACTATGAGCAGCTAGGAGAATGAGTGAGTCCACCCTGAGGAATGATCTGGACTCTACCTGATGTCATCCACTATATCCACTACCAGGAGAAAGGATACAGTTCCAAAGAAAGCTTTTAAAATCTAGGTCTTGAAGATAAAAATTATGCCACTGAATAATGACAGATACTCAAGAAAGCAAAGTCACAGTGGCATGAAAGGTAGTGATGTATTTAAGGAAGTAGAAGAATAAATTATATATAATATTTATTATTTATAGTAATAATAATATGATGATGATGACCCAAGAGCACTTAGCAAATGATAACCATGTGTCAGACGCCATGTAATTATTTTATATATATAGTAGAGTCAAATATTATTTATGGTAAGCTGACCAAATATTAATGAATGCATGAGTGTCACAATCCTTCCTTCTAGCCAAGACTTTTCTTCTAAAGGGGAAGAGTCTTACTTTATCTATATATATCCCCAGTCTCTCCTTTGCTGTAAAAATTCTCACTAATGTATAAAGAGGAAATAATGACAAACTTTTTGAAATGGAGATTAGTGCTTTCTGGCAAAAAAAAAAAAAGTATAGTCAATGGGAAGGTGGGTTGTGGTTGTCAAAAGCCAATACAAAGAATTCTCGTAGTGATATATAACTAGTTTCTTGATTCTAGTGCTGGATAGAAAAATGTACACATATGTAAAACTGTATAAGACTAAAAAACATACAAACATGAGCAAATACACACACACACACATACATATGAGATCACATAAAACTGAGGAAATCTAAATAAGATAGATGGATTGTATCAATGCTAATATCCTGGTTTTAATATTGTACCATAGTTTTTCAAAGTGTTACCATGAGGAGAAACTGGATAAAGGGCCCATGGAATCTCCTTTTATTATTTCTTACAACCTCATGTGAATTTGTAATTATCTCCATAAAACATACCATTTAAAGTTTAAAAAATAATATAACTGGGCATTTTTAAGGATTAAGTTCCATTTGATTTCATATTATTGCCTGCTACAATAATTTAGGGGTAAACTGAAACAGATGTTGTTGGAAGTATTAAAGTATTATGTAGAAGGCTTCCCTATATTTTGCTTATTTCTTCCAGATACTGAACACAATACACAGACACACCTGTCTTCCACCACCAATTCTACAAACAGTTAAAAGTGTCTTTGAGAAAATGTTTTGATTCTGGCCAGAATGCGGAACTTAAGGAACAATCTATTAAGGCTAGCTGGAGAATACAGAGTACCATTAAGAAGAGGGAGACAAACCATAAGAGACTCTTAATCTCAGGAAACAAACTGAGGGTTGCTGGAGTGGAGGGGGCGGTAGGAGGGATGGAGTGGCTGGGTGATGGACGTTGTGGAGGGTATGTACTATGGTGAGCGCTGTGAATTGTGTAATACTGATGAATCAAAGGGTCACCTGGGTGGCTCAGTCGTTAAGCATCTGCCTTCGGCTCAGGTCATGACCCCAGGGTCCTGGGATCAAGCCCCGCATCAGGCTCCCTGCTCCGCGGGAAGCCTGCTTCTCCCTCTCCCACTCCCCCTGCTTGTGTTCCTGCTCTCACTATCTCTCTCTCTGTCAAATAAATAAATAAAATCTTAAAAAAAAAAGACTGATGAATCACAGACCTGTACCCCTGAAACAAATAATACCTTATGTTAATAAAAAATTTAAAAATTCAAAAAAATAATAAAAACAATGGCCCATATATATTGAACACTTATGTGTCATGCATTGTGCTATGGTATGTTCTTTAAGTGTTTAATATTCAAAACAATACCTCAAGGTAGCTCATATTCTTGGCATTTTATAGGGAGATTGAATAAATTTCTAAGGTCACAGAGCTAATAGAGGCAGAACTGGGATTCATATTCAGATCTTTTTCTAAGCTTTACGTCATTACCTCTATGGTACACATCAGGAGTAAAGTAAAGCTTAGTGACAGTTCAGAATCTGGAGTATGGGACAAAAGATGAAGGACTATGTCTTAACTGTATATTTTGTGAGTCCAGGTAGATATACAGAAGACTTAGGGAAAAACCACTTAGAGTAAAGGATCTGGGCAGTAATTCAGGGATCATCTACTTGTGCATTTTAATGCTGCTTATGGGAAAACATTATGGCCAAATCTCTAAGATAAAATGGAACATAGCAGTGGTTGAACAATACATATTTTTCTTTTTGCAGGTTTTCTCTGTTGGAACTTTAAAATAAATATATCTTTTATCCCATGTAAATTACAGCTTATGTTTATAATTTGAGAGCACTGTGGAAGCCTAGCTGAAACTATCCTTAACAAAGTCTTTGTTGCCTGTTTTTTTCCCCAAAGGAATAGTTGACACTACTGCAGGTAATCTAAGAAAGAAATTAGGATTGCAGGTGCAATATGAGAAACATGTCAGTACAGATACAAACCAGGCATAAAAATAATTACTTTTTTTCATTCTTTCTGTTCACACCTCTATTATCTCTTTAATTTCTTTCCTCTCTCCCTTTTCTGTTTTTTAAAATACCTTTTAGTTATCATTCTCCTCCGTAATTTGCTTCCTCTTTCTTCATATCTCTCTCCCTGGGTTTGTCTGTCATTCCATGCCCTATCACATAATAATACTGTCTGTTCTTAAACATGAATGCAGTCACTAAATGCTTATCACTTTATCTCATTGTAAAATATGAACTAAGCCCACCCCCACATCACTCCCTTTCCTCTCAAAAATCATTTCCCTGTGTGTAGACACTAAGCTACAGCTTACACATGAATGTATTCCTACTTTGTACATTTTTATGTAATAATAATGGAAATTATCATGATAATCTTTCTGAACTTTTAAAATGCATTTCTTATAAAATACATCTTTAAGTTTATACTTGAATATATCTCATTTCTTTGCATTCATATTGCACATTCTAGTTTATTTTACAGTGTGAGCTATTTTTGTTTTACAAACTCAGAATTTTCTTTCTCTCAGCCATTCTCAGTAATTGTCTATTCTCCTCAGGTGGGGCTATCCAAGCTTTGCCCAATGGAGGTCTTTGTTGGACACAATCCAAGAGGCACAGGTCAGCAACGTGCTGTGATGATTACAGATGTTCTCATTTTTTATGAAAGGGGAAAGAAGCGACAACCCACAGTGAGCTGTAAGTCCCCACTTATCTTGATGGAGGTAAGATAACTAGCCAAGTGGTCTAGAAGTCTCAGGCTGAAAAACTCTATCTCCCTGGATATGCATTTGGCTAATTTAGTGAAAAAAAGTTATAATTTAGAATCATTTCTTCATCCATATAAGTATGAGATAAAAGCCACTTTTTCATCCTAATTAAATTTAATATGTTTCTTTCTTGCTTATTCTGGATGCACTTAAGCTACTGCATCAGTTTATATTCCTCTCTCTTTTACATATTTGAGAAATCTGGATAGAAATCTTTCTAAAGTACTTCAAAGCCCAAATTTATTCAAAATCTACTCTTCAGAATAATCAGAAAAACATATTAAAAGTGCATTTAAAAGGAGAGAAGTGATTGAAGACTGCAATGAAACCTAGTTTATAATTATTTATTTAAAGGTCATTTTCATCTGATTTCCCCAGTGGCTAACAGAAAACAGAGCCCTTCAACTCCCAGCAATAATTATAAAGAAGTACAAAGTGCGCTAAAGTTCTTGATATTGGGTACTGTGGGGAACAATTTTGCCCTTAGAGGCACATTTTCTTCCATATATAAATTCATAAAAAGATCTTTGAATTCATCTGAGCTCATTCCAATTGCCATTTTTAATAGTCTCTCAGCTATATTTAACAGTTTAGAAATCTATCTCCCCTGAGTTTGCCCATTGTGACAATTATTAATCATTTTTATTTAACAGTTTCAAAGCTCCAGAGATATTGAGTATATTATGTGGACTCATTCAATATATCTTTCTGATGTAACAGATGCCTCATAACTTTGAAAATAAACAACCGATATTCTTAAAGTAATTCCAAGCGGAAGCCATTTACTTTTCTATGGCAAATAAAGTAATAAACACCAAATTAAACACTTACTGGGCAGAGCGGTGCCTGGGTGGTTCAGTTGGTTAAGCATCTGCCTTTGGCTCAGGTCGTGATCCCAGAGTCCCAGGGTTGAGTCCTAGGATCTTGTCCCAGGATCTAGCTCCACGTCAGGCTCCCTGCTCAGCAGGGAGTGTTCTTCTCCCTCTCCCTCTGCCCCTCCCCCTGCTTGTTCTCTCTCTCTCTCTCTCTCACTCACTCACTCTCTCGCTCAAATAAATAAATAAAATCTTTAAAAAAAATAAATAAAATAAAAAATAAACACTGGGCAGAGGAACTAACAAAAGGAACTAACAACAATGTGGATAAAAGAAGCTAGAATTTTTCTAAAATCGTAAAAGATCAAAGAAAAAATAATTACTACAGAGCTATATACCTAAAGGCACATTATTACTTTGAGTACAATCTTGGGACTTTAGCGTTACAAGAAAACTTAGAGCAAGGATTTCTAACTTTTTCAAGAGACAAGATTCTTTCATGCATCTGATTAATGCTATGAGCTCTCTCTTTAAAAAATATACACCTGAAGCATACTTAAAATCTTGCTTCACTATAGGTAGTTTAAAGAAATTCTGGGGCGCCTGGGTGGCTCAGTTGGTTAAGCGACTGCCTTCAGCTCAGGTCATGATCCTGGAGTCCCGGGATCGAGTCCCGCATCCGGCTCCCTGCTCGGCGGGGAGTCTGCTTCTCCCTCTGACCCTCTTCCCTCTCGTGCTCTCTATCTCTCATTCTCTCTCTCAAATAAATAAATAAAATCTTTAAAAAAAAAAAAAGAAATTCTGAAGATCTAAGGGACCATATATTCCAGGTTAAAAACCCTTGCCTTAGATTTAGCCAGTCCACATATTTTACAACAAGCATTAATCAGCTTCATCACCTACATAAATGATGATCTGATCATTCTTGAATACCTCTAGTGTCAGCAATATTTTGATTTTTTGGATATATGTAATTGTTTTAAAAAAGGTTCTTCCTTCTACTTAACAGAAATCTGATTCTTTTATAATTTTATTCACTGATACTTATTCATCCCTTTCATGTGATAGCCTTAAAACATAACATATAGTTAAAATAGACGTCTTATGTTTCTTTTTGTTCAGGCCAAATATCCCCCACACCTTCAATGAATCCTCATAAATGCTGATTTTGCAAGTCGTTAAAAATTCTGATTGCTCTCCTCTGGGTATTCCAGTTTGAAAATGTTCTCCTTAAATTGTAGTAACCAAAGAGAAGTGTTCATGTGATTTGATAAAATAAAAGTTGGTTTTCCTTACTTACTGTGTGTAATCAAAACCTGATAATGGGAAATTGGTCACCTTTTCCTCCCAAACCCCAGTTCCTTAGAATGGATGAAATTAGAAAGGATCAAATATAATAAAAAAAATTAGGATCTCACCTATGTAATTATCAAGAACTTTGAGGCAGAAGAATACAATGCTATTAGCCTCCTAATCTCTAATCCTAAACATTTTATCAATGAAATCTCGGGGAGACAGGGCAAGAATATCATTTTAGCTAAGAAAAATGAAAAAAAAATCAATTACATTTACCTTAAGTGAGTAAAAACTGTATTAATTTAAGGGAGTAGTCAGTATGGAATTTTGAAAAGAATGTAAAGAATTTTTCAGTTTTATCAGACATTGGATTTGGGTTGCAGGAATGGTACAGGAATGTCCTAGATGAAATATCTCTCAAGTTATCCTTTTTTTTCCTGGTCACCAAGAGACTGTCTGATTATTCATTTGATTTCTCAAAGGCCTTATTACTGGGAGGGAGATGCCCTGGGTAGAAAACATAATCATCCAGTCACTGAAATCTAAGTCTCATCCCCTTACTGCCACCATTTTTATTTAATTCAGTCACCACAATGACTCATATTTAGTTTGAGTCCATTAAAAAACTGAAAAATTTTACCCCTTTTATTAGGTCATGTCTTTTTCATATTGTATTTTTCAGTTGAATCTTGGGCATAAGGACAGAATATTACTATCAATTTGTGACAAGTTTTTCTGGAACTGCTAACACCAATCAAGTTTTTTGAATAAAAGCTTAGTAGTGCATGTGCTAGTAGTTGTAGTACACACGAAAAATTGAAGTGCTGGTAGATAAGGTTGAAATCCCTTCTATTATCTAAAATTATTGAGAAACTCTCAGCTTTCATCATTCAAAAATGTAATTCTTACCCCTGTTAGAACCATTGAAAAGTATATAGAATAAAGTAAGACTGAATAAGACCAATAGAGATACTGGTACAATTTGATAAGGGGCCATTTGGAACCACTGGCCTTTGTACTAGTTTACAGAGGCTGGTATAAAAAATTACCACACACTTGGTGGCTAAAATCAACAGAAATTTATTCCCTTGCAATTCTACAGCTTCTCCAACTCCTGGGCTAGGTGTGAATGTTAATCTCCATGACAAAGAACCTTAGCTTCAGCAGGATGTTCAAACTACCAAGCTCAGGGGAAGCAAGAACTGACATTGGCTTGGTTTTGTCCTCATTGTCTTTACCTTGTGCTTTTGGGTTCCAATTAATTCTTGTTCTCAGCATTTACACCCATTTTTTTTTTTTTTTTACCTGACAGCCTACCCTGTATTTCCAGCTCCACCACCATCAAATGTAAAAACAACAGGTTCTCAGATACTGCTTAACCAGCTCCCACCAATGCATAAGTTAGAGTTCAGAGGGTGGAGGTGACAGCCATGGACAATTATTAAGGAACTTCCAATACTTATCCAGGTCAATTTCAGAATTTCCATGGAGCAATGAAATTTTATGACTCCCATTTTGCCCCTTTGTTAACAGGAGTGTCTATAAGCACCTATCTCATGCCTGTCTCATCAATGTATATATGGTACGTGAGGAACAGACAACTTGTCTCTTTAGTTTCACAGGTCTACAAATTGAGAATTGTGCAGGAATAGCTGAACTACATCCAAAAGGTCTGTCTATTCCTGAACCTATTTTTTATGATGAGATTTTGGACTCTGAGATGATACTGTAATGGGATAAGACTTTTGTGAGAATGAAGAGGGGATTAGTATATTTTGCATGTGGGGAATGTGAATAATTTGAGAGCAGTAGGCAATGTCCAAGATGTCCCCTAATGATCCTCACCTTCTGGTATTATTGTCCTTGCACCCTTATGAATCCCCTACTTCTTGAATGTGGGCTGGATTATGTGACTTCCTTCAAACAAAAAGAATCTCACAAAGATGGTAAGATATCACTCAGAAGTTTAGGTTACCAAAGGACTGTAGTTTCCATTCCTGTTCTCCCCTTCATTCTGGGAGAAAAAAGATGTCCTGTTATGGGTCACCCTATGGAGATAATGCATATGACAATGAACTGATGTCTCTGGCAAAACTGAGGCCTGTCAAAGCTACATAAGTGAGCTTGTAAGCAGTTCTTCTTCTAGTCACATATTCATATAAGACCACAGCCCTGGCCAATGTTTTTTTTTATTTTAAGATTTTTATTTATTTATTTGAGAGAGACAGCGAGAGAGGGAACACAAGCAGGGGGAGTGGGAGAGGGAGAAGCAGGCTTCCCGCCAAGCAGGGAGCCCGATGCAGGGCTCCATCCCAGGACCCTGGGATCATGACCTGAGCTGAAGGCAGATGCTTAATGCCTGAGCCACCCAGGTGACCCAGCCCTGGCCAATGTTAAGGTTTGTCATGAGATGCCTTGAGGAGAGGCATCAAGCTAAGCCATGACCAGATTCCTGATTCACAGAAATTGTGCAATAATAAATGTTTATTGTTTTAAGGTGCTAAATTTTGAGATAATATGCTATAAAACAATAGATCACTTATACACCAATACTGTGAAATAATTAACTTAAGGATTATTAGCTAAATTTGGAATGCTTCTACAAATCAAAAATCTTAACTATTACATGCTGCCTTTATTTCTTCCACATTTTTATGTTAAGTAAGAAATAATGTTCCCAAATATTGAAGTGTCATAATTTTATGCTTATGTACCAACAATATATTTCAATTAAGTATTAATGTACCCAGTTTACTTTCCTATAACTTAATTTTTAAAAATGTATTAAAATATATTTGAAATCAATAATACATGTCCAGTGATTATTCCTTGATACAGAAAATATTTAAAAACAAATATGTTTACCCTTGTTTTGGTTATTCTTTTTTTTTTTTAAGATTTTATTTATTTATTTATTTATTTGAGAGAAAGAGAATGAGAGATAGAAAGCACGAGAGGGAAGAGGGTCAGAGGGAGAAGCAGACGCCCTGCCGAGCAGGGAGCCCGATGTGGGACTCGATCCCGGGACTCCAGGATCATGACCTGAGCCAAAGGCAGTCGCTTAACCAACTGAGCCACCCAGGCGCCCCTGGTTATTCTTTTTTTAAGACTTATTTATTTATTTGAGAAGGGGTGGGCAGAGGAGGAGATTTATTTATTTGAGAAGGGGTGGGCAGACTTCCTGCTAAGCACAGGGCCTGATGCAGGGGCATGGCTCTCAGGACCCATTAGATCATGACCTAAGCCAAAACCAAGAGTCAGATGCTTAACCAACTGAGCCACACAGGTGCATCTCATTTTGGTTATTCTTATTAAATGTATCTTACATCCTAGGCATGACTCCCTATATTTTAAAATATCGATGATCTGTTTAATAATCTACTATAGATTTATATCTTAGGTTAATATCAATCTTGACAGGCTATAGTATCTTCCATTTTAAAAAATCTAGAAAGTTTTCAGCAATCTCTATAAAATCACCTTGATTATTTTGGGACTCAGTGTCTTCTTACTGGCATCCTTTATTTCCTATGACAGGGAAGATGGAAAGAATTATGAACTATGCAGTTTAACTTTCTCTTTTTTATGCTCTTAGTTCTCTAGTAACATCAACCCCCATAGTCATTTTTTTCTATTTTCTAAGCATAATTGAAATAACTCTATTCTGTTATCATAATATTTTATCACAAACCTCCATTTATTTGGTATTTTAGAATTTTGGTTTATTGGTAGGTTGGTTGGTTGGTTAGTTGATTGGTTTGTCTCTGTACTATATCTGAAATGCTTCATGCAATGTTTTCCTTTGGTTTTGTTTTTTATACTCCTTCTATTTTCATAATGATCTTCTTTAAGAGCTACGAAGACCATTAAATCTGTGTTTAAGTTGGCTTCTGAATTTCCCTCTTTTCTTTTTTAAAAAATAATTCTTGTTTATACTAATACATATTTATTTGTGAGAGTTATTAATCTCTATATATTGTTCTAAGTTGTAACAATCATATTTATTTACTATGATCTAATTAAAATATAAAAAACTCATAGGATATCCTCATTTCATTCCATTACATTTTTTGAGCAAAGACTATCACACCAATGTCCTAACTTAAATTCTTTTCTATTCTGGTCCATAAATATGCAAGCATCTATTACTGACACATAGACAACAAAACACACAGGTAAGCATTATTGATTAAATAACCTCCATAACATTTCCTATGTTCTTTTTTTTTTCTCGTTTCTACATTTGTGGAGAATAACAGCATTTAATTAGACTTCTAAATGAAAGGAAATGGAAAAACTGTGTGGCAAACTGCTGAGGACAGAAACAAAATAAATAAACAAAAAGAGGTTATCAAATTGGCAGGAAATGAAATGATGGCTAATAAAAAATGAGTGCAGGTTCATAGCTAAGAAAATTAAGTAATTTTTAAAGAATTTATTCATTCATTAAACTTGGGGGGCAATGTTCTGTGGCAGGTACTAGAATAAGGAGAACAGAATACAGGTCTTATCTTGAAGAACATATGATCTAGAGACCAGTGGGTTATAGATCCCTTAAAACTAAAATTTCAATGCACTATTGCCAGATGCTCAGATATGACTCCAAGTCCACTATTCCACCTCCGATATTATTAGCCAAGATCGACATTATTCACCAAAGACTGACCGCATTGATTGGGCCATTTTGGTTTCAATCTATACATGTTTCATTGTGTTCAGGAGTAGAAACAAACACCATAAAGGATAAATATTAATAGATACTCCCTGACTCAATGCCCCATAATTGTAATATCTCAAGAAATTTTAAATATTATAAATCTGGCAACAAACTCCCAGTAATCCATTAATGCCACTGAACAAATAAAATACCTTTGAACAAAAATTTTCCCTACCATATTTCCTGATGATGAAATAAAAAAGATCTTTGATGAGACTGGACCTTGGGAAGATGGCAAAGTAGGAGGACCCTGAGCTTACCTCATCCCATGTTTACATCTAGATATCATCCACATGAAAGTAAATAAACAGGAGAGCAATTCAAAGACTGGCAGAACAAACTTTACAACTAAATATAGAGAAGAAGTTGCATTTGAAAGGTTGGGAAGGTCAGAAAAGCAGAGGGAGTCTCCTCCAGGAGGGAGGGAGGTGTGTGCACAGAGAGGGCAGAAAAACAGGCCCTCATAGCACGGAGCTCACACAGGAAAGACTAATCTCCATAACATTTGGTTTTTAAAACTAGATGGGGTGAATTCCACGAGTTTGTATGACCAGTGGGTCTTGGGGCTTGGAGCTTTGGAAGTCAGCTGACTCAGAACTGGGCAAACCTGAGGGCAAGTGATAGCTGTGTTGCCACCCTTAAAAAGACAGCAGCCTGGGATGCCTGGGTGGCTCAGTCGGTTAAGCATCTGCCTTGGGCTCAGGTCATAAACCTGAGGTCCCCGCATAGGGCTCCTTTCTCATCAGGAAGCCTGCTTCTCCCTCTGCCTCTGCCTTCCATCCCCCCTGCTTGTGCTCCCTCTGGCAAACAAATAAATAAAATCCTAAAAAAAAAAAAAAGAGCAGCCTGCACAGAGAGGCAACATAAAAATGGCAGTTTGCACAATGCAAGGGGCAAAGAGGAGACAGATCTGTTCATACTGATTTTGGCATGTGTTGAGGGACCTCTTTGAAAACAAGGGAGGTGGCACCATTTTCCCTCCCAACTCCCAGCATAAACACAGAGCCACCTGCTAGGGGCAGGGCTGCACAGCCATTTGTAGCCTTGCCCCAGGGCTCAGGGCAAATTGTGTTAAAGCTATGTGTACACACCATGTCCAGGCTCCTGGTGCACTGTTGCCACCTAACACAGCACCCAGCTGCATGCTCCCTGCCACCACTGCAAGCTGAGCCCAGCCGCACGCAGCCATCATGTTGCACCGTGACTAGCCTTATACCCACAGCTGCCGCAGTGCTACCAGAATCCAGAATAGGACTAGTGGCCCAGGACAAATTTTGCTAACAACACTGCCCCACTCCCAAGTTCCCCATTGGGTAAGCCTCCTCAGAGCTGGCCTGCCTGGGTCCCAGTAACACCACAGAGAGCAAGCACAGCCCACAACAGGCAGAAAGGCTGTATAGATGACTGCACTGAAAGGAAAAATGAGTCACACACAACAGTAGGGCATAAGAAACACACATAGGATACTCTCCTGAAGTGCCAGGCTCTGGTGAATGGGGGACACTGCACTGCAGGGCACTCCAGGACCTCTTCATAAAGTCACTACTTTCGAGAACAGAAGATACAGCTGACTTTCTAACACAGAGAAACAGAGAAAGAAAGGCAGACCAAACGAGGAGACAGAGAAATTTATCCCAAATGAAAGAACAGGACAAGGCCACAGCCAGAGATCTAAGCAAAACAGATATAAATAACATGCCTGATAGAGAATTTGAAGTAATGATCATAAGGATACTCACTGGATTTGAGAAAAGAGGGGAAGACATGAGTGAGACCCTTAACACAGAGATAAGGAGCAGCATAGTAGAGATAATGGGTTCAATAAACAAAATGACAAACAGGCTTGACAGAATGAACAGCAGGCTGGAAGAAGCAGAGGAATGAATTAATGACCTAGAAGACAGAGTAATAGAAAGTAATCAAGCTGAAAAAAGAGAAAAAATAATTATGCAAAATGATAATACACTTAGGGAAATCAGTGACTCCATTAAACATAATATTCTTATTACAGGAGTCTGAAAAGAAGAATAAGAAAGAGAAAAGGGGGCAGAAAACGTATTTGAAGAAACAATAGCAAAATACTTCCCTAATAGGAGAAAAAAACGTATATCCAGGAAGCACAGAACACTCCCATCAAAGTGAACAAAAACAGATCCACATCAAGACATACTGTAATTAAGTTGGCAAAATATAGTGATACAGAAAAAAAATTTAAAACAGCAAGACAAAAGAAGACAGTAACACACAAGGGAAAACACAAAAGGCAAGCTGGGGATTTTTCACAGAAAGAAACTTGGCAAGCCAGAAGGGAGTGACACGATATAGTCAAAGTGCCAAATGGGAAAAATCTTCAACCAAGAATACTATATCCAGCAAGGCTATCATTCAGAATAGGAGAAATAGTTTCCTAGACAAAAACTAAAGGAGTCTGTGACCACTAAACTAGGCCTGCAAGAAATATTAAAGGCGACTATTTGAGCGGAAGAGAAAGACCAAAAGTGAGAGTATAAAGCAGGAAACAGAAAAGCAGTAAAAATATTTCTGTAAAAAAATCATTCAAGGAACTCACAAAACAAAGGACATATATACTAACATATACCTAAAACATGGAGGGGAGACTTGAAAAGAATGTGTTCAAACTTAAGCAACCATCAACTTAATATAGACTGTTATATGCAGAAAAGGTTATATACAAGCCTCATGGTAACCATATATCAAAAACCACTAATGAACTTGCAAAGAATAAAGAGAAAGAAGCCCAAATATATCACTAAAGGAAATAAGCAAACCATGAAGGTGAGAAAAACAAAAAGGATGAGAGAAAACCCTCAGAAAAAAATACAAAAAATATAATAAAATGATAATACAAATCTATCAATAACTCCTTCTAATAATTCCTTCTAAATGCTCCAATCAAAAGACAAAGGGTGACAGAATGGATAAACAAACAAGACCCATCTATATGTGGCCTATATGTGGCACTCATATCAGATCCAAACATGCCTGTAGATAGAAAGTGATGGGGAAGAGAAACATTTATCACACAAATGGATGTCAAAAGAAAGACAGAGTACCAATACTTATTTTGGACAAACTAAACTTTAAAGCAAAAACTGTAACAAGAGACAAATAAAGATATAATACAGGGGACAATCCAACACAGAAGATATAACAATTATAAATACTTATGCACCAAATATTTGGGAGCACCCAAATATATAAAACAGTAAATAACAAACATAAGGGAACTAACTGATAATAATACAATAATACTAAGGGACTTAATACCCCCCTTACATCAATGGACAGATCATCTAACCAGAAAATCAACAAAGAAACAATAGCTTTGAATGACACCCTGGAACACATGGAATTAACAGATATTTCAGAACATTCCATCCTAAAACAGCAGAATACACATTCTTTTCAAGGGCATGCAGAACATTCTCCAGAATAGATCACATATTAGTCAACAAAACAAGGCTCAATAAATTCAAGATCAAAGTCATATCATGTGTCTTTTCAAGCCGCGAGGCTTGAAATTAGAAGTCAACCTCAAGAAAAAATCTGGAAAGACTACAAATACATGGGGGTTAAGTTATGTGTTACTAAACAATTAATGGGTCACCCGGGAAATAAAAGAAGAAATAAAAAATTACATGGACATAATAAAAAAATTACATGGAAACAAATGGAAATGAAAACACAATGGTCCAAAACCTTTGGGATGCAGCAAAAGTGGCTTTGAGAAAGTTTATAGCAATACAGGCCTACTTCAAGAAGCAAGAAAAGTGTCAAAATAAACAAATTAACCTTACACCTAAGGAAGCTAGGAAAAGAACAAAAGCAATACCTAAGGTCAACAGAAGAAAGGAAATATTAAAGATCAGACCAGAAACAAATGAAATAGAAACTAAAAACAAAACAAAACAAAACAAAAACACAATAAAACAGATCAATGAAATGAGGAGCTGGTTTTTTGAAAAAAAAAAAGTCAATAAAATGGATAATCCTCTCACTAGACTTATCAAGAAAAAAAGTGAAAGGGATCAAATAAATAAAGCCACAACTGAGAGGGGACAAATAACAACCAACACCACAGAAATACAAACAATAATAAGAGAACATTATGAAAAACTATATGACAACAAATTGGACAACCTAGAAGAAATGGATCAATTTCTAGGACCATATAACCTAATCGGAAGAAATAAAAAATTTAAACAGATGAATAACCAACAAAGAAACTGAGTCAGTCATCAAAAAAACTCCCAACAAACAAAAGCCCAGAAGCAGATGGCTTCATAGGAAAATTCCATCAAGCATTTAAAGAAGAGTTAATACCTATTCTTCTCAAACTATTCCAAAAAAATACAACAGAAAGGAAAACTTCCAAATACATTCTATGAGGCCAGCATTACCTGGATACCAAAACCACACACACACACACACACACACACACACACAAAGAGTACAGGCCAATATCCCTGAGGAACATAGATGCAAATGAAATACTAGCAATGAAATACTAGCAAACCAAATCCAACAAAACATTTAAAAAAAACATTCACCACAATCAAGTGGGATTTGGTCCCAGTTTGCAATGTGGTTCAATATTCACAAATCAATCAATGTAATACATCACATAAATAAGAGAAAGTATAAGAACCATATGATCATTGCAATAGATGAAGAAAAAGCATTTGACAAAGAATGATAAAACTCATGATAAAAACTCTCAACAACATAGGTTTAGAGAGAACATGCCTCAACATAATAAAGGCCATCTATGAAAAACCCACAGCTAATATAATCATAAATGGGGAAAAACTGAGAGCTTTTCCTCTAAGGTTAGGAACAAGACAAGAATGTCCACTCCCACCACTTTTATTCAACACAGTATTGGAAGTCCTAGCCACAGCAATCAGACAACAAAAGAAAAAAAGGCATCCAAATTGGCAAAGAAGTAAAATTTTCAATATTTGCAGATGACATGATACTCTAGATAGAAAACCAGAAAGACTTCACCAAAAAATTGCTAGAAATAATAAACTAATTCTGTAAAATTGTGGTATACAAAAATCAATATATAGAAATCTATTGCATTTCTTTTTTTTATTGTTATTACTATATCTTTTTTTGTGTGTAAGATTGTTGAATCACAGACCTGTACCTCTGAAACAAATAATACATTATATGTTAAAAAAAAAAAAAGAAGATAGCAGGAAGGGAAAAATGAAGGGGGGGGAAATCGGAAGGGGAGATGAACCATGAGAGACTCTGGACTCTGAGAAACAAACTGAGGGTTCTAGAGGGGAGAAAGGTGGGGGGATGGGTTAACCTGGTGATGGGTATTAAAGAGGGCACATACTGAATGGAGCACTGGGTGTCATATGCAAACAATGAATCATGGAACACTACATCAAAAACTAATGATGTAATGTATGATGATTAACATAACAATAAAAAGCATGAGTCTGTTGCATTTCTATACAACAATAATGAAGCAGCAGAAAGAGAAATTAAGAAAACAATCCCATTTACAATTGCACCAAAAACAATAAAATACCTAGGAATAAACCTAACTAAAGAGGTGAAATAACCTATATTCTGAAAACTATAACACAATGATGAAATTGAAGATGATGCAAAGAGATGGAGAGACATTCCATGTCCATGGATTGGAAGAACAAATATTGCTTAAGTGTCTATACTACCCAAAGCAATCCATACATTTAATGCAATTCCTATCAAAATACCAACAGCATTATTCACAGAGCTAGAACAATCCTAAAGTTTGTATGCAACCACAAAAGACCTTGAATAGGAAAGCAACCTTGAAAAAACAAAGCAAAGCTGGAGGTACCACAATTCCAGACTTCAAGGTATACTACAAAGCTGTAGTGATCAAGACAGTATGGTACTGGCACAAAATTAGACACACAGATCAACAGAACAGAATAAAAAACCCAGATATGAACCCACAACTATACAATTAATCTTTGACAAAGCAGGAAAGAATAACCAATGGGAAAAAGTCTATTCAACAAATGATGTTGGGAAAACTGCACAGCAACATGCGGAAGAATGAAACTGGACCACTTTCTTACACCAAACACAAAATAAATTCAAAGTGTATGAAAGACCTTAATGTGAGACAGGAAACCATCAAAATCCTGGAGGTGAACACTGGCAGCAACCTCTTTGACCTCGGCCAAAGCAACTTCTTACTAGACCTATCACCACAGGCAAGAGAAACAAAAGCAAAAATGAACTACTGAGACTTGATCAAGATAAAAGCTTCTGCACAGCAAAGGAAACAATCAACAAAACTAAAAGGCAGCCTATGGAATGGGATATTTCTAAATTACATATATGATAAAAGGTTCATATCCAAAATCTACCAAGAACTTCTCAAACTCAACACCCAAAAACCAAATAACTCAATTAAGAACTGGGCAGAAGACATGAATAGACACTTTTCCAAAAAAGACATCCAGATGGCTAACAGACAAATGAACAGATGCTCAATATCACTCATCAGAGAAATAGAAATCAAAACCACGATGAGATATCACCTCACAGCTGTCAGCATGGCTAAAATTAACAACACACGAAACAACAGGTGTTGGCGAGGATGGAGACAAAGGGGAATCCTCTTGCACTGTTGGTGGGAATGCAAACTGGTATAGCCACTCTGAAGAACAGTATGGAGGTTCCTCAAAAAGTTAAAAGTAGAACTACCCTATGATCCAGCAATGACACTACTAGGTATTTACCCAAAGGATACTAAAATACAGATTCGAAGGGATACATGCACCCTGATGTTTATAGCAGCATTATCAACAATAGCCAAACTATGGAGAGAGCCCAAATGTCCATCAACTGATGAATGGATAAAGAAGAGGTAGTCTATATACACAATGGAATATTACTCAGCTGATGAAAAAAAACGAAATTTTTCCATTTGCAATGACATGGATGGATCTAGAGAGTATTATGCTAAATGAAATAAGTCCATCAGAGAAAGATAAATACCAAATGATCTCACTCATATGTGGAATTTAAGAAAGAAAACAGATGAACCTATGGGAAGGGGGGAAAGAAAAAAGGGAGAGAGGGAAACAAACCATATGAGACTCTTAACAATAGAGAACAAACTGAGGGTTGATGGAAGGAAGTGGCTGGGGGATGGGCTAGATGGGTGATGGGGATTAAGGAGGGCACTTGTTATGACGAGCACTGGGTGTTGTATATAAGTGATGAATCACTGAATTCTACTCCAGAAACCCTTATTGCATTGTATGTTAACTACCTAAAATTTAAAGTAAAAAATTAAAAAAAGAATACAATGGAATATAACTCGGCCATAAAGAAGGAAAGAAAACTTGTTATTTGGAATGACATAGGTGGAGCTAGAGAGTATAATACTAAGCAAAATAAGTCAGAGAAAGTCAAATACCATATGACTTTACTCATATGTGGAATTTAAGAAACAAAACAAATGAACAAAGGGAAAAAAGTGAAGAAAGAGGGACAAATCAAAAAACAGACTTGTAATTAGAAAGATGAGACTGATAGTTACTAGAGGGGAGGTCGGGCGGATGGTTAATTAAGTTGGTGATGGGGATTAAGTTGAGCACTTTTCATGACGAGCATCTGGTGATGTATGGAAGTGTTGCATCACTATATTGTACACCTGAAACTAAAAGAACACTGTATGTTAACTTAAAAAAAAAAGAGTAATATGTATAAGCAATACACATTGGATATTTGCTGCAAATTAAAAAAAGATCTTCTAATGAAGAAAATTTCATCCACCATTTCCTTATTTTTAATTTTAGGCCTTCATAACGTTCCATTTTCAAACTAGTAGAAGTGGAAACAAAACTACGTATTTGTGAGATTCAGGACAGTCTTAATTACATATAACTAGAAAAGGCACAAAAATAAATTTGATGATAACACTGATATTATACTAAAATATTAAACACGTAATTAAAATGTGTCTTTATGAGAATGGGCTTCCCGCTGTCATTTTTGGCTATATATCAAAACAATATTATTCACTAAAGTGATAAAGTAAGTAAACATTTCAACCTAACATGTCAAAAACATAACTCATTTTTTTAAAGATTGTATTTATTTATTTGTCAGAGAGAGAGAGCACAAGCAGGGGGAGTGGCAGGCAAAGGGGGAAGCAGGCTCCCCCTGAGCAAGGCGCCCAATTTGGGACTCGATCCCAGGACTGTTGAACCATGACCTGAGCCAAAGGCAGACGCTTAACTGACTGAGCCGCCCAAGATTCCCTCAAAAACATAGTGATAGTGACAGTAAAACCTATTTCTCCCATTGTCTTCCTCAACGCAGAGAATGTGTATTTCTATGCTACTGGCTGCTCAAACCAAAATACTGGAGGTGTTCTCGACTATTCTTCCCTGATAATTCATAATCAAATGCATCAGTAAGCTTTGTCAGTTTCTTTCAAGAAATTTAAAATAAAAAATCCAACCAATTATTATTCTCCCCAATGCTACCACCCTAACTGAAGTTATCTTATCCAGCTGATTCCATCTTATCCTTGTGACATAATTTTTTCTTCAGTCAGTCACCAGGCCCTAGACACAGAAGTCTCCTTATTGTTCCTCCAATTAACTCTGCATTTTCTTGCCTCAGGGCCTTTGCAATTGTTTTTCCCTCTGTCAGGAATCATCTTCCTTCAGATATTTGCGAGGCTCCATAGGTTCTTTTGTGTCTCTGCTAAAATGTAGCATGTTCAGAAAGGGTTTTCTTCAATACCCTATGTAAAGTAGTAAGCTATATCCCTACTACCATTAACCTGTTTCATGCTTTTTCATATCACTTGTCATCATCTGTCATATAATAAATTTACTTCATTTGTTTAATTTCTATTCCCCTCACTATGTGTAATCTCCAGGAGAGAAAGGATATCGTATATCATGTTTTGTTCACTGCTATTTCCCTAGTGCTTAAAACCATGTTTTAGATCTTTCCAAAATATTTGATAAAGAAATGGTTCAATATTAGAATATGTGGCAGCTGCAAGGTATGAAGTTAGCTGATAGCCTCCAGCTGCAACACCTATGAAATTCACAATGCTTACAATGAAGGCAAGCTCTCCCTAGGACTGCTTCTAGCCAATGACTGAACATGACAGAGGTACTAACTAGAGCATGCCCATTTCTGCTCAATGTGTGACTCCTATAGTGGGTAATATGAAGATCTGAAATATAGTCTGGGGCTCTTCCTATCTAATCTTCCTTCTTTTCAACTCTCTTTTCATTGGTGTCAGATCTGATTCATGGTCTATGTTTCTCCCTTCCTACTCCTGTTTCCTTGCCACTTCTTCCTTCACAGGCATTTCCCCCAGTAAATCTCTTACACTTTTCTTTTTTTATAATAAACTTTTTTTAATTTTATTTATTTGAGAGAGCGAGAATGAGACAGAGAGAGAGAGAGAGAGCACATGAGAGGGGGCAGAGTCAGAGGGAGAAGCAGACTCCCTGCTGAGCAGGGAGCCCGATGCGGGACTTGATCCCGGGACTCCAGGATCATGACCTGAGCCGAAGGCAGTCGCCTAACCAACTGAGCCACCCAGGCGCCCCTTACACTTTTATTTCTATCTTAGTGTTTGTTTCCAGATGCACCTAAACTGACAAAGATTATTGTCTTGAATTTACTATGCATTTTTTAGGAATCAGAATTATGCATATTTTGTTTGAAAAAGAATTTTTTAAATAAAAATAAGATAACTACATTGTGAGAGAGACACTGAGGGAGAAAGAGAGAGACAGAGAGACAGGAGGAGAGAAAGAGAGAA
Organism: Callorhinus ursinus; assembly: GCF_003265705.2. Lineage (NCBI taxonomy): Eukaryota > Metazoa > Chordata > Mammalia > Carnivora > Otariidae > Callorhinus > Callorhinus ursinus. Next base: position 14,518,821 of record NW_027397078.1, on the reverse strand, counting down.
AATTTTCCCTTACCTTCACGGAGTTGGGCTTGTCTTAGTGTAGCAATTACCAGGATCAGTGGCTGGAAGGAGGAAGATCCAGGCAGTAAATGCAAGAAAGCATTGAGAATGAAAACAAGAAAAGCTGAACAAAGGGGCTAACAACAAACAAATAGCAGAAGTCAAACTATGATAGTTAAAGTGGGGGAGATTTAGAAATTGAAATGGGGTAAAAGGCAAGACTGGGATAAAGTGAGATGATCCAGTAATTTTCTATAAAATGAACCATGGAACATAATGCTGATTTTATGTTGTATTCTAGGGCATTCTGCAGGTAAATAATTACAGCACATTTATGTTACAATATACTTTATCATACATGGATATAGATAATAAAATTCAAAATACATTTTTAAGTTATATAGTATTTATTTTAATAATGTGTCTTTATTATTTTAGTCTGTGTTCTGGTATGTCAGATATAAAGAGAAATGTTCATAAAACACAATCCTGAGGTTCCCAAAGATCTGGGAAAATTCCAAGAGAGCCCCAGAGACCAAAAAGACATGGCTTTTAGCACCTACATTATGGTACTGAACAAAGTAATTGACTACAGAAAACCACATTCATAAAAATTTCAGTGCCTTCTCTGGACTCTTCTCTCAGTTATTTCTTTTGAATATTATAATGCTGTTAATGGCCATTGCATCACGCACACACCAGCAAGCTAACTCACAGATTGATTTGAGACCTACAGTGCAATAGTAATATGGGCCATGTCATCTAAGAATGAAGGGAGGATTTAAGTTGAAATGTGAAAATTATCAACCTAATTTATAAGCAATATTGGAAAATTGACTTTTTCACCGTGAATAGGACATGAGACGTTTGGGGGCCCAGTAATCCATTTTAAATTAATTGCTTAGAAAACATTTCTGAACACATACTTTAGGTATTAGTGATCTAGGAATGTCAAACAAAATAGATAGGCTCTTGCCCTTGTTGATACTTGATATGGATTTCTAAATATTTCCTCATGATTCTGATGTTGTACCAATGGAATTAGGACTGTAATTCAAGACTTTATGATCATTTTTTTTTCAAATGCATTTAGTTACAAGGGAAAAGTCACATATAAACACTGGCTAGAAATATTGTACGATGTAAAAATATATTCTATCAATTTGAAGCACTAAAATCAAAGGGATAGTTTGCCAGCAAAATGTTACTGGAAAGAGATATTTTACAGTATATGTCCATATTTCCTTCAGAGAAGTGGAACAGACATGTTAGTGTCAAACACGATACAGGCATCCTGTTGTACAGACCCTCACATTTCAGTAGAACTTTCATGGTGTGACTAATTAGCAAGGTGCTTAATCCAAGGGACTTTAAAACTGTCAATGGGCTGAAAATAATTGACTGCAATGTAGGACATGCAGAGTATAATATTCAATACAAAAGAGATTCGACACTAACAGTGTTTGTACAACATCGCTTCAGTCTTAATACGATGGTCTTAAGTGCCTTGTACAACAGCAAAACATTTAAGGTGTTGCAACATCTGACAGTCAAAATCTTAAAGATGTATATTTCCTTCAGCGCAATAGACCAGATAAGAGTAACATGGAAAATGAAATCAGTTGTCTGCTGAGTTAGATCTTAAAGATCTTGCTATGCAGAGCAGAGTATTAGTGATGCTCAGAAGGACGTTCTTGTGCAACTTGTATAGACATAAAATGACAAAAAAGTGGAAATGAAGAGAAAGAACACACAAAAAATATGCCAGTAACGAGAAACTCTCTTGCTTCATTTCAGTGGGTTATGAAATCAGCATCTGTCAAAAACCAAGCAGAGAAAAAAGTTACATTATAAATTATATCATTAAACGAGATGATCCAGACACTTTGTTGTCAGGAGTCAGAGATCTGTATTCCACAGGAAGTAACCACTGACCAGTGATTTCATACATTTTGGAAGGCCTTCTGTGTAGTGAGAAGACTGAAAAGATTTAGATAAATTCAAATTCTCCTTTATCAAAATATATTTCCCTGGTAAGATGATTGGCTTTTAGAAGTAGCTAAATGTCAAGTCATGAAGAAATTTGATGACACATGTAAATCCAGGCACAATTTTGTGGTTATAAATGCCATTTAGAGCCTTGTAGTGTGCATCTCCTATTAGGTCTTTACTGTTTTCTTTATTTGTTAATGCAAGCTCTTTTAGTATATCTTACACAAATCTCTCAGGGCTGCAAACTATTAACCCTTAGGAGAACTTGCTACAAAGACTTCCCTTTATGAGATGGAAATGTTTAATGTTTTCAGCATGAGTCCAGCATTACTACAGGAGAGTATATCATAGGATTTTGAAGCACTGGATCAAACTTCCAGATATGTAATGCATCCCTCTTGCACAGCAAGTCAAACAGAAAAGGGCATGGACCCAGCTCAGGGAGTTGGTAACGGTGATTGAAATTTCACTACAAATAAGATCTTGAATCCTTCTTTTTTACCATGAAAGCATCCAGAGATATTAGCTTCTCTAACTAAATTGGGTAAACGCTTTGTTAGTTTGGGTTCTTTCAAAAGCAAAGGGTGAGACAAAGATTTGAGTATAGATCATTTATTTGGAGGTGATCAAAGGAAACTAATGAGGAAGATATAGCAAAAAATAAGGAAAAGTCAAAAAAGGATGTGGAAACAAATATATTTTGTTGTTGTTGTTGTTGTTGAGAGAAACTGGGACTTAGTCCAAAAGGGGTCCTCTGAGGTACCACGCAGAACATGCCTTGGAATTACCTCACTGGTAGCCAGGGCAGCTGGTACAGCGGAAGCAGCTGTAGACACTTCTTTATTGATTCCCATCCCTTACTGACTGAGAGTTGTATGGGAAGAGATGTATGGGCTTAAATACCCAACATGAACAGCTTGCAACTGAGCAAGTTCCATATTCTTGGACAAATCCTTCAGACAGAGAAGAAAAAATATAGACACAGGTGTTTTGAATGAAAGCTTTCAGCATGCTAGGCATTTTTCTCAGCTGTAATGTTACTCAGGTAACCAACAAAGTATTGAAAGGGACATCAGTAGTATCCTATACATATTTGTTTTGTGATTTTTTTCAAAAGCACATTCAGAAATATAAATACTATACTGCTTTATGCCAATGAAATTAAGTAATAAAGAGTGCATATTTTAGGGGAAAAACAAATCTGTTTTTCTCCTTTATTAATTATTTTAGTGGGTCTAAGCTGATGAGGAAATAACATTTCGCCTGGTAGAAGAAGGGAACACATCTAGAGAAAGGCCCTAAATTACATATATACAACCAGATGGCTCTACTTTCTGAATAGAATTATTTGACAGTACTTTGATTCTGATCTTTTCCTTCATTTTTGAAATCACTGCCTAATCTGCAGTTAGAAAGACTTTATCAGGAGCTTGATACATCAATGTAGAAATGTTTCATTTTTAAATTTTGGGAATATTGAAATTCTAGAGTGTATCAGGCATAGTTTATGTATCAAGCCATTTTAGACTTGACTGCCACTTAAAATTTAGAGACTAACAGTTTTAGAAAAGAAAAAGGTTCACTCTAGACTTTCTTCTGTATTGCTATGATGTAATTAGAGAACACTCAGGTACATACACACACACACACACACACACACACACACACACACACACACACACCCCACACAAGATTGTATCCTTGAACTCGGTAAGAGTAAGTGATCGAGAAAACCAACACCTTGCTGTAAAAAGTCATGAAAAGAATTTTTTAAACCTAGAAATTAAGGAACTTACGAATACTTCAAAACTTAGCAATAAAGAGGTAAACCTTGCTAATATTTACTAAATTAAATTCATAAAATATATTTCTGATGTTGAAAACAGTAGAAATTCAAGTACATTTTTTGTTGTTTTTGAGTTTCTGTTGGTGAAAAACCTCAATGTTTCTGACTGGAAAGATTAGTTGTATATATAGTTGAGAAAAGTGTCAGTAAATAGACTTTTTTCCTGGATGCAATACATTTTGCTAAATTGGAAGTGAATTGTCCAAATTAGGAACTTTTTAGAAGCTAGTAGATTAGAGCTGTGTTGAGTTTCCACAAGCTGTATGAAATAGCAAGGGCCAATTTTATAGGTGAAATGTTTGTATTCTCACATTTTTCTGATTATATATGCAAAATATTTAGTGGTAGTTATCTATAGTTTATGTGTATATGTATTGGTTTTTTTTACCTTTTAATTTCCTTTTCTTTTGAATGTCGGCAGTGCTTAAAAGTAAAGATGTCTATAAAAAAACAAATACTTTAAGGTGTCTGTGAGATCTGGGAAATCACAAATATGACTGGTTATTAAAATAGGTAAATGACAAATCTAGAATGCAAAATCAATTTTGCATGTTATACCAATAAGAAAGTAGAAATTATAAATATTTTATCATGTGTATTTAATGTAAAAATAGGCTTACTAGCAAAATGATGTACCCTACAACTGGTTTGCAGTTAGTCATTTAAAAGTAACTCAAAGCTTGAAGTTCGGTCATACCACAAAACCATTTATTATATATATTAAAATGTTTTTATTGAACCTCTAAACATATTGGGAGTTCTGCAGTCTAGGTTGTCATCTCTCTTAGAATCTGAATTCACTACAAATCATATTTTTTTAGCAATTCCAAGTAGATACATTAGGGTCACTTATGAGTCATATTGGTTGGAACACCTTTTAAAATACATGGGTTCTAGACAGGCAAACTTGGGGTAGCCAGTTTGCACTTATAACCCCATGAAGAAACCACCTGAAAACATGGAGAGAAGATTCTCTGAAAGAAAAAGACTCAATCCATCCTATCAGTGTTTCAAAATGAGTGATTTCTACAATTATTTCATTTAAAAAAAGAGGTTAAAGCATATATGTGAACTACGTATGTGTATATGTGTGTATGGGGGGGTATTACTATGGATATCTTCATAACCAGGAAATCATTAAAAAAAATTTAAATCTTCCAAAGTGTTCAGATTTTTTTGCTATTAGAATTCCAAGATAGGGAGTATTTTTATATACTTAATACTGTTTTTGTTAGATGGAATGGTAGAGTTTTTCATATTTTTTCTAGTTTATTTTAAAAAAGTTTATTTTCAGATATTAACTAAAGTTGTTTCAAAAGAAGTCAATTCAGGGAACCAATAGGTTAGCTGTTTATTTAAGAAAAAGGATGGTACAGAATAGAGAAAATTAAGATTCAGAGTAAGACAGAGTAGCATATAAATCCTGGATTGCCTAGCATTAAATATGTATTATTTACAAATTTACTCAAAATATTTCAGTCTCTATTTTTCATATGTATAACACAAATAATTATTCCTAACTTGCAACATAATTATAAGATCAAATAAATGCCTGATTCCTACCCTATAAAATTTGTGCATTAATTGAAAGTTGTAAATCCTAATCCATTTGATTATTTATTCAACAGCATGGACTAACGGATTTTTATTTCCTTTAATCAATTATAACCCATAAATACTATTATTTATTTTGAGTTCATATATTTTCAGGTTAGTCTCTTGTGTTCTTTTGATATATCCATATTTCTTTGAGTCTTTACTATTCTCTGGTGTAAAAGGATGTTCTAGGCTCATCTTGCATTTTTCCTACCTTAGCCCTGAATAAATGGTGTTTAGAAACCAAGGTCAATGTCCTGGGTATGCTCTTTGCTACTCATATGTCATTCCTTCTTAAGTCTCTTAGCAAGAAGTTTAAGTTTATATAAAAACTTCTGATTCCAGTCCAATAGTACAAGGTATATCTTCCTTTTTTCCTATCAGCAACCCCATTCTCCAATAATGAGAAACTTGTATCCCAATTACCTGCAATATATTTACTTGTCTATAATACACAGAAAATAATTTCAGAATTGACAAGCCCATGCTACTGCTGAAAATAACCCTGCTAATTATAGTTCAATATTTTATTTTTAAATATAGTGAAATATACAAATCCTCATTGTACAATTTAATGAGTTTGACCAATATATGTAACTGTATAAACCACAAATGAATTAGGATATAGAATATTTTCATCACCCCAGAATATCCCCTCATGCCCTTTTCCAAAAAAACAACTTATTTGATGATTGCTTTCAACATGTATTAGATTTATCTGTACTAGAACTTCATGGAAATGGAATAATGTAGTATGTGCTATTATAACCAGTTTCTTTTGTGCAGCATGATGTCTGTGAGATTCATTCCTATGGTGGAAGGAATGCATAATTTGTTCCTTTTAATTACTGAATCTTATTTCTCATATTAATATACTACAATTGCTTATCCATTCTCATGTTGATGGAAAACTGGATCGTTTGTAAAGTTTTTCATAATTAGGAAAAAAGCTGTGATGCACTTTCCTGTACAAGTCTTATGTAAACACGTATTTTCTTTACTATATGATACAGACCTAACTTGAAATTGCTGACACCTAGATTGGGTATATGTTCAATTTTTTTTTTGCCTCCATAAATTTTATTTTATTTTTTCCTTTTTTTAAATTTTTTATTGTTATGTTATTCACCATACATTACATCATTAGTTTTTGATGTAGTGTTCCATGATTCATTGTTTGTGTATAACACCCAGTGCTCAATGCAGAGCGTGCTCTCTTTAATACCCATCACCGGGCTAACCCATCCTCCCACCCGCCTCCCCTCTAGAACCCTCAGTTTGTTTTTCAGAGTCTATAGTCTCTCATGGTTCGTCTCCCCCTCCAATTTCCCCCACTTCATTCTTCCCCTCCTGCTATCTTCTTTTTTTTTTTAAAGATTTTATTTATTTATTTGAGACAGAGAGAAGGGGGGAGGGGGAGAGAGAGAGAGGGAGAGAGCGCAAGCGCACATGAGAGGGGTGAGGGTCAGAGGGAGAAGCAGATTCCCTGCTGAGCAGGGAGCCTGATGCGGGACTCGATCCAGGGACTCCAGGATCATGACCTGAGCCGAAGGCAGTTGCTTAACCAACTGAGCCCCCCAGGCACCCCTTCTTTTTTTTTTAACATATATTGTATTATTTGTTTCAGAGGTACAGATCTGTGATTCAACAGTCTTGCACAATTCACAGCGCTCACATAGCACATACCCTCCCCAATGTCTATCACCCAGCCACCCCATCCCTCCCACCCCCCACCACTCCAGCAACCCTCAGTTTGTTTCCTGAGATTAAGAATTCCTCATATCAATGAGGTCATACGATACATGTCTTTCTCTGATTGACTTATCTCGCTCAGCATAACACCCTCCAGTTCCATCCACATCATTGCAAATGGCAAGATCTCATTCCTTTTGATGGCTGCATA
>NW_027397078.1:14509827-14511384 GCF_003265705.2 Callorhinus ursinus | reverse complement strand
TCAGCAACCCTCAGTTTGTTTCCTGAGATTAAGAATTCCTCATATCAATGAGGTCATACGATACATGTCTTTCTCTGATTGACTTATCTCGCTCAGCATAACACCCTCCAGTTCCATCCACATCATTGCAAATGGCAAGATCTCATTCCTTTTGATGGCTGCATAATATTCCATTGTATATGGGTGTATGTTCAATTTTATAACAAACTATTAAATAGTACACCAAAGTAGTAATACTATTTTACTCTCCCACCAGCAATATATGAGTTCTGGTTGATTCATGGGGTTATTATTGTCATTGAAATGGATTCTACATACCAATTTGTGAAGAGGTGACATATTAAAAATAATGTCTTCTAACCTTTGAAAGTGATATATCTTTTCATATAATTAGGTAATCTTTAATATTTTTCATTAATACTTTGTAATTTTTAGTATAGCAGTCCTTTTGGCGCTACTACTGCTAGTATAAAGAAATATGACTGATTTTTATATATTGACCTAATAAACCGTGACTATGCTAAGTTCAATTATATTCATTGCCTTGTTGATTTCTTAGGACTTTTTATATAGGACTTTACATATAATCACATTGTTAATATAGTCAGTTTTACATCTTCCTCTTTAACCTTTAGATTTTTATTTTTTTGTCCTTGCTTTATTGTTCTAGCTTAAGCTTCCAGAGAATATTGAATTTAAAAAAAAAAGTGTTAGGGCTAAACACCCTTCCTTTATTTTGGAAATTAGGAGGTATGTTTTCAATATTTCATTATGCAACATAATTTTAGATGAAAGAATTTCATACATACCTTATATCAAAGTGAGAAAACATTCTATTCCTAGTTTTTGCAAGTTTTTATTATAAATGAGTATTGCATTTTTAATAGCTTTTTTCTCTATTTAACAATCAAGTGTTTTTCTGCCTTATTTTGCTAATGTGGTGAAAAATAGTACCTGATTTTTGAATGTTAAACAAACCATACATTCCTTGGATGAATCTCACTTGGTCATGAAGCATATAATATTAGATTCGATTTTCTTATTTTTAAGGAGGTTTGCTTCTAGGGACACCTGAGTGACTCAGTCGGTTAACTATCTACCTTCGGCCCAGGTCATGGTCCCAGGATCCTGGGATGGAGCCACCTGTTTCTCCCTCTCCCTCTGTCCCTCTCCCCTACTTGTGCTCGCTCTCTCTTTCTGTCTCGTAAATAAATAAAATCTTTTAAAATAAAAAGGTTTCCTTCTAGGTTCATGATGAATATTGTGCAATTTTTCTGTTTTAGGATCTTCTCAGGTTTTGTTACAGGGTTATGCTGGTGTCATATTACAAGTTGCTAAATTTTCCTACTTTCTCGATTTCTAAAAATAGTTTTGCTGGAGTTGTGGGGGATGGGGTGGCTGGGTGATAGACATTGGGGAGGGTATGTGCTATGGTGAGTGCTGTGAATTGTGTAAGACTGATGAATCCCAGACCTGTACCTCTGAAACAAATAATACATTATATGTTAAAAAGAAGAAGAAGAAGAAGAAGAAGAAGAAGAAGAAGAAGAAGAAGAA
>NW_027397078.1:14402257-14509817 GCF_003265705.2 Callorhinus ursinus | reverse complement strand
AAGAAGAAGAAGAAGAAGAAGAAGAAGAAGAAGAAGAAGAAGAAGAAGAAGAAGAAGATAGCAGGAAGGGAAGAATGAAGGTGGGGAAATCGGAGGGGGAGACGAACCATGAGGGACTATGGACTCTGAGAAACAAACTGAGGGTTCTAGACGGGGGGGTGGGGGGATGGGTTAGCCTGGTGATGGGTATTAAAGAGCAACGTACTCAATGGAGCACTGGGTGTTATTTGCAAACAACGAATCATGGAACACTACATCAAAAACTAATGATGTAATATATGGTGATTAACATAACATAATAAAAACATAGTTTTGTAAGATTGGTATTATCTTTTTTTTAAAGATTTTATTTATTTGTCAGAGAGAGAGAGAGAGAGAGAGCACAACAGGGGGAGCAGCAGAGGCAGAGGGAGAAGCAGGTTCCCTGCCGAGCAAGGTGCCCAATGTGGGACTTGATCCCAGCATGCTGGGATCATGACCCGAGCCAAAAGCGGATGCTTAACCGACTGAGCCACCCAGGCATCCCTGATATTATTTTCTTTTTAAGTGATTTATAGAATTCTGCACTGAGACCATCTGGGCCTAGATCTCTTTTTTTTTTCCCCAAAATTCAACCTATTTAATAAATTTAGGATTATGCATATTTTCTCTTAATCCTTATGTCACCTTTTGAAAACTGTGGTTTTGACAAATTTGTCCTTTTCATCCAAGTAATCAAATTTATTATCATAATGCTTTTAAAAAATTCTCTTTTTATCTTTCAATGTCTGTAGACTATGTAGTGATATAATTTCTTTTACTTCTGTTATTGGTAAATTATGCTTTTTCTCTGATTATTCTTGATAGCAATTTAGCAATTTTATTACTCTTTCAGAAAAATAAACTTTGGTTTTATCGAATTTTCTCTTTTCATCTGTATTCTATATCACTTATTATTTATTATTTCCTCTTTCTTTCTTATTTTAGATTTAACTTGCTCTCCCCTTTTCTGACTTCTTGAAATGGAAATTAAACCACCAGTGCTTATAATTCAATATAAGCATTTAAAGCTACAACTTTCTTATCATATGATCTCACTGATATGTGGAATTTAAGAAACAAGGCAGAGGATCAAGGGGAAGGAGGAAAAAAATGAAACAAGATTAAACCAGAGAGGGAGACAACTCATAAGAGACTCTTAATCTCAGGAAACAAATTGAGGGTTGCTGGAGGGGAGGGGGTAAAGGGATGGGGTGGCTGGGTGATGGACAATGGTGAGGGTATGTGGTGGGCACTGTGTACTGTGTAAGACTGATTAAATACAGACCTATACCCCTGAAACAAATAATACATTATGTGTTAATAATAAAAATTAATTAATTATACATATTTAAAAAATTAAAATGAGATATAATCACATACCTGTCAGAATGACTAAAATCAACAACACAAGAAACAACATGTGTTAGCAACAATATAGAGAAAATGGAGCACTCATGCACTGTTGGTGGGAATGCAAACTGGTGCAGCCACCCTGGAAAACTATGAAATTTCCTCAAAAAGTTAAAAATATAACTATGCCATGATCCAGCCATCACACTACAGGGTATTTACCCAAAGATTACAAGAACACTAATTCAAAGGGATACATGCACCCCTATGTTTATTACAGCTTTATTTCCAATAGCCAAGATATAGAAGCAGCCGAAGTGTCCATCGATTGATGAATGGATAAAGAAGGTGTAGTATATATCTACAATGGAATATTACTCAGCCATAAAAAAGAACAAAATCTTGCCATCTTGTATGGAGCTGGAGAGTATAATGCTGAGCAAAATAAGTCAGAGAAAGACAAATACCATAACATTACACTCACAGGTGGAATTTAAGAAATAAAACAAACAAGCAAAGGGAAAAATCTGAGAGAGAGAGAAAGACAAATCAAGGAACAGACTCCTAATTATAGAGAACAAACAGATGGTTACCAGAGGGGAGGGAGATAAGAGGATGGGTTAAATAAGTGATGGAGATTAAGAGGTGCACTTGCCACGATGAGCACTGGGTGATGTATGGAATTGTCGAATCATTATATTGTACATGTGAACCTAATGTAACACTGTATGTTAGCTAACTGGAATTAAAATAAAAACTTTAAAAAATAAAGCTACAACTTTCCCTGTAGTTTCTGCTTGAGTTGTTCCATAACAAAAGCAGATGTTTTTATTGTCATCTAGCTTGAAATAATATATTTTATTTCTTCTATGATTTATTCTTTAACATGTGGGAATTTTAGAGTGTCTTGATCAACTTCTAAATATTTGAAGATTTTATGTTTTTTTCTTATTTTGAATTACATTCCCTTGTGGCTAGTAATGATAATCTGTAGTATTTAAATCTTTTTATATTTATTGAACATTCTATGTGAACCTAAAAAGTATGTGTATTCTAAAATTATTGATTGTAGTGAACAATTAAAGCTGATGTGGTTGGGTTGATTAAGATGGAAAAAAAAGAATGTTTTTATCTCTTCTAAATTCTTACCTTTTTTTGCTAATCAATCACTCGTAAAGGTATAATAAAACTCTAAATTTGTGGATTCATCAGCTTTTTGGATTGTGTCACTTTCTGTTTCATGTATATATTAGCTTCCTAAACTACCATAACAAAGTATCACGAACTTAATGGTTTACAAAAGAAATTTACCGTTAAACATTACAGAGGTCAGAAGTCTGAAATCAGACTGTCCCAGTGTTGATTTTTTTCTGAGGGATCTAAGGGAGAAATTGTTCCAGGCCTCTCTTTGAATCCTAGGGATGGCCAACAATCCTTGGCATTTTTTGCCTCGTAGAGCATAACTCTAATCTCTGCCTCCATCTTTACATGGTATTCTATGTCTCTGGATCTTCACATGGCCATCTTCTTAAAAAGACACCAGTCATATTAGATTAAGTGTACATCCTACCTGAGTATGACCTCATGCTAACAAAAGTAATTATATCTACAATGAAAGTATTTCCAAAAAGGTCACATTCTAAGACACTTGGGGTTTGGACTTCAACATATATTCTTTTGGGGGAGGCACAATTCAACCCATTTACAATGCATTTTTTAACTCTTTTAATAAGCAAATACACTTTGTCACTTTTATATTTTTCTGATGTATTAACTCTGATCATTATGAAATAACTTGCATTTGTGATATTACTCTTTTTCTTGATATGTTTTGAGTTGTATCTATTATTTTACTATTTTTTATTTAGCCCATCTGCTCTTTGTTTTTCTTTTCTTTCTTAACTGCCTTCCTTATGATTGTTTGAGTATTTTTTAAAACACATTGCAATTCATTTAGTGGTCTTTTAGCAATACCCCCTTTGTATTATTCTTTTTTTTACTGTATTTTCTCTATGGATTAAAATGTTCATACTTAAGTTATAAAGTTCACTCAAAGTTAATAGTTTACCACTTTACATAAAATTCAGTAACCATTTTATATGCTATTATTTTTTAAAGATTTTTCTCTATCATCTATTGATTGATTGATTGATTGATTTTTTATTTGGCAGGGCTGGATCTCAGGACCCTGGGTTCATAACCTGGGCTGAAGGAAGATGCTTAACTGACTGAGCTACCCAGGCACCCCTAGAAGCTATCATTAAAGTATGTATTACATCTATATAAATTATAAATCTCACAATATTGTATTTTCCTCCTGGAAAGGTTTAAATACTTTTAATTTATTTTAGAAAAAGAAAACACTAAATTTCTCCATATATTCACCATATCTGTTATTTATCCTTCTGTATATTTGAGTTGCATCTGGTAAAATTTCCCTTTAGACCAAAGAACTTTCTTTTGAAACGTTTGTATTCTAGTTCTGCTGGCAATAAATTCCGTCAGTTTTCATTTATCTTTTTTTTTTTTAAGATCTTTTATTTATTTGTCAGAGAGAGAAAGAAGCAGGCAGAGGGAGAAGCAGGCTCCCCGCTGAGCAAGAAGCCTGATTAGGCACTTGATCCCAGGACTCTGGGAACATGACCTGAGCTGAAGGCAAAAGCTTAACCAAGTGAGCGACCCAAGCGTCCCTTCATTTATCTTAAGATAGGTATTTTGAAAGATATTTTCATTGGGTATAAAATTATAAGTTGACTTTTTTTCTTACTTCCTGCACTTTAAATATGTAATTCCTTTGATATCTGGCCTCTGTTGTTTCTGATGAGAAATCAGATATGCTGTACTTAGATCTGATTTTCTTATTTATTCCTCTTTGGGCTTGATGGGACACTTCGATTTTTCAGTCTGAGTTTTTCATAAAATTGGTAAGTTACCAGCTATTATGCCTTTGTATATTTTTCTATTCCATTCTCTTTCTTCTCTCCTTTGGGGAGTGCAAACATGTATGTTAAACTGTTTGATATTGTCCTACATATCACTGAAGTAGTGTTCATTTCTTTTTAGTCTTTATCCTCCATTTTCTTCAGGTTTTATTCTTTCTGTTGATCTATCTTTATATTCACTGACTTTTTCTTCTGTCATCTCTTTTTTCCTGTTAATCCTTTAAAGAGATTTTTAATTTTGTATTTTGTACATTTAAATCTAGAATTTCTGTTATTTTTCTGTATCTATTCACGTATTTTTCTTTATCTATTCACTCATTTAGACCATTTTTTTTCCTTAAAATATTGAAGCACATTTACAATAGTTATAAGTCCTAGTTTGTTTATTAAAACATCTGAGTTGGGGTGCCTGTGTGGCTTAGTTAAGTGTCTGCCTTCGACATAGGTCATGATCCCAGAGTCCAGGGATGGAGCCCCATATCAGGCTCCCTGCTCAGCAGGGAATCTGCTTGTCCCACTACCCCTCCCCCAATAAATAAATAATCTTAAAAAAATAATACATCTGAGTTACCTCAGAGTCTGTGTCTATTAATTGCTTTTACTCTTTGACTCTTCACTACAGGTCACATTTTTCCATTTCTTTGCTTGACTTGTGAATGTTACAATGTAAATAGTCTGATTTTATCTTCCTCTGATGAGTGTTGATTTTATTTTTTGTTTTAAAAGGCTGTTAAGGGCGCCTGGGTGGCTCAGTTGGTTAAGCGACTGCCTTCAGCTCAGGTCATGATCCTGGAGTCCCGGGATCGAGTCCCGCATCCGGCTCCCTGCTCAGCAGGGAGTCTGCTTCTCCCTCTGACCCTCCCCCCTCTCATGTGCTCTCTCTCTCTCTCTCTCATTCTCATTCTCTCTCAAATAAATAAATAAATAAATAATCTTAAAAAAAAGGCTGTTAAATCTGTCTTCTTTGTTGTGGGAAGTAGGTGAAATGTCTGCTCAGTTCCTTAAGCCTTTCTTGTTTTCTTCTATGATCTTATGCATATTTTGATGCTTTCTCTTCCATGGTTCGCTTTGTTTTCTGATTTCCTACATCACATTTTAGATGCTTTTGCAGTCCTAACCTCCATTCTCTGACTGCTTTTGCCAACAAGATAACAGCTTTAGTTTTGAGTCCTAGTGACTTCATGTTGTCCATAATCTGGGGTGGACGCTCTTATAAAAAGCTATTTAAACCCTAATGTTACCCAGTGTAAATCCCTTCTTTCAAGTGTGGATTCCTTCCACTTTCTGAGTTTCTGCCTGCTTTTGATTATTCTCCATTACTTTTAACAAGTGTTTTTGTTTGCTTCATTTTGGTTTTGTTTGTTTTACTATTTTATCCAGAGTTTATAGGTATTATCTGTGAAAAGATTATTATGCAAGTTACTCCACTTTTACTGGAAGTGGACCTTTTTCATTTTTTTAAAAAATCATATACCATTTATTATTTGTAGATTTTTTTTGCTTTAGTTTCAAGAAATCATTTCTTTTGCTTTATAACTACTAAATGTTTTTCTAACTTTCCCAGTCTACACAGATATCAAGCATTAGAGGCAGGATTTGACCTCTGGTAGTCTAGTTGCTATGGTATGCTATATTGAAAAAAATAGCTAATGGTTTGATCTAACACAAACATCAATTTCCAAAATTGCTCAAATTCATAAATTTACATTAAATGTGTTATATGAAAAAAAGAAACTATAAATACAATAAATACATAATCCTGAAAGTGTCTAAGAACTAGTTATTATTGTCCTTTTCCAAGTTTTTATAGCAATTCCAGAATAAGTGGGTCACATCTGAAGAGAAGGAAGTAGATTTCCAATTTAGAAAATAATAAGTTATTTCAGGCAAGCAGTACTACACAGGACAATGGATCAGAATGTGGCTAAGGAAAGAAATTAAAGGAAGGAGAAATAAGTTTGACATGGTAAAAGATGACAGAGAAGAAAGCTAGGAGAGGAGGAACACACTACCCAAAATGATAAGTAAGTTAAATGAGAAGGCGATGGTAAGTCAGAAAATATATATGAGAAGAAAACATTCAGACAGATGTTATTTATGTAAGTAAAATATCTGAAATATGAAATAACTGTGGAAACTTTTTAGGCTCTCTAGAGGAAAAGTGTTATTTAAGTGTGACTTGACTTATTTTACTTCTTGCTATGAGGCAGAATGTTACATGAAAAAATACCTCTGGCAGGACAGAGATTTTTTTTTTAATAGGATATGGAGGTGACAGCATTTCATACCAAACTTGGAATGAGTCAGCTACTCAGGGAAAATAAAATCCAAAACTCCAAAATAAGTTTTTAAGGACTTATTCTAAAATTTTGAATTGAAAATATGAAAGTTGCGATAATAAGATATCAATATTTCTAACTCATAGGACAGTGTACATAATGTGAAATTTGAAATATTCCTCAACTGAAAATTACAGATTCAAATGTTATCTCTAAATATAATAGTTATCTTATCTTTGTTAAATCTACATTTTTATGAACTTGCTATTACAGAATAAATTATAGCTATGTTGATATTTTGTTATATGGAGAATAATATATTGAAGAATTATATTTTTCTAATTCACATTTGCTGAATATGAATATGTTGTTGTAAATATTATTTATCATATATGTAATTTTTAATTATAATGACTTTTATTTTCTGAAATACTTATGTTTGTAATACAAAATTTTAAAGGCTCATCATATAGGGAGAGCATATTTCTAGTTTATCCAAAAAATCATGACTTATGTCTTGTTCTTGAGGCTCATCTGGTTTATTATTTAACACAGAATGATTTTTTACTTTTTAAAATTTTAAGTATTTTAAATTTTACAGAAAAGTTACAAAAATAGTACAGAGAGAGTACCTAAATGTCCTGCTAAACCAAAATGGTTTTATTTTACATAACCTTATTATAGCATCAGGAAATTAACACTGATTCAATGCTATTAACTAATCTAGAGTTATTTCTGCCCAGTTTTCTACTTTATGCCTCTCCTGTAGTCTAGATTCTAATTCAGGATCACATACATCAATTTTTGTGTCTCCTTAAGTCCTCTATTATATGATAGTTCCTCAGCCTTACTTTGTCTTTCAACACCTTGACACTTTTGAAGATTACTGGCCAATTATTTTGTAAAATGATTAGATAGAGATTATGCATTTTTGGCACAAATACAACAGAAGTGACAATGTCCCTTTGCCAGTGCATCATTTCTGGGGCTATGTGATATCAACATGTATTATTATTGGTTATGTTAATTTAGTCCCTTAATTTAGGTTGTGTTGGCCAATTTTCCCCCTTTGTCATTAATAAGTATACTTTATGATGATAAGCTAAGACTATAAATATCATGTTCCTCCTGCTTTTACCCACAAATATTAGTAACCATTAATGATTCCTGCTTATAATAATTATTATTGCAGTATTTACCTAATTATGATTTTCTGTTTCTATCATTTTTTCCTGTACTTATTAACTGGAATTCTACTGTAAGGAAGAGCTGTCCCTCCCCCCCTGTTATTTATTTATTTACATGATTATTTATGTCAGTATGGACTCATGGATGTTTATTCCCATATCGGTCATTAGGAACTCCAAGAAGTTGGCTTCTGTGTACCTTTTAGTCATACACCCTGTTTGGGCTGCTATACCAAAAAACCATACGAGTGCCTTATAAATAACAGATACTTATTTCTCACAGTTCTGGAGACTGAAAGTCCCAGGCCAGGGTGCCAGCATGGCCTAATTCTGGTGAGAGTCTTCTTCTAGGTTGTAAACTGCTAACTTCTCATTGTATGCTCACATGGCAAAGGGATTTAGTGTTCTCTGGTGTCTCTTTTATGAGGGCACTAATCTCATTCATGAAGTCTCCACCCTCAGGACCTAATCACCTCCCTAAGACCCCGCTTCCTAATACCATCACATTGGGGGTTAGGATTTCAACACATGAATTTTGAGGGAATATAAACATTCATCCTACTGCAAACCCATCATTTTTTAGGGATTTCTTACTTTCTGGCAGTACTAGAAGTACCAAGAAATATCTTCCCTTTTCCTTACTCTATCCCAGGTATCAACTATTTCTCCAAGAATCCTTGGTTCCTTTAATTAGAGAATAGTATTTAAAAACTAAGACAGTAGCACTAAGTTTGACCATTTATTGCTACCGGTTGTCATTGCTTCTAGATCATTCATCAGACAGAGCTAAGAAATCTCTATCTATCTATCTATCTATCTATCTATCTATCTATCCATCCATCCATCCATCTTCACACAAAATCATCTTTATTTCTAAATCTATTGATCAGTATATATAGTACTATCCATTATTTCATACTGATACATCCAATTCCAATAGAACGTCTAGGGTCCATTTTAGTCTTCTCTCTTTCCTTATTTGTAACAACTTTCTCTGACATTGAGAAACCCAATTCTCATTATCCACAAAATATTTACTTATTTCTAGTATACACATATTGTAGTTTAGTATTTCTAACTCATACTCTTTTGAGTGCAAATTTATTAACTAGAGTATTTGTGTTTCAGTTTCTGTTTTGCCTTACAGGATACATTTACTGTTTTTCAAAGTTAGTTGGGTTAGTTCTTTTCTTCGTTCCCTTCAGTATGGCTATAAGTTTCAATTATAATAGGGTTAGATTCATTTATTACTGTTTGCATTCTATTTTTTTGGTTCCCATATTTTGGGTTGCTTTTAACTCTTTCTTAATTTTATTTTATTTATTTTGGCAGTATGTGCAACATTAACACAGCTTAGAGTCAAAGCTATACTAATAGGTATCATCAGAGAACTGTCACCCTTCTATCCTTACTACCCAATTCTCATCCTCCATTCTTACAACCACCCACTTCTTATAGGTAATCAATATCATCAGATTCTATTTTGTCCTTTCCATAATTATGTTGAGCATGCTTGTGTGCATCCTCATTGTTACATGAATGACAGCCTACTACAGGTACTTTTTGTACTTTGATTTTTTTCACTTACCAATATACTGGAAATTAATCCATGTCAAGTCATAAAAATCTCCAAAATTCTTTTTTATACCTTTTTAGTAATCATTTCTCCGTATGTGCCATAGTCTATTCAACCGCTTTCTTTTCTTTGAATGGGCATTATTAAGGTTTTTCCCAATATTTGCCCTGCAGTGCAGTGTGCCCTGTTGACAGAACCTGGCACTTCAGGGTTATGTCCTATGTGTGTTGCATGCACCCCAGTGTTGTGGCTTAGCCACTTTTACCTTCAATCCAGTCATCTACAATGGCTCTCTGCCTGTTGTGGGAAGATTTTAGTCCCTGTGTTGTTAGTGGGCCAGTCTGGGGCCACCTTGGGCTTAAGTTAAGTCAGACCAGGCATTTTCCAGACATACAGTAGCACTGTACTGCTGGGCACTGTCCCTGTGTTATCCCTGAGAAGCTTGGAGTTGGTGGGTGGAACCTGAAGTCATACCAGATGTCTGCCCCCAGCCCACTGCTGGGGTTGTAGTCAGACTGGTGTGTGTGTGTGTGTGGTTATTGTCTCCTCTCCCTAGGGCCCGAGTCATTTTGGAGTGGTGTTGGCCAGTCAGGGCTGCTTGCACACTGAACGGCTTGTGGTACTGCCTTAGATGGGGTCTGACCAGGGGCATGCTGGACGGGGCGGGTCGACAGGAAAACAAGGGGTTGGGGTGCACAGTGTTAGCAAGCTTTGCATGGTCTCCCGTGGGAGGGGACTTGGAGCTGGGGCCTGGCTGGAGGGGGCATTTTACAGGAGGATTCAGCAGTGAGCCTGTTGTTAGTGACTTAGGTGGAGAGTTTGGGTGCTGTGTTGGTTCTGGCAGGTGTCCCTATGTCTAGGTTGGGGGAGTGGAGGAGGGAAATAGTGCCCACCAGCTCCTTCGTTCCTGGGGAGGTCTCCCAATGATCTGTGTCCATCCAGCATATGCTTTGAGATTAGTAAATAAATCTCCCTCCTTTTCATTTTCAAACCACTGTTTCTTTTTTATTATTATTAAAGATTTTTATTTATTTTTTTGACAGAGAGAGAGACAGCAAGAGAGGGAACACAAGCAGGGGGAGTGGAAGAGGGAGAAGCAGGCTTCCCTGTTGAGCAAGGAGCCCGATGTGGGCTCTCTCAGGACCCTGGGATCATGACCTAAGCTGAAGGCAGATGCTAAATGACTGAGCCACCCAGGCGCCCTCAAACTGCTGTTCCTATGCTGCATCTCAGTGGGGCTGCTTGTTGTGCTGTCTCCTTAAGGGCAGGGACTCAGTTTCCTCTTGCCCTCCTGGCTCTCCCAGAGCCAAGCCCAATGATTTTTAAAGTTCTCAGTATTGAGACCCACTGACTGTAAAAACCCATGAAATTATGCCCCTCTGGTCTTCATGCAGGTTCCCTGTGCCTGATGTGCTTGCTATGAGAGTCTGGTCTGGTCCTCTCCCCTTTCTGCACCTATGATGACCTTCCCACAGATAGTCCCATGTGTCTGTTTAGGTCCCGACCATGTCTCTTCTCTTCCTACATTCTTTAATGTGGCCTCTTCTCTACACTTAGCTGCGGAGGGTCTTCTGCCAGTCTTCAGGTCATTTTCTGGGTTATTTTCACTGATGTAAGTGTTATCTAGTTGTTATCTGTGGGACAAGTTGAGCTTAGCATCCTCTTACTCTACCATCTTCCCTGGAGGTCAATTTACTACATATTTTTAATATGAACCTATTATGTAGTGAAGGGAATAGGGAGTTCAATGGATTTGGACTTAGGATATGTGTGTTCCAGTGGATGGTCATGGGGTTCTCATATGTTTGCTCAGTGTGAAGAAATAGTTGGGTTAGTCAAGGCATGACTAAATGAAGACCCAGTGCTAGGATTCAGGTGAAGGTATGGATGCCTGGTAAATAGAATCAAATTAACTAAAATAAAAGCTCACAAAGGAGAACTTTAAATTGGCTACCTAGAAAAATAATTCAGCCACTGTTCTTTAGATTTTGTCTATTGACTTTAAGAAACTGGAGAAGATTACGCTAAGTGAAGTAAGTCAAGCAGAGAAAGTCAATTATCATATGGTTTCACTTATTTGTGGAACCTAAGGAACAGCATGGAGGACATTAGGAGAAGGAAGGGAAAAATGAAGGGGGGGAAATTGGAGGGAGAGATGAACCATGAGAGACTATGGACTCTGAGAAACAAACTGAGGGTTTTAGAGGGGAGGGGGTGGGGGATGGGTTAGCCTGGTGATGGGTATTAAGGAGGCACGTACTGCATGGAGCACTGGGGGTTATACGAAAACAATGATTCATGGATCACCACCTCAAAAACTAATGATGTATTGTATGGTGACTAACATAACATAATAAAATAAAATTAAAAAAAAGAAACTGCAATCAATAAAACTCCAATTTCCTTTTGTACTTAGTAGATCCATATCTAACATTTCTAAAGCCTACAGAAGTACATAAATAAACAACATTATGTGAGGGAAATAAAAGGGTTTTTCCCAATCAGCATCCTTTAGCTGGTTAGGTTTCAGGTCAATATATCCAACATAAAAAGAAGGATTCATTAACATATGGCATTCCATTAGCATATGTACAATAAAAGCACTGATGTTATCGGAGAGCTGTGTCATAATTCTAAGATATTATTGGATTCTAGTATTTTACAAATATTAGAGATGACACTCATTAGATACTACACTAGATTAAACATGAAAATTATTATCCTCATTTTAATACAATTTTAATGCTATAAATGCCAAAAGGATTAACTGGATGTGTGAGTAAGTCACTACTAGATGTTCATTCAGACAAAATTCACGCAGATTTTTGCAGGGACTGAAATTATATGTGCTTTCAGATATAAAATAGATAAGTGAATCCATGGACATTCTCATTTCTTAGAGAATGAATCAAATCAAACTGTTAATGTTACAGGAAGTTTCCATTTGTATTTCTATCCATGGAGAGTAAAATTTTACCATTTTAAATAAAACAAAGGATAAAGAATTATACCTGGCCCTGGACCATTATCTCATACATAGATTTCCAATAATTGTTTTGCTGATTCCAGTTGATTCCACTATAAAGACTGCTTATTAGAGTACAAAATCTACCATTCACCTAATTTGAGTATATTCTTTTTACTACAGATTGTTCAATTTTAAGAAACAAGATTGTTTTCAATCATGGCACTCCTTCACATCCAGTTATAATCTCTGATTAAATCAAACTTTAAAAATTCATTCCATTTTTTATCTCCCATAAACATTAGGCAGTCTGTTGAATTATGTTATGCACCTTATCTGTAAATCTGTATGTGATAGCTCTTTCCACAGAAATCAAAGCATTTCTTAATCCCTTCAATGCTATAACATTTTCTCTTTATTCATAAATCATCATTTTGAGTATCTCGATTTGCAAAAAAGAAAACATGGTTTGTATCATAGATTTGAATGTTTAAAAAAGATATGTGTGTATATGTGTGCACATGTGTGTAACTATTTGTATGTGTTCTGTGCACACATTGAACATCTACTCTGTGTAAGGCATGTTTCTTAGGGCCATGGTAGTAAAAAACTATATTTCCTTCTTTATGATGATGAATACTTGACAAAGATTCCAAATGTTTGCATGTTAAAACCATTTTTCCCTCTATAGTAAGGTAATATAAAATTGAAGAAGATTGTTTCCATATCCATTATGTTGCCCTTTTGTTATTAAAGTGACAACTAATTGGTTCAGAAATCAGATTTTTGTATCTACAAATTCTGACATGCAATGCCCCAAAACATGAGTGAAGAGTCAAATAATTTTAAGCACCCAAAATACTAATACAATATTCCAAGAGGAAACATGTGTTCTCCTTGAATGGTAACATAATGCACTGATCAAGAACTGGGCTCCCTGGCTTCAAACCGAGGCTTTTCCAATTTCAAATCCTAAGGAAAAGCAGCTCAATTAGTTTTCTATAATGCCAAATTCAAATTGTCTTCTGCAAATTTTAAGTTCCTCAACCATTTTAACTCTAGTTACCATATACCCTCTTCTCCCCCTGCATCCTCTTGGTGAACTATGGTGAAGTATTTACATAGAAATATATGTAGTTCTCTTAGCTCAGTATAGTAGGCACACAGGATCAGCTATTTTATTTAACTCAATTAATATGCTTAATTATAATAAACATTTCAGTAAATAATTTCAAAATATGTTTGTATTTTCTCAATTTTTATTAATGATATGCATAAATCATAATGAAGGGTAGACTATGATCAGTAAAATGGAGGAAGATGTTAAAATCTGGTTTACAGACAGCACAGAGCAGATCCTGCTGATAACTTGAAAAACAGAGGGGGAAAAAGGTTAAAAAAAAAAGGAACAAAAATCTCAAAAGCAAATGAAAACTGCTATGACTCACATATTCACACGAGTTGAATAGATATGCATGAATACTATACTACTTTATATAGAGGAATAGTAAATATAAAACACAAGTATTGCCACTCCATCCTTCTTCATCCATGAAAGATATAGCTAGTCCATTATGGCAACATTTAACACTTTGACTTAAATGAGAACATAGTATCATCCTCTCCACACTGCTCCATGTGTCTGCTTTAGGGTGTTGGTGTTAGACACAGAATCTAGAACCTCACTCCCTAATTTGAGTCCTTAGTGGCTCTGTTACTTAACATCTCTGTGCCTTAGTGTTTGCTCGGATAATAAAGTATCTACTTCAAAGGATTGTTTTGGACCTTAAATTAGATGAAATAGAAAGAGCTATGTAAATGTAACTGTTATAATTATTATTACCCTCGAATTACTGGATTTGACAATAAAATGAATCAAATTTTCAGGTTAAAATATGTTAAATAAACACCAACAGGTTGGCATGTATATAACTTTTAATTTTTCCTATGCAAAATGGCTAATATTAATCTATTTTTTCATTTAAGAAGTAAGCTTTGACTATATGGAAACATTAAATTGAGACCATTATCATGAGGTGTTTTCCATGATACCTTTCAAAGATGTATTTAATATTCCTTTTTGGCTGTATTTTCTTTCAGGTAACTGTTGATTATTTAGTAAATCACTATTACCAAAGTCTGTAGCTTTGTACTTCTCTTTATAACTTCTTCATGGGTCCTTGCTCCCAGAATTCCTTGTGCCCTCCTTGTGCCCTCCCAGAATTCCTTGTGCCCTCCTGTCTACAAGTACATTTCTACCATTTGGATGTTTTATTGATCTCTTATGGATAATTAAATTAAATGAGGAGAGAAAGAAAGAATAATATTTCATTTTACCAGACTCCCATTGTTTTTTGCTCCTTTTGAGTAAATATTTGGACAAGAAAACTCTGTTGGAAAAAAAAATTGAGGATTATATAAAATATGCTTTTCTAATAATTCCTAATTTTTTCACTTTTCAAAGAATTAAGATAAATTTTGACCTTTTTCTAAACATCTCTGTTAATATTATATAGCATACCAGACTAATTTTAAATATCTTATATTTTCTGGCCATCAATCACCAAGTCATGATGCTAATGATTTTATGTATAATCTGAACACATATTTTAATTTTATATCCATAATTTTCATACACTGTTGCATGTCATTCCAGCGATCCAAATCTTACAAAAACAGGATAACTGTATAAATTAATGGTCTGTATCAATAATTATGCATTGAGAATAAAAAACATAGTTGCTTAAAACAATAATTTATCATTGTTCTTGAATCTATGACTGAGTTGGCAGTTCTGCTGATCTGGGCCAGCCATGACTGATATTGGATGGTTTGCTCATATCTCTTTATTTAGCAAATATGTTGGCCATAGGCTGGTTCTCACAGGATAGTCTCCTTCACATGTCTGGAGATAGGACAAATAGGTGGTGGCAGGGACGAGGGTGGCTTGAGCTATGTGTCATTCATCACTCAACGGGGTTACCTTGGAGGTCATTACTTGATAATGACAGAGTTCCAAGAGAGTAAGTGGAAGCATGCCATGCCTCTTGAGTTCTAGGTTTATAACTGTCAGGTCACTCTTGCTGCATTCTATCTGTGAAAGAAGTCACAGGAACAACCTAGATCCGTGTGGTGAGAAACAGAATTTTTCTCTTGATGGGATGAGCTACAAAGTCACATTTCAAAGGGGCATGGGCAATGGGAGAGAATAATTCTAGTCATCATTGCAAATAATCCACAATACCCTCTTATACTTCTTTGACTATTTGCACATTTACCTTTATACACTTATAAAAATTCTACAAGGAGTGAATATTGAGACACTGGGATTTAGAAATGTAAAGAAATACCTCTTGGATGGAAAAAACAGATCTGCTTTTATTCATACACAAAGTTTATTATGGATCAGAATTTTATCACCTGGCAAAGTCAGTTTAATTTTTAATTTAATGTCTCTTAGTTACCAAGGAGCTGTTTACAAATAAAAGAACACACTGAAAAACTTTCCTGGTGAACAAATAAATAAAAAATAAATGAATAACTACATCTTATCTATTCATGATGTTTCCTCTACTATAATGCTATTGTATTCAATGAACTAAATATTTCAGGATAATAAAAACTGTATAGATGCACTTTATATTATTTTATACTTTTAACTAGGCTCCACGCCCAACATGGGGCTTCAAATATGACCCTGATGTCAAGACTGTCATGCTCTACTGACTGAGCTAGCTAGGTGCCCATATAGATGCACTATAAACAGTAAGGCAAGCTTCCTAAATTATGTGTCCTATCACTGCCATGCTTATATACTATTCTCTGTATTTCAAATACAGAGCTCTGTATTTCAAATACTTGTGCTAATTTAAAAATCTATGATACTAAGAGATTTCCAAATTTCACCTAATCAGAACACAGCATTTAATATTTGATAAAGTAAGTTCAGCTATATTCAAACATAGTCTAATAATCACCATAGGTATTTTACAGGTATAGAAGACAGAGGCAGCAAAAGATGAGCTTTGTGGTATTAACAGGCAGCCCCCAAATCTCAGTGGCTTAATCTAATACAAGTATCTTGTGCAAAGTATGTTGCATTTCTGACTGACATTTCAGTTCAGCTGTCTTCCATGTGTTCGTTCAGCTTTCCAGAATGCATGGATTTTATGACACCTCATGTCATGAAAGAGTAAAAAGCAGGTTGGTCAACCAAGTTAAAGTTCTTGATTACTTTCATCTGAAAGTAGTACATATATCTTCCACTCACTCTTTTTTAGCCAAAGCAAGTCATGTGGCCTCTCTCAGCTTCAAAGGGGAATAGGACCATGCAATGCTTCAGTATCCCCAAAAAGAGAATAACTGGAAATATTAGTGAGTTGTGCTAATGTCCCCACTATAACTGTTATTAATTTGAATGATAAAAAGTTCATTCACTCTTTTTATTTTTTAATTTTTTAAAGATTTTATGTATTTATTTTGAGAGAGAGAGAGAGCAAGCAGGAGGAGGGGCATGGGAAGAGAGAGAGAGAGAATCTCAAGCAGACTCCACACTGACCGTGGAGCCTGAAGCCAGGCTCAATCTCACAATGATGAGATCACGACCTGAGCTGAAATCAAGAGTCAGACACTTAACCGACTGAGCCATCCAGGCACCCCTCAGTCACTCTTTTTAAATAAGAAATCCACAGAGACTTGGATTCCCCATGAATATAAGAAAAAAGTGAAATATGAATGAGGCTTTTCTGACCCAGCAAAGAAAACACATAAGTTTATAGCTATCAGACAGAGATGTCCATTTAAACAGAATTACTGGGGATGCAGTTACTAAGTTAGATATCCAATTAGAATTACAAACTTTTTAAAGGTTAGCATTTAAAAGCTTTAGCAACCATCTTGTTTCAGGGTGCCCTAAATATTTTTGTCAGATGTATGGAAAATTTTAAGTAAGAAAAGCTTTAAGATGAAGAAAGAATGTCCTTTTTTTGTATCTGTAGAGAGGGACTATTTTTTTTCCTTTTGGTGGAGATTTTTTCATGGAAAAACTACAATGCTTTTTGTTTTATAAAGCTGAGAAGTGGATTTAAAAAGAAGGCCAGCAGGAATAGTGCAAATTTTTATGATACAGAAAGAAAAGGGCCAGAATGGGATTGTTAACAAATAGAATATTGTTATATGCTCCCCTTGAGCATATCCCTCACTGGATGCAATAATGCTTAAATTTAGAGATATTTTTAAAAATTTTTTTGGTGTTGCACACAGAAGGTCTCTATATAATACATGCTAGTCAACTGGGGGGGTAACATACTAATACTTCAATATCTATAAATGATATATAACAAATATGCTATTCAGGTTTATTATGAAGTAAGTTGACAAAATATAAGGAGGGACAGCATGTGAAGGAGTAGCAAAAGAACAATATAATTCCGGTATTTGTTTAATAATGCGTCAGAAAGAAGGAAAGACCTATATAGGGGGCTGTAATGGATCATTTGGTAGTCATATGACAACAAAAAATGGTTATATGTTAGAAGAAATAATAATGGTAATGAAAGTTTGATGGACTTGATAATAGGCATCAGACAGACCTCAGGGTGCCTGCGTGGCTCAGTAGGTTAAGCATCTGCCTCAGGCTCAGGTCATGATCTCAGGGTCCCGGGATCAAACCCCACATCAGGCTCCCTGCTCAGCCAGCAGCATGCTCCTCCCTCTTCCTCTGCCCTTCGCCCCTGCTTATGTGCTCTCTCTTTCTCTCTCTGAAATGAATAAATAAAACCTTAAAAAAAAGACCTCAACAATTTCCTTAAAATTGATGCTGGTCATCTTATTTCAGATTATCGTATTTTACTGCAACCAAACTTTATTAATCTGAGATTTAAAAGTTATACTGAACTGATGAATCATTGAACATTATATCAAAAGCCAGTGATGTACTATACCTTGGCTAATTGAATTTAAATTAAAAAAATAAAAAGGTCCAAAAAATTAAAAATAAATAAAATAAAAGTAATATGTCCTTAATTATGATGATACCAAATGTGTGTAGAATTAGCAAGTAACTATATGAGAGGTTTGGCATGTATAAAATTTTGTCTTCATCCATTTATGTTAATAACATCACTTTAATAGAATTGGACAAAAGTAAAATATACTTGTTGCTTGTTTACTTCTTTGGCTTTTATTAAAAATCACATTTATTTATAGAGATGCTGCTTGTTATACAAGACTTTTAAAGTGTTCTTCACTGAAATGAACTTGGCCTAGGGGAAAAATGTTTGTGTCAGAAAATATTTAATTAAGACACAGAATATAGGCTCTGTGACTTTCATTGTCCTATCTTTTTTCTGATCTCATAAACTGATTTTTTTGTACTTTGATGGCAAATTTCAATGGAAAACTAGTATGATTACTTGTAAGCTTTGGAGACTAAGAATGCAACATCACCCTGTTCAGTCAGTCTGACTCAAAACCCAACTATCAGATTTTCCATATGCAGGTCAGATGACAGGCCAGTATTGCCAGAGCAGCCATCTTTTAGGAAGTTATAAATTGAAGCTCTTTCCACTTGACAATATGAAGATACCATACTGTTTTGCACCCCAAGTTAGGCTGTAAGCCCTGACAAAGTTCAAATTTGTAAATTTTCCTCATCTTTCAGGGAAGAACTACCTGTGCTCCATTTAGAAAAGTGACTATATTTAAGCAATGGAAAAGACATTCTTTTTTTTTTAAGATTTATTTATTTTAGAGACAGAGAGAGAGAGACAGGGGAGAGGGAGAGAGAAACTTAAGCAGACTCCCCACTGAGCACAGAGTCTGACATGGAGCTCAATCTCATGACCCCAAGGTCACAACCTGAGCTGAAACCAAGAGTCGGACACTTAACCAACTCTGCCACCCAGGTGTCCCTGGAAAACACATTCTTAAGTGAGAATTTTGGCTCATATTATTAAGACACAAAATTTATCCTGCTCATTGTGTTGCTGATCGTCATCATAAATGTTGCTGTCTCAACTGTTTAATACTCTGCCTCTTAGAAGTAAAGAATGTGACATGTGCTAATATCAGAGAGTGCGAGGGAGGATTACTCTGAAAGGCCATCCATGTGCTAAAAGGAATCAAACCATTTTGTTGCTTCTCATCATTCTTAATGTATTAAAAGTCAGGACATTATATATACGTATGTACAAGTATGCATGTTTTAAGTTATACTGAGTCCATGATCTATAGCACCAGAAAACCCCGCCTATTAGCCTTATGTTTATCCACGCTCTGTAAGTGTGCTTCTCACACTGGCAGCCACTTTATAAACAGGCTCTATTTGTTAAAATACAGTCACAGGACTAATATTAATCACATGTGCTGAAAAAAAATGCTTAACATGGACATTTTATTCAAACCATCTGCAACACCATCTTGAAATATAAAATATATATATACATATATATGTATATATATATGTATATATATATTAGAAAGTCATAGGGGCGCCTGGGTGGTTCAGTCAGTTAAGTGTCCAACTCTTGATTTTAGCTCAGGTCATAATTTCAGGGTTGTGAGGTCAAGCACTGTGTCAGCCTTCATGCTGAGTGTGGAACCTGCTTAAGATTCTCTCTCCCACTTCCTCAGCGCCCCCCATGCTCTCGAGCTCTCACACGCTCTCTTAAAAAAATAAAAAGAGGAGAGCCTGGGTGGTGCAGTCAGTTGGACATACAACTTTTGGTTTTGACTCAGGTCGTGATCTCACGGTCATGGAATTGAGTCCTGTGTCAGGGTCTGTGCTCGGCGTGGATTCTGCTTAAGTTTCTCTCGCCCTCTGCCCTCGCCCCCACTCACTCTCTCTCTCATAAATAAATAGATCTTTTTAAAAAAGAAAGAAAGTCATAAAGGATTGCTTCAAGTTTATTAATTGATTCGTTTTCCTCAAGTACACTATGTCCATTCTCTGAATAGAAAGAGAAAAAAAAAATCTCTTTGACACTGTCTGCCATCTGTTTCCCTAGAGTTAGCTTTGTAAACAACTTCTGGTTGTGACCCTTTACTGCATGCATTTACAAAACTAGTATTTTTTTAACATATCATGTGCCAGGCTCTACATTATACACTGGGGATACAGCAGTAAACAAGGCAGGTATGGTCAGGGAATTAAATGTTATTGCAATCTAGCAACTCTGCAAGATAGTTTATAACATGCAAACACACATACACACAGATGTAGTTGGCATAAAACCACAAAACAGCAAAGTGTTACTTCAACTGGTGAGTTGAAGTTCAATCCCACAGGCAAATAATTTCCTGGCTGTCTGAAACGAGACAAGAAATAACTCTAGAAGTAAAGAAATTTGATGGGGTGACCTAGAGAAGCTCTCGGCCTGAAATAATACCACTTGCACAAGCCAGGGAACCACATAAACAGGAAGACGCTGTTGGTGTGCTCAACTAGACTGACGGAATAAAAACTGGGGTAGAAAAGAGATCATCTTAATCATTCAATACTAAGGATTTTGCCAATACACTCGTAAAAAGTTTTAATAATTAACAACAAAAGCACTGAAATACAGATGGCAATTAAAACCACTCTTCTTATTTCACATTTATATATAATTGATTCAAGTCTAAGATCTCTAATTCTGTGGGAAATTCACTTGCCTCCTCCAGACTTATGTAAATATCCTAGAATTTTTTTTCTCATGGCAAATTCTTGTTCCTAGTACCTTCCACTAGCAAACTCCAGATCTTACATTTCACTGCTCTTGTCTTCTTTTTGTTACCTAATATGCAGAGGTGCAACTCAGCCTGTGTTCCTTGATTACTGGGAAAAAAAATTAACTTGCTTACATCATCTCTGTATGTAGCATATTTTACAAAATGTTTGGAGTCATGAAGAAGATTTATATCAAGCAATATATTATATTTAGATATTAATTGCAGTTTGCAAAAGTTTTTTTAGTACTTGACAGGTATTTTTCTACTGGCCACTTTTCTCAGGATATAGGTTCTAAAAAATTGCTGAATGTCTTCAAAGGAAAGCTAGACATTGTATAAGCACACATAGATATCAATACGAATGACTCTTATCCACAGACACATAAGTAAATTTTGTCCAGTAGAAATGCCATTGATCTCTCCCATTATAAATCACTTTTACATTTCACTGTAAATATTTTTAAGCATTACTTATTGCTTATATATGGGTGGTTCCCTGAAATCTCTTCTAAACTAGTCATAACATCTTACTGATTTCCTTATTAATTAATGAATTAAAGAATATCTTTAACATGTGTTCATTTTATATTTGTGTGAAGTCATGATTATAAACTTTTTTGAAACTTAACCTTTAACAGGCTCCAGAACAATTTGCTAAATTCTTTCTTTCCCTTCAAGATAACTCATTTCTCTTTACTCCTCCATTTTCAGGAACCCTTTGCACTTAGTATCAGAGGCCCAGTTATTCTTAGTACGCTTTCTGTAAGGACTCATTGTGCATCCTTTGACAAAGGGCCATAATAACTGGGTTTCCACTTTTAGCATCAGAAAACAATTGGAAGCAACTGCAAAATTCCATATATTTTTCTCTCTCCCCCATTGGTCTTTGTAATTTGAAAAGAGCAGTATAGATTTTTGCTTCCTATGGATATGGATTATGCCGTGACTGTTAGAAATCAAATTAGCAACCAGGCAGTATGATTTTTTTTTTACCCTGCTGTATACCTGTAGTGTATACTGAAGTTGAGGCTGTTAGGTATTTACATATGATTAATTCCATAAAGTGAAATAAGGACTTCTTAGCGAATTGCTTTTTTTAAAATAACATTCATGATTTCTAGACTTAAAAGAATCTCTGTCATTCTTAAGCAGATGTCCTTTAACCACGGGGGGCCACAAATACAGAACAACAATCAAAATAAAATAACACATCCTTCCCCACCTTTTTTTTTTTCTTTTATGGAAGCCCTCTCTAGGATGACTCATGACCAATCTGATTTCAGGCATTAAGAAATCTGACTATGAAATTGAGAACTGCATCATTCTGCAAAGTCATAAAAAGTTATGTATTAATCATAACTTTGCAGTTTGGAATATTATTCATCTATGGTCAGAAGCTCACACTTCAAAGTTAAAGAGTGTGCATACTCACAGGAAGGAACAACTAACAGGATGGCTGAAATTCCATGTGAATTGAAAACTCCTTGTTTTGTGCAATTGTAATCATCAGTGTACCTGAACCTACATCAATCTTCACTTTGGCCATAAACACAGTAGCTATATAACAGTAATAGAAAAATACAATGGAAAAAGCTAACACATTTAACTTTTACAGATATCCCCTTTCTTTAAGTAATTTACTATTAAAACTTAAAAGAATATAAAGATGTGAACATGAAGATAATGTTAACTATAATAGTCACTTAAGACAAGGAGGTGTGCGTCTTCCTGGATCCACCAAATATAGTAAAAGGGAAAATATAAATTATACTGGTTCAAAAGAAATCGCAAAAAATTTATTTATCCGGTCCTCAAACAACATGGAGAGATGCCTTAAATCTTGGATTAGCATAAGAAGTGCTCTTTAAAAAGTTGAGCTATTGCTTAGAAAATCTAAGGAAAAAGTCCATTATTCAAGTTATAAAACCTATGATTATATTTATCTTTTTAACTCTCACGAAGAAAATTGTCCTAGTGTTAACGAAAATGAGAAATTGGGATTCAAATGTTATGTTATTACAGTAAAAAATGAACTGCATATAAAGTATAATGATTCAAAATTCTATTAATGCAAAAATATGTAATTGGGTCATTATTATTTATAAAATACAACACCAAATGAAACATTTAGCTTAAAATACTTACTGTATCCTCACAGCATACAGTGAACTAGGAATTAACTGTCCATTTCTTTCATCAGTATAAATAGAAAAAACAAATAATATAGAATCCAAGGAGAAAAAGTGAACAGCACATGACTGGGTCAGTATATGTGCAGACTCAATAATTCCATCTTTAAAATCTGCACTGTTGGTCACAGCTGGACTAATCATGCAATAACCTGCACAGATCATAAAGACAGCCAAAATAATCATATGGGTCAGGAGGGTGGCCCATTCAGTTTGCATATGTGAATATGATCTGAATGAAAAGAAGTTAGCCACAATGAAAGAAATTACCCAGCAATGTAGATCAAAGCAGATAATCAGCATGGATAATTCAGGCCTGAATACAGATGCAGAATATAGATTATGACTTTTCACAAAAGTTTCAGCTAACCCTGGTTTGTCAATGTATATTGATCTTTCAAAAGGATTTTATTTCACAGGGACACCTTGGAAGTTTCCAGAAAAACTGACAAAAAACACAACATCTCTTAGGTCAGCATTGATCATTTTCTTTTTCTTTTAAATCATTAGAATGGAAAGTATTCTGTTTTCCTTTCCTCAGTGCTACACATAAACACACACACACATACACACACACACACATATCCATAATATTCCTACTCTTTAGTACCCACTTAGAGAAGAAAATTTGCATACAATAAAATATATAGATCTTAAATGAACAGATTGATGAGCTTTGACAATAGCTTACAATACATGGTGTAATGTATACAGCTATCAAGATATTGACAACGTTGTTTTTACCCAGGCCCTGTGATCCTATAAACAGATACAATTAAAGAAATTTCCCCAGGAAATTGACAGTAATACAGTAATGGTAGGGGACTTTAATACCCTAGTTACATCAATGGATAGATCATCCAGATGGAAAATCAACAAACAGAGCTTTTGAATGACACATTAGACCAGATGGACCTATCATACATATATATAGAACATTCCATCCCTAAACAGCTGAGTACACATTCTTTTCAAGTGCACATGGAACATTCTCCAGGACAGATCACATGTTATGCCATAAAACAAGTCTCAAATTCAAAACGACTGAAATCAATTCATGCATCTTTTTAACCACAATAGTATGAAACTAGAAATCAATTACAAGAATAAATATTGGAAAAAATACAAACACATGGAGGTTAACAACATGCTACTTAACAACCAATGGGTCAATGGAAAATTCCAAGATGAAAAACAAATAGACAGAAATGAAAGTGAAAACACAAAAGTCTGAAATCTTTGTGACCCAGCAAAAACAGTTCTAAGAAGGAAGTTTATAGAAATGACAGGACTAACTCAAGAAAACAAGAAAAATCTCAAATAAACAACCAAACCTTGCACCTACAGGAGCTAGAAAAATAAAGCTTAAAGCCAGTAAAAGGAAGGAAATAATAAAGCTTAGAGCACAAACAAGTGAAATAAAGATTAAAAAACAATAGCAAAGATCAATGAAACCAACTTTTAAACCTTTCATCAGACTCATCAAGAAAAAAAGAGAGAAGACTCAAATAAATAAAATCAGAAATGAAGGAGGTGAAATAAAAACTTACATCACAGAAATACCAAAAATATTATAAGAGAATATTATGAAAAATTATATGTATGCCAACAAATTTGACAACCTAGGAGAAATGAATAAATTCCTAGAAATATACAATTTTCCAAAGTAAATCAGGAAAAAGTAGAAGATTTGAACAGACTAATAACTAACAATGAAATTGAATCAGTAATTTAAAAATTCCCGAAAACCAAGAGTCCAGGACGATAAAACTTCACATGTGAATTCTACCAAACATTTAAAGAAGAGTTTATACCTATTCTTCTCAAACTATTCCAAAAAAATAGGAGAGGAAGGAACACTTCCAAATTTATTAACAAGGCCAGCATTGCCCTGATACCAAAACTAAATAAAGTCACTATAAAAAAGAAAACCATAAGCCAATATCTCTGATGAACATAGATGGAAAAATCTTCAATAAAATATTAGCAAATCAAATTTAACAATACATTAAAAAATCATTCACCATGATCAAATGGGATTTATTCCAGGGATGCAAGGGTAGTACAATATTTGCAAGTCAATGTGACATATCACATGAACAAGATGAAGGATAAAAATCACGATCATCCCAATAGATACAGAAAAAGCATTTGATAAAATGCATCTGTTAATGATAAAAACTTAACAAAATGAGTTTAGAAGGAACATATCTCAACATAATAAAGGCCATACATGAAAAACCCACAGCTAACATCATACTCAATGATGAAAAACTGAAATATTTTCCTTTAAGATCAGGATGTCCACTTGTACCACTTTTATTCAACATAGTACTGGAAGCCCTAGCCTGAGCAATCAGACAACAGAAAGAAATAAAAGGCATCCAAATTGGTAATGAAGAAGCAAAATCCACTATTTGCAGATGACATTATACTATATATAGAAAATCCTAAACACTCCACCAAAAAGCTACTAAAACTGATAAATGAATTCAGTAAAGTCACGGGATACAAAATTAATGTATAAGGAAATCTGTTGTGTTTCTATGTACTAATAAAGAAGTAGCAAAAAGAGAAATTGAGAAAACAATTCCATTTACAATTGCACCAAAAAAGAATAAAATACCTAGGAATAAATTTAACCAAAAAGGTGAAAGACCTATACTCTGAAAACTATAAGAGAATGATGAAAAAAACTGAAGATGATACACACAAATGGAAAGATACTTCATGCTAATGGACTGGAAGAATTAATATCCTTAAAATGTACATACTACCCAAAGCAATCTATAGATTCAGTGCAATCCCTGTCAAAATACCAATAGCATTTTTCACAGAACTAGAACAAATAATACTAAAATTTGTATGGAACCACAAAAAATCCTTGAATAGTCAAAGCAATCTTAAGAAAGAACAAAGCTGTAGGTATCACAATCCCAGATTTCAATATATACTACAAAGCTGTAGTCATCAAAACAGTATGGTAATGGCACAAAAAACAGACACATTTATCAATGGAATAGGATAGACACCCCAGAAATAAACCCATGCCTATATGGTCAATTATTGTATAACAAAGGAGGCAAGAATGTACAATGGGGAAAAACAGTGTTTTCAATAAATGGTGTTGGGAACACTGGACAGCTATATGCAAAAGAATGAAACTGGACCACTTTCTTACACCATACACAAAAATAAACTCAGAATGAGTTAAAGACCTAAATGTGAGACCTGAAACTCCTTAAAGAAAACATAGGCAGTAATCTCTTGGACATTGCCCTTAGCAACATATTTATGGATATGTCTCCTCAGGCAAAACAAAAGCAAAAATAACTATTGAGATTACACCAAAATAAAAAAAAATTACACAGCAAAGGAAGCCATCAACAAAACAAAAAGGTAACCTAGTAAATGGATGAAGATATTTTCCAATGGTATATCCAATGGTATATAAGGAACGCAATACCAAAAAAAAAAAAAAAAAAACCCACAAACAATCCAGTTAAAAAATGGGCAGAGGACCTGAAGAGTCATTTTCCAAAGAAAACATACAGATGGTCAACAGACACATGAAAAGATGCTCATCACTCACCATCAGGGAAATAAAAATCAAAACCACAATGAGATATTACCTCAAACCAGTGAGAATGCCTAGTAACGAAAAGACAAGAAATAACAAATGTTGATGAGGATGTGGAAAAAAAGGAACCCTCGTGCATTGTTGGTAGGAATGTAAATTGGTGCAGCCACTATGAAAAACAGTATGGAGGTTCCTCAAAAAGTTAAAAATAAAATACCATATGATCAAGTAATTCTACTACTGGGTATTTATCCAAGGAAAATGAAAACACTAATTTGAAAAGATATATGCACCCCTATGTTCATTGCAGATGATTTACAATAGCCAAGATAAGAGAGGGAATGAAATGTGTACTGATAGATGAATAGATAAAGAAGTGGTATGTATATACAATGGAAAAATACTCCTCCATAAAAAAGAATGAGATCTTGCTATTTGCGACAACATGGATGGACCTAGAGAGTATTACCCTAAGTGAAATGAGTCAGAGAAAGACAAATGCCATATGGTTTCACTTATATGTGGAATCTAAAAAACAAAACAAACAAATAAAAAACAGACTCTTAAATACAGACAACAAACTGGTGATGGCCAGAAGGGAGGTGGGTGGGCACATGGGCAAAATAGATAAAAGAGATTAAGAGGCACAAACTTCCAGTTATAAACTAAGTCACGGACATGAAAAGTACAGCATAAGGAATATAGTCAAATACTGTAATAGCATATGGTGACAGATGGTGACTGTACCTATCGTGGTGAGCAGTGAGTAATGTATAGAATTGTTAAATCACTATATTGTACGCCAAAAACCAATATAACATTGTAGGTCAATTATACTTCAATAATAAGAAAGAAAGATAGAAAGAAATATTCCCACCCATTTGTGTTATAGGAAACAGCTTACCACAAAGAAACAACCTTCCTTATATGACCTAAGACTCATAAATGTCCCCTTGGCCCTATATGACAAGGAAAAACACAGACCCTACCAATGTCCATTCTTTGCCTCATAAATGATTAGCTAAACTGTTTTGTCCCCACTGATCAAACAGAACCAAATATTTGTTACATAAATTTTGGTTAAGTTTCTCTCCTTCCCTAGGTTCCTGAACTGTGACCCACTCTTACCCCTACCCTGCTTAATGGCCCCTTCTGAAAATAGGCTGACTTCAGGGTAAAGTCATCTCTGATCTTTTTTTCAATCACACCTCTCTCTCCTCCCACTTTCCTCTACCTGGTCCTTTCTAGCCCTAAGCCTTGTTTACTCCTCCCTAAAAAGAAAAGCCATTTCTGCCTGACCTTTGAGATGATTGCAGATTTTATGGTCTGAAAATTTTCCCTATTGTAATAGTCCTCCTCCCCTTATTGCTATTAAATCTTTCAAGTACTCTCCTTACCAAAATCTGGATTTATTTTCACTTGACAGTCATTGGTGCTCTGACTCCAATGGAGCATGGGCCTCACTTACAGACTCCCACCATCTCTGTGGCAATAATGGCACTTTGTAGGTCCTTCAAACTGGTCTTCTGTTCAGCAATTCAACTATATTTGATGAATTCCACTCTCAAACCAGTGTTCTGCCATGTCCTATCTGTTGTAAGGAGTTACTTTGATTCCTTAAGGCAAAGAAACTTTTCTTTGGCCCTTCTTTGTAAACTCTTCTGGTTTTTCCTCTGCTCTTAAATTTGGAGATCATTTTAACAAATTTCCTTGGCAGGGATGGGAAGCTTGGGGTGGGGATTTTCTCTGACCAGAAAATTGTGACGGAAAATTAATCAAGCAGGACTGTTTACTGTTTCATTTAAGATCTTAGCTCTGATTCCATTTTCTAATCCCATGGGGACCTCTACCTATCAATTGCCCTCCCTCTGCTCCTCCCACTGACTATGCTTCAACGTTATGGCACTAATTCAGTTAAACATCCATCTCTAAATGTAACATTATTTCACTAAGGTTAATCTGGAACTGCAATGACTCTCTGGGATTCTTGTGATCTCCCTAAATGTGTTCATCTCTGGCGGTCCCTTGAATCCTGGTAATCCAAAACGCCCTCTGAACAATTTGCATATTTCTCACAGTATTAGAAAGGTGAATAAGTACTTTCTTTCTCAGTCCAAGCTTAATCAGGCTATCTAGTAATATCAGTCTATCTTATCTGAGTCCATTCAGTCTCTGAAGGATCATCTGCCAACCTCCTGTTGCTCTATCACCCATTCCAAACACAAAGTCACTTATATGTTCCTCAATTCCCTCTCGTTCACCCTCAGCTTCTCCAAACCTGTTTCTGTCTCCTTCACTTCCAGGTTCCACTCTCCTTGTATTTACCTGCCTTTCCTGAATTTAACACTACTTTTCCAGCCCTCTCACTTCCTACAGTTATTCAAGACCTTGATTCTGTTCCCCCTGTGCTGGGTTCCCATGGACAAGAAGCTACAGAACCTCAACTGCCAGCCCCCACAACAAGTCATATTTAAGCCTTGGTCTTGAGTTGACTTACATGCCATCATAAAGGATTTCCCTTATCCAAAAAAGAATAGGGATGAATTTTCTATAAAATTTAAGTTACTGCTAGGGGTATATTTTCCTGAGCTTCCTGACCTGTGCCAATTAGTCCAACTTCTTCAAGGACTTGAAGGTGTCCCGATGGCCTTGTGGTCCTATGGCCTTAAGGCCAAATGTGTCAAAATTAATGATGACTTACAATTAAACTAAAATATATCCATAACCTACAACAGGGCTAAGGAAATAAAAGGAAAAATGTTAGATTCCATTCCCATCTAAAAGTAAATAGTCAAAGATTCAGGAGTGCAGACAGCAAAGAGATGGATCAGTTTCTAACTGGAGGCACTGCTTAGAAAACATTTGGAAGAATCATTCAGATAGAATCCTAAATGATCACATGACATTCACTTTAGTCACCAGTTTTGTTAATGGGTTCCGTGCTGAACTGAGAGAACATATTCAAAATACCGCATTAATTGCATCCCTCTCTGAGATCCATGCTTTAGCAAAATACCATGAAGATGTACAGGCTACTAAAACTTAATTAAAAGTATTTACTCACGGCTCTCCAACTGAAACCAAT
Organism: Callorhinus ursinus; assembly: GCF_003265705.2. NCBI lineage: Eukaryota > Metazoa > Chordata > Mammalia > Carnivora > Otariidae > Callorhinus > Callorhinus ursinus. Next base: position 14,479,934 of record NW_027397078.1, on the reverse strand, counting down.
TGAGGGTAATCATACGAAGGACTTCAAGCCATCCTCAGGTTCCCTTCAGTCTCCCATAGATCAGAACACCTGCAGATACTGTAAGGAAAAAGGTTTATTGGACTAAAGATTAACCAAAAAGAAAATAAATCGAAGTCTCAATGACTCTCTCAAAGGGATCTGCTTCTGTCTGCCCCCAAATACTCTTAAACACACTGGATAAAATAATTCCCAGCCAGTGGGCTCCCAACCAACTTCCTCGTAGACACTGGAGCCACCTATTCCACCCTTAATACTTTACAATTCCCCACCATGATGGCTCAGAGTACACAAACCATCCTGGTGGTGGTGTTAGATAAACATGATTTGTCTCTTTCTAAACTACCTTCTCTATTTCTTGGACTCCATGATCATGATACCCAACAAAAATGATTCTACAAACTGTTAATCTGTTAGGCAGATATTTACTTCCTAATTGGAATATTAATGTGTATGTTCTACCGAAGGACTCTTTTTTTTTTTTTTAAAGATTTTATTTACTTGAGAGAGAGAGAACAGGAGAAAGAATGTGCAGGGGGAGGAGCATGAGGGAGAGGGAGAAGCAGGCTCCATGCTTACCAGGGAGCCCGATGGAGGGCTCGATCCCAGGACCCTGGGACCATGACCCGAGCCAAAGGACGATGCTTAACCGACTGAGCCACCCAGGCACCCCCTGAAGGACTAACTCTTGAAAACCTGGAATCCTCCCCTACTCACCGTTTCTCTAACAGCTTTGTCACCCCAAATTTCCTTGCTCTCATTGTACTTCCCCAATCCCTTGACAGTTCTTGCATTCAGAATATGTTTGCTCATATTCTTGAGTCTCTTTGGGATATAGAATCAACAGACACAGAATATATTTTGACAATCAGAGTCCTTAAAAGTGGAAATAGGTATCACTATGTCCCTCCTTAAGCTACCCCAGTATCCTTTAAAACTTAAAGCAATTGAAGGTTTTAGACCTATTATTTAAGGACTTTTTAACAAAGAATTCCTGGTCCCTACTCAAGCTTCTGTAATACCCCAACTGTTCCTGTGAAAAAGCCTAACAAAAAAGAATATCCATCGGTTCCAAACCTGGGGGCCAAAAATAAACTACTAAGACTTAGATTCCCTCTAGTCCCAAATTTAATAGCCTTCTCACTTCTATACTCCCTGTTACCATTACTTCACTCTTGTGGACTTATGTTCCAGCTTCTTCAGTATATTCCTCCACTATGATTTCCAAGACCTATTTGCCTTCACTTTGGAAAAACAACATGTTTGGAGTGCTATGTCTCAGGGGTTTATGGAAGCCCCCACCTATTTTTCCTCAGGTATTAAATTAATTTAAAGGATGTTATTTTTCCACATAATTCAATACCCCTTCAATATGTAGATCACCTCATTCTTTTCTCCAGTAAAATTGATAATTCACTGACAGATAGGCAAATACCTATTAGAAGCTCTGGCTTGAAAGGGGTATAAAGTTTTGAGAAAAAAAATACAATACTGCAGTCCTTAGGCTCTTTATTTAGGACATGATATCTTCCTTAAGGGAAAAACTTTGTCCCCAGAGTGTACCAAGGTCATTCTGAATTAGCCTGTATTTGAAATGAACAGATAAATTCCGAGCTTCCTGGGACTGATTAGCTATTGTAGGATGTTGATTCCTAATTTCTCTACTATAAGATTTCCTTTATATGATTATGGAAACTGTCTGAATCCATACAATGGGTCTCAATATGTGAAGAGCATTTGAATCCTTAAAAATCTCCCTTTCCTCTGCCTTCAATTTGGAGTTCCCAAATTCCTTTGCCCTTTTTTCTATTTGTTTGTAAGAAAGGACATACTTTAAGCATCTCAGAATCATAATGGGAAACAGAGGCACATTGGATACTTACCCTCATTCTAGATCGGTGCTCAAACCACAGTTTATGTGCTAGGTCATACTTTGAATATTCATATACCCCATGTTGTCCAAAATCTTCTCCTGACTGAAAATATGCAACATTTTTCAAACTCTTCCCTTCTCTAGTGAGATCCATATTGCTTCTATTTTTAACATTATTTTCTACTCTTTCTCACATTCTTAAACAGTGTTTTTAAAATCTTAATCCCACTAGCCTTTCTCTTCTGACTGAAGAGTGATCACATGAAATGCATTGCAGCCACCCAAACTTCAACCCATCCCCGCCCTGGTCTTACTGAAATTCCTCTTGTAGATCCAGATCTCATTCTCTTTGCTGATGGTTCATACCTCCACAGATCAAAACAGTGTTTCCAGGTAAAATACGCCATCACAAATTTCCAAAACCCTGTAGAATATGAACCTCTAATGCAAAATCAACTAAGATAGCAAAATTCATGGCTCTTGCCAGAGCTTCTACTTTAGCTAAAGATAGGAGAGTTAATGTCTATACCAATTGCCTGGAGTATTCCATGACTCAGTATGTTATGGAAAGCCAAGGGATTTATGAGTGCAGCTAGAACACCAATCAAAAGTGGGAAATAGTTGGCTGACCTTCTAAAGCCTTATTATTACCATAAGGTGATTATACTCAAAATCAATGCCCATATTGGCGATAAAACACTTGAGGCAAGGGGAAACTCATTAGCTTATAATATGTGAGTTAGCAGTTTATAAATCTGTCCTAATCCCATTAAAATCAGACAAGATATTATTCATTCCACTTACTACCTGATCCTCTAATCAAGGAAATCAAAATCTCTTGTTTTAAGGCTCCTGAAGATTAAAAGGCCAATTAGAAACAAGATGGATATTGTATCCACTCAGATGAGATTCTGAGACACCCAGAAGACCACTTCATCTCTACTCAGTTCCCTTACTCGAAATTTGCCCTATGACCTTCACAAGATTACCAATCATGGGAAAAAATCAATTTTTCCACAATTTTTGGTGCGTAAACTTCACTCCTTACCTGGAACAAGTGGTACTCTCTTGCCACATCTGCCAAAAACCATAATCTTGGCAAAGCTGTAAGGGCAGATTAAGAAAGAGAGCCACACCTTCAGTAGTACCCTTTCTCCATTGAAAATTAGATTTTCTTTAACTCCCTAAATCTGATGGCTCTCCTTACCGTTATTTGCATGTCCTCTCAGTGGCTAGAAGCTTCCCCATGTAAAAGGGCCATTATTACTACTGTCACACTTCTGTACCAGGAATCTTCCCCACCTAGGGTATTCCACTTGCCCTCTCAAGTGAACAGGGAATTTATATCACTGGTAAAGTTACCAGAGAAATCTGAGTTCTTCCTTTGTCCTACAAATAACACTGTCCTTACCACACCTAGTTATCTGAAATGATTGAGTGCCCAGACAATTAAAACTAAAATTTGCAAAACTCTCAGAAGAACTCAGTCTTTCATGGCCCAACATCTTGACTTTGGCCCTGATTGGTCTCAGGTCCTCTTTTACTGAACCTCACCTTTATTCCCCTAGGAAATAATTACTGGCAGACCTGTAAGAAATCCATACTCCACATGGGCGATAAAAGAATTCAATCTAATTAACTCAAATATTCTTAAAATTGTGAGGGACTTATTAAATATACCTACATTTATTATTAATAAGCTAGGGTTGCCAGGTGATGGGCATTAAAGGGGGCACGTGTTATGATGAACACTGGGTGTCATTTGTAACTAATGAATCATCGAACACTACATCAAAAATGATGTACTAAATACTGGCTAACTGAACATAATAAAAAATAAATAATAAATAAATACATAAAAATCTATATACTAAATACTTGCTAACTGAATGTAATAATAAATAAATAAATTAAATAAATAAATAAGTTAGGGTTGCTTTTCCTGCAGTCACCAAAACTACTTCACAATCTAGAAACTGGACACTTTTTCCTCTGGAGATGACATCACCAAAAAACTAACCTTGAAATACTCTGGTAGGGCACCAATACTATCTTTTTTTTTTAAAGATTTTATTTATTTATTTGACAGAGACACAGCGAAAGAGGGAACACAGGCAAGGGGAGTGGGAGAGGGAGAAGCAGGCGTCCCTGCTGAGCAAGGAGCCCGTTGCGGGGCTCGATCCCAGGACCCTAGGATCATGACCTGAGCCGAAGGCAGATGCTTAACGACTGAGCCACCCAGGCGCCCCACCGTCTTTCTTACCACTATCACGCCAACCAAACTTCAGGGAATCTAACCCTGTTTCCACATCGCACAATTAAGAAGGCACAAGATATACATAGAATGGAAATCTACTCCACCTGGAGATCTTAAACTGAAGCCCTCCCAGAGCCTAAGAAATAGAAGGCTTTATGAAGTAAACAGCTTTCCTAAGAACTGCAGATCAAGCAGATGACATCTCCACACAGTCAGATTCTGCTGAAAATGTCAAAATAAGACCTCTCAGTATCTGTTTCTTATCTTTAACATTCTCATTTTCCTTCTTTGCTGCATCTTTCTTCTATGTTACCACCAACATCATCCTTGACATCCACTTAATTCTCCACAGCTTTCCATGATGATTCTCCACTTGTATTATTTTCCTACTCTCCCCTTTATGCAAGCTGTTCCTCTTCTGATCATTCCTCCATCCTTTCCAAGACCCCCCAAATTATGGCATTCTTTTCCCCAGCTTATACCTCTAACCTATAACCTTAGCTCTGATTGTTGGTTATGTACTCCTAGAGTTTTCCAGCTTTCCACAAGTACTCCTTCCCCTACCTGGAAACAATACTATAGACATGATCTTCCATCTTTACACTGTTCTTGGAATATACTCTGCTTACAATCACAATTATAAGCTACAGAAGGCCATAATACATTTTTTAGCTTTATTGAGGTGTAACTCAGAAAAAGAAATTGTATATATTTAAGATGTACAACACGACCATTTGATATATGTATATACTGTGAAATGACTGCCACAATCAAGCTAATTAACATATCCATCACCTCACATAGTTACCATCTTCTTTTCTTTCTTTCATTGTGGTGAGAACACTAAAGATCTACCCTCTTAGAAAATTTCAAGTATATAATACATTATTGTTAACCGTAGTCACCATGCTGTTTAATAGATCTCCAGAACTTATTCATCTTGCATAACTGAAACTTTATGTTTGATCAACATCTCCCCATATCCTCTTCTCCACACCCCTGGAAACCACCATTCTATTCTTTGCTTCTATGAGTTTGACTATTTTACATTCCACATTTAAGTGAGATCATGCAATATTTGTCTTTCTGTGTCTGGCTTATTTTACTTAATGTCCTCCAGGTTCATCCAGGCTATTGCAAATGGTGGGATTTCCTTTATTTTTTAAAGCTGAATAATATTTCATTGTGTATATATAGACCACATTTTATTTATCCATTCATCTGTTGACTAACATTTAGATTGTTTCCATACCTTGGCTACCATAAATAATGCTGCAATGAACATGGGTGTACAGAAAACTTTTTGAGATCCAGATTTGATTTCCTTTGGATATATACCCAGAAATAAAATTGCTGGAAGGTGTGGTAGTTCTAGTCTTAATTTCTTGAGGAATCTCCATACTGTATTCCATAATAGCTGTACCAATTTATATCTCACCAACAGTGTACTAAGGTGCCCTTTTCTCTAAATCCTTGCCAGAATTTCTCATCTTGTGTCCTTTTGATTATAGCCAGACACTGTTAACAGGTGTGAAGTGATATCTCACCAAGGTTATGATTTACATTTCACTGATTATTAGTGATAATGAAGACTTTTCATATACCTGTTTGCCAATTGTATGTACTCTTCAGGGAAATGTCTATTTAAGTCCTTTGCCCCTCTTTAGGGTTTTTTTTAGGGTTATTTATTTATTTATTTATTTTGCTATTGAGTTGTATGAGTTCCTTATAAATTTTAGATATTAACTCTTTATCAGATATATGTATTTCAGGGTGCCTGGGTGGCTCAGTCAGTTAAGCTCAGGTCATAATCCTGGAGTCCTTGGATCAAGTCCCACACCAGGCTCCCTGCTCAGCGGGGAGTCTGCTTCTCTGCCCCTCTCCTGGCTCATGTTCTCTCTCACTCACCTCTCTCTCTCAAATAAATAAATAAAATCTTTAAAAAATGAAGTCTTTAATCCAATTTGAGTTGATTTTTCTATATGGTGTAGATAAGGGTTCAATTTCATTATTCTGCATGTGGCTATCCAGTTTTCCCAATATTATTTAATGAAGAAACTATCCTTTCCCCATTGTGTGTCTTTTGTAGACTGTTGAAGATCAGTTGATTATCCATGAATTTATTTCTGAAGAGGGCCCTGATATTTTAAATATCCTTGTCTCTTAAGTTTATAGAAACGTGTTTTTATAGCAATTTCACTGAGTCCTTCTTTAGGAGGGAATTACTACTTGATCAGCTCTTAAGTCCTAGTATCCGCTGCCTTTTTCAATTTTACATACCCACCTGGTTTCTAACACTGTTCTTCAGAATATCAACCCCCTTCCCTGTGTTCCTAGACTTATTTACAATTTGATGCCCTTTTCCTTAAAACTCACATCTCCAGATCCATTTTTAGAAGAAAAAATCTCAACCTGATTCTGCAGAGGTTGAACTGGAAAGTTACTTAATAATTATTTTTACTCTCTTTAGACAACCCCCAGTAATATTTATTTTGCCTGTGGAAACCAATTTTATTGGTATCTACCTTCCTATTGGACCTAATCCTCCTATCTAGATGATCTCATTAGCCCTTACAAGATCTTTAACCACACTGTCTTTCTTTCATCTTAACCTTTCTGATACCTCTGACTTAGACCTATTTTTAGTTCCAACAGAACTAACCAATCTAAAACCTCTCCACTTAGTTACAGAAGAATCCAGCTTCAAAGGAAACTGTGACTCTCCCTTTTCATTGGCTGTGAAGAGTCCTTGAAATGCAAAGCCAAGGAACTGTGAGTAAAACTAGAGGATTTACCTGCTATTGAGGATCATGCATAGGCAACATTCTTGCCTGGAGCCTCCTTTGGGTGAGCCACTTAGAAAGTATATTAAAACTCCAACATTTTTTCAATATTTGTTCTAGAAAGTAACAAGAATTATGGACAATCTCACTGAAACTACCAATACCATAACCCTAAAACTGCAAGAATTCCAAGGAACATTCTTTCACAACCATTAGGCATGGCATGAGAGTCTGACTTTGAGAGAGGACACTTGTACAGTGGTCAAAAGTGGCTGCTGGGCATGTGGTCTCTGAAACAACCCCAGTATCTATGTCATAACTAAAAAATATTTGCAAAATAGATATAAATAGAGAAATGTGTTGGGTAATGATGATACCTTCACCCTGCCATCTAGAGAGACATCAGGGCCAATATCCTGGCATCCTCTTTTCTATAGTTCGTTACTGGCATCCTCTTAATTAGTAAACCTGAGGCCTTAAGACTCAGTTTTACTCCCTTATTCAGCCTTCGGTAATTATTTTGTTATATTATTAGCCATTCGTCATCAAGTGCTGGATTTCTAAGACCATCCAACAAATGTCAGTCTAACAAAATGTTCAACAGATCATTCCACTTATTTTTTTCATTCCCTATAAAAGAAAAGCCCTTTTCTGAATACCCATTGAGATACTCAGACTGTATGGTCCTAGTGTTCTCCCTTTTGTAACAGCCCCCCTTCCTTTATTGCAATAATCCTTTCAAACGAAATTTCTGCTTACTTAAGTCCAGATTTGTTCCTATTTGATAATATAGAACATTTCCCTTACCCCAGAACATCCTTCATTTCCTTCCCAATCAATCCCTGTCCTATACTTTAAAGAAGCAAGTTTTTTAATGATTTATTCCAACATAGATGTTTCACCAGTTTTAGAATGTTTTTAAATGGAATAATTAAATAGGCACTTTTTTTATCTGCCTTCATTTTCTCAGCAAAACTCAGGCTTTCTTTTTTTTTTAAGATTTTTACTTATTTATTTATTTGTTAGAGAGAGAGAGAGAGTGTGGGCGAGAGAGAGTGAGCAAGGGTACAAGCAGGGGGAGCTGCAGGCAGAGGGAGAAGCATCCTCCCCGCTGAGCAAGGAGCCCAATGCGGGACTCGATCCCAGGGCACTGGGATCACGACCCGAGCCGAAGGCAGACGCTTAACCAACTGAGCCACCCAGGTGTCCCAAAACTCAGGCTTTCTTAACAAGCAGCATGTTGATATTTTGAGACAGATATTTGTTGTGAGGGTATCCTATGTGTAAGATGCTTAACAATATCCCTAACCTCTACCTACTAAATGCCAATAGCATGTCCCACTGCTGCCCATTGTGATAACCAAAAATATCTCCATGTATTGCCAATATACTGGGGGAGAAGAGCCAAACTGTCTCAACTTGACAACTACTATGGTTTGAGGTTTGCCCATTATGTTGTATGTACATTATTAGTTCCTTTTTAATACTGAACACTGTCCTATTTGATGGCTAAGCCATATTTTTTAAAAATCTATTCTTGGTACACCTGGGTGGCTCAGTCAGTTAAGCGTCAGACTCTTGATTTCAACTCAGGTCATGATCTCAGGGTCTTTTTTTTTTAATTTTATTTTATTATGTTATGTTAGTCACCATACAATATATCATTAGTTTTTGATATAAGGTCTTGAGATCAAGCCCTGCATCAGGCTCAGTGGGGATTCTGCTTCTCTCTCTCTCTCTCTCTCTCTCTCTTTCCTTCTGCCCCTCCCCTCTCTTTCTCTCTTTAAAATAAATAAATCTTTAAAAAAATCTATTCTCTTTTTGGTGGACATTTGGTTCATTTACAGATTTTGGCTATTTTGAACAAAGCTGCTATGATCATACTTCAAAACATGCACATTTTTTGTGCATATGTTTTTACTTTTTCTGTATAAACACTGAGTAGTAGGTCATGCTTGACTTTATGAGGAATTGCCAGACCACTTCCCAAAGAGGTTTTACCATTTTATTCTACTACTCCCTTGATAGGAATTTACCATATATCATAACATATCTTATGTTATCACCATATGATAAATTTGGTTGCTTACATCCTCACCAACATTTACAGTGGTCAGTTTTCTTATCATTCTATGGTGTATATAATAGTATGTTTGTATTTGCATGAAGACTAATGATGTCAAGCACATTTTCTTATCCCTACTGGTTATTCATAAAACCTTTTTTTAATGTGCATTACCAAGTCTTTCAACCTTTTGACCTTTAATAAATGGGTTTATTATTTTGATATTATTGAGTTCTGGAAGTCATTTATATATTATATCAAATATATATTTTGCAGAAACAACAAATGTTGGAGAGGTTGTGGAGAAACAGGAACCCTCTTACACTGTTGGTGGGAATGCAAGTTGGTACAGCCACTTTGGAAAAGAGTGTGGAGGTTCCTCAAAAAATTAAAAATAGAGCTACCCTATGGCCCAGCAACTGCACTACTGGGTATTTACCCCAAAGACACAGATGTAGTGAAAAGAAGGGCCATATGCACCCCAATGTTCATAGCAGCAATGTCCACAATAGCCAAACTGTGGAAAGAGCCGAGGTGCCCTTCAGCAGATGAATGGATAAAGAAGATGTGGTCCATATATACAGTGGAATATTATTCAGCCATCAGAAAGGATGAATACCCAACTTTCACATCCACATGGATGGGACTGGAGGAGGTTATGCTAAGTGAACTAAGTCAAGCAGAGAAAGTCAATTATCATATGATTTCACTTATTTGTGAAACATAAGGAATAGTATGGAGGACATTAGGAGAAGGAAGGGAGAAATGAAGGGGGGGAATCAGAGGAGGAGACAAACCATGAGAGACTGGACTCCGAGAAACAAATTGAGGGTTTTAGAGGGGAGGGGGATAGATGGATGGGTTAGCCCGGTGATGGGTATTAAGGAGGGCACATATTGCATGGAGCACTGAGTGCTATATGAAAACAATGAATCATGGAACACTACATCAAAAACTAATGATGTACTGTACAGTGACTAACATAACATAATTAAATTAAATTAAAAAATATATACATATATTTTGCAAATATTTTCTCACAGTCTGTAGCATGTATAATTTTTTTCTGTTTTTATTAAGTAAAAGTTTTGATTTTTTATGAAGTCCATTTATAAATTGTTTTTGGTTAGTGCTTTCTAGAGGTACTTTGCCCAATCCTTCAAGATTGTGGGGATATTCTCCTATTTTTTTCTCCTAGAAGTTTCATATTGTTAGGTCTATGATTTGTATCAAATAATTTTTGTGTATGGTTTGAGGTTTATTTTACCCATGTGCAAAACAGCTGTTCCATCACTATTTGCTGAAAATATCTTTTCCATTCAAATGGATCATTGCCTGATTTTAATCAATTGATCTTATAATTGTGAGTCCTTTTCTGAACTCTGTTTTTTCTATTGTCTATCTTTATGCAAATACCACAATTTGTAAATTTTAGTAGTTCTATGGAAAGTATTGAAATAAACTAATCTAAGTCCTCCGATTTTCTTCTTCTTTTTCATGATTGTCTTTGCTACTTGAAGACCTTTGGAATTTGATATAAATTTTAGCTTAAGCTGACCTTTTTTAAAGGGCAGTGAAACTATTCTGTAGGATACTATAGTGGTGAATACACATCATTTATGTTTGTCAAAACCCATGGAATATATGACATCAAGAGCGGACCCCAATGTAAACAGTGGACATTGGGTGGTAATGATATGCCAATGTAGGTTCACTGATCGAAATAAATGTACCACTCTGGTAGGAAATGGTGATAGTAGGGAATGTTGTGCTTGTATTGGAGGGGGGGTATACAAGATCTCTTTCTACTTTCTGCTCAATTTTACTGTGAACCTAAAACTGCTCCCCCCCAAAATAAAATCTCTTTCTTTTTATAAAAAAACAAACAAACAGGAAATGACTTTCTATTGCTGTGTATAATTGCTATTATCATTTTATTCTTAAAGCATAATTATAATGTGAGGTCATAATGCTTAGAACTTAGTATGATAATTATTTTGTGTGTATATATGTATTGAAGAATGACTATTATCACTAGCAGGCTTATGCTAGGCTTATGCTTCTAATTGTTTTGTGGTTGTGGTGGTTGTTTTTGGTTTGAGATGGATATTTTCTTAAGTATTCTTGTCTTACTGCCTATGTTGCAAGGAATTTGGCCTCACCAAAAGACATGCTTGGCCTTTGTACTTACCTCCTGGAAAGTAAATCTCAAACTTTGGAATTTTCCAAATTCCATAGGAGTGTCCTTTTTTTATGTGGGGCATCTACAACCATATCTGAGGAGGGAAAAAAAAGCTTGCTGAAATTTTTTATTGGGGGATTTGCCTTGAATCAATAGAGAGTCAAGAGACTCAGTAGAAATTCTTGGGGATTAGATTTTGTAATTTAATAATGTTTAGTCTTCCAATCTATGAAAACTCAAGTATTTTATAATTGTTGATGTTATTTTAAATACTATTTTATTTTTCCAGTTTTTCATTGATACACTATATTAAATGTTCCTGGTGCTTTGTATATTGAATACGGATTATGCAAACTTGTTAAATTTACTTATTAGATTTAGTAGTTATTTTATATATTATTTAGAATTTTCTATGTATATAATCATGTTATCTGCAAGAAACAATGTTTTATTATTTTTTCCTTTCCTTTTTTTTCATTTTCCATCTACTTACTTCCTATATCTTTTTCTTATCTTATTGCACTGACTGTAACTTCTTTTACACTGTTAAATAGACATTGTGATAATGGATATCCATTTCTTATTTCTAATCTTACTGATAAAACATTCAATATTTTACCATTAAGTAAAATGTTAGCTGTAGTTTTTTCATAGTTGCCTTAAAACAGATTGAAAAAAATCCGTTCTATTAGTTTTATGAGTTTATATTTAAATTATGAGTGAGTGTTGAATTTTGTCAAATGCTTTCCCCTCACTTCCCGAAGATCTGTTATAGCTTTTCTCAATCTCTATGAATATAGTAAATTTTATTAATTGAATTTTGAATGTTAAGGCAACCTTGAATTCCAAGGGTAAACTTATCTTGTTTAAATGCAGTATATATTTCAATATTACTAAATTTAACTTGCTAATATTTTGTTAGGGAATTTTGTATCTATCTTCATGAGGAATACTGGTTAGTGTCCTCTTCATGTCATACTTTGCTGATTTGGGGATCAGAGTCATAATGGTTTCATAAAGTTATTTCTGATATATTTTCTCTATTTAAAAAATATATTTTGAGGGGTACCTGGGTGGCTCAGTTGGTTAGTGTCTGCCTTCAGCTCAGGTCATAATTTTGGGGTCCTGGGATCGAGCCCCGCATTGGGCTCCCTACTCAGCAGGGAGTCTACTTCTCCCTCTCCATCTGCCCCTGCCCCCCGCTCATGCACTCTCTCTCAAATAAAATCTTTAAAAAAATAACAACATAATAAAAACAAATAAATAAAAATGAATAAATAAAATATTTTGAGTAAGATTGGTATTATTTCTTCTTGATATGATACAATTTACTAGGAAATTCATATGGGTTTGACGTTCACTTTGAGATAGATTTTTAAATACATATTCAATTTCTTCAAGAGATATGAGGCTATGCAAATTTCGTATTTCTTCTTATGTCAATTTGATAATTCATGTCTTTCAAAATTGCCCAATTCATCTAGGTTATTGAATGTATTAGAATAGAATTGTTAATAATATGACTTTATAATAACTTTAATTCCTGTTTGATGTGCAACATCTCTAATAGTAGTAATTCTTTTTTTAATTTCTTAAAGATTTTATTTATTTATTTGCTTATTTGACAGAGAGAGAGAGAGTGAGTACAAGTAGGGGGAGCAGTAGAGGGAGAGGGAAAAGCAGGCTCCCCACTGAGCAGGGAATCTGATGCAGGGCTCCATCCCAGGACCCTGAGATCATAAACTGAGCCGAACACTAATGCTTAACCAACTGAACCATGCCCCAGATTCTTTTAAAAATATTTATTTATCTGAGAGAGAGAGAGCATGAGCAGGGGGAGGGGCAAAGGGAGAGGGTAAGAGAATCCACAAGGAGATGCCCCACCGAGCACAGAGCCCTACATGGGGCTCGATCCCAGTACCCTGAGATCATGACCTGAGCTGAAACCAAGAGTCTGACACTCAACCGACTGAGCCACCCAGGCACCACACTAATATTAGTAATTCTTATTTTTATTTCTTTATGACTTTGGATAGGGGTTTATTTAGATATTAATTTGTTAAATAAAATTTTTAATTGACTTTATTTTGGTATACATTTTATGGATATATTTTACTATATTAGTGTTTGCATGATCCTTTTGTAAACTTCTACTTAAATTCCAGTTAGTTAACATACAGCGCAATACTAGTTTCCAGTCTACAATATAGTGATTAAACACTTCCATACTACACCCAGTGCCCATCACAAGTGCGCTTCTTAATCCACATCAACTATTTAACCCATCCTCCCACTAACTACCCCTCTGGTAAACATTAGTTTGTTCTCTAGAGTTAGGAATCTATTTCTTCTTTCTCTCTCTCTCTTTACCCCTTTGCCCATTTGTTTTCTTTCTTAAATTCCACATATGAGTGAAATCATATGGTATTTGTCATTCTCTGACTGATTTATTTTGCTTAGCATTATACTCTCTAGTTCCATCCATGTGATTGCAAATGGCCAGATTTCATCCCTTTTATGACTAATATCCCATTGTATAAATATATACCACTTCTTCTTTATCCATTCATCTATCCATGGACACTTGGGCTGTTTCCATAATTTGGCTATTGTAGATAATACTGCTATAAAGATCAGGGTGCATGTATCCATTTAAATTAGTATTTTTGTATTCTTTGAGTAAATACCTAGTAGTGCAATTGCTGGATCATAGGATAGTTCTATTTTTAACTTTCTGAGGAACCTCCTTATTGTTTTCCAGAGTGGCTGCCCCAGTTTGCATTCCCACCAACAGTGCAAGATGGTTCCCCTTGGTTTCTTGTGTTGTTGATTTTAGCCATTCTGACAGGTGTGAAATGACATCTCATTGCAGTTTTGATTTGCATTTCCCTTATGATGAGGGATGAGCATCTTTTCACGTGTCTGTTGCCAATCTGTATGTCTTTGGAAAAAAGTTCATATCTTGTGCCCTTTTTATAATTTCATTATTCATTTTTTGGGGCGTTGAGTTTGATAAATTCTTGATATATTGTAGATACTAACCCTTTATCAGATATGTCATTTGTAAATATCTTCTTCCATTCTATAGGTTGCCTTTTAGTTTTGTTGACTGTTTCCTTCACTATGCAGAAGATTTTTATTTTGATGAAGTCCCAATAGTTTAGTTTTGCTTTTGTTTCCCTTGCCTCAGGAGACATATCTACAAAGAAGTTACTACGGCCGATTCAAAGAAGTTAGTTTGTGTTCTCCTCTAGGATTTTGATGGTTTCAGGTCTCACATTTAGGTCTTTGATCCATTTTGAATTTATTTTTGTGTATGATGTAAGAAAGTGGTCCAGTTTCATTCCTTTGTATGTTGTTCAGTTTTCCCAACACCATTTGTTGAAGAGACTTTTTTCCAATTGGATATTTTTTCCTGCCTTGTCAAAGATTAATTGACCATACATTTGTGGGTTCTTTTCTGGGCTTTCTATTCTGTTCTATTGATCTGTGTGTCTATTTTTCTGCCAGTACCATACTCTTTTAATCACTACAGCTCTGTAATATACTTGGAGTCCAGAATTGTGATGCCTCCAGCTTTGCTTTTCTTTTTTTAAGGTTGCTTGTGCTATTTGGGTCTTTTGTGGTTCCATACAAATTTTAGGATTGCTTGTTCTAGCTCTGTAAAAAATTTTGTTGGTATTTTGATAGGGATTGCATTAAATGTGTAGAATGCTTCGGGAAGTATAAACACTTTAACAGTATTTGTTCTTCCAATCCAAGAGCATGGAATGTCTTTCCATTTCTTTGTGTCATCTTCAATTTCTTGTATCAGTGTTTTATAATGTTCAGAATACAGGTCTTTTTCTCTTTGCTTAGGTTTATTCCTAGGTATCTTACTGGTTTTGGTGCAATTATAAATGGGATTGATTCCTTAATTTTTTCTTTCTGCTGTCTCATTACTGGTATACAGAAATGCAACAGATTTCTGTACATTGATGTATCCTGTGACTTTACTGAATTCATTGATCAGTTCTAGTAGTTTTTTGGTGGAGTGTTCCAGGTTTTCTATATAGTGTATCATGTCACCTGCAAATAGTGAAAGTTTGACTTCTTCCTTGCTGATTTGGATATCTTTTATTTCTTTTTGTTGTCTGATTGCTGTGGCTAGGACTTCCAATACGGGTAAATAAGAGTGGTGAGAGTGGACATGCATGATCTATCTTTTGCATCCAGTTTAATTTTCTCTTCTTTTATTAGCTTAAGGTCAAAACTTATGCCAGTGATTTTAAACCTGTCTTCTATTCTGATATATGCGTGTGATATTTCCTTCAAGCCTGCTATAGCTGTATCTTGCAATTATTATTAATGTCTAATTTTTCTCCAGTTAGGCATATTTTCCTATTTCTGAATATGTGTAATAATTCATGATTATATATGGAAAATATTGATTCATATGTTTGAGTATATTGATTTTGTTTCCTTTCTTAAAGTATTGAATATTATTTAGCAGATAGTTGTTTGTAGATCAAATTGATCATCTTGAAGCTTGTTATTAATTTTTATCAGGGAAATCCAAGGTAGCCTTTACTTCAGGGCTAGATGAGTGCAACTTTTTTGGGCTGTTTGGTATCTTTGCTGGATGCCACATGTTTTCAACAAGGTCTCTTCACTGGGGCTATCCAAAACTCAATAATTTCCCACTCCTCTGGAATCTTTGGCAGTTTTTAGTTCACAGGCTCTTGGTAATGGTTCTTTTCCTAACAGTGTTCTTTAGTGAGGTTTCTGTATTTCCACTCTGTACATTTATTAGTTACTATTCAGCTACCTATTCATAGAGACTACCATGCAGCTTTCTAGAGCTCCTTCTCTCAATGGTTTCCTTTTTTATTGGTATCCAGGCCCTCAAGTTAGAGCTATGCCAATAGCACTGAATAATTATCTCTTTCTACTCTGCTCAAATAGTACATCTTTGTTTGGGCTCCACTTCCTTGGGTAAGAGTCCATAAAGCATCTCCTATCTGGAAGTTAGAGGAATGGCAGGGATTATTTTGTTGTTTCTCTTCTCTCAGGGATCATAGTCTTAACCACTGCCTCTTGTCAAACATCTAAAAAAGTTATTTGGTATGTTTTGTTCATTAGAAGGGTTACTACAAAACCATTTTCTCCTTCATAGACAAAACAAAACTCTTATTAAGTATATCCTTGCTTGATTTTCTACATTCCCTAACAAATCATTTCAGGACCTTAAAAAGAAAGATATTTGGGTAATTTGGTGGCACCAGTGAAAGATGATGATTTGTAGTCTTTTCCATGTTTTAAGATTTTTTGAGAGTACTTTTTATAATTTACTTCATGTATAAATTTTTTTATTTTTATTTTTTTAATATTTTATTTATTTATTTAAGAGAGAAAGACACAGCGAGAGAGGGAACACAAGCAGGGTGCATGGGAGAGGGAGAAGAAGGCTTCCTGCCAAGCAGGGAGCCCAAAGTGGGGCTCGATCCCAGGACCCTGGGATCATGACCTGAGCTGAAGGCAGTCGCTTAACTGACTGAGCCACCCAGGTGCCCCTTCATGTATAAATTTTATAGGAGTATGTTTACAAATTTAGAATACTTGTTAATAACTAAATGTATAATTACACGTTGATTCTTTTTCTTTTCAGTCTGATTAGCATTTACTCTTTCTCTGGAGTTTTATTTTCAGTCTTCCACCACAATCACTCCCTACCTGCCTTTCTTCTTATATTTTTCTCCTTAGCACTTTTCTTCTTTTTTTTTCATCCGTAGATACACTTTATTGGAATGTCTGTATAAATAGGACTTGATGTTGAACAGGAAGAGATTTTTCCAAAGGGTTAAAATTTATTCAACAACACAACTTGGTCCTTCCCTTCAGTTCGTCTCGGAACTTGGTCATCTGACACATCATTGTCAGAGGTCCATCCTCACTAATCATTTCCATCACATGCAAAGTCTAAAAGTCTTCCAGTGGCCCTTTCCATTTCTCTGGAAATCTCTTCAACCACTTTCAGTTGCAACAGAAGGGCAAGGTTTTTATCCGCTCACACTCTACTCCACTGGGTTATGGAAAAAATGGGTATTTGCTTATTATTTTAGATCTTCCTGTACCGCTTACATTTTTTGCCATATGTATATTTACTTTTCTTTGAAACATAAGGGAAAAAAATAAAAGGCGACCACTTTGGTCAGTTGCGCAGAAGCGCCTGGAACGTCTGCGCACAAATCCGTCCTTCGGTTAAGTTCACCCCGAGCTGCGGCAGCAAGTGAGGAGTGGACCGTGCCTGCCAACTGTGTAGCTTTTTAAAAAACTCAATTGGGGTTAAAATAGAAAATCTTTAAGTCCTGGTGTTCTGGTTCCTTTGAGTAAATTCCTGTCAAATTCATTCAGAAACTTGTAAATCATAGACGACATATCATGGGTTATACTTTAGAATTTTTCATCCTGGGATTTTAAAGTGCCTTTTCAAAGTTTTTACAGGTGTTTTTATAACTTCTTTGTGAAGAGATAATAAAAATAAGAATACTTCTTTAATGAAAAAACTGTAAAGCAAAGTTACAGTTACTGCATGTAGAGATGCTACATTTTTGGTGTGTTCATGTTCAGTTCTCCATTTGTACCCCGTGTTGCAAGCAGCCACCATTTAAACAAGAGAATGGAGGGATGTGTTTTGAGCACTTTTCATTATATACCTTCCTACCTAATTTATATGTTCATCTAGTTCATTGTCTGTCTTTTCCACTTGTATGTAACACCCAGAAAATAGATATTTATGTTTTGTTCACTGCTAAATGCCCTCTGCTTGTAACAGAGCCCAGCAAATAATATATCTGAATGAGTGAATGAATGAATAAACGAAGTTATGGCACCTGCTCCTCCATACAGTACTATCTCAGTTTTTCACATTAACCAACATGAACAATAAATTACTTTAAAATCAGCCTGCAAAATCACCTGAAGATGGGTAACTGCCTGTAGTTTCCAGTCAAGATTGAAGTCTAGTATCGCCTATTTAACTCAGATGAAAAGGTCTCATAGAAATTAAGATAATAGCCTGTCTCTCCATGGACTAAGAAGAGTACAGAATGCATACAATCATGTTAATTTATGGTCTTTTGATAAAACAAATCCTTATCATAGCACATGCTGTCATCCAAAGAAAATGCTTTTAAAGAGATTTCTCTGAAGACCCAACTTGTTTTGCCTTAAGCTTTCTCTAAACTAAAAGCCCAGTGTACCCAAACACTTAGCCTTAACTTTAACCTTGCACTCAAAACTGAATAGTTTAGGAAGCAACTTTCTCAGTCCCTTAAAAAATTATTATTTATAGTGACACCAGTTGGTTGCTTCCATTATTTTCCTTCACCAGGCTGGAAGAAACGTAGTGCTACCTATTATGTGCTACCCACATAAATATATAGAAAACTAGATATTATATATTAGGGTGAGCTTATAAAACAGCTTTAATAACATTGTTATTAATAACAAACATATTGTTATCTAATATTAAGTGAATTGTGGGATTTCTCTTTGGAACCACTTTCAACAATCTTCTTACCATCCCAGTTAGGATTATAGCTCCCTGGTAAACAGAGAAATTGCCCTCCAAAAATTCATCTATTATCTATTTATTCATTTATTACTCATCTATTATCCATCTATTTGTGATGGTTTTGAAATTTAAGACCCTCTCCTAAAATAATGAAATAATAATATAGCATGTCATTCTTTATTTGTGGCCTGACATAAGCACTGAATTATTTACTCATTCTAGTGTTCTTGCATACACTCAATAGATTTAAATAAGTGAAGAAACTACATACAAGTATCAGTACTACTATTAAAGTAGTGCTGTCCTGGGTGTTATATGCAACTAATGAATCGTTGAACACTATATAAAAAACTAATGTAGTGTACTATGTGCTGACTAACTGAATATAATAAATAAAATAAAATAAAGTAGTGCTGTCTTCAAAGAGAAAGAAAGCACACACAATTTAAGCCACTCAGGGTTAAATTCCTGTCTGGTAATTCTAGTTTTCCGACTTATAAATGAGGTAAATATCTTACTAAACATTTTGAACTATAAAACAATCACATAATTGATGGTAGTGGGGGGCAGGGAGTAATAGACATTAGAGACCCTGTCAAGCTGCAAAGGAAATTACATAGCTAAATGAATCCTCATCAAATCCTGAGTCAGAGTTTTCACCATAAACACTGCTATCACCTACTAGATTTTATTTTAAGCAGTAATCAAGGAATCAGAGTTAAGAAGGTAACAACCTCTTCTTTTGTATATTCACTGTCACTACTTTTCTTTATATAAGTATAGGCCATAAATTAATTAATAATAATGAAGTAATGGAGCCAAATAATAGGGAAATTGTAAGGTAGCAAAAAAATTAAATATTAAGCAGCAAAAAAATGAATTCTTTTTTTTAAGACTTTATTTATTTGGGAAAGCGAGAATGAGAGACAGAGAGCATGGGGGGGGGAGGGCCGGAGGGAGAAGCAGACTCCCCGCCGAGCAGGGAGCCTGATGCGGTACTTGATTCCAGGGCTCCAGGATCATGTACTGAGCCAAAGGCAGTCACTTAACCAACTGAGCCACCTAGGTGCCCCAAAAAATGAATTCTTCATCTTAATTTTCTCCCCTTTAATTATACTGAAGTGTCCTCAATATTATAAATAGCCATGTGAAATTTAAACTCTAATTATTTGTGTATATAAAAATTAATGAGAGAAATTATGTTTAAATCCTACCACTAAGTCGGCTTTAAGTGACAATAGATCACTGATGATAAAATATGAATGAATATACAAGATTACAATACACTGAGAATATGATAAATTTCTGTACAGCAAAGAAAAATTATACTGATCATACATAGTTGCCCAAAATAATAATCAACAGAACCCATTAGAGCTTGCTGCTTGTCATCATTTTTACAGATTATATGTTTGATTCAATAGATAATTTGCAGTTTATGAAAATCTAGATTTAAATTATAAATCAAAAGATATCATTCTTTGGTTTGAATAACTCTTTTTACAAATTCCACAAATATTTTCCACCCTATGCTTGTCATATTGACATCTCAAAATTTCTAAAAATGAACTCATTATTTTACTGTAAACATGCATTCCTCCGCTACATTTAAAAAATATTGATCCATGCCTTTACCATATGCCTAGTAGAAATGAGACATAAAGCACTATCAGAGAAACAAGTTGGAGGCCAATATCAGTAAGCCAGTAAATTAAGTCTCATGGGTAAGTAAAATATAATGTCCAACATGGCTATGGAAAATTGGAAATAAGTCTATTAGGGATCAGAAATCCAGGAAGAGGACAGTAAGCACTTATTCAGACAAGCAAGGGAGGAAAACAGCATGCATGAATATCAGGAGCCAGCAATGCCCACGGTACATTTTCACAGACTTAAATCTGGTACAGTTTTTTAAAGGTCCTTCCTCTGGGAAAAAGGACAACACCCCTTCATTTAAATAATCACTGATTCCTGTCAAGTCTGTCTTCATAAAGTCTTTTTAGTCCATTCCCTTCCCTCCACTCCTACTTCTAGAGTCATATCTCACCTTCCCTTCGTGGTTGATTCAAAAGTCTCTTATCAGGGTTCTGTTCCTTCGATGTTTCCCCATTCTAGAGTATCCCACATACAGCTGACAAATTTAAATTCAATGATTAATCCCCTTCCAATAAACTCGCAGTGGCTTCCCCCAAATTACAGAAATAAAGACCATATTCCTTAGCTTGCAGGTATAGGTTTTCTTTTTTAAATTAATTAATTAATTCTGTTTAATTTGAGTATAGTTGACACACCATGTTGCATTAGTTTCGGATGTACAACCTAGTGATTTGACAAGTTTATACACTGTGCTATGTTCACAAGTGTAACTACCATCTGTCCCATTATATTGTTATTACATTGACTGTATTCCTTATGCTCTCCTTTTTGTTCCTGTGACTTATTCATTTCATAACTGGAAGCCTGTATCTCCCTCTCCCCTTCACCCACTTTGCCCATCCCCCATCCCCCTCCCCTCTGGCAACCATCAGTTTGTTCTCTGTATTTATAGTTCTGATTCTTTTTGCTTATTTTTTATATTCCATTTATGAGTGAAATCATATGGTATGTCTTTCTTTGACTTACTTCACTTAGCATAATTCCCTCTAGATGTATCAATGTTGTCTCAAATGGCATGAGCTCATCCATTTTATGACTGTGTAATAGTCTATTTTGTGTGTGTGTGTGTGTGTGTGTTTATAGCTACACACACACATTTTCCTTATCCATTCATCTATTAATGAAAACTTAGATTTCTCCCATGTCTTGGCTACTGTAAATAATGCAATAAACAGAGATGCATATATCTTTTTGAGTTAGTGTTTTTGTTTTCCCTGGGTAAATGCCAAATAGTGGAATGGCTGGATCTTATGGCATTTCTATTTTTAATTTTTTGAAGAAAAGCCATCCTGTTTTCCACAGTGGCTGCACCAGTTTGCATTACCACAAACAGTACACCAGGGTTCCTTTTTCTCCACATCTTCACCAAAATTCGTTGTCATTTTGATTGTAGCCATTCTGACAGGTGTAAGGTGATATCACATTGTGGGGTATTTTTTAAGTTTTTATTTAAATTCCAGCTAGTTAACATACAATGTTATATTAGTTTCAGATGTACAATTTACTGATTCAACACTTCCATACATCACCTGGAGCTCATCATGACAAGTGCACTCCTTAATCCCCATCACCTATTTAACCCATCCCCCCACCTACCTCCCCTCTGGTAATCATCAGTTTCTTCTCTCTAATTAAGAGTCTGTTTCTTGATTCATCTCTTTCTCTTCTCTTTTTTCCCTTTGCTCATTTCTTTTGTTTCTTAAATCCCACATATGAGTGAAATCATATGGTATTTGTCTTTCTCTGACTTATTTTGCTTAGCATTATACTCTCTAGCTCCATTCACGTCATTGTAAATGGAAAGATTTCATTCTTTTTGATGGCTAATATTCCATTGTGTGTGTATATATATATATATTATATATATATATATACACACTACTTCTTCTTTACCCATTCATCAGGCAATGGACATGGGCAACTTCCATATCTTGGCTATTGTAAATAATGCTGCTTCTAAATATAGGGGTGCATGTATCCCTTTGAATCTGTATTTTGGTATTCTTTGGGTAAATACCTTGTAGTGCAACTGCTGGATTGTAGGGCTGTTCTTTTTCAACTTTTTGAGGAACCTTCATACTGTTTTTCCAGAGTGGCTGTACCAGTTTGCATCTCCACCAACACAGCAGGAGTGTTCCTTTTTCTCCACATCCTTGCCAACAGCTGTTATTTTTTTGTGTTGTTGATGTTAGCCATTCTGAAAAGCATGACGTGATAGCTCATTGCAGTTTTGATTTGTATATCCCTAATGGTAGGTGATGATGAGTTGTATGACTTCTTTATATATTTTGGATATTAACCCCTTATCAGATATATCATTTGCAAAAACCTTCTCCCATTTAGTATGTTGTCTTTTTGTGTTCTTGATGGTTTCCTTTGTTGTGCAAAAGCTTTTTACTTTGATGTAGTCCCAAGAGTTCATTTTTGCTTTTGTTTCCCCTGTTTTAGGAGACATATCTAGAAAATTGTTCCTATGGCTGATGTCAGAGAAATTACTGCCTGTGCTCTCCTTTAGGATTTTTATGGTTTCAGGTCTCACATTTATATGTCTTTAACTCATTTTGACTTTATTTTTGTGTATGGTGTTAGAAAGTAGTCCAGTTTCATTCTTTTACACATAACTATGCAGTTTTCCCAGCACCATTTATTGAAAAGACTGTCTTCCCCACTGTATATTCTTGCCTCCTTTGTCACAGATTAACTGACCATACAAATGTGAGTTTATTTCTGGGGTCTCTATTCTGTTCCACTGATCTGTGTGTCTATTTTTGTGCCAGTACCATACTGCTTGGGTTACTACAGCTTTGTAGTATATCTTAAAATCTGCAATTGTGGTAACTCCAGCTTCCTTCTTCTTTCTTAGGATTGCTTTGGCTATTTGGAGTCTTCTGAAGTTCCATACAAATTTTAATATTATTTGTTCTAGTTTTGTGAAAAATGCTGTTGCTACTTTGATAGGGATTGCATTGAATCTGTAGATTGTTTTGGGTAATATGGACATTTTAATAATATTAATTATTCTAATCCATGAGCATGGAATATTTTTCCATTTGTTTGTATCATTTTCAATTTCTTTCATGAGTGTTTTATAGTTTTCAGAGTACAGGTCTTTTACCTCCTTGGTTAAGTTTATTCCTAGGTATTTTATTCTTTTTGGTGCAAACGTAAATGGTGTCTTTTTTTTTTTTTATTTCCCTTTCGGCAACTTTGCTATTTGTGTGTAGAAACACTACCAATTTCTGGGTATTTTGTATCCTGCTACTTTACTGAATTTGCTTATTACTTCTAGTAGTTTTTTGGTGGAGTTAAGGGTTTTCTATAATAGTATGTCATCTACAAAGAGTGACAGTTTAACTTCTTAACAAAATATTACCAAACCACAAACGATACATTAAAAAGATCACCATGATCAGGTAGGATTTATTCCCAGGTTGCAAGGAGGTTCAATATTCACAAATCAGCCAATGTCATATATCACATCAACAAGACAAAGGATAAAAATCATATGATCATGTCAATAGATGCAGAAAAAGCATCTGACAAGATTCAATATTGATTCATGAGAAAAACTCCCAACAAAATTGAGTTAGAGGAAACATACCTTAACATAATATGTCTTCTTTCTTGAGTTGAAACTTCCTTTTCTTCTTCATCCCCATATTCTACCTAAAGCAGACTACTCACTATTTCGTAAATATGCCCAGAAGTGTGATACTGTTATCTCTACTCTTGACTTACTCTCAATTATACCTTGCTCATAATGATCACTCCTCAGCAACATTTGAGAGCAGGAACTTAGGCCTTGTTATCTTTATATTCCCAACATGGCCTAGTGTTGTATGGCTGGAAGTTAAAGAAATGTGTTGAGATAGAGCTTTCATTCTGTGTTTTTGGAAAGAAATATTTCTACTATGTATGACAGGTCAGAGTAAGGTGTTGTCTAAGAATAACAAATTTCTTTTGAGTAAATTAGGTTCAAGCCTTTAGTTCTATCCAACTCCATGCCAAGTACAAAATTGTATGCAGCATAATAATGAAGTAGGAAAAAAAGGATTTCAGTAAAAGATGAAAAAGCAATGAATACTAACAAACTAAATTAAAAAGAGAATTTTTTTTTTATCCTTAAAAGGAATGGGATACATATCAGTGTGACATTGAAAATCTCCTTAGGAAAAAATAAAGATCCAGAGAAGTATATGACTTACTGCTAAGAGGCTACATTATTAAAGGTATAATATTACCTGTGACATTTTTTATATTTATGAACTTAATATATAATGTTCTATATATTATTCAAATGAAATTTCTTACTTGTCACATGATTAGGTAAGTATTACTTATAAAACATTCTAATATGTTTATTTGATTATCAACATTAAAATTTAAGAAAACATAGATGATTTAAAGTTTAATTGCTTAGGGGCACCAGTTAAGCATCTGACTCTTGATTTTGGCTCAGGTCATGATCTCAGGGTCATGAGATCTAGCTCTGCATCAGGCTCTGCACTCAGCAGGGAGTCTGCTTGAGATTCTCTCTCCCTCTGCTCCTCCCTCCTCTCTGTCAAATAAATAAATAAATATTTAATATTAAATAAATAAGTAAAATTAAAAAATAAAGTTTAACTGTTTAAAAAACAGTACAAACCAGATAGATATTTCTTTTGTTTTCCAGGGAAATATTATACAGACTTCTGTCAGATTCAGGGGTAAATCAGGTAGCAAGACTGTCACCTTATTCCCTAAGTCCTAATTCTGAATGTCAGCCTATTTCTAATTTACATCAGTGAACAAACCAAGACATCTTAAAAACAAAACAAAACAAAAACAAAAACTTTGAAGGCTCTAAATACAGAAATCTCTGGGCTCCTTGAGAACTAAACAGAAGCTATTATGGGAGCACAAGAGTCCTGGAAACCAAAGGAATCAGCATGAGATAGAGATGAAGTTAGTAAGAGAATAATGTAAACAGCCATGAGAGACAAGAGAACAGGCTTTTATAGATACTAAAATTCAGGCAGTGTTCAATACATGTTTAATCATGTCAATACACACTACTAATCTTGATAAAAATCAATAAGGAAAAGGATTCCTAGAAAAATAATAAAGTCTCAGAGCACAGAAATATGCACGAAAGACAAAGATAAGACAGCATATACACAACAGTGAAAGCTGAAAATTATTTTTAAAATAAACTATAACTTTAAACTAAGAACAGGTTTTTAGGGAAACAAATGCTTGACCAGAAAAAAAGCAGAAAATGTATGTTTATAACATGAGTGTATGAAAGGTTCACTAGTGTTGTGTACATAAGAAACCAATAAGAAACTGTCACTGACTGTGATAGATGTTCCCAAATAAGGATTCTCTTGTTCCAAGATTCAGATTTGAAGAAGTTACAATGTTCCTTGAAAATATGTTTAAACAGAGTGCACATGCAGTAGGGACACACATGATGCCAAATCCTTTTTCAAACTTGCAATCATTGAAAAATGTAAGTTACCAAGGAAGATTAGCATAGCTGGATAAACCGTCAGCCCTTTCTTCTTCTTTTTTATTTTTAAAATTTTTAAAATTATTTTAAGTTTTCATTTAAATACCAGTTAGTTAACATACAGTGTAATATAAGACTCAGTTGTACAATTTAGTGATTCAACACTTCCATACACCACCCAGTGCTCATCACAACAAGTCCACTCTTAATCCCCATAACCCTTTTAACCCATCCCCCCAACTCCCCTCTGATAACGATCAGTTTGTTCTCTATAGTTAAGAGTCTGTTTCCTTCATGGACACTACATCAAAAACCAATGATGTACTGTATGGTGACTAGCATAACATAATAAAATTAAATTGAATTAAAAAAAAGAGTCTGTTTCTTGGTTTGCCTTTTTCTTTTTTTCCACACTAGGAATGTTTGTTTTGTGTCTTAAATTCCACATATGAGTGAAATCATATGATATTTGTCTTTCTCTGATTAATTTTGCATAGCATACATGATACTGTCTAGCTCCATCCATGACATTGCAAATAGCAAGATTTCATTCTTTTTATGGCTGAGTAATATTCCATTGTGTGTGTGTGTGTGTGGTGTGTGTGTGTGTGTGTGTGTGTGTGTGTGTGTGTGTGTGTCTGTATACCACTTCTTCTTTGTCCATTCATCAATTGAGGGACATTTAGGTTCTTTCCATAATATGGTTATGGTAGATAATGCTTCTATAAACATTGAGGTGCATATGTCCCTTAGAATTAGTATTTTTGTATTCTTTGGGTAAATACCTAGTAGTGCAATGGCTGAATCAAAGGATAGTTCTATTTTTAACTTTTTGAGGAACCTCCATACTGTTCTCCAGAGTGGCTGCACTAGTTTGCATTTCCACCAACAGTGCAAGACTGTTCCCCTTTCTCTAAGTCTTCACCAACACCTGTTGTTGCTTGTGTTGTTGATTTTAGCCATTCTGACAGGTATGAGGTGATATTTCATTGTTGTTTTGATTTAAATATCTCTGATGATAACTGGTGTTGAGTACCTTCTCACATGGCCTGTTGGTCATCTGTGGTTCTCTTTGGAAAAATATCTATTCATGTCTTCTGCCCATTTTTCAATTGGATTATTCATTTTTGGGTACAGAGTTTTATAAGTTCTTGACATACTTTGGATATTAACCCTTTTTCACATATGTCATTCACAAATACCTTTTCTGAATCTGTGGGTTGCCTTTTAGTTTTGTTGATTGTTTCCTTCACTGTGCAGAAGTTTTTTTATTTTGATAAAGTCCCAATAGTTTATTTTTGCTTTTGTCTCCCTTGCCTCTGGAGAAATATCTAGTAGGTACTTGCTACGGACAGTGTCAAAGAGGTTACTGCCTGTATTCTCCCCTAGGATTTTATGGATTCTTATCTCCCATTTAGGTCTTTGATCCATTTTGAATTTATTTTTGTGTATGGCATAAGAAAGTGGTCCAGTTTTATTGTTTTGCATGTTGCTGTCCAGTTTCCCAACACCTTTTGTTCAAGAGACTGTCTTTTTTTTCCATTGGATATTCTTTCTAGATTTGTCAAAGATTAATTGAACATATAGTTGTGGGTTTATTTCTGGGTTTTCTATTCTGTTCTATTGGTCTATGTGTCTATTTCTGTGCCAATACCATACTCTTTTGATCACTATAGCTTTGTAAAATACCTTGAAGTACAGAACTGTGATGCCTCCAGCTTTGCTTTTCTTTTTCAAGGTTGCTTTGGCTATCCAGGTTGTTTTTGTGCTTCCACACAAATTGTAGGTTTGTTCTGGCTCTGTGAAAACCGCTGTTGGTATTTTGATAGGGATTGCATTAAATGTGTAGATTGCTTTGGGTAGTATAGACATTTTAACAATATTTGTTCTTCCAATCCATGAGCATGGAATGTCTCCATTTCTTTGTGTCATCTTCAATTTCTTACGTAAGTGTTCTATAGTTTTCAGAGTATAGATCTTTTATCTATTTGCTTAGGTTTATTCCTAGGTATCTTATTGGTTTTAGTGCAATTATAAATGGGATTGATTCCTTGATTTCTCTTTCTGCTGCTTCATTATTGGTATACAGAAATGCAACAGATTTCTCCTTTTTTTCAAAGATTCATTTATTTGTTTTAAAGACACAGAGAGAGTGCAGGGAGGCAGGGGCAGAGGGATAGGGAGAGAATCTCAAGCACACACCCCACTGAGTGTGCAGCCTGAGGTGGGGCCCAATCTCATGACCCTGAGATCATGACCTGAGCTGAAATCAAGAGTCAGACCCTTAACTGAGTGGGCCACCCAGGCACCTTGAAATGCAACAGATTGCTGTATGTTGATTTTGTATCCTGTGACTTTACTGAATTTATGTATCAGTTCTAGCAATTTTTTTGGTGGAACCCTTCAGGTTTTCTATATAGAGTATCATGTCATCTGCTAATAGTGAAAGTTTGACTTCTTCCTTGCCCATTTGGGTGCCTTTTATCTCTTTTTGTTGCCTGATTATGGAGGCTAGGGCTTCCAGTACTATGTTAAATACAGTGGTTAAGAGTGGATATCCCTGGGGCACCTGGGTGGCCAGTCAGTTAAGTGTCCAACTCTTGGCTTTGGCTCAGGTCATGATCTCATGGGTCATGAGATGGAGCCCTGAGTCGGGCTCCATGCTCAACCCAGAGTCTGTTTGAAGATTCTCTCCCTCTGCCCTTCCTCCCACTTGTGCACACACATTATCTCTCTCTCTAATAAATAAATGCATCTTTTCAAAAAAGAGTGGATATCCCTGTCTTGTTCCTGACCATAGAGTAAAATCTCTCAGTTATTTCCCATTGAGGATATTGTTAGCTGTAGGTTTTTCACACATGGCCTTTATTATGCTGAGGTCTGTTACCTCTAACCCTGCTTTGTTGTGGGTTTTTTATCATAAATGGACGTTGTACTTTGTCAAGTGCTTTTTCTGCATCTATTGAAAGGATTCTTCCTGTTTTAGGAAATGAAAATTAAGCTGAGACATGAAGCATAGTAAAGAGCCAGCCACACAAAAACCTGAGACAGGACATTTCATCTGAAAGAGCTCATGTGCAGAGGCTCCATTTTACTTCAGGTTCTGGAGAAGATGGATATTTGGAGGAACACAGTATATTGAGCAACTGTTCTTTAGGGAAAAACCTTTAGGAGATGGAGGAGAGGGAGGAAGCAGAATAGCAAAGGAGCAAAAGCTAAGTGAGGATGTACTCTCAGGTAAAGTCTAGCTTTGGCCTGATCCATAGGGGAAGGGCTCTAGAGTACAAACCATACTGTAAAGTTCTCTGCTCCCTAACAATAGGGGCTGACCATTTGTACCTGTATAACAGTGTATCATTCATTGGCTTATTGTTGCATTGCAGGGGTAGGAGACATGTAGTTTCCCAGGCAAGACAGCTTCTGTCAGCCAGGTTTATTTTCCAAAGAAAAAAGGCAGCTGTGACCCGGCATTTACAGCAGCTGAGGAATGGATGCCCAGACAACTACATCTACCATGGGCTCTAAAGTAAAAGAGAGCTCAAGTACCTTTTGAAACTAAAATAATGCTATTAAGTATTGTAGCTACTATTGTTGCACAACAAATCAGGCCAAATTTAGTAGCATAAAACAACAACCATATTATTCTCATGGATTCTATAGGTAAGAAATTCAGACTGAGCACAGTAGAAATAATTTATCTGAGGCCTTAGCTGAAAAGAAGCAGTGAATTTGGAGTGATTCAGTTGACTGGGAGCTGGAAATATCTGGACCCTTTTTACTCACACATCTGATGACTGGACTGAATAGTCTGAAAGCTGTATTCAGCTGTAACTAGCAACCAAACCACCAACATCTAATCTCTCCTTGTAGATTTGAGTTTTCTAAAAAGCACACAAATAGCTTCTGAGATGGAAAGTCCTGAGAAAGCCCCCAAAGAGCAAACATCCCAAGTTTCATAGCCTTTTCTATTCCAGCATCAAAGTCACATAGCATTACCTTATTGACTGAAGAAATCACAAGCACACCCAAACTCAAGGGGGAATGGACACAGAATGTCAGAGTTGTTGGCCATTTTTTTAAAACCATGACAGTGAGCAAGGGAGAGAGTGGTTTAAGATAAGCTTAGAGAGGTAGGCAGAAAGGCAAGTGATAGGGAGAATACTACAAATTTAAAATTCCATTTTGTGATTGTTAGATGCACTGAAGTACTTAAAAGGAGATATGAAGTATGCAGTTAGATGTATGTGACTAGAGCTGAAAAGAAAGGTCTAATCAGGAGATGTAAGTGACTAGTTATATATAGATGATTAAAATGTAATTACTTGTTAAGAATATATCAATATTCTTAGAGTCACTCAATGTATATTAACTTAGTTTCTTTCTAGAAATGTGGTATAAATTTATACCCTCACCAGAATAATAACAGAATTCTAGACGCAAATATCTTGATTTTGCTTTGGTTCAGGGTAAACATTCCTAGTCCTTAAAATCAGCCATCTTGGGATTATTGATCAACAACAGTCCCTTTTGTCAATGATCAAATTCAGCTTTCTAGTCACTATACAAAGTCCTAAATTCCTCTTCCAATATTGTTCCCATAATACAGCAGCATATCTAATCATATCAAGTTTCATGTGTCTTTCATATCCTAGAGATTCCTAAACTTCATATAGAGATTAAACCTTGTTTACATTGGATCTCAATAGAAAGGATTGAATAGGACAACAGTTATTTAAGGAACCAGGGATGAAAGGTTATTGAAAAGCCATCATGAGCTACATCTCATAGAAGGAGAATGTGCCAACAGCAACACTAAATATTTAAAGACTTAAAAATGTAGTTGTGAGTTCAAAAAATGTTCTCAATTCAATACAAATCGATCTCCCAAGTGATCCTATAGATCCACAGTTCCCAAATGTGAGTGATTTGGCCCCTTTGGTATATTGGCATTATTTGGAGACATTTTTGGTTGTCACAAATGGGGGGGGACTGTTAATGGCATTAAGTGGGTAGAAGGCAGGAATGCTGGTAAATGTTCTACAGTGTACAGGACAGTCCCCAACAACAAACAATTAGCCAATCCAACATATCAATAGTTCTGAGGTTTAAAAATTCAGCTAAATATTAACTCTAGAGTATAAACTTCTCCTTGTATGAATTGCGCTCAGTACCCAGTGGGTCTCCCTTGTCAAATGTTTATGACTACTGAGCTACGATGAGAAGGCAAACATAAAGGGAAATATATAGTCATCAACTTCAAATTAGCAAAGAAAGGTAACTAGAAACTCATAGAATTGATGAGGAAAGGCAGATTTAGAAATCTGAAATTCAGACAGACTCATTAATGGCCAGGAATTAGAAGTGGTACTTGAAGAAAACTATTATAGGAATATACAATAAAGAAAGCATCAGGTCAGAGGAGACAAGAAGACAAGGATAATGAATCACTGTAATGGTGAATGAAATTAAAGAGGCTTCTGAAAGGAGACGGACAGCATTGATGCATTAAGTATTAGACATAAATCGGAACAAATAAAAGAGAAGACTCCAGTTTGGTACTGTAGCATGTCTTTGTATAAAACTACTCCTTTGCCTTAGCATATGAAAAAGGAAATTATTTGTTAATCTTATTTTAGATAGTATAAACAATTCTATTCAAAGAATTGACATTGGACAGCATTTTGGAGACGGTTGTAATTCACAAATTAAATGAAGGGAACTTTGGGTTTCAATGCAATTTTTCAATTGTCTCAGTATATTTGCATTGATAACAACATACACACATATTTCATATCTTTGTATTAACCAGGGCAATAGGAATAATACAAATGTCATAACTAGGGAAATAATTTTGAGATACACATCAACATGACTGAAATATGTGCTATATTATGTAAATACTAAAGAATCATTTGTAATTTAAACTAGACATAATACTAGAAAGAGAAATGGCAAACTGGTGGATTACCATCAAAGCAATGCTTTTACTGCACTAAAAATCCTGAGAGTTGGTAACAGGCAGGCATGAAATAATCAAAATACTAACAGAACTGAACCAGAAAGCTTGCTGGGTCATTATTTAAAGTTACCGTCGTATTTTGAAAAATCAAAAGGTGACTCGGGCAATGATAAACTTTTAATATTTTTATAAAAGTCATAGTAAGCCTTCTCAAAATTTCATGAAGTTTTCATAATGAACTCTCTTCTTTAAATAAATATAGATTCATTTAGTTTAAGCTTTAGGCAGGAGTACTTGTTATTTTGCGAGCTTAGAAATCTGTGCTTTGTGGTTAACTACATATGTAATATCAGTAAACATAGGTAATTTTTCTATCATCCAAATTCTTTTAAATGAAAATAATCAAGTGAGCTATAGTATACAGATAGTTATAAAAATGTGGAAATCATGGAAACTAAGTCCCCACCAAAACTACTTGTATACTATCTAGTTGAAGCAGCAATGAATATAATCAACTTCCACATTTTTACATGTTACTCACAAAATTATAATTCCAGCTCTGGATACTCATACCTGCAGTCATATATATCTCTTATAGAGATTAAATTGCTCAACATGATTGTCTTCCTATCACTTGAATTCGAATTATCTAAAATCTAGCCCTTAACAGAAACATGCTTCTGTCATGGCAGAGAGAGAGGGGGGGTGGGTGGAAACAAAAAGAGAGGGGAGACAGGGAGAGAGACAGATTCCATTATAGACTCCATCATTATTCTGTTTACTCAGGATTAAAACTCAAAATTCCTCTTTGGCTTTTCTTTTTTTAATACTATTTTCTAAAGATTTTATTTATGTATTTGACAGAGAGACACAGCGAGAGAGGGAACACAAGCAGAGGGAGTGGGAGAGGGAGAAGCAGGCTTCCGGTTGATCAGGGAGCCTGATGCGGGGCTTGATCCCAGGACCCTGGGATCATGACCTGAGCCGAGGGCAGATGCTTAATGACTGAGCCACCCAGGCGCCCCTTCTTTGGCTTTTCTTATATGTGGACATGTTTTGTAAATTTGAAAGCCAATAAATATCTTTTACATAGATATAATACACCCTGACAAGGGCCTCATCAGTTTTCTAATATCTCTTGAATTTATTGTTCCATTTTCTCTGCCTCTACCCAATTAGGGTACATAACATTTCAGCCTAAATTAATACAACCTCCCAATTGGTTTTCCTGCCTCCAGCCTCCTCCCAGCCATTTCATCTTGCACATTGATTAAAAAGTAATCTTCCTGAAACACCTAAAACACATAGCTGAAAATTCTTCATGTGATATTCAAAAGCCCTCCTTAGTCTTGACTTAATCTAGATTTCCAGCCTCATCTTCCATTATAGTCTTTCAACATGCTTGCTGCCTAAGGAATCCCAAAATATACCACTGCTCATTTTCACCTTCCTCCTGAAATAACCCTTTTCCTCTTTACATAAACAAATCTTACTCATCATTGAAAGCTTTGCCGAAGTCTATTTCCTCTTTATGCCAATTCAAATAACAACATATTATCAGTCAGAGGTCAGTTAATATTCACTTGGAGAAGCAATTTAGTCAACTTGACTGATTGATTGAATTTATAAAATTGGTGTGAAAATTCACAAGAAATATGTAACTGAAGTGCTGGTGCTAGAATTAATATTTTAAATGGATATGGTTAACCAATAAGTATTCCAGAACACTACAATTAGTTCTGTACATACATATTTAATAAAAAGCGACCAGAAAAATAATATATTTCAATGCAGATGATACATAGAATTCTATACTGATCAGGGCAAATGTTAAATTTGCCACCAAAGACATTGAAAATTGCCAGGCACTTAGGAAGATGGTGGACTAGGAGGACCCTGAACAGCTCACCCCATCCCATGTTTAAACTAGATATCATCCACATCCAAGTCAGTAACCCAGAGAGCAATCCAAAGACTGGCAGAACAAACTCCACAACTAAATATAGAGAAGAAGCTGCATCTGGAAGTTTAGGAAGGTCAGAAAGGCGGAGGAAGGCTTCCCCAGGAGGGAGGGAGCTGTGTGCATGGAGAAGGCAGAGAAACAGGCCCTCGCACCACGGAGCACACATATGGAAGACTAATCTCCATAAAGTCTGGCTTTAAAAACCAGACGGGCTGAATTCCATGAGTTTTTCAAACCAGTGGGATTTGGGGCCTGGAG
This sequence comes from Callorhinus ursinus, assembly GCF_003265705.2. NCBI lineage: Eukaryota > Metazoa > Chordata > Mammalia > Carnivora > Otariidae > Callorhinus > Callorhinus ursinus. The sequence continues at coordinate 14,445,874 of NW_027397078.1, read as the reverse complement.
CTTCAAAAGTCAGCTGACTCGGCGAGGTCACCGCCCTTAAAGAGACAGCAACCTGTGTAGAGAGGCAACATGAAAAAGGCAATGTGTACAATGGTGGGCAAACAGGAGACAGATTTGTTCATACTGATTTCAGAGCATGTTGAGGGACTTCTGTGAAAACAAGGGAGCTGGCAGCCTGCATTTTTCTCCCCCACCTCCAAGCATAAACACAGAGCCACCTGTCAGAGGCAGGGCTGCACAGACACTTGTAGCTTTGGCCCAGGGCCTAGGGCAAATCTTAAAGCTGTGCATGTGCCCCAGCCAGCCACTGAGTGCACAGCTGCTGCAGCACATAGTGCCCACCTACGTCCCTCAGCCCAACTGTGCACCTGGGCCACGTTTGCATACCAAGCCCAGCACAGTCCAGCCACACCAAAACAACATCATGCATGGTGCCAAGCTTCACACCCCCAGCTGCTACAGAAATTCAGGGGATCCAGCATAGGACTAGTGTCCCAAAACAAATTTTACGAACACTGCCAACCTGCTCCCAGTTCCCTAGTGGGCACACCACCCACAGAGCTGGCCTGCCTGGGTCCCACTAACACCACAGAGGGCAATCGTACCCCCCCACCACCAGGCAGAGAGTCACCGCAGATGACTGTACTGAAAGGAAAAGTGACTCAGACACAACAGCAGAGCGTAAAAAAATACACAGGGTACTCTCCTGAAGTGCCAGACTCTGGTGAATAGGGGACATTGCACTCCAGGGCACTCCAGGACCTCTTCTTCATAAAGTCACCACATTCAAGACCAGAAGACATAGCTGACTTTGTTAACACAGAGAAACAGACACAGAGAGGCAGATAAAATGAGGAGACAGAGAAATTTATCACAAATGAAGAGTATAAGGATATAGCCAGACATCTAAACAAAAAAAAAATATTAATAACATGCCTGATAGAGAATTTAAAGCAATGATCATAAGGATACTCACAGGGCTTGGGAAAAGAGGGGAAGACATGAGTGAGACCCTTAACACAGAGATAAGGAACAACATAATTGTTCAGTAAACAAAGGGCTCAGTAAACAAAATGTGAAAGGGCTCAGTAAACAAAATGAGAAACAAAGCACACTTGACGGAATGAATAGCATGATGGAAGAAGCAGAGGAACAAATTAGTATCCTAGAACACAGAGTAATGGAAAGTAATCAAGCTGAACAAAAGAGAGAAAAAATGATTCAAATTGAGAATAGACCTAGGGATATCACTCACTCCATCAAAGGTATTAATATTTGTATTATAGAAGTCCCAAAAGAAGAAGAGGAAAGGGGACTGAAAACTTATTTTAGGAAATCATAGCTGAAAACTTCCCTAATCTGGGGAGGAAACATACATCCAGATCTAGGAGACACACAGAACTCCCATCAAAATCAACAAAAGCAGATCCACACCAAGACATATTGTACTTAAACTTGCAAAAATATAGTGATTAAAAAAAGTCTTAAAAGAAGCAAGACAAAAGAAGACAGTAACACACAAGGGAAAACCCCTAAGGCTAGCAAAGAAAAAAAAAAAAGATATTTCAACAGAAACTTGGCAAGCCAGAGGAGAGTGGCATGATATACTCAAAGTGCTGAGTGGGAAAAATATGCAGCCAAGAGTACTCTATCCAGCAAGGCTATCATTCAGCATAGGAGAGACAGAGTTTTCCAGACAAAAATAAATAAATAAATATATAAACTGAAGAAGTTCATGATCACTAAAACAGCTCTGCAAGAAATTTTAAAGGGGACCCATTGAGTGGAAAGGAGAGACCAAAGTAACAGTATAAAAGTAGTAAACACAAAAGCAGTAAAAATGAGTATTTCTGTAAAAAATCAGTCATAAAAGCATATAAAATATAATAATATATGTCTAAAATGTGGGAAGGAGTGGAGGAAAGGATGGCTTCAAACTTAAATGACCATCAACTTAATATAGCCTGCTATATGCAAAAGAGATTATATATAAACCTCATGGTAACTACATATCAAAATCACTAATAAGCATACAAAGAATAAAGGGAAAGAAATCCAAATATAACTCTAAAGAAAATCAGCAAAACATGAAAGAAAGACAAGAAAAGATCAGAGAAAATCTTCAGAAACAATCACAAAAGAAGTAATAAAATGGCAATAAATACACATCTATTACTTTGAATGTAATGGGCTAAATGCACCAACCAAAAGACACAGGATGACAAAATGGGTAAAAAAACAAGACTCATCTATATGCTGCCTACAAGAGACTCATTTTAGACCTAAACACACATGTAGATTGAAAGTGAGGGGATGGAGAACTATCTATCATGACAATGGATTTGAAAAGAAAATCAGAGTATCGATTATTATTTTGGACAAGCTAGACTTTAAACCAAAGCCTGTAGGAAAAGACAAAGAAGGACACTATATCACAATAAAGAGGACAATCCAACAAGAAAATATAGCAATTATAAATATTTATGCAACCAACATAGGAGCACCCAAAAACATAAAACGGTTAATAACAAACATAAAGGAACTAATTGAAAATAATACAATAATAATAAGGGACCTTAACATCCCACTTGCATCAATGGAGAGATCATCTAAACAGAAATCAATAAGGAAACAATGGCTTTGAATGACACACCAGACCAGAAGGATTTAACAGATATATTCAGAGCATTCCATCCTAAAACAGTATAATACACATTCTTTTCAAATACATGCAGAACATTCTCCAGAATAGGTCACATATTAGTCCACAAAATCATCCTCAACAAATTCAAGAAGGCTGAAGTAATACCATGCATCTTTTCTGAACACAATACTATGAAGCTAGAAGTCAGCCACAAGAAAAAAATTCAGGAAGGACTACAAATACATGGATGTTAAATAACATACTACTAAAGAATGAATGGGTCAAACTGGAAATCAAAGAAGAAATTTTAAAAAACATGGACACAAATGAAAATGAAAACACAATGGTCCAAAACCTCTGGGATGCAACAAAAGCAGTTTGAAGAGGGCATTTTATAGAAATACAGGCCTAACTCAAGAAGCAGGAAAAATCTCAAATAAAGAACTTAACCTTATACCTAAAGGAACCAGAAAACAAAACAAAACAAAACAAAACAAAACCTAAAGTCAGTAGAAGGAAGAAAATAAAAATATTAGAAGAGAAGTAAATGAGATAGAAACTAAAAAACCCCAATAGAACAGATTGATGAAATCAGGAGATGGTTCTTTGAAGAAAATCAATAAAATTGATAAACTGCTCATCACACTTATCAAAAAGAATAGAGAAAGAACCCAAATAAAATCACAAATGAGAGAGGAGAAATCACAAACAATACGACAGAAATACAAATAATTATAAGAGAATATTATGAAAAACTATATGCCAAAAAGTTGGACAACCTAAAAGAAATGGATAAATTCCTAGAACCATATAAATTACCAAACTGAAACAGGATGAAATAGAAAATTTAAACAGACTGATAATAAGCAAAAAAATAATTTGAAACAGTAATCAAAAAACAAAAGCCGAGGAGCAGAAGGCATTACAGGCGAATTCTACCAAGCAGTTAAACAAGAGTTAATACCTATTCTTCTCAAACTATTCCAAAAAAAAATAGAAAAGGAAGGAAAATTTCCAAATACATTCTATGAGGCCAGCATTACCTTGATTCCAAAACCAGATAAACACGTATACACACAAACACACACACACAAAAGACCTACACGCCAATATCTCTGATGAACACAGATGTGGAAATTCTCAACAAAATACTAGCAAACCAAATCCAACAATACATTAAAAAAATCATTCACAATGATCAAGTGGAATTTATTCCTGGGCTACAAGGATGGTTCAGTCTTTGCAAATTAATCAATGTGACACATCACAACAATAAGAGAAAGGATAAGAACCATATGATCATGTCAATAGATGCAGAAAAAATATTTGACAAACTACAGCATCCTTTCATGAGAAAAAGCCTCAACAAAGTAGGGTTAGAGGTAACATACTTCAACATAATAAAGGCCATATATGAAAAATGCAAAGCTCACATCATCTTAAAGGGGGAAAACAGAGCCTTACCCCTAAGGTTAGGCACAAGACAAGGCTGTCCACTCTTACCACTTTTAGTCAAAATAGTACTTGAAATGCTAGCCATAGAAATCAGACAAGAAAGGGGCGCCTGGGTGGCTCAGTTGGTTAAGAGACTGCCTTGGGCTCAGGTCATGACCCCAGGGTCCTGGGATCGAGCCCCATATCAGGCTCCCTGCTCAACAGGGGGCCTGTTTCTCCCTCTCTGTCAGCCGCTCCCACTGCTTGTGCTCTCCTGCTCTCTCTCTCTGACAAATAAATAAATAAATTAAAACTTTTAAAAAAAGAAATCAGACAACAAATATAAATAAAAGGCATTCAAATTGGCAAGAAAGAAGTCAAACTTTTGCTATTTGCAGATGACATGATATATATATAGAAAAGCCAAAAGGTCCCACCAAAAAAACTGCTAGAACTGATAAACAAATTAGGTAAAATCGCAGGATACAAAGTAAACATACATAAATCTGTTGCCTTTCTGTACACCAATAGTGATGCAGCAGAAAGAGAAATTAAGGAATGTATCCCATTTATAACTGCACCAACAACAATAAGATACCTAGGAATAAACCTAACTAAAGAGGTGAAAGACCTGTTCTCTGAAAATTATAAAACACTAATGAAAAATATTGAACAGGAAAGAAATGGAAAGACATTCCATGCTCATGGATTGGAAGAAAAATTTTGTTAAAATGTCTATATTAATCAAAGCAATCTGCACATTTAATGGAATCCCTACCAAAATATCAACGGTATTTTTCACAGAGCTAAAACAAGCAATCCTAAAATCTGTGGAGAACCACAGAAGACCCCAAATAGCCAAAGCAACTTTGAAAAAGAGAAGCAAAGCTGGAGGCATCACAATTCCGACTTCAAGGTATATTACAAAGCTGCAGTAATCAAAAGTGAACAGAAATAGACACATAGATCAATAGAACAGAATAGAAAACCCAGAAATGAACCCACAGCTATATGGCCAGTTAATCTCTGACAAAGCAGGGAAGAATATCCAGTGGGGAAAAATGACAGTCTCTTCAACATATGGTGTTGGGAAACTGGACAGCAACATGCAAAACAATAAAACTGGACCACTCTCTTATGCCATACACAAAAATAAATTCAAAATGGATCAAAGACCTAAATGGGACACAAGAATCCATAAAATCCTAGAGGAGAAGGTGGTGGTGGACATGGCCAGCAACCTGATGCTGGTGGATGAGCACCCGCTGTGGCTGGCCCAGTGCAAGGACAAGGCCTGCAGTGGCATTGTGGGTGCCCTGGAGCGCATGGGGGGGTGCCCTCAGCCCCCATGCCCGGCACATCTCTGTGAACTCAAGGAACATGGCATTGGAGGCCTACCTCATCAAGCCACACAGCTACATGGGGCTGACCCGCACAGCCTTCCAGGGAAGGGAGGCAGGAGCGCCAGGCATAGCTGTGGCCACCCCCGTCATCTTTGCTGGAACCAGTGGCCGTGGTGTGGGCAACCTGACCGAGGCAGTGGCCATTTCGCTTCAGCACTGGACTGAGGGGGCTGAACCTGTGGCAGCTTGGTGGAGCCAGGATGGGCTGGGGGGCCTCAGGGGTTGGAGCTCCAGGGCTGCCAGCTCCACTCCAGTCAGCCCAATGTCAGCTCCTTGCACTGCCGGCACTTGGGCAACGTGGCCGTGCTCGTGGAGCTGAGTGCCTTCCCCAGGAAGGTGGAGGCTCTGGGGCAGGACTGCATCCTGTCGTGTACCCCTGCATGGCCCTGCTGCTGCTCTGCCTCTTCTCCACCGTCATCACCTACATCTTCAGCTACAGCTCCATCCATGTGTCCCGGAAGGGCTGGCACATGTTCCTGAACCTGTGCTTCCACATGGCCATGACTTCTGCCATCTTTGCAGGAGGCATCACACCCACCAACTACCACATGGTCTGCCAGGCTGTGGGCATCACTCTGCACTACTCTTCATTGTCCACACACCTCTGGATGGGTGTGAAGGCCCTAGTCCTCCACAAGGAGCTCACCTGGAGAGTGCCCCCTCCATGCCCCGCCCCATGCTCCGGTTCTATCTGATCACGAGAGGGATCCCACTCATTATCTGTGGCATCACAGCTACGGTCAACATCCACAACTACCAGGACCACAGCCCCTAGTGAGCGCCGCTGCCTGCCTGCCCCAAACCTACCTGCCCCTACATTGGATGCCTTCCTGCAGGCCCACCCAGCCAGTGACCCAACCCAAACCCACGCATGTTGCCTAAGCCAGTCTCTGCCTTGCCACTCACCATGTCGTATCTCCCCAACCACCCAGCCACCTCAGACATGCTCCTCGTCCTCACCCATTGCCTGTGTCTCCCCTCAGCTGCTGGTTGGTGTGGCGTCCAAGCCTAGGAGCCTTCTAAAAAAAAAAAATCCTAGAGGAGAACACAGGCAGTAACCTCTTTGACACTGTCCATAGCAAGTACTTACTAGATACTTCTCCAGAGGCAAGGGAGACAAAAGCAAAAATAAACTATTGGGACTTCATCAAAATAAAAAGCTTCTGCACAGTGAAGGAAACAATCCACAAAACTAAAAGGCACCCTATGGAATGGGAGAAGATATCTGCAAATGACATATCTGATAAAGGGTCAGTATTCAAAGTATATCAAAACCTTATCAAGCTCAACCCCCTTAAAGCAAATAATCTAATTAAAATTGGGGAGAAGACATGGATACACATTTTTCCAAAGACATACAGATGGCGAACAGACACATGAAAAGATGCTCATCATTACTTACCATCAGGCACATACAAATCAACACTACAATGAGATATCACCTCACACCTGTCAGAATAGCTAAAATCAACAACACAAGAAACAACAGGTGTTGGCAAGGATGTGGAGAAAGGGGAAACCTCCTGCATTGTTGGGAATGAAAACTGGTGCAGCCACTCTGGAAAACAGTGTGGAGGTTCCTCAAAAATTTTAAAAATAGAACTACCTTATGATTCAGCAATTGCACTGCTAGGTATTTACCCAAAGAATACAAAAATACTAATTCTAAGGGATACATACACCCCAATGTTTATAGCCGCATTATCTGCAATAGCCAAATTATGGAAAGAGCCCAAATGTCCCTCAACTGATGAACACATGAAAATGATGTGGTATTTTATATATATATATATATATATTTATATATATATATATATATATATATATATACACACACACACACACACACACAATGGAATATTTCTCAGCGACTAAAAGGAATGAAATCTTCCCATTTGCAATGACATGTACGGAGCTAGAGAGTATTATGCTAAGTGAAATAAGTCAGTCAGAGAAAGACAAATACTGTATGATTTCAGTCATCTGCAGAATTTAAGAAACAAATGAGAATAGGGGAAAAAAGAGAAGAAAGAGACAAGCCAAGAAACAGACTCTAAACTAGAGAGCATAAACTGATGGCTACCAGAGGGGAGTTGGGTAGGGACATTGGTTAAATAGGTGATGGCAATTAAGAAGTGCACTGTGATGAGCATTGGGTGTTGTATGTAAGTGCTGAATCACTAAATCCTGCGCTGAAACTAAAAAAAAAAAAAAAAAAAAATCTTCAAAGTCAAGGAAACAATCAACAAAACTAAAGGGCAACATACAGAATGGGAGAAGATATTTGGGAATGACCTATCTGATAAAGAGTTAGTATCTAAAATATATAAAATTAAACAAGTCAACACTCAAAAAACAAATAATCCAATTAAAAACTGGGAAGAGGACATGAACAGACATTTCCCCAAAGAAGACATCCAGATGGCTAACGGACACACAAAAATATGTTCATCATCCTTACCATCAGGGAAATACAAATCAAAACTACAAAGAGATATCACCCCACACCTCTCAGAATGGCTAAAATCAACAACACAAGAAACAACAGGTGTGGGCGAGAATGTGTAAATAAAGGAACACTAGTGCATTGTCAGTGGTAATGCAAACTGGTGCAGCCACAGTGGAATACAATATGGATACTCCTCAATAAGTTAAAAATAGAACTACCCTACAATCCAGTAATCACAGTACTAGGTCTTTACCCAAAGAATACAAAAACACTAATTCAAAGGGATACATGCACCCCAATCTTTATAGCAGCATTATTTACAGTAGGCAAGATATGGAAGCAGCCCAAGTATCCATCAATTGATGAATGGATAAAAAAAGTGGTGTATATATATATACAATGAGATATTACTCAGCTATAAAAAGGAATGAAAATCTTGCCATTTACAAAAACATGGATGAAGCAAGAGAGTATAATGCTAAGCAAAATAAATCAGTCAGAGAAAGACAAATACCATATGATTTCACTCATATATGGAATTTAAGAAATAATACAAATGATCAAAGGGAAAAAGAAAGAGAGATCAGGAAACAGACTGTGAACTATAAAGAACAAACTGATGGTTACCAGAGGGGAGGGGTGTAGGGTTTGGGTTACATAGAGGATTAAGGAATTCACTTGCCATGGTTAACACCAGGTGATGTATGGAACTATTGAATCACTATACTGTACACCTGAAACTAATATAACACTGTAAAAAAGTTACACTTACCTCCAAAAAAGAAAAAGAAAATTGCCAAATGTATCAAAAGTAAAATGGCAAGTTATTTAGTGAATAGAACAAGACTTACACATGAGTGATTTGTAAATACACTCATTTCATTATTCAGTTTAGAGTTTGATTTTGCCCATAGCATCAGTTGTGAAACTAAATCCTGCTTTACCAGTCCATCCTTCTCATAGTTCTCTACTATTTTCCATAGGTCAATGATAACATAAATAGCTAGAAGAACAAGAAGTAAGAGATTTTTAGTTTTTGTACAGCCAATATTTAGCTTGAATGAAGAAATGGGAACAGGGTAGATTTAATATTCCCCAAAACTTCCCACTTATTAATGAAAAGATCTTTTATATGCTCAACATTAACTGTGGCCCATATTTCTTCTAGTAAGTATACAGGAAATATCCTGGATGTTAGCATTTGTGTATAAAAAGTGTAGCATATTGTAATATCACTATGGAATAATTCTTTTTCTCAGTAATATCCCTGAGTCACTATTTTGGGGATTATTATCCTGCCTACATCCTACCTTGCCATGAATAATAAACTTTTATTGTGTTAAGCCATCTAATATTGGTATTTTTAATAACCTCCTGACTTATTACAGCAAGGATACAGACAGGCCTTTATCTTACATTTCTAGAATCTCCTGATCACCACCTGATCATCATGCAAAAAGCCAGCAACTACTCTTTCCGTGGACCTGAATAATGTGATACTCTAGAAGAAAAGCACATGGTATCATGGTGAGGGGTGAAGAAGTTATACCTGAATGAGAAGAGTTTAGGGAACTATGAAGTATCCTGAATGAATAATTTTACACCCATACTTTTATGCAGGAGAAGCAGAATCATGGACACACTTGCATCTGTAGCATAGCAGTGTTACTTCATGTTACTCATTTGGGCCACTGCTGATAGTTCCTGGATGCCTTGGTTGATCAAGCACAGCTACATAAAAGCGATAGCTCACAGTTATTGAACTATGCAGAGTTCCAAGCAATTTTTAAATTATCTCATCTAATCTCCACAAATACAACTATAATATATGTAAATTGTTTTTGTTTCTTCCCAAAATTAAAAATGAAGCAACAAAGTAATTTGCCCAATATCATAAAACTACAAAGAGACAGTGTTGAAATTCAAACCTAGACACGAGAAGCTATGCCCATAACTACTCAAATATTTTCAGTAACCATTCTTGCCAGGGAATAACATTCATATGTCTATTTTACAAAGATACAAGTCTTGATAAAGTTATATTGTTTATTGGAAATTCGGAGGTGCAACCTGACTAAAAAATATATGGCAAAATGTGACCTTCATTCCATTTATAGAGATTGCAATCCAATCTTTAAAAATGTTCCTTCTTGGGGTCCTGGGTGGCTCAGTCGTTAAGCGTCTGCCTTCGGCTCAGGTCGTGATCCCAGGGTCCTGGGATGGAGCCCCGCATCGGGCTCCCTGCTCAGCGGGAAGCCTGCTTCTCCCTCTCCCTCTGCCTGCAGCTCCCCCTGCTTGTACTGTTTCTCACTCTCTCTCTCTGTCAATAAATAAATAAAATCTTTAAAAAAAATGTTCCTGCTTCCTCTTTAAAAATTTTTTTTGACTCGTGCTTGCTTCGGCAGCACATATACTAAAAAATTTTTTTGACTTACAAAAAGCTGTACATAACATATATATAACCTGACAAGTTTGGAGATTTCTCTCTCCTCTTTGTAAATGCTTCTGTATATACTAAATCAAAGAGTGTAGTACACTTGAAAAGTAAGTCATTAAAATATTTATTTATGTGAATTAAAGTATATGTTAATGCTAATAAGATTTAATATAAACATTTATTTAAAAAATATGTAGGACATTCCATCCAATAGTAGCAGACTACATATTCTTCTCAAGCATGCACAGAACATTGTCCAGTATAAATCAGATGATAGGCCACATAACAAGTCTTAGCAAATTTTAAAAGATTAAAATTATACCAACTATCTTTTCTGACCACTGCAGTATGAAACTAGAAAACAACAAGAGGAAAGCTGAAAAAAATCACAAATATGTGGAAATTAAATAACATATTCCTGAAAAATCAATGGGTCAAAGAAACAAACAAAAGAGAAATAAAAAAATATCTTGAAACAAATGAAACACCCTACACACCCTACACAAAGATAAACTCAAAATGGGTGAAAGACCTCCATCAAAATCCTAGAGGAGAACATGGGCAGTAACCTCTTTGACATCGGCCAAAGCAACTTCTTTCAAGATACATCTCCAAAGGCTAGTGAAACAAAAGCAAAAATGAACTTTTGGGACTTCATCAAGATAAAAAGCTTCTGCACAGCAAAGGAAACAGTCAACAAAACAAAGAGGCAACCCACAGAATGAGAGAAGATATTTGCAAATGACACTACAGATAAAGGGCTGGTATCCAAGATCTATAAAGAACTTCTCAAACTCAACACCCAAAAAACAAATAATCAAGTCAAAAAATGGGCAGAAGACATGAACAGACACTTCTCCAAAGAAGACATACAAATGGCTAACGGACACATGAAAAACTGTTCATCATCATTAGCCATCAAGGAAATTCAAATCAAAACCACATTGAGATACCACCCTACACCAGTTAGAATGGTAAAAATTGACAAGGCAAGAAACAACAAATGTTGGAGAGGTTGTGGAGAAAGGGGAACCCTCTTACACCGTTGGTGGGAATGCAAGTTGGTACACTTTGGAAAACAGTGTGGAAGTTCCTCCAAAATTTAAAAATAGAGCTACCCCCTATGACCCAGCAATTGCACTACTGGGTATTTACCCCAAAGACACAGATGTAGTGAAAAGAAGGGCCATATGTACACCAATGTTCATAGCAGCAATGTCCACAATAGCCAAACTGTGGAAAGAACTGAGATGCCCTTCAACAGACGAATGGATAAAGAAGATGTGGTCCATATATACAATGGAATATTACTCAGCCATCAGAAAGGATGAATACCCAATTTTTATATCAACATGGATGGGACTGGAGGAGATTATGCTAAGTGAAATAAGTCAAGCAGAGAAAGTCATTATCATATGGTTTCACTTATTTGTGGAACATAAGGAATAGCATGGAGGACATTAGGAGAAGGAAGGGAAAAATGAAGGGGGGCGGAATCAGAGGGGGAGATGAACCATGAGAGACTATGGACTCTGGGAAACTGAGGGTTTTAGAGGGGAGGCGGGTGGGGGGAATGGGTTAGCCCGTGATGGGTATTAAGGAGGGCACGTACTGCATGGAGCACTGGGTGTTATACGAAAACAATGAATTGTGGATCACTACATCAAAAACTAAGTGATGTATTGTATGGTGACTAACATAACATAATCAAATAAAAACAACTAAAAAAAAGATAATGGAAACAGCATCACGGCTGCATAAGTTGCCATTTCAAATTAATTTCAAGAACCCATTAAAAGGATTTTACACAATGACAAAGTGGGATTTATCCTCAGGATGCAAAGGTGGTTCAAATATATGCAAATAAATAATATGCCACATTAATAGAATGAAAGCTAAAAATCACATGATCATCAGAAAAAGCATCTGACAAAATACAACCACCATTCATGATAAAAAAAAAAAAAGAAAAGAAACCTTGGGGTGCCTGGGTGGCTCAGTTGTTCAGCGTCTGCCTTTGGCTCGGGTCATGATCCCATTGGTCCTGGGATCGAGCCCCGCATCGGGCTCCCTGCTCCACGGGGAGCTTGCTTCTCTCTCTCCCACTCCCCCTGCTTGTGTTCCCTCTCTTGCTGTGTCTCTCTCTGTCAAATAAATAAATAAAGTTTAAAAAAAAAAAAAGAAACCTCAACAGAATGAGTATAGAAGGAGCATACCGCAACGTATTAAAGGCCATATATGACAAACCCACAGCTAACATTATACTCAACAGTGAAAATCTTTTCCTCTAAGGTCAGGAATAAGATAAGAATGCCCACTCTCACCCTCTTATTCAAAACAGTACTAGAAGTCCTAACCAGGACAATTAAGCAAGACAAAGATATAAAAGGCATCAAAATTGGAAAGGAAAAAGTAAAACTGTCATTATTTGCAGATGATACGATTTTATATATAGGAAATCCCAAAAGCTCAACCAGAAACAACTAATCAATAAATTCAAAAAAGTTGCAGGATATAAAATAAACAGATAGAAATCAGTTGTATTTCTATACACTAATAATGAGACATCTGAAAAAGAAATAAAGAAAACTATCCCATTCCCAATAGCATCAAAAACAATTTTGTGATGAACACCGGGTGTTGTATGGAAGTGTTGAATCACTATATTGTACACCTGAAACTAATATTACACAGTATGTTAACTAACTGGAATTTAAATAAAAACTTTAAAAAACCAGTAAAATATATAGGAAAGCATTTAACCAGGAAGTGAAATATCTACAATGAAAAATACCAGACTTTGTTGAAAGAAATCATGGTAGACAAAATTTAATGGAAAGACATCATATTCACGGATCAGAAAACTTAATATTATTAAAATGTCCATACTAGGGGCACCTGGGTGGCTTAGTCAGTTAAGCATCTGCCTTCAGTTCAGGTCATGATTCCAGGGTCCTGGGATCAAGCCCCACATCAGGCTCCTTGCTCAGTGGGGAGTATACTTCTCCCTCTCCCCCTCTCTGCTGCTCCCCTTGCTTATGCTATCTCTCTCTCTCAAATAAATAAAGAAAATCTTTTTAAAAAAGAAATTGATGTATAAAAGAAAAGAAAAGCAGAACTATTTTTGTTTTTTGTTACTAACTCCCATTTTTGATTTGTGACTATGTAATACAAAAAATAAATTCAATTTGAAACATTAGAGAAGGGTACTCCTAGACCTAATTCCACTCACACTCTTCAGAGAAACTACTTTTGATTATTTCTTTTTTAGATATTTTGGTAGTCCTTGTAATATTCTAAAATATATTCTTAATTTATCATCTTTAAGAAGTATTTGTTGATTCCTTCATTGAGAGATGAAGATTTAGCTTAAAGTCCCCTTTCAACTGTCTCCTCCCAATTTTAAAATTTTAAATGGACTTTAAAATTTTTAAAAGTTTTACATTTACAGGAAATTTGAGAAAACAGTACTGAGACAACATCTAATTTCCCCCATTATTAACTTCTTACATTTGTTACAATTAATGAATCGATATTGACATTATTTTAACCAAAATCTATACTTCACTCAGATTTCCTTATTTTTCACCTAATGCCTTAGTTAGATATTAAAAAATGCCATAGACTGGGTGGCTTAAATAACAAACATCTATTTCTCATAGTTCTGTTTTTTTTTACTTATTTTAATTTTTATTGTTATGTTAATCACCATACATTACATCATTAGTTTTTGATGTAGCGTTCCATGATTCATTGTTTGTGCATAACACCCGGTGCTCCATGCAGAATGTGCCCTCTTTAATACCCATCACCAGGCTAACCCATCCCCCCACCCCCTCCCCTCTAGAACCCTCAGTTTGTTTTTCAGAGTCCATCGTGGGAAGTTTAAGATCAAGGTGTTGGCTGATTCAGTTCCTAGTGAGAGCCCTCTTCCTGGTTTGTAGACGGACACCTTCTTGTTCTATCCTCACATGGTGGAGAGGAAGAGACTAAGATCTCTCTCTTGTCTCTCCATACAGGACAGTAATCCCATCCTGAGGGTTCAACCCTCATGACTTAATCACTTCCCAAAAGTCCCTGTAAACTACCACTATCACACTGAGTGTTAGAATTTCAACATATGAATTGGAGGGCAACACAAACATTGAAATCATAATACTCAATGTCCTTTCTCTGTTCCATAGCCCAATGTCCCTTCTCTGTTCCATATCCTACCATCCAGGATACCACACTACATTTAGTTGTCATATTTTCCTATGCTCCTCTTGGCCATGACAGTTTCTAATCTTTGAATTTCCTTGTTTTTAATGACCTGCACTATTTTGAAGAGTACTGGTCAGGTGTTTTCTGGGATGCCAACCTATTGGAAATTTGTAGTAGTGTGTGTGTGTGTGTGTGTGTGTGTGTGTGTGTGTGTGATTAGACTAGCATTGTGGGTTTGGGGGATGTAATGGTTAATTTTATATGTCAACATGACTAATCCATGGGGTGCCCACATATTCATCAGATATTATTCTGGGTGTTTCTGGGAGGAGGTTTTAGGATGAGATTAATATTTGAATTGGCAGACTGAATAAAGCAGATTGTCCTCCCTAATGAGGATGGGCCTTATCTAATCATTTGAAGGCTTGAATACAGCAAAAAGGCTGACCCTTCCCTGAGTAAGGGAGAATTCTTCCTGTCTGCCTTAGAAATGGGATATTGGCTTTTCCTGCCTTCAGACTCAAACTGAAAAAAATCAGTTCATCTTGGGTCTTGAGTCTGCCACCCTTCTTACTAAAACAACAATTTTAATTATCCTGGTTCTCAAGCCTTTGGATTCAAACTGGAACTACACAAGAGCCCTTTTGGATTTCCAGCTTTCAAGCTCACCCTACAGGTCTTGGGACATGTCAGCCTTCATAATCATGTGACCGATTTCCTTATAATAAATGTGTGTGTTCGGGGTGGGGAGGATTGTGGCCTCTTAGTTTTGTTTCTCTGGAGAACCCTAATATAGGAGAGGAAGCCCATATAAGCAAAATGTCATTTTATTAAAGGTACATATTATCAACATGACTTGCCAGTATTCATGTTGACCTCAATAACCTGGCTAAGGTAGTGTCTGTCAGTTCTTCACTATAAAATAACTCTCCTTTTCTTCCCTTTCCATACCATACTCTTTGGAAGGAAGACACTATGCACAGTCCACACTTAAAATGTGGTGAGTTATGCTCCATCTACTTATGGGTAAAGTATCTACATAATTTATTTGGAATTCTGCATGAGAGATTTGTCTCTTCTTTCCCATTTATGTATGGAATAATTTATATCAGTAATACTACTCATGAATATTTATTTAATGCATGGTTTATAATCCAATAATAACTTATTTACATTGAACTTCACATTTTTCCAGCTGTACCATACACTCTTCGACTGTATTTCAAAGGGAGACAGGGCTCCAGGTCATCAATGTGGGTTTGTCTGCTTTTGAGAACTTCCTTACTTTCTAACACTACAAGATGTTCCAGGCTTATATATATTTCCTGCCCCAGTCCTAGAGTCAGACATTTCACCATGGAGCCCTGGTTCCTTATATTGGAAAATGGTATTAGAAAACAAGATCTGGGTGTTAGATGTGCCTGTTGCTACTGGGGCTGCTAATAATAATTTTTAAATCTAGTGATTTGAAAAGGAGAAAGAGATATATGACTAAGCTACTCAACAAAAAAGGGGAACAGTAATGTAAAAATTTTTTAAAGGAAAAAAGAAGCATGAAAACAAAAGGAATTTTCAAGATTAGTACAAACTAATTTGCATAACTAAGCAAATCCACTTTAGAACATAAATTAAACACATAAATAACTCTGAAAGAAATTGCCAAAGTAGACCCCAGAAGAGAAATAAACCAATTTCTACATAATAAATAGTAAAAACTATCAAAGACCTACACTCTCACTCCACCTAAAAAACAAGACAGGTAAAAAAAACAAAACAAAACAAAAAAACAAGACAGGTAAAGAGAATTGCACAAGATAATTCCACAATACGTTTAAAGAAACAAAGTATTAATGATATTAAAACTCTTCAAGGGAACAGAATAGAAAAACCTATAATTGTTCTTAATAAAGCAAGTAAATAAAAAATTGATAAAAATATAATTATACATAAATATTATACAAATATTTTGCTTATCAATATAAAAATAAAATACAATGGAAATAGAAATGCTAATGTATCACAAATAAATGCACTTATTTCAGGTTTGCAAGGATGGACCTTGTAATTTTTTTTATAATTTATTTTTATAATTAAGTACATTAATCCCTTACCAAAGATTGTGAAAAGGCGTTTTACAAAATTCCCACCATTACCTTACTATTTGGCAGAAATAGAGGTCTTATTTCTTATAATTAAATATGAAAAACAAATTAAAATTTTAAGAATTAGAAAGACAGAGATGAAATAATCTTTGCATATATTATATGTAGAACACAAAACAACACAATAAAAACCACTATAAACAACAAAAATCAATAAAATGTATACACAAAAATAGCCAGTTATAAATTATAATGGTAATAAAGTATAAAACATAATTTGAAACAAAGAGTAATAATAAAATTCTTTGGAATTAACATGGAATGTGTTAAACATATGAAAAAAATCTTTAAAACACTCTTGAAGGATATAAAATTTAGACTGTGACAAATTGAAATACCAATCATGTTCTTGGACAGAAATATCGAGCATAATACAGTCACCAGTACTCCCTAAGTTATAAATTCTACCCAATTAAAATAAAAATATTTTTATGAAAGTAAACAGGTTTCTGTGAAAGTACATATAGAAAAATGAGGAATTCGGAATAATAAGAAAATTCTGAAAGAATATTATATTGTGGAGGAGGGGGCTAAACTTACCAAATCCCAAAACCGATTATAATGCCTTATAATTTCATCAATAAGACTTTGGTGTATGTACTAGAGTCCATTTATATTTGAATGCTGATAGTTTTCAGGCCCCACACTTCCCCTTTCAACTTTTGTTGCACATTTGCACTGATTTTTTTTAAAAAGTCCATCTACTCCCTTCCTGAGCACCTGCAGAAAGTTCAAAAAATGCAGACCTCAGGAATCCTCACCCTGGTACCACCCTCTAATCACAAAAACAAAATAAAACAAACAACAATAACAAAAAATAAAACAGGCTCACTCACCCCTCCCTTTCAGAAGACCTCAATATGCAAGTAATAAACTTTTTCAAATTCTTTTGGGGTCTACGTGACATCATCAGTCTTAATAACCAAACCAAATTTGAACGGGTGGGGGTCCATCCTACCTCCTTAAGGCAAGAAAGCACAATAAGTATATGTAGATAAACAGGCAATTTTTTAAAAAAATGTAACAGCTTTATTGAGATATAATTCACATACTGCATAATTCACCTATTGAAAGAGTACAATTCTGTATTTTTAGTATATTCACCGAGTTGTGTAACCATCACATCAATTTTATAATATTTCAAAAAGAAACCCCATACCACCTATTAGCAGTGACTCTTCATTCTCCTCTAACTCCCCTAGCCCTAGAAAACCAGTAATCCACTTTCTGTCCCTATAGATTTATCTATTCTGGACATTTCATATAAATAGAATCATACAATAGATAGTCTTTTGTGACTGTTTTGTTTCATTTAGCATAATATTTTCAAGGTTCATCCTTGTTGTAGTATATATCAGTATTTCATTCTTTTTATCGCCAAATAAGATTCTGTTTTATATTAAATTTTTATTAATTTATATTTAATATAAAATTTATATTAAATTTTATATTAAAGTTTGTTTATCCATTCATCAGGTGATAAACATTTGGGTTGTTTATGCCTTTTGGCTATTGTAAGTATTGCTGATATGAACATGTGTGTACAAGGTCTTTTTGTGACCATATGTTTCCAAATCTCTAGAAATGGAATTGCTGGGTTATATAGTAACTCCACGTTTAACCTTTTAAGGTATTGTCAGCTTGTTTTCCAGTGTTTGTACCATTTTACTTCCCTAACGGCAGCATGTGAAAGTTCCAATTCTTCCATATCCTTGCCAACACTTATCTGTCTTTAGATTATGTCTGTCCTAGTTAGATATGAAGTGGTATTTCACTGTGTATTTGATTTGCATTTCCCTGATGGCTAATGATATTCAGCATCTTTTCATGTGCTAGGAGGACATTTGTGTAGCTTCTCTGTAGAAATGTCTATTTAAGACTTTAGCTCTCTTTTTAAAGTGGGTGGTTTGTCTTTTTTTATTATTGTTGTTGTCTTTTTTATTATTGGGTTGTAAAAGTTCTTTATATATTCTAGATGTAAGTCTATTATCAGATATATGATTTGCAGATATTTTTCCCATTCTGTGAGTTGTCTTTTCATTTTATTGATGGTATCTTTTGAACCACAGAAGTCTAAGTTTCATAAAATCCAATTTATCCATTTCTTTCTTTTATCCATTTCTTTGTGTTTTTGGTGTCACACATGAGAAGGCTCTACCTAACCTAAGATCAAGAAGATTTATTTCTCTGATTTCTTCTAAGATTTCTACAGCTTTAACTCTTGCATAAAGATCTGTAACCCATTTTGAGTTAATTTTTGTGTATGTTATGAGGGAGCAGTCCAACTTCATTCTTTGACATGTGTATATACAATTACTGCAGCAATAATTTTGGAAAAGACTACTCTGTTCCATTGAATTGCCTTCGTACTCTTGTTGAAAATCAATTGACTATAAATACGAGTGTCCATTCTGCAATCTTAATTCAATTCCTTTGATCTATAGGTCCATCTTTGTAATAGTACCACACTATCTTGATTATGGTAGCTTTGTATTTAAGTTTGAAATATGAAAGTGTGAGCCTTCCAACTTTAATCTTCCTTGGCTATTGTTAGTCCCTTGAATTTTCTTATGAATTTTATGACAAGTTTGTCAATTTTTTCAAAGAAGCCTTTGGTATTTAAATAGGGATCATGGTCAATCAATGGATCAATTTTTTTTTAAGATTTTATTTATTTATTTGACAGAGAGTGAGAGAGAGAGTGGCAGGCAGAAGGAGAGGGAGAAGCAGGCTCCCTGAAGAGCAGGGAGCCCAATGTGGGGCTCGATCCTAGGACCCTGGGATCATGATCTGAGCCACCCAGGCACCACACAATGGATCCATTTGAAAGAGTACTGCCATTTTAACAATATTAAGTCATCTGATGGATTAACATAGGATGTCTTCCTATTTATTTGGGTCTTCTTATATCCTTCAAAATTTTTTGTAGTTTTTAGAAGACAAATTTTCACTTTCTTTATTAAACTTATTCCTAAGTATTTTGTTCTTTCTAATGCTATTTTAAACGGAATTATTTTCTTAGTTTCACTTTTTACTGTTCATTGTTAGTGTTTAGAAATACAATTAGTGCTTATATATTGCTCTTATATCCTTCAAACTTACTGAACCAGTGTATTAGTTAGAAAAGTTTTTGAGTGGATTCCTTAGAATTTTGTATGTACAAGATCAAGTGACCTGCAACTAGAAATAGTTACATTTATTCTTTCCTAATCTGGATGCCTTTTTTTTTCTTACCTAATTTCCCTCCAATGTTAATGCAAGTAGCAAGGGTGGACTGCAACCTTGTTTTGTTGCTGATTTTAGAAGGAAAATATTCAGGATGTCACCACTGTATGTTCTAACTAATCACCACGAACTTCACGGCTTAAAACAACAGAAATTTATTGTCTTTCAGTTCTGGGGGTCACAAGTCTTAAATGTTTCTCACTGGGCTTAAATCAGAATGCTGCAGAGCTACATTCCTTTCAGGAAGCTCTAGGTAAAAAATCAATGTTCTTTTCTTTTTCAGATTCTAGAGTCTCCTATTATTGCTTGGCCCATGCCCTCTTCCATTTTCAAAGCTAGCAATGGCCAATCAAGCAATTCTCATATCATGTACATCTGACACAGACTTTTGCCTCCCTTCTCCACATTTAAGGATTCTGTGGTTACATTGGGCCCATAGAGATAAGCCAGGATGTCTCCCTATTTTAAGGTCAGCTGTTTAGCAACCTTAACTCCATCTGCAAATTTAATTATTTGTTGCCATGTAATGTAATTAGGCTGGCCATTGTTCTGCCTACCACAGTCTGTTTTCTGGCACTTGAAAATCCATGTCTTTCCTGCATGCAAAATATCTTTGCTTTATCCCAACGTGCTCCCAAATATCAATAAATTGCAGCACCAATGCAAAGTCCAAAATCTCATCTAAATCTTGTCACCTCAAAAGTCTCAAATCTAATAATCTAACCCATTTAAATCAGGTATGGGTAAGGCTCTGGGTATAATCTTTCTTGAGGCACAATTCTCCATATGTAATCCTGTAAACTTAAAAATCAAGTTACCTGCTCACAAAATACCCTTGTGGGAAGGTATAGAATAATAACTATAGACATATGCATTAAAAACGGAAGAAAATGGAAATTATTAAAGGAGTCACCCATCTCAGCAAATTGAAAATCTAGCAGGGCAAATTCCATTTGGTTTCAAGGCCTGGGAATAATCCTCTGTGATTTTTGGGTCTGCAATCTGACCTTAAGGCTCCTCTCTCTGAGTCATTCTTCCTTTTTCATAAAGGGTAACTCGTGTTTGCAGCTGGTTAATTTTTATCAGTCTGTTTACCATCTGTAGTATTTTGTGAGTACAATAACCATCTTTTATTTTGGCTCTGTCACACTTTTAATCCTAGCTGGCAGTGTTTCTGCTAGTATAAAATTCTCAAGAACCTTATGGGTTACCCACATATGTCACAAGAATTCATTCCTTTTGACAAGAGACTCCTCCATAGATTTTTCTTCAATACTTCCATCTCTATTTTTGGCTTCTACTAGGATGGCTGAAGGATTGTATGTATCACAAACTTTTCAATATCTTAAAACACAACTCAATACTCTGTCATTTTGGTCTTTCAAAGGTATTAGCAAAAACTTTCCAGCCACACACTGTTTTTACATTAGAGCACTCTTTTATAACAGTGATTCTTAATTTTAGCATCTTTTGCAATCAGGACAAGTGAAGAATTTCCCAAATCATAAAGTCTTGGTTCCTTTTTGTTTAACAGTTCTTCCCTCAATTTATCTTTCTCCTCTTACATTTTACTATAAACAAGGAAATACTAGACTTTGCCTTCAAAACTTTACTAGGAAATCTCAGCTAAATAGTCAACTTCAGCACAGAAACTTCTGCTCTCCTCATAACTAAAGGGCACAATTCTGCTAAATTTTCCATCACTATATAATAAAGATTCCCTCTCCTCCATTTTCCAATAACATGTTCTTCATTCTCTTCTACATCTTCAACAGCAGAACTTTTAACATCCATATTTCTATCATCAGTCTGTTTTTGATTAAATAGTCTCTAATATGTTTTCTCTACCAAACTCCTCATGTCCTTCTAAGTTCTCAATAGCAAAGGTGTTAACATCTATATTTCTACTAACAATCTGTTCAAGACAATGTAGGCATTTTCTATCATGCTTCTCAAAATTTTCCATCCTCTGCCCACTGCTCAACTGCAAAGCTATATAAACAATGTTAGGTAAGTGTTACATTAGCACCCCACTTCCAGATACCAAAATCCATATTAGTTTCCATTAACCCAGTAATTAGAACTCACCAAGTTAATTAAACAGTTACATGAAGCAGTGCCTTTACATAACAGTATCTAACCAGAAAAGTAGAGTTACCCTAAGGGTAGTCTTTAAAGTCTAGGGCTAAAACAGCCAAATATATATCACTGAAGGAGAGGCCATCTCTCAAACAATGCCCCCCTTTCCATGCTGCAGTCCAGAGGAAATTCATAACCTAATTCTAAAAAACACATTTACTAATCCCATGGTATGCAGGTCCATCAATGTACCTCCTTGCATTTTGTCATACTAATGACCACACTACATAAAACTTACTGTTGAAGACAATATGACTCTATATCATACTATCCCTGTGAAATTAATGCATAAAAAATTGCTACTTGTCTCTATCCCAAATCCACAATTTCCTATGACTTATGGTTTTCACTCTTACTATTTTGTGCAGCATCAAAACCTGCACTATCGCTCCAAACCAATCAGAAACTGGAGGAGCTGCAGAACATCTATTGATTTCTGTAAGACATATTTTAGTACACAAAGTATCAACACAAACTTTGTCCTAATACACCCCAGTCACAAGGAGAAAGTCCAGACTCAGAAAATATTTACACCATCCAAATTTTCAAACCCTGGAAACCAATTTATCAGATTGCTCAAGTTTATAAAAGTAGTCAGCTACATTACAGTTTTCAAAAATTTCTTCCAACTATTCCTATCCATAGAATTTAACAACCCTCCATACCTCATCATTCAGCACCAACATTCATTCACCCAATACAACATATGATGAAGGACAAGAAGCCATAATATATAAATATGATGTGATATTGCACTAAATTCACAACCATTTTAACATATGTAACAATGGAAAAGATACAGATCAACAGTCTGGTCAAGATACTCAACTCCCTGTGCCACTCTGACTAGACTGAAGGAATGTGAGAGAGTAAAGTTTTCAGCTCTATTTTTGGCTTCTTTAAGCCTTAAAACCCCCTTCCTGTATCAAGTTTCTGACAAGTATGATTCCAACAGATTTTGTCCTACCTACATTATTTGGTCAATCTTTATTCAAATATAAATCCTGCCCCAGTGATCTCTATCCCTTAGAATCATTGTTTGTTTATGGCTCCTCATTATCTCTGAACTGACATAACACAGCCTAGAGAAGAATGCATAGCATAGAAAGAAATAGAAGCTACAGTTCAATTTTCCCCCTAGAAAAGAGCTCTGTGAGTATGCTCTTTTTTTTTTTTTTTGGCTTTTTAATTTAATTTTATTATGTTATGTTAGTGAGTATGCTCTTGAGTGGAGAAATAAATACTGAGCAACATGAATGTTTCTTTTTAATCTGATATATTATTTTTCTGTGTATCATATTCCAACTGATATGAAAATAGAAATAAAAATATGCAATCTAGATGTAGTCTTCAGGACCAGATTCAAATATAGATCAAAGTACAAGTTTGTTATTCAATAACAAATATTTGTTTCATTAAAATCCTCAAATGTGTGGACTGAAATTTCAGCTTTACTTAGTTTACTAAAGGTTTTATGAAATACTCAAATTGTAAATTTAAAATTTAAACTACCTTCGGCAGTGCTGCCAATGCCCCGGCAGAGAAGCTGAGGTCATCATCAAATTTGAAATATTTAAAGTGGATACAAAACTGTTTCAGCAATGCAGACAATTAAGGGCATTGTTGTGGGTGATGGTGCCGTTGGTAAAAACATGTCTCCTGATATCCTACACAACAAACAAATTTCCATCTACATATGTACCGACTGTTTTTAACAACTATGCAGTCACAGTTATGATTGGTGGAGAGCCATATACTCTTGGACTTTTTAATACTGCAGGGCAAGAAGATTATGACAGACTATGGCCACTGAGTTATCCGCAAAGAAATGTATTTCCAGTCTGTTTTTCAATGGTCTCTCCATAATCATTTGAAAATGTGAAGGAAAGATGGGTGCCTGAGATAACTCACCACTGTCCAAAGACTCCTTTCTTGCTTGTTGGGACCCAAATTGATCTCTGAGATGACCTCTGTACGAATGAGAAACTTGCCAAGAACAAACAGAAGCCTATCACTCCAGAGACTGCTGAAAAGCTGGCCCATGACCTGAAGGCAGTCGAGTATGTGGAATGTTCTGCACTCACATGGAAAAGCCTAAAGAATGTATTTGATGAAGCAATACTGGCTGCCCTGGAGCCTCCCGAACCGAAGAAGAGCCGCAGGTGTGTGCTGCTGTGAACATCTCTCCAGAGCCCTTTCCGCACAGCTAGTATCAGCATTGTACTAAAAACAATGTTAAATCAAACTAAAGATTAAAGATTAAAATTCATTTTTGCAAAAATGACAAATGCCCTGCACCTACCCACATGCACTCGTGTGAGAAGGCCCATAGGTATGGTCCCCTTCCCCCTCTCAGTACTAGTTAATTTGAGTAATTGTGTATTGTCAGAAAAGTGATTAGTACATTTCTGTTTTGTCATTTCAAAAAAAATTATTATTTTTTTTGTTTAAAAGCAAGGCTTGCTTGTGATGACTCTGTAACAGACTAATTTGGGTTGTTGAAGCTGCTCCTGGGCTCCATCCACTCTAGAAAATGATCTGGGACATTAGGTTTGTTTATCCCCCCCTTTTTTTGCTGGGGAGCAGGGTGCAGGAGTGTGTGGGGGGTTTGTTTTTATTTAGTCATGTTTTTAAAATTCATTTACCGTTGGACAACCCTTAAGGGGAGGAGGATAGATTGATTCTACATTCCACTTCCTAGATCTAGTTTAGAAAACTTGTTCCCCACCTGGTGCTCTTAGGAAGGAGTATAGTAAATGCCTCATTTAATAACATACTCCTTTTTGAAAGTTGCCTTTTCTCTCCACCCTTGATTAGGTCCAGTATTGGATGAAACTCACGAGAGTGGGTAGAAACTGTCTTGCTCCTCCTCTTTTCTATGATCCACTATATATGTGACTGTGACTTTCAAAGAAATTTGTTTGCCATTTGCTGATTTTTTTTAATTAATTTCTAACTTCTTTCACTGATAAATGAAAAAAGGTACTGCACCTTTTGAAATACACCAAATGGACTGAGTACATAATTAAAAAGCATTTTTCTCTGTCAAATAAATATAAAAAATAAAATTTAAACTATCTTCAACACAATACAGACACATGCACACTTAAAATAAAGAAATAAAATTTCTAGTAATGATTATATAAAGTCCACACCTGCAACAGACTGTGTGTTAAGGTGCAAGATCCAATGATGATATTACCATACAAATCATGAGTTTCAAATTCAATATTAAGAAGAAAAATGTTCACAAATACATCCTAAGTTCTTTTATCATTTTATCTGAAATAAATATGTAAAAGAACCATACAGAAATTCCAACATTAGTAAGCACTGGGGTGTTTTGCTCCTAATTGGTTTTCCTGAGTGTTTTAAGTTAAATGGGTTCTTAAAAATATTTTATTATGATATACATATATTGTCAGTAATATTAAAGCAAACCAAATAGTAGGAATATCAGTTAAGATTCTGTGTTCTTGGTTATCCTCTTCCGTTCCTCTAAAATGAGAATTATGTAAGTCTACCAGTGCTGAGATTCTAACAAGTGGATAGCAGTTTAAGAGTAAAATTTTCTGGGTGATTGGGTGGCTCAGTCAGTTAAGCACCTGCCTTTGGCTCGGGTCATGATCCCAGGGTCCTGGGATGGAGGCCCACATGGGGCTCCCTGCTCCACAGGGACTCTGCTTCTCCCTGTGCCCCTCCTCTGACTCATTCTATCAATATCTCTCTCTCTCAAGTAAAGCTTTCTTTTTTCCCAGGAGTGTGGGTGGGGTCTATAATTTCTTCACCTGAAATATTTCTACTTTTTGAAATAGTTTTATTTTAGCATATATTATTTGAAAATATAGCACACATATTTCATAAGATAGTTTAACAAATAGTTATTAAACAATCATGAAACCACCATTCAAGTCAAAAACAGTATCACCAATCAGCCAGAAAGTCGCCATTTATCCCTTCCTGATGTGAACAACTTCCTCAACTTATCCTGTTACTTTGGTAGTAATTTCCTTACTATCATTATCATTTTGCAACCAGTGATGCACCACTAACTGATATTTTATTTCTGTGGTAACAAAACAAAAGTATGCATTGTTTTGTGTCTCTTTCCTTCAATAATATGTTACTAAGATTCAACAAGTGGTGTGTATCTATAGTTCATTCATTTTCATCAATAAATATATTCCAATTTCACTATGTTTACCCAATGTGTTTTTCCATTCCACAGTCAAAGACTGGGATGTTTCCAGGTTTCGGTTATTAAATTTAATGTTAGGAATACTCTGTGAATGTGTATCTAGTATATATGTGTACTTAGTCTCTAGGGTAGCACTATCTAATGTAACTCCTGCACTGATTGAAATGTTCTATTTGCACCATCCAGTAGAGTAGCCAGTAGCCACTTGTGGTTTTTGAGCATTTCAAATGTGGCTAGTGACAATGGGGGATTGAATGGTTTATTTTATTTTATTTCATTTCACTCTAATTAAATTTACATTTAAATAGAGACATGTGAATAGTAGCTACCACTGGACAGCATAGATGAACTCTACCGTTATGTTAGCATTAATGACCACAAGGGTTGAGGGGTGGAAAAACTACTTCTGATTGATGTCAAGAAACAGTCAGATGAACAGAGAGCTTATATGGCAGTCTTACAAACAATTCCTTACTTCTTGTAATATCAAATATCTCTGAAAATAGGACCCAAAATTAACTGTGTTATATGTAGAATTACAATGAGAATGTAATTTACAGATTGTCAAGTTTCTAATGTGAAATTGATAGCAACAATTGAAAATGATAAAGACTTTAAAAGTTGGAATGTGGATCTCTGGAGAAATAAAACGAAAAAGATATGACACAAATTTCCAAGTCTCTCTGATGTTCCCTTGCTGTAGGAAGCAGGCCCTCCTTCTGTGAATAAAGAGACGAGGCTTCACTTATGTTAAGGTAATATAATAACATCAACTGAGGCAATTGTCTTGCAGGAGGAAGCATATTCTGCTCAAGCTCCATCACAACCACTCTTTATTAATTCTAGAACTATAAATAGAGTTAGACACTGGCCTATTCTGGAGAATAAGTGCTAAGTCAGTCCCAGGAAGAAATAATTGTACTCAAAAAATATTTCAGAAATGTGGAAAATATTTGCAAAAGCAGATTCTAAGGGAAACTTTGGTCTAAGCCAAGTAAGATATTTTAAATTATTGGACCAGCCTGAATTTGTTGATATGGATACATCTACCAAAATTGGGGATTAAATATATTAAGGTGAACTGGAAGTGGCTTTAAGAAATTACTTGATTGGTTAAGTGAAACATGGATTTGCAATGGCTTACATTCACTGAAGCTGAGATACTAGAACTTTCAGAGCATACTGTAGAAGAAATAATAAGAGGTTATAGAGATAGGGATACTGTAGTAGATTTATCATCTGTATCCTATATATCCACCCCAAACACTATAACCTTTGAGAGGGCCCAGAAGACACACCCTTAACTAAGACATTGTGAAATACCTTCAGATGGGAGCATCAACTTCTTGGAAATGTTCTATACTAGCTTTCTTCTATATAATGCAAAGAGGAGAAGATGCCACCATTGAACAAGTTTCCCTATTTCAGTGGGGATTATGGTATTCCAGAGTGACAAAGGTCAAACATTTAACTATCAGAGACAAGGTTGGTGCACTTAACAAAACACGCAGCAGGAACAAACCTGTAATCACAATATTTTGACCTATGGGATCTTTGGCAGTAGCTTATTAATCATATAAATTTTATAGATGGCAGTCTATGAACATATTGCTTCATCTCTAAAACAGAGAAATGTCTACATCTTGTAACCAGAATCCTGACTTGAGTTGCCAAAATGGAAAGTCACTCACTTCCCAGACTTAAGTTCACAGACCTAAAGCCCTATGACTGATGAAGAGGCCAGGCCTCCTTGAGAAAGAGCCCTGAAGGACTGCGACTCTTCAAGCCTTCCCCAAAATGATCTATAGCCATTTGCAAAGGTTATTTTATAGTGGAAAAGGGAAAATATCCATATGTTTCATGGATTACTAGATATTGATCTGAATTGACAATAATTTCCAGACACAAAAGCAAATGTCACTCTGGTCTATTAGGCAAAGTGCAAATATCCAAGTCAAGTGATAAAAGTAGAATCGGCCCAAGTCAGTCTCCTATAGAGCCAGTAGAAGAAAAACTCAGCTTGTGGCTACTTTTTCCAGTTCTTGAATATGTAATTGTCTCCATGAACCATGGGTGACAGTTATACTAGGAAGGGCTAAATTCAGGCCTCCTGACTTCTTTTCTCTACCAGGAAAATAAACCAAAAGCAATTCTGATTCCCAGAGGAAACTACTATTAGTCCTACCATCAAAGACTTGAAAAATACACATTCAATTTAACTCACTTATTGGGCCTATGCCTATCTCAGAGACTGACTGTGAATTATTATTAATATAGATGGGTTTTTTAAATTATAGCTACTATTATAAGTGTGGCATCTTTACTGGAACAAATGGACACAGCCCCGGCAAGGGTACATGACTATTAATCTGGCCAGTGCTTTTATCTCTACACCAATCTGCAAGGAGAAGCAGCAGCAGTTCATTTTCCCTGCACTGTTTTCAGAGCTATGTCAATATGCCTACTTTCTGCCATAGAAAGGTTGAAAGAGATGTTCCTAATAATATGCCTCGGAAAACCAAAGTAGTCCTCTATATTGACAACATCAGGCTGATTGGACCTGATGAACAGGAGTTAGCAAGAAACGTTATGGTAAGATAACTGAACATTTAGGACATGCCTCTCCACCAATGAACAAATAACAGGATTACTGTAGCACATGAGGTGGTTGCTGCAGATCACAAGGAAAAAGATGGGGTATATGATGGGGAAGGATACATTATGCCTGCAATTCAGGGTATTCTTTAGGATTCTCTACTACTTTCTTGTGCAATAAATGTTAACAGAAAATCACAGCAGCAGCAACAACAAAATCCTGCAGAACAAATGAGGATTCAGATCTTTTAGTTATGAAATTTTGGATCATCCTGCCAGGTTAAGAATCCAAACTAATTAAGGTGCTTGTTGAGGACAAAGATGATATGGAACGGTGTGAAAGAAGGGAATTATAATTATCAACTCTGGCTTTCTGGCCACTTATAAAAATGACAAATAATGACAAATACATTAGATATACATAGTTCCTTTCTTGAGATATATATATAGAGATAGATATATAGATATAGATATATACATACTATTTATTTTTTCATTCCTTGTCCTTTTAAACTGCTATTTTACATGAGAATTTGGGGGGGTAGTTAAATTTAAATTTTATTCTTTAGGTTACAGAACATTCAGATGCGATTGTGACTGAACTGGCAACAAATTTAACATTGCCCAGGGATAGATACATTATCAGCAGGGACTTAGTATCTCCTCTATTAGGAAAGAGGATGTGAATGTCTTTGTACAAAGGATCGACGTCTTGTTTGCAGAAACATAAAGAAGTTAATATTTCTGTTTCATGTTAGTTCAGATATATGTGCTGTAGTTTATAAGTTAATGCTGCACAGCCAAAGGGGAGGATTGTGCAGTTATTTATATGACATATCCCAAAACAAATCAACCCTTTAATAATGTCGTACATGCCACAGCAAATATCAGTCTCAATGAGGAAAAAGTGAGAGCTTTCCCCCTAAGGTCAGGAACACAGCAGGGATGTCCATTATCACCACTGCTATTCAACATAGTACTAGAAGTCCTAGCCACAGCAATCAGACAACAAAAAGAAATAAAAAGCATCCAAATCAGCAAAGAAGAAGTCAAACTCTCACTGTTTGCAGATGATATGATACTTTATGTGGAAAACCCAAAAGACTCCACTGCAAAACTGCTAGAACTCATACAGGAATTCAATAAAGTGGCAGGATATAAAATCAAGGCACAGAAATCAGTGGCATTTCTATACACCAACAAGGCCGAAGAAAGAGAAGTAAGGAGTCGATCCCATTTACAATTGCACCCAAACCATAAAATACCTAGGAATAAATCTAACCAAAGAGACAAAGAATCTGTACTCAGAAAACTATAAAATATTCATGAAAGAAATTGAGGAAGACACAAAGAAATGGAAAAACGTTCCATGCTCATGGACTGGAAGAACAAACATTGTGAAGATGTCAGTGCTACCTAGAGCAATCTACACATTTAATTCAATCCCTATCAAAATACCATCAACATTTTTCAAAGAAATGGAACAAATAATCCTAAAATTTGTATGGAACCAGAAAAGAGCCCGAATAGCCAGAGGCATGTTGAAAAAGATAAGCAAAGCTGGCGGCATCACAATTCCAGACTTCCAGCTCTATTACAAAGCTGTCATCATCAAGACAGTATGGTACTGGCACAAAAACAGACACATAGATCAATGGACCAGAATAGAGAGCCCAGAAATGGACCCTCAACTTTATGGTCAACTAATCTTCGACAAAGCAGGAAAGAATGTCCAATGGAAAAAAGACAGTACTTCAACAAACGGTGTTGGGAAAATTGGACAGCCACATGCAGAAGAATGAAACTGGACCATTTCCTTACACCACACACACAAACAGACTCAAAATGGTGAAAGACTTAAATGTGAGACAGGAGTCCAATCCAAATTCTAAAGGAGAACACAGGCAGCAACCTCTTCGACCTCAGCCGCAGCAACTTCTTCCTAGAAACATCGCCAAAGGCAAGGGAAGCAAGGGCAAAAATGAACTATTGGGACTTCATCAAGATAAAAAGCTTCTGCACAGCAAAAGAAACAGTTAACAAAACCAAAAGATAACTGACAGAATGGGAGAAGATATTTGCAAATGACATATCAGATAAAGGGCTAGTATCCAAAATCTATAAAGAACTTATCAAACTCAACACCCAAAGAACAAATGATCCAATCAAGAAATGGGCAGAAACATGAACAGACATTTTTCCAAAGAAGACATCCAAATGGCCAACAGACACATGAAAAATTGCTCAACATCGCTTGGCATCAGGGAAATCCAAATCAAAATTTCAGTGAGATACCACCTCACAACAGTCAGAATGGCTAAAATTAACAAGTCAGGAAATGACAGATGCTGGCAGGGATGCGGAGAAAGGGGAACCCTCCTACACTGTTGGTGGGAATGCAAGCTGGTGCAGCCACTCTGGAAAACAGAATGGAGGTTCCTCAAAGAGTTGAAAATAAAGCTACCATACGACCCAGCAATTGTACTACTGGGTATTTACCCCAAAGATACAAATGTTAGGGATCTGAAGGGGTATGTGCAACCCAATGTTTATAGCAGCAATGTCCACCATAGCCAAACTATGGAAAGAGCCAAGATGTCCATCAACAGATGAATGGATAAAGAAGATGTGGTGTACACACACACACACACACACACACACACACACACACACACACACACAGGAATATTATGCAGCCGTCAAAAGGAATGAAATCTTGCCATTTGCAATGACGTGGATGGAACTGGAGGGTATTATGCTGAGCAAAATAAGTCAATCAGAGAAAGACATGTATCATATGACCTCACTGATATGAGGAATTCTTAATCTCAGGATACAAACTGAGGGTTGCTGGAGTGGTGGGGGGTGGGAGGCATGGGGTAGCTGGGTGATAGACGTTGGGGAGGGTATATACTATGGTGAGCGCTGTGAATTGTATAAAACTGTTGAATCACAGACCTGTACCTCTGAAACATATAATACATTATATGCTAAAAAAAAAAGAAGATAGTAGAAAGGGAAAAATGAAGGGGGGAAATCAGAGGGGGAGACGAACCATGAGAGACTGTGGACTCTGAGAAACAAACTGAGGGTTCTAGAGGGGAGGGGGTTGGGGGGATGGGTTAGCCTGGTGATGGGTATTAAAGAGGGCACGTACTGAGTGGAGCACTGGGTGTTATACGTAAACAATGAATCATGGATCACTACATCAAAAACTAATGATATAATGTATGGTGATTAACGTATCTAATTAAAATAAAATATAATATAATATAATAAATAAATAATGTACATGATGCTAGAGAAAGGACTGTGTAAAAGGAACTTACCTTTGCCAGGAAGGTCTGAGAAGGTTGTAAGATGGGAGGAGGAAAGAAGGGCTATCTTTACTGTTTGCTTGCTGTTCCTGTCAATGTCATCCCAACATAATCACTTTACCATGAATGCTGCAGTTGCTTCCGGGTGACACATACTTTCTGTGTTGCCAGAACCAATGGTATTGTACATTACCAGTGATGTTCAAAAGATGTTGATAATAGAAAAAGGAATGAATAAATAAATGAATATCAGAGTTGAAAGCAACTCAATATACTATTTAGTTCACAAAGAAATTCTCAAGAAATTTATTTGGTTGCATCAAGTAACCACGAGAGGAAACAAACACAATGAAGAATAACAAGAGTGAAGCATAATATATATCAAGTTCTATGAAATCCTGCCATTTGCAATAATATAGATGGAATTAGAGGGTATTATGCTAAGTGAAATAAGTCAGTCAGAGAAAGACAAATACCATATGATTTCACTCATATGTGGAATTTAAGAAAAAAAACAGATGAACATAGGGGAAGGGACAGAAAAATAAGAGGAAATCAGAGAGGGAGACAACTATAAGCGACTATAAACTATAAACTCTAGGAAACAAACAGGGTTGTGGAGGAGAGGGGGTGTGGGGATGGCATAACTGAGTGATGGGCATTAAGGAGGGCACCTGATATAATGAGCACTGGCTGTTATATGCAACTGATGAATCACTAAACTCTACCTCTGAAACTAATAGTAAAAAAATCAATCAATCAATATCAAGTTCTAGAAATCACCCATTTTTCTTTAAGATTCAAATTAAATTACACATGTATAATGTGCATGTAGTAGCTAGGAAAAAGATAAACAGCTATTTGTAGCAAGCAGACAGGAGAACATAGATATATAACTTCACTTACAGTAAAAATCACAAGAAGGCTGTAAAGAAAACGATAGTTGAATTATGAGGAAAAGATTTGTAGGAAACACTTAGTTTACAATATATTTTCCCTCCCCCTGAAAACACAGAATTTTTTTATAACACTTCTTGTAAGATAGTTAAAGGAGTTACATAGGAGAACTAGATATCTAGACATTATTGTACAGCACAGATTTTTACCAGAACAAGACTTTTTAGGAATGAGAAATTTCAATAGGAAGACATATGCAAAATAAAATTGATGAATTTTACCTAATCAATACAGAAGCCTATACTTTAAGTACTGATCAATTACATAGGAGAAAATTGTTTCATGGTCTAGCAACACTTAGAGCAACCAGTTCGGTACTGACAGGAAAGAGACAAAGAACTACGTGAATTCAGTTACAGACAGATCTAGGAATTAAAAACCTCATGTGTCTTCACTTTAGGGGCAATGATGCATAAAGTAGGCATAGTACCGATTGTATTTACTGGAGAACCTGACAAAATACTGATTTCTCTTATTCAGTACATACATTTCTAACAAGCTCTCAAGTTAAACAGATGAAGAGGTAAAGGACTCTGTTTTATCATTCTTTGTTTTCACAATATATAGCACTATGTCTAGCAAATGAGGGATAGCAAAAGATTACTGATGGATAAAATACACAGTATGGATAATGTTGATGGATAATACTGATGAATAAAAAAATGAACTTATCACTTTACCAGATATGAAGTGCTTTCTAAAGCTATACATATTTTGGGACACCTGCAGGCCTGGGTAGCTTTTTCAGATTATGTCCAGCTTTGGCACACTAACAGGAGTGGGAATCTGAAATGTTTAAATATCATGCCACAACTTCCTCTGGTTGTGGTTGAAAAGACATCTGCTGCACCCCTGGGCACATAGTTTCTGTCCTGTGTTCATTTGTAGACAGAATCACTTATAAGTTATATGTGTGCATTAGGCATAAAAGGTCATGTAACCTCAGGGGCTAAGAGTGACCTTGTTTGGGTGCCTGGGTGGCTCAGATGGTTAGGCATCTGCCTTCGGCTCAGGTCGTGATCCCAGGGTCCTGGGATGGAGTCCCACATCGGGGTCCCTGCTCAGCGGGGAGCCTGCTTCTCCCTCTGCCTCTCTCTCTGTCTCTTATGAATAAATAAATAAAATCTTAAAAAAAAACAAGAGTGACCTTGTTTGCATTTCACCATGATGGACTGGTCAAGAAAAGAAAAGAAAGGCAGGGTTCAGAGAGAGGGGAACAACAACAAAAAGAAACACATACAAATAGAAAAAGGAAAGGAAAAGCTGTAAGGAAAATGAACAAGCAATGGTGAGATAAAGGGACCCTGGTCCAGAAGACTTTTCACATTCTGGTTTGAGTTACAAGTGAGACTGTTTTTGCTACTGTGATCTTCTTAAAATCTCTTCTATTTTTTACTTCACTGTAACTCAATCTTTTAATCAAATAATCCTATCAGAAAAAAGCTCAAATTCTTTCATTCCTTATTGCAATAGATGAGAAAACTGAAGCTAAAGACCTCATGAGTAAATCTTGCCCAAGATCATGTGTCTAAGAAGTTTAGCCATTCCTCAGACCCTTAATCAGAAAAAAATAAGGTCATTCACAAAAAAAAAAAATGTGCACCCAGGCATTCCCACAGAGTAAATTCATATCAAGCACTTTGTACTAGAGAAAAATCATAAGTAAAACATGTTCACTGGAGTGTTGGTAATGGTAACAAAAAATGGGGGGGAACCTTCCATATACAATAGCAGAAGAATGGTTATTTAAATCATATTACAGGAATACATTTACATTTTATGCAGGCATTGAAAATGACTGCGATAAAACTATGTAACAATATTGACATTTCTGTAACAAAATGTTTAGTTCACAAAAGAGAAAACAACTGTTTATTAAAGATACTGCAACCTAGTAAAATTTATATTTGTACAGATAAGAATGGAAGGAATCAGATCTTCTGCTAACAATGTACCTAGTTTTGGTTTGTGGAATGTCTGGAAATATTTATAAAATTGGTCACTGCTATCAATATTATAACATTAATATATGAAATAAATATAGATTGTGAGTGACCTTACATTCAAATATGTGTGAATATAATTTTAGTTGGGGAAATACCAAATATTTCTATCTTCCACAATTTCACTACCCAGAAAATATTTTGGGGTGTCAATCTTATGATAGTAAATAGAATTATCAGGAAAATATTCATGTTAGTCATTGCCGGTGATTAAACTTCTTGACGAAAAATTAAAAACAATGTGGAACCTATGTAATTCAGAGTGTGGTTTATAAAAGTCAATTATTTCATTTAACTTAATGCAACAAACACTTGTGTAACAGACAACATACTTAAAACTAGGGGAAAAGATAAACATAATATTTATACTCAAGAAATTCATAGTCAAGTAGGGAAATAAATATAAAATAATTTAAAATAATATACTGGGTGAAATAGGATTAATGTATAAAGTGCACAATTCCATTTTTGAATAAATTTCCTTAACAGCAACCCCCCTGTCTAATAATTAAATTGTGTTTCCTCTTTTAAAACATACTTTTCCTTTCATATTTTCACAATACTTGTGTATTCATCAGAGATCTCCTTCTACAAATGTGCCCCATTTGTCCATTGAGGTATCCTACTAATTCTCATTCCAGCAACCATGCTGTTCAAATGACTGTGACTGATTATGAGGCTTAATTAACTTGTCAAGGGAGAGACAGTAATTTTCGGTCCATTTTCACTTTTCCATATGGCCAAAAAGAAAAAGCCTATCTTCAGCTTACACTCATACATACATGTGCTACATCACAAAATGATGGAAAATTATCCAAACTTCTTCCCTGGAACTTAGAATGAGGGCTACAAAATAATAATAATAATAATAATAATAATAATAATAATAATAATAATAAATCAGAGTTTTATTTTGTAGGGATTTGCATCATGCCACTATTTGGTAGCAAGAATATGTACAAATAAATGTTATTAGTAGCTTATCCAATAAATGGATGCCTATATAGCATACATCCCCCCTCCCTGTTCCTAAAACAGCTCCAATTCTGTTTAGGTATCAAGAGGGTAACATGCATTTCATCTGCCACAAGAGAAGGAGTCACAATGCCAGGATGATAAGTTTCATAGTAACCCCATTTTCTTCACCAGTGTTAGTTTCAGAAATGGGCATGTAATGTGATTTACAACATTGAAACACAAAAGAGAGTTTTGCTGGGGAGTTCTGGGGAAGCTTTTCTATAATCTTTTGAATTTTTTTTCAAAAGCAGCTCTCCCTTTTCTTTTTTTCTGGTTACTTTTAGATGTGAGGCCTGGGTTTCAGTGAGCAATTTTGTTCCTACTCTGCAAATGAAGCCAACTATTCATTAGTAGAGAATAAAGGCAGAATCTCTGAGAAAGGTATCACAACAAATTGTCAACCCTGAAGACCGCTTATGTGTTATGAAGCAACCATTTAATCATATTTTAGATTGGCTTAGGCTTTTGTTGTTTGATACAACTGCATTTGTTCATTCACTCACAAATATTTACTGAGTAATTACTATGAGCTAGGAAATGTTCTAAGTGTTGGGTGATAAAAGTAGTGAAAAACAAAAACAAGTATTTCTGCATTCATAGATACCACATTCCTTTGGGATATAATGGAATCATTCTACCTGATGGAAATGTCTAAGACTGATTTAAAAAAAAAAAGGAAACATGATTTGAAATAAGTCCCAGGGTATAGATGACCTCCAAAGCATAAGGTTTTTTATTTTGTGTGTGAGCATAAAGAATATTACATGGTTATAGCAGAAGCTGTTGTGTTCTCCTCAAGTACCCACATATATCTATGCATTCCTGTGTCGATTCTCTGGATGTAGGAATCCAGAAATGGCATGGAGGAGACTGAGTGCCCCTAGATGTAATCTTTGACCAATGAGGCATGAGAATTGAATATGCCTCAGTGGAAAAATTGCACAGTTTATTCTCCCACAGTTTTAAACTGCTCAAAGATGCACCATTTAGAGCCCTTCCTCCTTTCTTGGTTTTGCTTCCTCATTCCATCACCATATTTCCTGAGATCACATTCCAAATAAACCACTCATGCTCAAATCCTTATCAAAGATTCCATAGTTGAGGGAACCCAAACTAAGACAATGATAAATATATCTATCAGTTACTTACCTGTTCCTCTTCATGCCACTTCTTGAAGTTTGGGCATAAGCTATCTCCACTAAATACCAAAATACCAGCATAAACACAAGAAAAGACAATCCTGATGCCTATCATTCTAGCACCAAACATCATGAGTGACTAAAGAGAACTATTAGGTAGTTTATTTAGATAAATTTCTAATTTTAAGCAATGGTATACTATATTCTTTGCACATCCTTCTCTGAACTCTTTCTTGTAAGCATCTTCTACCTTCCAAATGAGTTTCTAACTTTCTGTCTATGAACTGAATTTATCTTACTCCATTTAGTTTTTCCTACTGATAAACAGTCAGTAAAGCTTTCAATATCCCGGGCTTCAAAAATATGGTTGTGAACCTCTACTTCTTATTTTCTCTATCCTTTACATTGCTTTTTGTAAGACTGAATCTACATTTGATTTGGTTTCTTCTCCTGCCCTTCTTTCTTCCTTCCTTCCCTCCCTCCCTCCCTTCTTTCTTTCTTTCTTTCTCTCCATCTGCCTTTCTTTCTTTCCTTTGTACATTCTTTCATTTTTTTTTTCATTTTCAGCCAATATCCTGGGCCTTATCCAGGTACTCATTAGGCCTATTCTATTTTCTCTGACTAATTATTCTGATTTGTCTCTCTATCCAAGATTATACAGCACAGCCTGGGGACCACAGAGAAGTCTGCCAGTCACAGGGAGCAGAGTGGGTAATGTGTTATGGTGATTACATGACTATCATTTCCATCATGCATATATGTATCTGCACTAATTCCAATGAAAGTAGCAGCTCAAAGCCAAAAAATATTTTTGAAATCAACCTTCCTGTGGGGATAAATGTTTCTTTGGGTTTTCCATTTTCTTTTGTTTTTAATCAGAAGACAGAAATCAAAGCTATCTCTATAACTACTTGAGATTCTTTGTGGGTTTTTTTTCTTTTGCAGTTTTATTAAAATCCAGGTCACATAAATGGATATATTTTTCTTTCCTGTATCTTATGGTCTATGGAATTTTTAATGTATGCCAACTACTTTTCATTTTCCATATTTCATTCTTCCTCTCTTTTTTTCATACTAGGATACAGTTGACATAATTCACTGAAAATATTCCCTATATTTGGGTTATTTTAAAAATCTGAAATACTGATATTCTTTCGAGTTCTTTGAGGAAACTGTACACCATACAAAACTTCTGGCAATTATAAAGTTCAACTGAATATACATAGGGTAAGTTCTATGTTAAATTAAGAGTAATTTTAGGATGCATGCCTATGTCTGTCTCCACATTTGTGTATGTAAATCTATCATCAGTGAATGATCCCAGGCATGTGTATTGGGAAGAGAACATGTGGTGAGGAAGGGCATTATAGCCAACCTTCTATAGTGTTTGGCTTAAATTAGGTATATATTAAGAGACAGTATTTCTTCCAATTAATCAAGGTAATCCTGGGTAAATTGTATATATTATTGATTTGGCCAAATGAGGAAATATCACCCTTACTTTTCTTAATTATTGATCTCTGCTGTTTCTATCAAAGGGGCAAAGATGAAGGGCCTGAAGAGCTTCCATTGTCAAATTAATCACTTTAAATAAGTTATTGGGATGGCTCATAGAATCAAGGTACCACTTGTAGAAGCCATACAAATACCTATGTCTCCCAAATGGGCTTTATCTCCACACAAACAAAACCCAAGAGCTCAGACCATAACAACTTGAGAAACTGGTGATATTCCTAGTTGGTATTTTAATAAAGAACATGGCCTGAACTAAGAAGAAATCAACCCTAATATTGAAGGACATGTTAATGGTGGGGGTCTCAAAAATTATGATTCATAAGGGCTAGGTCCTGCAGATGGTATCTGGAATTTAGCAAGTAATGCTTATCTGCGTGTGACTGGGCCTTTAATTTTAACTATATTCCTTAGAAACTGAGGAGTAAAAATAGGAAAAACTCAGAGACTATGACATATGCCACAAATTTACAAATGGATTCAGATATAACCAAGATATCAGAGATGGAATTCAGGCTAGGAATTGTGAAGACAATAGCTAGATTGGAGAAATCAATTAATGGCAACATACAGTCTCTAAGGGCAGAAATGAAAGCTGAATTGGCAGAACTTAAAAAGGCTATCAATGAGATCCAATATAATCTAGATAATCTACCAGCTAGGATAAGCAAGGCAGAAGAATGAATTAGTGACCTAGAAGACCAAATAATAGATAAAAAGGGAAAAGAGGAGTCCAGGGGAAAACAACTCAGAATCCATGAAAATAGAATCAGAGAAATAAGTGACACCATGAAACGTTCCAATGTTAGAATTATTGGAATCCCTGAAGGGGTGGAGAGAAAGAAAGGACTAGAAGATATATTTGAGCAAATCGTGGCTGAGAACTTCCCTAATCTGGGGAATGAAACATACATTCATGTCCTAGAGGCAGAGAGGACCCCTCCCAAGATCAAGGAAAACAGGCCAACAGCCGGCATGTAACAGTAAAACTCACAAATCTTAGAACCAAGGAAACCATTTTTTTAATATTTCTATGTTGAAATGGTTATTATTTTTTTAATTTTTATTATGTTATGTTAATCACCATACATTACATCATTAGTTTTTGATGTAGTGTTCCCTGATTCATTGTTTGCATATAACACCCAGTACTCCATCCAATGAAACCATCTTAAAGGTAGTTAGGGGGAAGAGATTCCGTACATACAGAGGGAGGAACATCAGAATCACGTCAGACCTATCCACAGAGACCTGGCAAGCCAGAAAGGCCTGGCAAGACATATTCAGTGTACTAAAGGAGAAGAACATGCAGCCAAGAATACTTTATCCGGCAAGGCTGTCATTTAGAATGGATGGAGAGATGCAGAGCTTCCAAGACCAGCAGAAACTGAAAGAATATGTGACCATTAAGCCAGCCCTGCAAGAAATATTAAGGGGGGGTTCTATAAAAGGACAAAGACCCCAAGAGTGATATAGAAAAGAAATTTACAGGGACAATCTATAAAAACAACATCTTCACAGGCAACATGATGACAATTAATTCATATCTTTCAATAATCACTCACAACATGAATGGCCTAAATGCTCCCATAAAATGGCACAGGGTTGCAGATTGGATAAAAAGACAGGACCCATCCATATGCTGTCTACAAGAGACTCAATTTGAACCTAAAGATACATCCAGACTGAAAGTGAAGGGATGGAGATCCATCTTCCATGCCAATGGACCTCAAAAGAAAGCTGGGGTAGCAATTCTTATATCAGACAAAGTAGATTTTAAACTAAAGACTGTAGTCAGAGACACAGAAGGACACTATATTATTCTTAAAGGGTCTATCCAACAGGAAGATCTAACAATTGTAAATCTAAGACCCCAACATGGGAGCAGCCATCTACATAAGCCAACTGTTAGCCAAAATAAAGAGTCATATTAATAACAATATGTTAACTGTAGGAGACCTCAATACTCCATTCTCAGCAATAGACAGATCATCTAAGCAGAAAATCAACAAAGAAACAAGAGCTTTGAATGACACACTGTACCAGATGGACCTCATAGATATATACAGAACATTACACCCTAAAACAACCGAATACACATTCTTCTCGAGTGCACATGGAACTTTCTCCAGAATAGACCACATACTGGGTCACAAATCAGGTCTTAACTGATAACAAAAGATTGAGATTATATTCTGCATATTCTCAGACCATAATGCTTTAAAACTGGAACCCACACAAGAAAAATTTTGGAAGAAATTCAAACACTTGGAAGCTAAAGACCACTCTGCTCAAGAATGTTTGGGTCAACCAGAAAATCAAAGAAGAACTTAAACAATTCACAGAAACCAATGAGAATAAATAAAAACACATCGATCCAAAACCTATCGGATACTGCAAAGGCAGTCCTAAGGGGGAACTACATAGCCATCCAAGCCTCACTCAAAAAAATAGAAAAATCCCAAATTCACCAACTAACTCTACACCTTAAAGAACTAGAAAAAAAGCAATAAATGATGCCTAAGCCATTCATTAGAAGAGAAATAATTAAGATTAGAGCAGAGATCAGTGAATTAGAAACCAGAAACACAGTAGATCAGATCAATGAAACTAGAAGCTAGTTCTTAAAAAGAATTAATAAGATCGATACACCACTGGCCAGACTTATCCAAAAGAAAAGAGAAAGGACCCAAATTAATAAAATGATGAATGAAAGGGGAGAGATCACGACTAACACCAAGGAAATAGAAACAATTATTAGAAATTATTATCAACAACTATATGCCAATAAACTGAGCAACCTGGATGAAATGGATGCCTTCCTGGAAACCTATAAACTTCCAAGACTGAAACAGGAAGAAATTGACAACCTGAATAGGCCAATAACCAGTAAAGAGATTGAAGCAGTGATCAAAAACCTCCCAAAAAAACAAGAGTCCAGGGCCTGATGGATTCCCTGGGGAATTCTACCAAACATTCAATGAAGAAATAATACCTATTCTACTGAAGCTGTTTCAAAAAACAGAAACAGAAGGAAAGCTTCCAGACTCATTCTCTGAGGCCAGCATTACCTTAATCCCCAAAACCAGGCAAAGACCCCATCAAAAAGGAGAATTTCAGACAGAAATCCCTGATGAATATGGATTCCAAAATCCTCAACAAAATCCTAACTAATAGGATCCAACAATACATTAAAAGGATCATCCACCACGACCAAGTGGGATTTATCCCTGGGATGCAAGGGTGGTTCAACTTTCGCCAATCAATCAATGTGATAGAACACATTAATAAGAGGAGAGAGAAGAACCATATGGTCCTCTCAACTAATGCAGAAAAAGCATTTGACAAAATACAGCATCCTTTTCTGATTAAAACTCTTCAGAGTGTAGGGATAAAGGGAACATTCCTCAAGTTCGTAAAATCCATCTGTGAAAAACCCAAAGCAAATATCATCCTCAATGGGGAAAAGCTGAGAGACATTCCCTTAAGATCAGGAATACGACAAAGATGCCCACTCTCGCCACTACTGTTCAACATAGTACTAGAAGTCCTAGCAACAGCAATCAGACAACAAAAAGAAATAAAAGGTATTCAAATTGGCAAAGAAGAAGTCAAACTCTCTCTTTTCACAGATGACATGATACTTTATGTGGAAAACCCAAAAGACTCCACCCACAAATTACTAGAACTCATACAGCAATTCAGTAATGTGGCAGGATACAAAATCAATGCACAGGAATCAGTTGCTTTCTTATACACTAACAATGCAACTGTAGAAAGAGAAATTAGAGAAACGATTCCATTTACAATAGCACCAAAAACCATAAGATACCTCGGAACAAAGGAACAACCAAAGAGGTAAAGGAGCTATACTCTAGGAACTACAGAACACTCATGAAAGAAATTGAAGAAGACACAAAAAGATGGAAAAACATTCCATGTTCACGGATCGGAAGAATAAACACTGTTAAATGTCTATGCTACCCAGAGCAATCTATACCTTCAATGACATCCCAATCAAAATTCCAATGACATTTTTCAAAGTGCTGGAACAAACAATCCTAAAATTTGTATGGAATCAGAAAGGACCCCAAGTCGCCAACAAAATGTTGAAAAAGAAAAACAAAGCTGGGGGCATCACGTTGCCCGATTTCAAGCTATATTACAAAGCTGTGATCACCAAGACAACATGGTACTGGCACAAAAACAGACACATAGACCAATGGAACAGATAGAGAGCCCAGATATGGACCCTCAACTCTATGGTCAAATAATCTTCCACAAAGCAGGAAAAAAAATATGCAATGGAAAAAAGTCTCTTCAATAAATGGTGTTGGGAAAATTGGACAGCTATATACAGAAGAATGAAACTTGACCATTCTCTAACACCCTATACAAAGATAAACTCAAAATGGATGAAACACCGCAATGTGAGACAGGAATCCTTCAAAATCCTAGAGAACATAGGCAGTAACCTCTTTGACATCGGCCACAGCAACTTCTTTCAAGATACATCTCTAAAGGCAACTGAAACAAAAGCAAAAGTGAACTTTTGGGACTTCAACAAGATAAAAAACTTCTGCACAGCAAAGGACACAGTCAACAAAACAAAGAGGCAACCCACAGAATGGGAGAAGATACTTGCAAATGACACTACAGATAAAGGGCTGGTATCCAAGATCTATAAAGAACTTCTCAAACTCAACACCCAAAAAACAAATAATCCAGTCAAAAAATGGGCAGAAGACATGAACAGACACTTCTCCAAAGAAGACATATAAAT
>NW_027397078.1:14401584-14402157 GCF_003265705.2 Callorhinus ursinus | reverse complement strand
AGGCAAGAAACAACAAATGTTGGAGAGGTTGTGGAGAAAGGGGAACCCTCTTACACTGTTGGTGGGAATGCAGGTTGGTACAGCCACTTTGGAAACCAGTGTGCCTCAAACAATTAAAAATAG
This sequence comes from Callorhinus ursinus, assembly GCF_003265705.2. NCBI lineage: Eukaryota > Metazoa > Chordata > Mammalia > Carnivora > Otariidae > Callorhinus > Callorhinus ursinus. Next base: position 14,402,034 of record NW_027397078.1, on the reverse strand, counting down.
AGATACCCTATGTTCCAGCAACTGCACTACTGGGTATTTACCCCAAAGACACAGATGTAGTGAAAAGAAGGGCCATATGCACCCCAATGTTCATAGCAGCAATGTCCACAATAGCCAAACTGTGGAAAGAGCCAAGATGCCATTCAACAGATGAATGGATAAAGAAGATATGGTCAGTATATACAATGGAATATTACTCAGCCATCAGAAAGAATGAATATGAACTTTTACATCAACATGGATGGGACTGGAGGAGATTATGCTAAGTGAAATAAGTCAAGCAGGGAAAGTCAATTATCATATGGTTTCACTTATTTGTGGAACATAAATACCATGGAGGACATTATGAGAAGGAAGGGAAAAATGAAGGGAGGGAAATCAGAGGGAGAGGTGAACCATGAGAGACGATGGACTCTGACAAACAAACTGAGGGTTTTAGAGGGGAGGGGG
>NW_027397078.1:14399296-14401184 GCF_003265705.2 Callorhinus ursinus | reverse complement strand
GACTGAAAGTGAAGGGATGGAGATCCATCTTCCATGCCAATGGACCTCAAAAGAAAGCTGGGGTAGCAATTCTTATATCAGACAAAGTAGATTTTAAACTAAAGACTGTAGTCAGAGACACAGAAGGACACTATATTATTCTTAAAGGGTCTATCCAACAGGAAGATCTAACAATTGTAAATCTAAGACCCCAACATGGGAGCAGCCATCTACATAAGCCAACTGTTAGCCAAAATAAAGAGTCATATTAATAACAATATGTTAACTGTAGGAGACCTCAATACTCCATTCTCAGCAATAGACAGATCATCTAAGCAGAAAATCAACAAAGAAACAAGAGCTTTGAATGACACACTGTACCAGATGGACCTCATAGATATATACAGAACATTACACCCTAAAACAACCGAATACACATTCTTCTCGAGTGCACATGGAACTTTCTCCAGAATAGACCACATACTGGGTCACAAATCAGGTCTTAACTGATAACAAAAGATTGAGATTATATTCTGCATATTCTCAGACCATAATGCTTTAAAACTGGAACCCACACAAGAAAAATTTTGGAAGAAATTCAAACACTTGGAAGCTAAAGACCACTCTGCTCAAGAATGTTTGGGTCAACCAGAAAATCAAAGAAGAACTTAAACAATTCACAGAAACCAATGAGAATAAATAAAAACACATCGATCCAAAACCTATCGGATACTGCAAAGGCAGTCCTAAGGGGGAACTACATAGCCATCCAAGCCTCACTCAAAAAAATAGAAAAATCCCAAATTCACCAACTAACTCTACACCTTAAAGAACTAGAAAAAAAGCAATAAATGATGCCTAAGCCATTCATTAGAAGAGAAATAATTAAGATTAGAGCAGAGATCAGTGAATTAGAAACCAGAAACACAGTAGATCAGATCAATGAAACTAGAAGCTAGTTCTTAAAAAGAATTAATAAGATCGATACACCACTGGCCAGACTTATCCAAAAGAAAAGAGAAAGGACCCAAATTAATAAAATGATGAATGAAAGGGGAGCGATCATGACTAACACCAAGGAAATAGAAACAATTATTAGAAATTATTATCAACAACTATATGCCAATAAACTGAGCAACCTGGATGAAATGGATGCCTTCCTGGAAACCTATAAACTTCCAAGACTGAAACAGGAAGAAATTGACAACCTGAATAGGCCAATAACCAGTAAAGAGATTGAAGCAGTGATCAAAAACCTCCCAAAAAAACAAGAGTCCAGGGCCTGATGGATTCCCTGGGGAATTCTACCAAACATTCAATGAAGAAATAATACCTATTCTACTGAAGCTGTTTCAAAAAACAGAAACAGAAGGAAAGCTTCCAGACTCATTCTCTGAGGCCAGCATTACCTTAATCCCCAAAACCAGGCAAAGACCCCATCAAAAAGGAGAATTTCAGACAGAAATCCCTGATGAATATGGATTCCAAAATCCTCAACAAAATCCTAACTAATAGGATCCAACAATACATTAAAAGGATCATCCACCACGACCAAGTGGGATTTATCCCTGGGATGCAAGGGTGGTTCAACTTTCGCCAATCAATCAATGTGATAGAACACATTAATAAGAGGAGAGAGAAGAACCATATGGTCCTCTCAACTAATGCAGAAAAAGCATTTGACAAAATACAGCATCCTTTTCTGATTAAAACTCTTCAGAGTGTAGGGATAAAGGGAACATTCCTCAAGTTCGTAAAATCCATCTGTGAAAAACCCAAAGCAAATATCATCCTCAATGGGGAAAAGCTGAGAGACATTCCCTTAAGATCAGGAATACGACAAAGATGCCCACTCTCGCCACTACTGTTCAACATAGTACTAGAAGTCCTAGCAACAGCAATCAGACAA
>NW_027397078.1:14327954-14399196 GCF_003265705.2 Callorhinus ursinus | reverse complement strand
ATTCCATTTACAATAGCACCAAAAACCATAAGATACCTCGGAACAAAGGAACAACCAAAGAGGTAAAGGAGCTATACTCTAGGAACTACAGAACACTCATGAAAGAAATTGAAGAAGACACAAAAAGATGGAAAAACATTCCATGTTCACGGATCGGAAGAATAAACACTGTTAAATGTCTATGCTACCCAGAGCAATCTATACCTTCAATGACATCCCAATCAAAATTCCAATGACATTTTTCAAAGTGCTGGAACAAACAATCCTAAAATTTGTATGGAATCAGAAAGGACCCCAAGTCGCCAACAAAATGTTGAAAAAGAAAAACAAAGCTGGGGGCATCACGTTGCCCGATTTCAAGCTATATTACAAAGCTGTGATCACCAAGACAACATGGTACTGGCACAAAAACAGACACATAGACCAATGGAACAGATAGAGAGCCCAGATATGGACCCTCAACTCTATGGTCAAATAATCTTCCACAAAGCAGGAAAAAAAAATATGCAATGGAAAAAAGTCTCTTCAATAAATGGTGTTGGGAAAATTGGACAGCTATATACAGAAGAATGAAACTTGACCATTCTCTAACACCCTATACAAAGATAAACTCAAAATGGATGAAACACCGCAATGTGAGACAGGAATCCTTCAAAATCCTAGAGAACATAGGCAGTAACCTCTTTGACATCGGCCACAGCAACTTCTTTCAAGATACATCTCTAAAGGCAACTGAAACAAAAGCAAAAGTGAACTTTTGGGACTTCAACAAGATAAAAAACTTCTGCACAGCAAAGGACACAGTCAACAAAACAAAGAGGCAACCCAGAGAATAGGAGAAGATACTTGCAAATGACACTACAGATAAAGGGCTGGTATCCAAGATCTATAAAGAACTTCTCAAACTCAACACCCAAAAAACAAATAATCCAGTCAAAAAATGGGCAGAAGACATGAACAGACACTTCTCCAAAGAAGACATATAAATGGCTAACAGACACATGAAAAGCTGTTCATCATCAGCCATTAGGGAAAAAAAAAAAAAAAAAAAAAAAAAAAAAAAAAAAAAAAAAAAAAGAATGGCAAAAATTGGCAAGGCAAGAAACAACAAATGTTGGAGAGGTTGTGGAGAAAGGGGAACCCTCTTACACTGTTGGTGGGAATGCAGGTTGGTACAGCCACTTTGGAAACCAGTGTGCCTCAAACAATTAAAAATAGAGATACCCTATGTTCCAGCAACTGCACTACTGGGTATTTACCCCAAAGACACAGATGTAGTGAAAAGAAGGGCCATATGCACCCCAATGTTCATAGCAGCAATGTCCACAATAGCCAAACTGTGGAAAGAGCCAAGATGCCATTCAACAGATGAATGGATAAAGAAGATATGGTCAGTATATACAATGGAATATTACTCAGCCATCAGAAAGAATGAATATGAACTTTTACATCAACATGGATGGGACTGGAGGAGATTATGCTAAGTGAAATAAGTCAAGCAGGGAAAGTCAATTATCATATGGTTTCACTTATTTGTGGAACATAAATACCATGGAGGACATTATGAGAAGGAAGGGAAAAATGAAGGGAGGGAAATCAGAGGGAGAGGTGAACCATGAGAGACGATGGACTCTGACAAACAAACTGAGGGTTTTAGAGGGGAGGGGGGGGGGGGATGGGTTAGCCCGGTGATGGGTATTAAGGAGGGCACGTACTGCATGGAGCACTGGGTGTTATACGAAAACAATGAATCGTGGATCACTACATCAAAAACCTAATGATGTATTGTATGGTGACTAACATAATATAATAAAATCAAATCAAAAAAAAAAAAGAAACTAAGGAGTAAATAGGCCTATTGCCTACAGCTCTTGAAGTTCACAGACATGTATAAACCTGGATAACTTCAACCAATTCTGATTACTCTCATCCCTTGCAGTATTAATTTGGATCCCACATGAGGAAGCCACTAGCTGCACTTACATATATTACTCTGAAGTATAAATACCTCCCAAACAACTCCAATTAATCCTACCCTTGTCTATGCCTATCCAAACAAGGTTCTTTGATCCACACACTTGACTCTAAACTGGAGATGTCAAGGGACTGACAACCAATCAGACTCACTTAATGAGGTGTTGTGAAGCAAACTATCCAGTTGAGTTTTGTTTACTCCAGCTTAATTTGCAGGAAATTGTTTTTATATCTTCTAGTTGTTTCTGCCCTGATTTTTGTTTTTTCTTATTGTGTTCTTACCTTCAAAGTAATCACATAATAGGTATTTTCTCCTTGAAATCCCATATTTTATGATGGGATAACTGGCTGAGAAAGAGATCTGGCTTAACCTACCACTCACTAGTCAGTGACATCAGAGATACTATATAATACCAGATGGAAGTATCCAAAAGTAGCAGTCCAGTTTTGTGCAGAAAATAAAAAGCCCCCTCCCCTTAATAATGCATGCCCCAAACCTCAAAGAATAATGGGGACATCACTGTATAAATGGATGCTGTTTAATGTCCAGTGCTCAGTTCTTACATATTTTATCAATGAAGAAAAATGACAGCAGAGAAACCACCAAAGAGAAATTTAATTTGCTTGAACATCAGAGCAGGCTTTAAAAAGCAGGATGAAAGTTTTCAAAGCTATTGCTATTTCTCAGCTTCCCATATTACTGTGGAAAAATAGCTGGCAAATACCATGTCAAAAGGTCATTCAACTTTTAGAAGATGCTTGTTTGAAAATTCTTATTTCTCCCCATCCCTATGGATTCCTTAATCTTAAATCTTTTTGTGTCTGCAATGAATTAATTCTAGAAAGAAGTGGCTTTCTAGATGAAATAAGTCAAATATATTCAAAAAGAGCCATGGAAATACTGAGGATTTTTCTTGTTTTTCCTACTTTTGATAATATGAGAACAAATAATGTTTATAAAAAGTTCAGATACTTTCAATTGTTAACCAATAGCCCACTGAAAACATAAGTGTTCTATTGTGAAATACAGATGTCCAAATACCTGATACACACTTAATGAAAATTATTACTTTTCTCATATACCAAAGAATTTTTCTGTTTTCCTCAAAACCAGTTGTTCATATTACCACTTCACAAACTTACTACATGTCATTCTGTTCCATTGAGACTCTATCAATTCTGGACCAATAAACACTGGAAATTCTGTAACTTCATAATTTTATCTCATTATATGCTATATAATTAATCTTTTCAACCAGAAAGTAATTTTAAAGTGAATCATACCACTGATCTCTACGGAAATAATCACACTAGTTTGATAAGCATCTGGAATTTTGATTCACAGTGTGCTGCTAGCACAAAAACATTTTTTTTTGTGAAATGCAACTCTCAACTAATTAATGTGGCCAAATACCAGTTGTTTAATTCAATAAAATGACCATTAACTTTCTTCTTACATGATGCTGCATAATCAGTTGTTCTGATCAGTTGTTTTAGATATATGTAAACACAGCTAGAGATTTTATTTTGAATACACTATCAATTTGATAATATTTTGCTGTAATAATCATTATTACCTCATTTATCTCACATAAATAATCCTTTAAAACTGCAGATATGTATGTAATAAAAATATAACCTTTGAGATGGTTTTGAATAATGACTTAAAATTAGCTGGAACTATATTATTTGAATGCAACTGACCTGAAATTAATCACCAGCAATTTTAGCTATAAATAAGGCCAAGTGTTGAAAAAGGCTTTATAAAAATCATCATTTGACTTGGTCTTTAGATCTATTTCTACTTTCTGACTTCCAACATACTCTCATCAGGCTTCTTTCCAAACCACATTAATGATAATGTTCATATTTCTTATTAGTACATCTTATCCTTCTTCATATCATACTGGTTTATCCTACTTGGATTCTGTGTGTGATATTTGACACAGTGCACAATTTTTCCATCCTTGAAATCCACTCCTCCCTTGACATCTGGAATACCACACTTATTTTCCATCTATCTCAGGCCATTTCTTTTCACTTTTTATTGTTGCTGTATTAGTTAACTATTTTTCAAAAAATAATACTACCACAAGCTCAGCGACTTAAAAGAACACAGTTATTATCTTGCAGTTTCTGTGTGTCAGGACTATGAGCACAGTTTAGCTGGGTCCCCTACTTCAAAGTATCAAAATGCTGCTGCTACCTTATGAGGCTTAACTGGAGAAAAATTTACTTCCAAGTTAATGTGGTTGTTGGCAGAATTCAGTTCCTAACAGTGTAAGTGACTAATGGCCTGTTTTTTGATGGCTGAAGGCTACCCTCAATTTCTGGCCATGTGGTGCTCCTCAATATGGACATTTCTTCAAAATGAGGCAGAGAGAGAATCTCTTAGCAAATGGGGCATCCCAATGACATGTAGCAATCTTAATGTAATCACATAAGTCATAGATCCTGCCCATATTCAAGGGGAGAGTAGTACACAAGGGGATGAATACCAGGAGGTGGGGATCATGGGAGCCACATGAAAGTCTGTCTACCAGAGTGTCCACTTCTACCATTTCCTGCTCCCCAGGAGTTTGTTTTGATCTTCTCTTTTTATAGCCAACATTAGACTAAAAAGTCAATTGCCCATTAGATATCCCATGAACACTCAAACCAAACACATCTACAAACAACTCCAACACTGTTCAAACTTTTTCTCTTTCTATAGCCTGAGCTTTATTTTGTTTGTCTTAATTATCTCAGAGAATGACATCACCAGCTACTCAGTTAAATGAAACTGGAGTCATCTTTGTCTCTTTTCTCTGTATCTGACATCTTCTTTCTATGCTCATTGATGCTATCTTCCACGGATTTCTTCAATATCTCCCTAATGTGTAATCATTAACATATGCAGACGGTATGATTGTACATTTAGAATTTCCAATAAACTGAAAAATACTACAAGAAATAAGTGAATTCAGTAATGTGGATGCTTAATATATTTACATGCAGATATCAATATATTTTCTATACACCAACAATAAATAGTTGGGAGATATAACAGAAAAATAAACCCCAAATACAATGGCCACAGAAATTAAAACTAAGGCTAACTACAATGTAAGACTTAAATAAAGAAAAATATAAAACTCTTTTGAAGGAAAAAATAAGCCCTAACAAAGGAAATTCTCTCTTCTTAGATAAGAAAGATCTACCTAAAAAGGTATCAAATTTTCTCTAGGTAATTTAAAACTTTTACATAATCCAAATTAAGCATATTAAAAGTTTTTTTTTGTTGTTGAAAACTTAATCCATAAGTAAATGTGTTAAAATAAAGTTTAAAATAGCCAGGAAAATATGAAAAATAAGGGCAATGAGTAGGCAATTTAAATTAAAACAACTAAATAATTACAGTGATGTGATACTGGCATAGATAATTTCATTTAATATGTGATATAGTTTGAATTTTTGATCAGTGAGGAAATTATTGACTATTCAATAAATGGAGACTATTCAACTAGATCCATAAATGAAAAAAACAAAATGCTTATATCCCATGTCATGCATAAGGATAATTTTCAAATGGATCAAAGGCTTTAATATAAAGAATAAAGCTATAACAGTACTAGAATAAGCACTGGAGAATCTCTGTACAGCCTTGAAATTGAGAAGGCATTCCTAACTTTGACCATGCCTTACAGAAATGTATGTTTTAAAGGAAAGAATGATAATTGAGGCAAAAATTGTTTTCAAAAATAAACATTATACAGACACCATAAGGCAAAGTCAAAATACAACCAACATTGAAAAGATATGTATCTCTATGTTCACTACAACATTATTTACAATAGCCAAGATGTGAAAACAACCTAAGTGTCCATCAATAGATGAGGAGACAAGATGTGGGAAATATATATATATATACTACATATGTGTGTGTGTATATATATATATATATATATATATATACTATATATTTATAAATATATGAATATTACTCAGCCATAAAAAAGAATGAGACCTTGTCATTTGCAACTACATGGATGGACCTAGAGGGTATTATGCTAAGTGAAATAAGTCAGACAAAGACAAAAACCACATGATTTCATTTATAAGTAGAGTCTAAAAAACAAAACAAAAGAGAATCCAGACACATAGATACAGAGAACAGATTGGTGGTCACTGGAGTGGGGGGGGGGCGTGAAACAGGTGAAGAGGATCAAAAAGCAAAAATTTCCAGTTATAAAACAAATAAGCAGGTGCCTGGGTGGCTCAGTCGGTTAAGCGACTGCCTTCGGCTCAGGTCATGATCCCAGAATCCTGGGATCGAGTCCCACATTGGGATTCCTGCTCAGCGGGGAGTCTGCTTCTCCCTCTGACCCTCTCCCCTCTCATTCTGTTTCTCTCTCTCTCTCTTTCATAAATAAATAAATAAAATTAAAAAAAAAACAAATAAGCTATGGGGATGTAATGTACAGCATGGTGAATATAGTCAATAATATTGTATTAACTTTGTACAGTGACAGATAACTAGACTTACTGAGGTAATCATTTTGCAATGTATACAAAGGTCAAGTCACTATGTTGTACACCTGAAACTAATATTGTGTTAATTAGACTTAAATTAAAAAATACAATTGATAAGTGTATGTGTATATGATATACCATTTTTCACCTAAACAGATTGGCAAAAATCCAAAATTTGGTACCAAACTCTGTTAACAAGACTGGCTGTGTGAAACACATCCTCATACGACGTGGGTAGAGTGTGTATTGGAAAAGATCTAATGTGGGGTACTTGGCAATATTTATAATAGTCCCAAATAGTTTTCATTATAATGTCCCAACCCCTTAGATTAGTGCATAAAGCATGGCAGGATGTGGGCTTAGTTTACCACAATTATATCATGTCCCTTTACTAGAAATTTTCACTTTATCCTTCCATGCCTTTATAGATATTATTATGTCTGAAGGGAAATTCCTTCTCAAATCTCTTTTCCTTTATCTAAATCCTATTAACCCTTCAAATCTCTAATCAAGAGATATCTTCTCCAGGAATCCTGCCTTGATGCCCTCTTCAACATCCTTTCTCTGGTTCCCTCACCAATTATTCTCTTTCTGCATTCTTCCACAACACATTATGTATACCTCCATCCAAAAAAATTTACTAGACTCTTCTGTAAATACTGAGTTTTGTATCCCCAACTCCGAGCGCACTATGACACAGAGGGGAAAGTCAGTGCAAGCATAATTCATGAACTAATGAACATTGGGTTTTTTTGCCCCCAAATTGCCCACATCACCACACAGTAATTTAAAACATATTATCAATACAATCTTTGAGCAGCATCATAGAAAACAATACAGCTTCTTTTGTTCTTTTGGCAGTTACTACACGGTCATATTATAGGCACAATTTTCTATTACCTAAAGGAACAACCCTACAAATATCTGAGACTAGCATTTACATTAAATTAAATTAAATTAAATAATTAAATTAAAAATTTTATCAACCAAAGACCCCAAGAACAAGACTATAGTTAGACAAAATCAGATTTATTGATTCATGCAGTAAGGAAGGACACATCAGAGAAATATCCTTCTAAAGAATGGCAGCATCATTTTTAAGGGTTGGTTACTTGCTGAAGGATTATGAGGGGATCAATTCTGGATTGGATACTATTTCTGATGCAGGATTAGGAGAAGAGGTGATTAACAAGGGATTCAATTCTATCATAAAGAAATAAAACCTAAGCAATAGGGCATTCCCAGTAATATATGGGAACAGCAGAGCAAATCTGGGCCATGATTGATAAAGAATCACTCAAAGAGGGAGTCATTACATTTTACAACTACTATATGACCTTGGGAGAAACCATGATTTCTGTAAACTTTGTACCTGGCTTTGCCTGTATCTATCCTCCTGAGACTGATTTACTATAGACATTTTTTTCTTTTTCAGTCTGATATGGTTTTTACTCTTTCAGTCCTGGACATGTTTTTTCTCTTTCAAGAGTCTTGGCAGATTAAAATTATAGGAATATCATATAAGCCTTGGAATTTAAATATCAGTCTTTCATTTCCTACTTTGGGGACTTAAAATAGTGAATTAAAATTTCCATATCCCAATTACCACATATGCAAAATTTGATAAAATTTTCCTCAAAGAGTTAGTATGTAGGATTAAAAAGTCTAAAATATTTGCATATATTATAGTGTCTTAATATAATAATTATTAACTATACCATAGCCACTACTTTATTATTATTATTATTATTATTATGTAGTTTCAAAATAGCTAGCAGTGAAAATCAGATTATAAGTGGACTCCCTACTGCTTTCCAAAGACAGCTTTTTTTTTTATTAAAGTCAAAGAAATTCTGTCACAGAATTTGAAGCGGTAAAAATTTGTTCGGATCAGCAACCAAGTAGAATATAACTTTGAAGGTCAGAACAAAAAGTTCAAATTCAGTCTATAATATTGTTGGGAGATATGGAGCAATGTGCACTCTGGGAGAAGTTTCAAATTCCATCCCAGCTTGCCTGAGTGATGTGACTATTATATTTTTGTCAAATTTGGCACCATCCACCTGTCTCATATCAGAGCAATACTTGAAAAGAATGGGCTTTACAAAGTGCCAACTTGTCAAAATGTTTCAATCGTCTTAACAAAACTGTTGTGTTTAGCTCCATGGTACATGTGTACCTTTGAAATAAGGACTTTCACTGCTTTAAAAAATATACATATATATATATATAATTATATGCACATGTACACACACACACGCATATATATGTATATATAGTGAAAGGAGGAAAAGGAGAATGTGTCCAAAGAAAATCATAATCCTAATCATAACTTCAACTATCTGCAAACTTGATTACACACTTTGTAGCTTTCTCGCTGAATATGCCACATTTTTGTGTCTTAAGTTAATGAAATGAAATAATCACTTACCCATTCAGAAGCTTAGGCTTCAGCCATTCCACAGTTCTTGTTCATTGTTAGCTCTTTCTTTAAAACACTTACTTCATTCCTTTTCAAGAAATAAAACTCACAATAGGACCATATAAAATTCCCTAGAAAATGTAATGACCTTTTGGCTCCAAGCCAACTATCAAGATGTACTAAGTCCTGGTTCTTTAAATTGATGAAATCCATGGTGCAAAATATGACTGATGCACTCTAACCAAAAAGGAATTTGTTTCCTAGGAACTGACTTTATTTCATCTAGCTTGAAGTTTTCACTGAAACTTCTTTCTGTTATAGTCAAACAACTACTGAATCTACTATTTACTAGTAGTGATAAGTGGATTATAGACTTACTTTATCAGTTAAAAAGATTGATCAATGACCTGTGAAATTTGCAATGATATGGATGGAACTGGAGGGTGTTATGCTGAGTGAAATAAGTCCATCAGAGAAAGACATGTATCATATGACCTCAGTGATATGAGGAATTCTTAATCTTAGGAAACAATGTGAGGGTTGCTGGAGTGGGGGTGGGGTGGGAGGGATGGGGTGGCTGGGTGATAGACACTGGGGAGGGTTTGTGCTATGGTGAGCGCTGTGAATTGTGCAAGACTGTTGAATCACAGATCTGTACCTCTGAAACAAATAATGCAATAAATGTTAAGGGAAAAAGAAAAAGAAGAAGATAGTAGGAGGGGAAGAATGAAGGGGTGGAAATCGAAGAGGGAGATGAACAACGAGCAATGATGGACTCTGAAAAACAAACTGAGGGTTCTAGAGGGGAGAGGGGTGGAGGGATGGGTTAGCCTGGTGATGGGTATTAAAGAGGGCACATTCTGTGTGGAGCATTGGGTGTTATGTACAAACAATGAATCATGGAAAACTACATCAAAAACTAATGATGTAATGTATGGTGATTAACATAACAATAAAAAAATTTAAAGACAAATAAAAGAGAAAGAAACAAAACAGACCAACATAGGGGCAGGGAAGGAAAAATAAAGTAAGATAAAATCAGAGAGCCGGCATAGCATAAGAGGCTCTTAACTGTAGGAAACAAACTGACGGTTGCTGGAAGGGAGGTTGGTGAGGGGATGGGGTGGTTTGGTGATAGGCATTAAGGAGGGCACTTGATGCAATGAGCACTGGCTGTTACATGCAACTGATGAATCACTAAATTCTACCCCTGAAACGAATAATACACTATATGTTAACTGAATTGAATTTAAATTTTTAAAAAAAGAATTTCTATCTTAAATTCAAATGCTTTAAAAATCCTATTGTAGGAGAAATTTAAAGTTTATCAGGTATGAAAGAATTTAAATAGCTGTTTTGTAGTCTAATTTGGACTTTATATAATATGACAAGTCAATTATTTAAGGTTATGTTAGCAGTCAGTCAAAAAAATTGTTTGAATTCTACTCTGATTTCAGTGGAATTTGGCCAACCTCTCTCTCTATATATAGCTTATACAGTAGTGGGATAAAAAAAGTTAAATAGAAAAAAACCTTATCTAGCAGGGAAAGCCTGAGAAAGGGAGCTATTTAATGCTGTCATGCAAGATATTTCTAAGTGTCCTTGCTTCTACTCAAAGAGGAACTTGTTTTCAGCTCGGACTCAAATCCGAAGAGACTATATTTTCTGTCAACAGGAGATTAAAGGAACCTTCTCAACCCAGAGCAGAACATACCACAAAGATATGAAGTGCTTGAGTAGCAAGTAGCTGAGCTGCACTGAATTCAGGCTTTCTGGGGTTGGTAGGAAAAGCAGGCAGGAAGCAATTTTGAGCAAACTGTTAATAAGACATAAAGCCTCCTTAGTAATATCACAGACAAAAAATGCACTTAAAGGAAAATGTGAGCAAGTATATAAGGAAAGTGTAGAGGATAAGACTAAAATGTTTCTGTAAATAAAACCCAAGAAATAAGAAAGTGGTGGTCAGAGAAGATAGATGTAGGACAAAAGAAACAGAACAAGGGAGAAGGTCATTTCAGTCTGGCCTAGGAAAGACACTACTGCTTTAGTTCCACTAGTTAGAGGCCTCTATCATTTCTTTCAAGAGGCAAAAATAGAAAATATCTGAGTACACAAAAATGCACATATATGCACATAAGATGAATATGTATATGTGTGTGTGTGTGTATATATATATGTATAAAATTCCTTAATATGGCATATACACAAAGATACACCTGAAAGTAATACATTATATATATAGAAAAATACCTAGATATCTATATATAATGTATTATATATATTACTTTATATAATATAAAACATGTATTTAATATATATACTGTAGAATTGTATATAATATTAAAATATATTATAGATATACTATGGAATTATATATATTATATATGTGGAATGGAATTATTAAAATGAACTATGAAATTATATATATAATATGATATATAAAAATATTATTGAGGAGTTAAGATGGCAGAGGAATAGGGGGACCCTAACCTTCTTTCATCCCTTGAACACAGCCAGATAGTTATCAAATCATTCTGAACACCCAAGAAGTCCATCTGAGGAGTGAGAGAACAAAACTACAAGTCTACAAGTAGAAAAGCGACTACCTTTGGGAAGGTAGGAGGTGTGGAAAGTTGATTTGAGGGAGATAAGAACTGTGGGTAAGGCAGCGGGGAAGGAGCCCTGCTTATGGAGACTAGCGCAAGGTATTTTAAGCAGCAGAGCACAAAACCTGAAGTTTTCGAAGTCCACCACCACCAGGTCATGCCTGGCTTAAAGGTGGTCCAGTGGGGACCAAGGGTGGAGACCCAAGAGTGGACTGTGTGGTCTGATGATACCCTAGGTCCCAAGAAGAATATGTGCCAACATGCTGTCCTCTTCCCAGGCATAGGAGTGGGGACTCCTGGTGAGGGCAGCTAGCCTGGATGCTGGTTCTCTGCTCCACCTTGCCATAAACTCTGAACCACTGCAGTCGTGTGGTTGCTTTCCTAGCATGGGCTGACAAACAGCAAAAGTATGCCAAGACCTTCCTGCAGAGGATCAGCATAGGTCTGTGCCACTGGAGTCTAAAATTTGGAGTTCTGAAGCCCAGCAGGGAACTTGAGATAAAACAGCTTGGACATAGGCAGGGTGAAGGCAGGGATCAGATGGAAGCCAGGGACACAAAAGGGGTGACTGTTTACTCTTCCTGAAGAATGGTGGGTGTGAACTCTCAGATCCAGGAACAGAGAGTGGGGTACCAACATTTTCACCCTACTACCCCTCAGTGCTGAATGTCTTCAGGGAGCAAAACAGCACAACCTAGTGGAGGCCAGAGCCAAGTACACAAAGCCTCAACCCCCTGCACCCTGCAAGCAAATCTCAACTAGGTCAAATCCACCTGAGAATCAGTGCATCAGCCCTCTCCGCCAGAAGACCAGCACAAACCCCTCACATGCACCAAGTCTACTGATCATAGAGTGTTGCAAAGCTTCAGCTCTAGGGGAAACAGGATCTAGCTCCCTTTTTATTTTTATTTTTTATTTTTTCAATATTTTTTAAGTTCTTTTTAAATTCTTTATAATTTTTAAATTTTTATCTTTATATTTTTTATTTATTTTATTTTTGGTCTAGCCTCTTTTAACAAACAGACCAAAACACACCCAGGATCTACTTTTCTTTTTTTTTTTTTCTGGAAAAATAACAAGATGGAGAAATTCACCCCAAAAGAAAGAACAGGAAGTAGACTAACAGCTGGGGATTTAATCAATACAGACATAAGTAAGATGTCTGAACTAGAATTTGAAAGAATTATAAGGATACTGGCTGGGCTTGAGAAAAGCATTGAAGACACTAGAGAATCCCTTACTACAGATTTTTAAAAAAAAAACAAAAACTAAACTAAAATCTAGTCAGGCCAAAATTAAAAATGCTATAACTGAGATGTGACCTAAGTGAATGTCATAACAATGGGTATGGACGGGGCGCCCGGGTGGCTCAGTTGGTTAAGCGACTGCCTTCGGCTCAGGTCATGATCCTGGAGTACCGGGATCGAGTCCCACATCGGGCTCCTTGCTCAGCAGGGAGTCTGCTTCTCCCTCTGCCCCTCTTCCCTCTCGTGCTCTCTATCTCTCATTCTCTCCCTCAAATAAATAAATAAAACCTTTAAAAAAAAACAATGGGTATGGACGAAGCAGAGGAAATAATCACTGTTATAGAAGATAAAATTATGGAAAATAATAAAGCTGAAAAGAAAGGTAATGGATCACAAAGGTAGACTTTGAGAACTCAGCAATTTATTAAAACATAATAACATTCATATCACAGGAGACCCAGAAGATGAAGAGAGAGATAAAGGGGCAGAAGTTTTACTTGGGCAAATTACAGCTGAAAACGTCCCTAATCTGGGGAAGGACAAAGACAATGAAATCCAAGAAGCACAGAGAACTCCCATTAAATTCAGGAAAAGCTGACCATCACCAAGGTATATTATAGACAAATTCACAAAATACAGAGACAAGAAAAGAATCCTGAAAGCAGCAAGGGAAAAAAAAGAAAAGAAAAGTCCCCAACCTACCAGGAAAGACAGATTAGATGCACAGCAGATCTGTTCACAGAGACTTGGCAGGCCAGAAGTTAGTGGGAGGAAATAGTCAATATGCTGAATGAGAAAAATATGCAGCCAAGAATCCTTTATCCAGCAAGGCTGTCATTCAGAATAGGAGAGACAGAGTTTCCCAGACAAACAAAAACTAAAGGAGTCTATGACCACTAAACAAGCCTTGCAAGAAATATTAAAAGGCCTCTCTGAGTGGGGAGAAAAAGACCAAAAGGAACAAAGATTAGAAAGGGACAGAAATCATCACGTGAAACACCAACTCTACAAGTAACACAATGGCACTAAAGTCATATCTTTCAATAATCACTCTGAATATAAATGGACTACATGCTCCAATCAAAAGTCATAGGGTATCAGAATGGATAAAAAAAAATAAAAGATCAATCTATATGCTGCCTACAAGACATTCATTTTAGACCTAAAGACACTGCAGATTGAAAATGAGGGGTTGGAGAACCATCTACCATGCTAATGGATGCCAAAAGAAAGCCAGAGTTGCTATTGTTATATCAGACAAAGTAGATTTTAAACCAAAGGCTGCAACAAGAGATGATGAAGGGCATTAGATCATAATTAAGGGGTATATCCATCAAGAAGATCTAGCAATTGTAAATATTTATGCCCCCAACTTGGAAGTAGCCAAATATATAAATCAATTAATAATAAACATAAAGAAACTCATTGATAACAATACAATAATAGTAGGGAAATTTAACACCCCACTTATAGCAATGGAGAGATCATCTAAGCAGAAAGTCAACAAGAAAACAATGGCTTTGAATAACACACTGGACCAGATGGAGTTAACAGATATATTCAGAACATTTCAACCTAAAGCAGCAGAATACACATTCTTTTTGAGTGTGCATGGAACATTCTCCACAATAGATCACATACTGGGTCACAAATCAGCCCTCAACAAATACAAAAAGACTGAGCTCATACTATGCATCTTTTCAGACCACAATGCTATGAAACTAGGAGTCAACCACAAGAAAAAATTTGGAAGGACCACAAATACATGGAGGTTAAAGAACATGCAACTAAAGAATGAATGTGTTAACCAGGAAATTAAAGAAGAAATTAAAAAGTACATGGAAGCAAATGAAAAAGAAAACATGACAGTCCAAACCTTTGGGATACAACAAAGGCAGTCCTAAGTGTTAAGTATATAGCAATACAGACCTACCTCAAGAAGAAAAGGTTCAAATATACAACCTAAACTTACACCTAAAGGAGTTAGAAAAGGAACAGCAAATAAAACCTATAGCCAGCAGAAGGAGGGAACTAATGAAGATTAGAGCAGAAATAAATGATATGGAAACAAACAAAAAAAAAACAACAACAGTAGAACAGATCAATGTAACTAAAAGCTGGTTCTTTGAAAGAATTAATAAAATTGGCAAACCCCTAGCCAGACTTATCAAAAAGAAAAGAGAAAGGACCCAAATAAAAAAAATCACAAATGAAAGAGGATGGATCATAACCAATACCACATAAATGCAAATAATCATAAGAGACTATTATGAAAAATTATATGCCAACAAACTGGGCAATCTGGAACAAATGGATGAATTTTGAGAAATTTGTATCTAGATTTGTATCCATTTTATCTAGAAAGATGCAAACTACCAAAAGTGAAATAGGAAGAAAGAGAAAATTTGAAGAGACCCATAAGCAGCAAGGAAATTGGAACAGTAATCAAAAATCTTCCAAAAAAACCAAAAATCCAGTGCCTGATGGCTTTGCAGGGGAATTCTACCAGACATTTAAAGAAGAGTTAATACTTACTCTTCTCAAATTGTTCCAAAAAACAGAAGAGGAAGGAAAACTTCTAAACTCATTCTACGAGGCCAGCATTACCTTGATTGCAAAACCAAAGACCTCACTAAAAAGGAGAATTACAGGCCAATATCTCCGATGAACATGGATGCAGAAATTCTCAACAAGATACTAACAATTCAAATCCAACAGTACATTAAAAGAATTATTCACTACACTCAAGTGGGATTTATTCCTGGGCTGTAGGGTTGTTCAATATTCACAAATAAATCAATGTGATATACCACATTGATAAAAAAAAAGGATAAAAACCATATGATACTCTCAATAGATGCACAAAAAGCATTTGAAAAAATACAGCATCTATTCCTGACAAAACCCCTCAACAAGGTTGGAGGAGCAAGATGGAAGGGGAGTAGAAGACCTAAGTTTTGTCTGGTCCCAGGAATTCAGCTAGATAGTTATCAAAACATTCTGAACACCTACAAACTCAACAGGAGGTCAAAGAAAATAATAGCAGCAATTCTATGAAGAGAAAAGTGACCACTTTCTGGAAGGTAGGACATGTGAAGAAGTGAATTCGAGGCAATATTTGGAAAGATAGACGGAGGGGGAGGGAGCCTCCATCAGCTGACTACCAGCAAGTGATAGAGCCCCAGAGCACAAAATTGGAACTTTTAGAAGTCAGCTCCACTGAGGGACGTTGCTCCGGTGGCTAAGCAGGGGGTGGAACCCTCACTGGGACAGTGTGGTCTCAGGACCTTCGGGGTCACAGAAAGACCAGGGTACCTGAGTGTGGCAGAGCTCCCAGGTATCAGAGCAGGGAAGCCGGCTACAAAGACGGAGCCCAGGAGTGGGCTCTCAGCTCGGGGTTGCAATAAACCATGATCCACGGCACAGTCAGGCTACTACTCTTCAAGCAGGGACTGAACAAGCGGCTGATCTGGGGAGACTCCCTTTCCTCCCCCAGGAGGAGGGGCATGGTAGGACACCGCAGGAATCTGCTGGGTTGGGAGACTCCAAACAGGGTTGTGTGCCTGAGGTAGAAATGCTTGGTCACAGGCCAGGTGAGCACGGAGTGCAGCCAGAGACCAGGGAGACAGGAGTGATTGAGTGCTTTTCTCTGAGGGCTCACTGAGGAGTGGGGCCCCAAGCTTTCAGTTCCTCCAGGGCCAGAGATTGGGGGACCACCATTTTTATTCTTCTCCTCTAAAGATTTATGGAAATCTTTCAGGGAAAAAAAGCTACCTACGGAGAGCAAACCCCAGCAGATTACTTAGCATGGCCCCTTGCAAGGGTGGTGCAATTCCGCCTGGGGCAAAGACATCTGAGAATCACTGCAAAAGGCCCCTCCCCCGAAAGATCAGCAAGAACATTTAGTCAAGATCAAGTTTACCAATCAATGAGAACTGCAAAACTCCAGCACTAGGGGAGCATAGCACATAGAATTCATAGCTTTTTTCCCATGATACTTTAGTCTTTCAAAGTTAATTTTTTTAATTTTCTTTATTTTTTTTCTTTTTCTATTTTTTTGTTAATTTTTCTTCATTCTTTTTTCAATCAACATCTTATCAATTCCTTTTTTAAAATCTTACTTAGTTTGCCTTTTAACAGTCATATTCGATTCCTTCATTGTATTTAACCTTATTTTTGTATATATAGAAGTTTTAGTTTCTTTAAAATTTTGGGATACAGTTTCTTCTAACAGACCAAAATATACCCTAAATTTAGTGTAAGGCTTTGCTCTAGTTTCCCGACTGAATACATTCTTTGTTTTTTTAACTTTTTTTCTGTTTTCAACCAACTTATCAATTTCTTTTTTAAAATCTTTTTTAATTTTCATCATTACAGTCATATTCCATCTCTTCATTGTATTTACCCTTATTTGTGTATATATATGTTTTTCTTTCTTTAAAATTTTGGGAGGCAGTTTCTTCTAACAGACCAAAATACACCCAAAATCTAGTGTGAGGCTCTGTTCTATTCACCACCTTGATAATATTCTTTTTTTCTTTTCTTTTACCCCCAGTATCAGGTCTCTGATTTGTTTAGTGTATATTTTTCTGGGGTCATTGTTGCTCTTTTAGTATTTTGTTCTCTCATTCATCTATTCTTTTCTGGACAAAATGACAAGATGGAAAAACTCACCTCAAAAAAAAAAAAAAAAAAACAAGAGGCAGTACTGACTTCCAGGGACCTAATCAATATGTACATCAGTAAGATGTCGGAACTAGAGTTCAGAATAATGATTATAAAGATATTAGCTGGGCTTGAAAAAAAGCATAGAAGATACTAGAGAATCCATTTCTGGAGAAATAAAGGAACTAAAATCTAACCAAGTCGAAATCAAAAAGGTTATTAATGAGGTGCAATCAAAAATGGAGACTCTAACTGCTAGGATAAATGAGGCAGAAGAGAGAATTAGTGATATAGAGGATCAAATGATGGAGAATAAAAAGCTGAGAAAAAGAGAGATAAACAACCACTGGATCATGATAGAATTCGAGACGTAAGTGATACCATAAGACAAAACATTATTAAAACAACTGGAATCCCAGAAGAAGAAAGAGAGAGAGGGGCAGAAGGTATATTGGAGTAAATTATAGCAGAGAACTTCCCTAATGTGGGGAAGGAAACAGGCATTGAAATCCAGGAGGCACAGAGAAACCCCTCAAAATCAATAAAAATAGGTCAACACCCTGACATCTAATAGTAAAACTTATGAGTCTCAGAGACAAAGAGAAAATCCTGAAAGCAGCTCGGGACAAGAGATCTGTAACCTACAAAGGTAGAAACATTAGATTGGCAGCCGACTTATCCACAAAGACCCGGCAGGCCAGAAAGAACTGGCATGATATATTCAGAGCACTAAATGAGAAAATTATACAGACAAGAATACTATATCCAGCTAGGCTGTCACTGAAAATAAAAGGGGAGATAAAAAGCTTCCAGGAAGAACAAAAACTAAAGGAATTTGCAAACGCGAAACCAGCCCCACAAGAAATATTGAAAGGGGTCCTCCAAGTAAAGAGAGAGCCTAAAAGTAACAAAGACCAGAAAGGAACAAAGACAATATACAGTAACAGTCAACTTAGGCAATACAACGGCAATAAATTCATATCTTTCAATAGTTACCTTGAATGTAAATGGCCTAAATGTCCCAATCAAAAGACCCAGGCTATCAGACTGGATAAAGAAAACAAGACCCATCAATATGCTGTCTGAAAGAGAACCATTTTAGACCAAAAGACACCTCCAGATTGAAAGTGAGGGGGTGGAAAACCATTTACCATGCTAATGGACACCAAAAGAAAGCTGGGGTGGTAATCCTTATATCAGACAAATTATATTTTAAACCAAAGACTATAAGGGATGAGGAAGGACACTGTATCCTACTTAAAGGGTCTATAAAACAAGAAGATCTAACAAATGTAAATATCTATGCCCCTAACATGAGAGCAGCCAACTATATAAGCCAATTAATAACAAAAGCAAAGAAACACATTGACAAAAATACAATACTAGTAGGGGACATTAACACCCCCCTTACTGAAATGGACAGATCACCTAAGCAAAAGATCAACAAGGAAATAAAGACTTTAAATGACACACTGGACCAAAGGGACTTCACAGACATATTCAGAACATTCCATCCCAAAGCAAAAGAATATACATTCTTCTCTAGTGAACATGGAACATTCTCCAGAATAGATCACATTGAGTCACAAATCAGATCTCAACCAGTACCAAAGGATTGGGATTATTCCCTGCATATTTTCAGACCACAATGCTTTGAAACTAGAACTCAATCACAAGAGGAAAGTCAGAAAGAATTCAAATACATGGAGGCTAAAGAGCATCCTACTAAAGAAGGAATGGGTCAACCAGGAAATTAAAGAAGAATTCAAAAATTCATGGAAACAAATGAAAATGAAAACACAACTGTTCAAAATCTTTGGGATGCAGCAAAGGTGGTCCTAAGAGGAAAGTATATAGCAATACAAGCCTTTCTCAAGAAACAAGAAAGGTCTCAAATACACAACCTAACCCTACACCTAAAGGAGCTGGAGTAAGAACAGCAACTAAAGCCTAAACCCAGCAGGAGAAGAGAAATAATAAAGATCAGAGCAGAAATCAATGAACTAGAAACCAAAAGAAGTTGAACAGATCAATGAAACTATGAGTTGGTTCTTTGAGAGAATTAGGAAGATTGATAAACCCCTGGCCAGACTTATCCAAAAGAAAAGAGAAATGACCCAAATAAATAAAATTATGAATGAAAAGGAGAGATCACAACCAACAACAAAGAAATACAAACAATCATAAGAACATATTATGAGCAACTATATGCTAGCAAATTAGACAATCTGGAAGAAATGGATGCATTCCTAGAGATGTATAAACTACCAAAACTGAACCAGGAAGAAACAGAAAACCTGAACAGACCCATAACCACTAAGGAAAATGAAGCAGTCATCAAAAAACTCCCAACAAACAAGAGCCCAGGGTCAGATGGCTTCCCAGGGGAATTCTACCAACCATTTAAAGAAGAATTAATACCTATATTCTGAAACTGTTCCAAAAAATAGAAATGGAAGGAAAACTTCCAAACTCATTTTATGAGGCCAGCATTACCTTGATCCCAAAACCAGACAAAGACCCCATCAAAAAGGAGAATTATAGACCAATATTCCTGATGAATATGGATGCAAAAATTCTCAAAAGAATACTAGCCAATAGGATCCAACAGTATATTAAAAGGATTATTCAGCACGACCAAGTGGGATTTATTCCTAGGCTGCAAGGTTGGTTCAATATCCGCAAATCAAACAATGTGATACAATACGTTAGTAAAAGAAAGAACAAGAGCCATCTGATACTCTCAATAGATGCAGAAAAAGCATTTGACAAAGTACAGCATTCTTTCTTGATGAAAACTCTTCACAGTGTAAGGATAGAGAATACATACCTCAATATCATAAAAGCCATCTATGAAAAACCCACAGCGAATATCATTCTCAATGGGGAAAACCTGAGAGCTTTCCCCTAAGGTCAGGAACACGCCAGGGATGTCCACTATCACCAATGCTATTCAACATAGTACTTGAAGTCCTAGCCTCAGCAATCAGACAACAAAAAGAAATAAAAGGCAACCGAATCAGCAAAGAAGAAGTCAAACTCTTACTCTCCATAGAAGATATGATACTTTATGTGGAAACACAAAAGACTCTACCCTAAAACTGCTAGAACACTTACAAGAATTCTGTAAAGTGGCAGGGTATAAAATCAAGGCACAGAAATCAGTGGCATCTCTATACACCAACAAGGCAGAAGAAAGAAAAATAAGGAGTCGAATCCATTTACAATTGCACCCAAACCATAAAATACCTATGAATAAATCTAACCAAATAGGCAAAGATTCTATACTCAGAAAACTATAGAACACTCATGAAAGAAATTGAGGAAGACACAAAGATGTGGAAAACATTCAAGGCTCATGGATTCAAAGAACAAATATTGTGAAAGTGTCTATGCTACCTAGAGCAATCTACACATTTAATTCAATCCCTATCAAAATACCATCAACATTTTTCAAAGAAATGGAACAAATAATCCTAAAATTTGTATGGAATCAGAAAAGACCCCGAATAGCCAAAGGAATATTGAAAAAGAAAAGCAAAGCTGGTAGTATCACAATTCCAGACTTCAAGCTCTATTACAAAGCTGTCATCATCAAGACAGTATGGTACTGGCACAAAAAAGACACATAGATCAGTGGAACAGAAGAGAGAGCCCAGAAATGGACCCTCAACTCTATGGTCAACTAATCTTTGACAAAGCAGGAAATAATGTCCAATGGAAAAAAGACAGCCTCTTCAACAAATGGTGGTGGGAAAATTGGACAGCCACATGCAGAAGAACGAAACTGGACCATTTCCTTACACCACACACAAAAATAGACTCAAAATGGATAAAAGACCTAAATGTGAGGCAGGAATCCATCAAAATCCTTCAGGAGAACACAGGCAGTAACCTCTTCGACCTCAGCTGCAGCAACTTCTTCCTAGAAACATCGCCAAAGGCAAGGGAAGCAAGTGCAAAAATGAACTATTGGGACTTGATCAAGATAAAAATTTTGAACAGCAAAGGAAACAGTCAACAAAACCAAAAGACAACCGACAGAATGGAAGAAGATATTTGCGAATGACATATCAGATAAAGGGCTGGTATCCAAATCTATACAGAACTTATCAAACTCAACACCCAAAGAATAAATAATCCAATCAAGAAATGGGCAGAAGACATTTCTGCAAAGAAGACATCCAAATGGCCAATAGACATATGAAAAAGTGCTCAGCATCACTCGGCATCAGGGAAATCCAAATCAAAACCTCAATGAGATACCACCTCACACCAGTCAGAATGGCTAAAATTAACAAGTCAGAAAATGACAGATATTGGTGAGGATGTGGAGAAAGGGGAATTCTCCTACACTGTTGGTGGGAATGCAAGCTGGTGCAGCCACTTTAGAAAACAGTATGGTGGTTCCTCAAAAATTTGAAAATAGAGCTACCCTACAACCCAGCAATTGCACTACTGGGTATTTACCCCAAAGATACAAATGTAGTGATCCAAAGGGGCACATGCACCCCAATGTTTATAGCAACAATATCGACAATAGCCAAACTATGGAAAAATCCTAGATGTACATCAACAGATGAAGGGATAAATATAATATATATATACACACACACACACACACACACACACATATATATGGAATATTATTGATATATACATATATATGGAATATTATGGATATATACATATATATATATATATATATATATATATATATATATATATATATAATGGGATATTATGCAGCCATCAAAAAACCAAAATCTTGCCATTTGCAATGACGTGGATGGAACTAGAGGGTATTATGCTCAGGGAAATAAGTCAATCAGAGAAAAACAATTATCATATGATCTCAATGATATGAGGAATTTGAGAAAAAAGACAGAGGATCATAGGGGAAGGGAGGGAAAAATGAAATAAGATGAAACCAGAGAGGGAGACAAACCATAAGAGACTCTTAATCTCAGGAAACAAACTGAGGGTTGCTGTAGTGGTGGGGATGGGAGAGATGGGGTGGCTGAGTGATGGACATTGGGGAGGGTATGAGCTCTGTGAATTGTGTAAGACTGATGAATCACAGACCTGTACCACTGAAACAATAAATTATGTGTTAATAAAAAATAACAAATAAAAGTCCTCAACAAAGTAGGAATAGAGGGAACATATCTCAACATCATAAGGCCATATATGAAAGACCCACAGCTAATAGGTTCCTCAGTGGAGAAAAACTGAGAGCTTTTCCTCTACCTTCAGGAACACGACAGGGAGGTCCACTCAAACCATTGCTATTTAACAAAGTACTGGAGGTCCTAGCCATAGCAATCAGACAACAAAAAGAAAAGGCATCCAAATCAGCAAGAAAGAAGTCAAACTTTCACCATTCGCAGATGACATGATACTCTATGTTGAAAACCCAAAAGACTCCACCAAAAACTACTAGAACTGATACACAAATTCAGTAAAGTCACAGGATACAAAATCAACATACAGAAATCTGTTGCATTTCTATACATCACTAATGAAGCAGCAGAAAGATAAATCAGGGAATCGATTCCATTTACAACTATGCCAAAACCAGTAAGATACCTAGGAATAGACCTAACCAAAGATATCTGTACTCTGAAAAGTACTGAAGAGGACACAAAGAAATGGAAAAAAATTCCACGCTCATGGATTGGAGGGTCAAACATTGTTATAGTGTCTATACTACCCAAAGCAATCTACACATTTAATGCAACCCCTATCAAAATAACACCAGAATTTTTCACAGAGCTAGAAAAAACAATTCTAAAATTTGCATGGAACCTCAAAAGACCCCGAATAGCCAAAGTAATCTTGAAAAGGAAAAGCAAAGCTGGAGGCATCATGATTCCGGACCTCTGGCTATATTACAAAGCTGTCGTCATCAAGACAGTATGGTACTGGCACAAAAAACAGACACATAGATCAATGGAACGGAATAGAGAACCCAGAAATGGACCCACAACTCTATGGTCATCTGATCTTTGACAAAGCAGGAAGGAATATCCAGTGGAAAAAAAAGACAGTCTCTTCAACAAATGGTATTGGGAAAACTGCATAGCAACACGGCAGAAGAATGAAACTGGACCACTTTCTTACACCATACACAAAAATAAATTCAAAATGGATGAAAGACCTAAATGTGAGACCAGAATCCATCAAAATCCTAGAGGAGAGCACAGGCAACAACCTCTTTGACCTTGGTCCTAGGAACTTCTTACTAGACATGTCTTCCCAGGCAAGGGAAACAAAAGCAAAAATGAACTATGGGGACTTGATCAAAATAAAAAGCTTCTGCACAGCAAAGGATACCATCAACAAAACTAAAAGACAGCCTATGGAATGGGAGAAGATATTTGCAAATGATGTAACTGATAAAGGGTTAGAATCCAAATCTGTAAGAGCTTACCAAACTGAACACCCAAAAGACAAATAATCCTGTTAAGAAATGGGCAGAAGACAGGACCAGACATTTCTCCCAAGAAGGCATGCAGATGGCTAACAGACACATGAAAAGATGCTCAACATTACTCATCCTCAGGGTAATGCAAATCAAAACGACAATGAGGTACCACCTCATCCTTATCAGAATGGCTAAAATTAACAACATAGGAAACAACAGATGTTGGTGAGGATGCAGGGAAAGGGGAACCCTCCTACACTGTTGGTGGGAATGCAACCTGGTACAGCCACTCTGGGAAACAGTATTTTTGAGGTTCCTCAAAAAGTTAAAATAGAACTACCCTATGACCCAGCAATTGTACTAGTAGGTATTTACCTAAAAGGTACCAAAAATACTGATTCACAAGGGCACATGTATCCTCATGTTTATAGCGGCATTATCAACAATAGCCAAATTATAGAAAGAGGCCAAATGTCCATCAACTGATGGATGGATAAAGAAGAAGCAGTATATGTATATACACAATGGAATATTACCCAGCCATCAAAAAGAATGAAATCTTGCCCTTTGCAACAATGTAGATGGAGCTAGAGTATATTATGGTAAGCAAAACAAATCAGTCAGAGAAAGACAAATACCATATGATTCCACTCATTTGTGGAATTTAAGAAACTAAACAGATGAACATAGGGGAAAGAAAAAATAAAGAAAGGGAGGTGTACCATAAAAGAGACTCTTAACTGTACTGAAGAAACTGAGGGTTGCTGGAAGGAAGGTGGGTAGGGGGTTGTGCTAAATGGGTGATGGGCATTAAGAAAGGTCTTGTTGTGATGAGCACTGGGTGTTATATGTAAATGATGAATCACTAAATTCTACTTCTGATACTAATATTACATTATATGTTAACTAACTAGAATTTAAATAAAAATTTGAAACATAAAAAAATATATATTTTTTAAAGATTTTATTTATTTATTTGATGGAGCTAGAGAGAGGGAGAGCACAAGCAGGTGGAGTGTCAGGTAGAGGGAGAGGGAGAAGCAGGCTCCCTGCTGAGGGAGGACCCCGATGTGGGGCTCGATTTCACAACCCTGGGATCATGACCTGAGCCGAAGGCAGCCGCTTAACTGACTGAGCCACCCAGGTGCCCTGAAACATAAAAAAAATCTTAAAAAAAAAAGAAATGAGCGTGGCATTATCATCAGTGGGGTCAGGCTGCAGTAGCAGAGTTCCAGTAATCAGACAGCAGACCCTGGGAGACTTTGTAAGTTTAAGAGAAGGTGAAGACCCAAGTCTCCAGGTTACTCAGGCAAGGGAACCTGAGGAAATACCTAGAAATAAAGCAATAAAATTTTGGCTTACCTGCTGTAATGGAGTTAAAGTAAGGGCTTGGCCACAGGAGGCAACCACCCACCACTGCAACTGGGAATAATACCTCAAAACTTTGTTTAGCAAGGCTGGCTGGAAGTTGAATCCCTAGAAACAGACATAGAATTTTTAATAACGTGTTTACATGCCATATGATACCTTCTGATATATGGGATGACAGATCCCACAGGTCAGACATGAGGTTAATTTATCATCTATATTAGATCCCCTTTGACAGCTAATGAGAAATTGTTTTTATTATACTAAAGGACCTATACAGTCATTTTATGCAAATTGATTTTAAAAGGATAAAGTCTAATAAACATTAATCATCTATGTTAATTTTTTTTATTTTATAATGTCATGAACATTAAAGATAGCACAAGGAAAATAATTATTTTTGGGAATATTTATATATGTTATCTCTACTAATATTTTGTCCCTGATATTTATCTGAAAAATATTTTGCTTAATATGATATTGTTATTTCAAAAATATTAATGACTTTTTCAATCTTTACAGTTGAATATATTATAGTTATAAATTCAAGTTTTTGATATCTTCATTGACTCTCCTCTGTTAAACATACTGGTCTGTTTTTGAGGGGTGGTGTATCTAGTAAGTTCAGAGCAAATTCTGCAAAATAGAAGATAGTATCAATTTTATTTTTTCGTTAAAATGTACAAACACATCAGCCTAAATATTCTTTTTTATTTTTACAAATAAACTTGTCAAATAATTCCTATCTATTTGTGAATCTTTTGAATGTTTCACTAAGTTTAGATGCTTAAAAAACATAGGTCTTCTCAATTCCATTTCATTCAATACAGAATATAATTTTCTCCAGTTAAAAATAGGCTTCCATCATAAGATCATTCTAATTAGTCAAGATATTGAAATGTACAATTATAGAATTTTAAAATTAAATCTTTTATGCTCTTGAGTTCTCAACATTTAATATTTTTTCAATTCTTTGCTCACTTCTCAAGGGACAAATTTTAATGTTTTTTGGTGTTAAAAGTTTCATTTCCTATGATTACTACTCAATAAAATATTGAAAGGATGATAAATTTAGGGCACTACTTTTAAAAACCTTTTTTATTAATAATCTCCAGCTAAATATGAACGAAATGAAACCAAAATGTAAGAGGGAATATTTTTTTTTTATTTATATGTTAGTCACCGCACAGTACCTCGTTAGTTTTTGATGTAGTGTTCCATGATTCATTGTTTGCATATAACACCCACTGCTCCATGCAATACATGCCCTCCTTAATACCCATCACTGGGCTAACCCATCCCCCACCCCCTCCCCTCTAAAACCCTCAGTTTGTTTCTCGGAATCCATAGTCTCTCATGGTTCGTCTCACCCTCCGATTACCGCCCCCTTCATTTTTCCCTTCCTTCTCCTAATGTCCTCCATGCTATTCCTTATGTTCCACAAATAAGTGAAACCATATGATAATTGACTTTCTCTTCTTGACTTATTTCACTTAGCATAATCTCCAGTACCATCCATATTGATGCAAAAGTTGCGTATTCATCCTTTCTGATGGCTGAGTAATATTCCATTGTATATATGGACCACATCTTCTTTATCCATTCATCTGCTGAAGGGCATCTTGGCTCTTTACACAGTTTGGCTGTTGCGGACATTGCTGCTATGAACTTTGGGGTGCATATGGCCCTTCTTTTCACTACATCTGTGTCTTTGGGGTAAATGCCCAGTAATGCAGTTGCTGGGTCATAGGGTAGCTCTATTTTTAATTTTCTGAGGCACCTCCACACTATTTTCCAAAGTCGCTGTACCAACTTGCATTCCCACCAACAGTGTAAGAGGGTTCCCCTTTCTCCACAACCTCTCCAACATTTGTTGTTTCTTGCCTTGTCAATTTTTGCCATTCTAACTGGTGTAAGGTCGTATCTCAATGTGGTTTTGATTTGAATTTCCCTGATGGGTAATGTTGATGAACATTTTTTCATGGGTCTGTTAGCCATCTTCTTTTTTTTTCTTTTTATGTCTTCTTTTGAGAAGTGTCTGTTCATGTCTTCTGCCCATTTTTTGACTTGATTATTTGTTTTTTTGGGTGTGGAGTTTGAGAAGTTCTTTATAGATTCTGGATACCAGCCCTTTGTCTGTAGTGTCATTTGTAAAAATCTTCTCCCATTCTGTGGGTTGCCTCTTTGTTTTGTTGACTGTTTCCTTTGCTGTGCAGAAGCTTTTTATCTTGATGAAGTCCTAAAAGTTCATTTTCGCTTTTGTTTCACTTGCCTTTGGGGATGTGTCTTGAAAGAAGTTGCTGTGGCTGATGTCGAAGAGGTTACTTCTTTGTTCTCCTCTAAGATTTTGATGGATTCCTGTCTCACATTGAGGTCTTTCATCCATTTTGAGTTTATCTTTGTGTATGGTGTAAGAGAATGGTTGAGTTTCATTCTTCTATATACAGCTGTCCAATTTTCCTAGCACCATTTATTGAAGAGACTGTCTTTTTTCCATTGCATATTTTTTCCTGCTTTGTGGAAGATTATTTGACCATAGATTTGAGGGTCCATATCTGGGCTAAGAGGGATTATTTACTTAAAAAGTTGAATAAAATTGTAGGACACAGGATAGTTTATAAAATAGTACTTCAAGACTCACTTGAAGATAGGCAGCAAAGAGAAGGCATGCATAACCAAACTGAGGACTTTTTTTTTTGTAATCAACATTAGGTTCATCTCATTTTTTAGTTTAGTTTTTTAGTTACATATACATGTGAATTTTAACAGCTTTGGCTTTTATTTTGATTAGTTGAATATGAAATCTGTGAACCACAATTTTAACATTATTTGTATTCCATAGATTCCTTAATTTAAACCCATTTATTTTACCACAACACTGTGCTTCATTAAATTTGTATTCCCCCAAATAATTCTATCTTCAATATTAAGCATTAAAATTCAATTTGTAAGAGCATTTATAACAATGTTAGCTATTTTGCCTTTGAGAGTTACCTTCTAAAAGTTTTATTTCGATCTTATAAATTGGATGACAAAATTGAGCCATTATTGACTTTAACTTTATGTGATTTCTTTTTGAAGCATCTGAAGATGTCCATATAAAATTGGCATTCTTTAACTGTATGTGAGTTTCTTTTGCTTATGGAGCCAACACATTAACAGTGATTTTTTGTACACACATCAAAAGTTAGAATCAAAAATTAATAAAATTAATTGAGATCAGTAGCCATTTGATCTAAAGAAAAAGTCATTTTTTTCCAGTATTATTTTTCATAGCTTCTGCACCTGAATGTACTAAATCATCATATTTGGGTACTGTCTTCCCAAAATCGTTTCTCACATT
Organism: Callorhinus ursinus; assembly: GCF_003265705.2. Taxonomy (NCBI): domain Eukaryota; kingdom Metazoa; phylum Chordata; class Mammalia; order Carnivora; family Otariidae; genus Callorhinus; species Callorhinus ursinus. Next base: position 14,370,632 of record NW_027397078.1, on the reverse strand, counting down.
TGATATAGATGCTTATGCTCTTCAGTAGATTTTTGTGTTGTTATTTTCATGTGCTTAGTGATAACATCTGCATGGATACTGAATATCAGCAAACATTTTGTGTTACTTACCTATGTAAAAAATCAACTCTCTTGAAAAATGGAAATTCAGTAGGAAAATTTTCATTAAAAATTTTCAGTAAAAAATTTCCTTTTTTTTTCTTTTTTTTAAGCACATTGGTATCTAAAGGGCTTGTTGCAAAAAGTAAAAAAAAAAAATAAAAAGCACTACTAAACAAATATAAGTGAAAAATTATATACCTATTCCATGCAATAAATGACAAAATTATTGTAGAAAAAGCATTTAGGCTACTTTATATATGTTCTGTAGCAGTATTACTAAACCTCTAGTGTCTACACATAATTCATATATATTTAACATATAATTTTCCAAATTTTCCACTCAGCTGTCAAATGGCTGCCTGGTAGTCATGTTATAGCATGGGCCAAAGAACCCAAATGGCAGGCGTGGAGGCACTGTTAAATAATCCTCCCACCATAATTGTAGTTGGGAAACAGTTACCTGTTACTACTCTGTTTAGTCTCCATTCCCTTCAGGTTGTCAGTGGGAGCCCTGCATGCTGTCTTTAAGAGGGAGGTGTTAATTATATTGAAACTAAAATGAGTCAGGGAAAGAGAAATAGGTTCTTGCCAATCTTTTTTTTTTTTTCCAGATTTAACCACATGTGGATGTGAGGAATGTTTGAACTGTACATGCGTATCACATAGTACTAGATGAGACCGTGAAAGAAGCTGGTAATATAATGCCAAACACATACTGGGCTATTTCAGTACAACTATTAACAAAAAATGCTTTGTTATGAAATGAAAAAATAGAAATACTGAAAAAAGCTTAGAGACTTTTCAAAATAACACAGAAACTAGCCTGAAGAAACTCATTATGGAGCAAATCAGGGACAGTTTGAGCATCAAAACAAATACTAGAGTAATAAATTATAAATAGGGCAAATAATAAACTAGAGGGAATTCTTGTATAACAGAACTACACCAGGACCATCCAGGTAAGCTGGGCATAATAATGAGTGATGGGGAAGACAGCCCTGGGAAAATTAGAGAGTGGATAGAGGACAGAACAAGTAGTCCCTTTTAGGCCATATTGAAAAAACTGAATTGTTTTTTCAAACTGAAACGGAAAGCAATTAAAACATTTTACACAATTGTGTGATTTTTTTCCTGCAAAATTACTGTAGTTGATATGTGATGGGCAGAGTGAAAGAATTTGGTAAGGTGGGAGTAAGGACCCCAGGAGGCAATGACAATAGCCAAGGCAGGAAAAGAAAATATTTCTTAAAGGTTAAAGATGAGGAAAAATATATAGGAAATGTCATCCTTCACATCTTTACCTAAAATCTGTGTGTTCATTGTTCAACACAATCCTAAACATGGTTTCTCCCTGTCAAAAGTCTTTAATGGCAGGTTGCCAGGTTGTGATACCACCTTAACCCCAGAAAATTAGGAAAGAAATTACAAATATGTAAGGTCTCCAGTCATTGTATTTTGTTGCTTAACTTTTATATTTACAACAAGATGATAAATTCACTAATATATATAACAGAAAATGAAATAGTATGCAATATCAGCATTTCTTTTCTTTCCTCAAGGAAATATCATATTAAAAAAATAAGCAGTACTATCCAAATCATTCTGCATAAGTGGAATCATATTTTAGCGGGTTAGATATTTATCAGGCTGCATTTTGTATTTTAGCATCAACAGCCATTAAAGGAAGAAAAATTAAATGTCTTGTATAGGAGAAGATACATATCTTCAAAATCACTTCAGCTCTCCACTGGAGCCATCAAAGTTCATATTCATAACAATAGTATGAATGTGAAATAATATAGCTTGGCACAAGGGTAAAAAAACTGATTCCCTCAGCTATACTGATGATGATGCATGTTATCTTTCTTATTTATAGAACATAATATGAACATGGCATTATGAATCACCTTCACACTTCTGTGCTATTCTTTCCTCTTCACATCAGTCCACATCAATAAGTTATTGCCTGCAAAATAACATGCCAGTACGATTTCCAGTTATTTCAGTATCGAACCTCTCTTATTTATGGAAAGGAAGAGATCAGGTAGAATGAACATGCATCTACTCAAATGGGGCTGTGTTCCAAGCTTATTTAGTCTTACTAATCCAGTAGTAAATGAAAAATCACTCATTCCTTATGCCACATTTGACCTTAACACAGTGACACAGTGCATACTTTTATTGCTATAGAACATTTTTGTCTCAGTTGCTCAGAGGAAGGGAACCTAGAAATTACAGCAAGTAGATAACATATGAATTATATATTCCATAATATTTTATATGTTGATCACTACATTCAGTACTTTCAAGAGTCTGAAAAATACCATGTGCTGAGGCTAAGAGAGAGGTCATTCTTTAAAACTATTACTAACTTCACCAATATTTTCCAGAGTACCATGCCATCGCTTACTCTGCTATGTTATCTTTTGTATGATAACAAAGAGAGTGGGGTTGCTGTTTTGAGTCACTGGGAAGAGGAAATCAATCTCTCAACTTAGAACATCAAAAGTTATTAAGATAGGGGTAACCGGGTGATGGGTATTAAGGAGGGCATATGATATGATGAGCACTGGGTGTTATAAGCAACTAATGAATCGTTGAACGCTACATCAAAAACTAAAGATGTATTCTATGTTGGCTAACTGAACATAATAAAAAAGTTATTAAGATAGTGCAGATTGAAATGAAGGCATGATATTAGTCTTTGGTCACAACAACAACAAAACCCATTAAATTCTTTTTTTTTAACTTTTTTTTGCATTTTTTTATTTTATTATGTTAATTACCATACATTACATCATTAGTTTTTGATGTAGTGTTCTATGATTCATTGTTTGCATATAACACCTAGTGCTCCATTCAGTACATGCCCTCTATAATACCCATCACCAGGCTAACCCATCCCCCCACCCCCCTACCCTCTAGAACCCCCTGTTTCTCAGAGTCCGTAGTCTCTGATGGTTCATCTCCCCCTCCGGGTTACCCCCTTTCATTTTTCCCTTCCTACTATCTTCTTGTTTTTTTTTTAACATATAATGCATTATTTGTTTCAGAGGAACAGATCTGTGATTCAACAGTTTACACAATTCACAGTGCTCACCATAGCACATACCCTCTCCAGTGTCTATCACCCAGCCACCCCATGCCTCCCACCGCCCACCACTCCAGCAACCCTCAGTTTGTTTCCTGAGATTAAAAATTCCTCATATCAGTGAGATCATATGATACATGTCTTTCTCTGGTTGACTTATTTTGCTCAGCATAATACCCTCCAGTTCCATACACGTAGTTGCAAATGGCAGATCTCATTCCTTTTGATGGCTGCATAATATTCTGCTGTGTGTGTGTGTGTGTGTGTGTGTGTGTGTGTGTGTGTGTGTGTATACCACTTCTTTATCCATTCATCTGTTGATGGACATCTTGGCTCTTTCCATAGTTTGGCTATGGTGGACATTGCTGCTATAAACATTGGGGTGCACATACCCCTTTGGATCCCTACATTTGTATCTTTGGGGTAAATACCCAGTAGTGCAATTGCTGGGTCATATGGTAGCTCTATTTTCAACTTTTTGAGGAACCTCCATTCTGTTTTCCAGAGTGGCTGCACCGGCTTGCATTCCCACCAACAGTGTAGGAGGGTTCCCCTTTCTCTGCATCCCCGCCAACATCTGTCATTTCCTGACTTGTTAATTTTAGCCATTCTGACTGGTATGAGGTGGTATCTCATTGAGATTTTGATTTGGATTTCCTTGATGCTGAGTGATGTTGAGCAATTTTTCATGTGTCTGTTGGCCATTTGGATGTCTTCTTTGGAAAAATGTCTGTTCATGTCTTCTGCCCATTTCTTGATTGGATCATTTGTTCTTTGGGTGTTGAGTTTGATAAGTTCTTTATAGATTTTGGGTACTAGCCCTTTATCTGATATGTCATTTGCAAATATCTTCTCCCATTCTGTCGGTTATTTTTTGGTTTTGTTAACTGTTTCTTTTGCTGTGCAGAAGCTTTTTATCGTGATGAAGTCCCAATAGTTCATTTTTGCCCTTGCTTCCCTTGCCTTTGGCGATGTTTCTAGGAAGAAGTTGCTGCGGCTGAGGTTGAAGAGGTTGCTGCCTGTGTTCTCCTTTAGAATTTGGATGGACTCCTTCTCACATTTAGGTCTTTCATCCATTTTGAGTCTATTTTTGTGCGTGGTGTAAGGAAATGGTCCAGTTTCATTCTTCTGCATGTGGCTGTCCAATTTTCCCACCACCATTTGTTGAGGAGACTGTCTTTTTTTCCATTGGACATTCTTTCCTGCTTTGTCAAAGATGAGTTGACCATAGAGTTGAGGGTCCATTTCTGGGCTCTCTATTCTGTTCCATTGATCTGTGTGTCTGTGTTTGTGCCAGTACCATACTGTCTTGATGATGACAGCTTTGTAATAGAGCTTTAAGTCCGGAATTGTAATGTCACCAGCTTTGCTTTTCTTTTTCAACATTCCTCCGGCTATTCGGGGTCTTTTCTGGTTCCATACAAATTTTAGGATTATTTGTTCCATTTCTTTGAAAAAAGTTGATGGTATTTTGATAAGGATTGTATTAAATGTGTAGATTGCTCTAGGTAGCATAGACATTTTCACAATATTTGTTCCTCCAATCCATGAGCGTGGAACGTTTTTCCATTTCTTTGTGTCTTCTTCAATTTCTTTCATGAGTATTTTATAGTTTTCTGAGGACAGATTCTTTGCCTATTTGGTTAGATTTATTCCTAGGTATCTTATGGTTTTGGATGCAATTGTAAATGGGATCGACTCCTTAATTTTTCTCTCCTGTCTTGTTGTTGATGTATAGGAATGCCACTGATTTCTGTCACCACTGCTATTCAGCATAGTACTAGAAGTCCTAGCCACAGCAATCAGACAACAAAAAGAAATAAAAGGCATCCAAATCAACAAAGAAGAAGTCAAACTCTCACTCTTTGCAGATGAATGATACTTTATGTGGAAAACCCAAAAACCCATTAAATTCTTAATTTGAGAATTTACTCAATTTGGGAATTAACTGTCTTGGATTATTACATGAGTAAGAAGTAAACTCACATTGTGTCTGAACCATTAAAGATTTTTTATGTACTTGTTCATAAACGACCCACCTAACTAGTATGTTATAGTATCAGGTCTAGGAGAAAGCTACTAAAACTTTTGCTATCCAGCTGAGTCCTGGGTGACCAACTCAAAATTCATTCCCATGGACTAAGCCTCAAAACAGCTAATAGAGATGAATATGTAAGATGTGGCTGTAGTGTGGTATTCATGCCTTTACAATATTCTGGGCTCTGAAGAGGCCTGCATAGTTCTTCAGCTAACTGTATGGTGGGTAAGGTTCTATGGGAATCCTAAGCTCTTCCCTTGCCTTTTTGTTACTCCATCCCTAGATCATAGAAGAAATTCTGTGATGACTCAGGTTTGAAGACATTTTATCTTCTGCTAATGTGTGGTATTTTCCTTCTCCCTGATTTGTTTTTGGTGGGGAGGGAGTTCTCCAAGTTGTGATCTCTTTGGCACACTTTCTTTCCTATACTTTATGTATTCCTAGAGCTAGAAGTATCAGAGCAAGAGCCATTCTGTGAGCTTATTCCATTACATAATCCCCTTTTAGGGTAAATAAAACAAGGTTAGAGGCATCTCCCTGCCCAGTTTTCCTCTTTCTGTGTAGGCAGTAAAAGAAAAGCTCTCTAAACTTCACAGAGATCAGAAAAGAAAAAAAAAAAAAGCCAAACTTATTTTCAATATGTGTGGGGAATCCTTAAGGAAAAAATTTGCAAATCAAATGTTACAATAAATTAAAAAATCAAAACATGAACCAAAAAGATTTGTTCAAAAATGCTAGAATGATTTAATGTTCCATAAGCAACGAACATAATTCATCACATTAATAGGTCAGTGAAGAAATGTGATGGCTTGTTATTTCCTGAATTTGTATGGTAATGGTCATTCTGTGGGGCAATTAGTCACCTAATGGTGAGATAGAACTCTGGTGATCCTGCGTAGACTTCTCTGTGTTTGAAAAATTTGTTTGTTGTCATTATTGTACAAAGCAATCTAGAGACATTCACTGTTTGAGATCAAAGAAACCAACAGGAACAGAGCCAGGAGTGAGGAGAATAATCAAATGAAGGTAATAGGACAAAGCATGAATATTTGATCATTTGGCATTCAAAAGAGCATAGTCAAAGGCAGGGGACTGGGACTTGGAAATAAATATCTTCTATTTAAGAGATACTGAAATAATTAGCAAAATTCAAACAGGTATTTAGATAACAAAAACAATATAACCCAAAAAATCCAGAAAGGGTGGAAGACAAGACTTTGATTTAAAAATAAAGCAAGAGTCCAAAAAGAGAAGGATATGAGCAATAGAAGATTAAGGTCATGTGTTATCTGATATTGAGCCCTCTAATGACTGACTAGTCTAGGGTTCTTTGAGTCTGATACTACCATAAATAAGAATAGGAAGGAGGATAAGTGACTCAACTGCTGAGGTTGAGATACTTAATGTTGCAGATTAAAGAAAGGTGTCAGAGGAAAAGCAGGCAAATAAGGCAGGTGGCATAATGCAGAATGGGACTATACCTGTAATATGAGGATAAAAGGGAAGTTTGAAGGCATTAATACACTAACGTACCTGGGCACAGTTCTCCTACTTCTATAAACCTGAGTTTTTCTGTTCCTGATTCTTGACATAATTATTTCTAATGAACTATATTAAATTCATCAAGATCCTATTGGTATAATCAAGCACAAATCATAGCACATGGTATTTATTCAGTAAATATTAATCCTGTAGGAATGTGAATTGGTACAGCCACTTGGGAAGACAATTTAGAAGTTTCTTACAAAATTAAGCATACTCTTAGTATACAATCCAGCAATCTTACTCCTTGGTATTTACCTAAAGGAGTTGAAAACACGTTCACACAAAAATCTACACATGGATGTTTATGGCAGGTTTATTCATAATTGCCAAAACTTGGAAGCAACCAAGATATCCTTTGGTAGGTGAAAGAATAAATATGGTACATCCAAGCATTGAAATATGATTAAGCACTAAAAAAGGAGCTATCAAGCCATGAATAGATATAGAGGAAATTTAAGTGCATATCACTAAGTGAAAGAAGTCAATCTGAAAAGGCTACATACTTTATGATTCCAACTATATGACATTCTGGAAAAGATGAAACTGTGGAGTCTGTTAGAAGGTCACTGATTTCCAGGGGTCGGGGGAGGGAGGGTTTAGTAAGCAGAACACAGAGGATTTTTAGGGCAGTTAAACTATTTTGTATTATACTATAATTGTGGATACATGTCATTTTATATTTGGCTGAATCCATAGAATGTACACCACCAAGAGTGAAGCCTAATGTAACCTATAGGCTTTGGATGATAATGATTTGTCAATATAGGTTCATTAACTGTACAAATGTACCACTCTGGTGGGAAATGTTGATAATTGGGGAAGCTATGGTATGTGAGGGCAAGAAGTTTATGGGAAATCTGTGTACCTTATGCTCAATATTCCTGTGAACCTAAGACAGCAGTAAAAAGATAAAGTCTTTTAAAAACAAACAAACATGTTGAGTCAAAAAAACAAAACAAAAACCAACCTTGCTCTCCTTACCAGTACTCAATAAAACACTTTGATGAAAATTTAAAGGTAGGCAATTCAGAAATGCTAATTTTTGCCTTTACACATGTTTAGTGCAGTAGTCACTAATGCTGTTTTCCAACTATTTCCTGCTCTCTGCCCTCCCAGAACAAGGTAGGATTGCATTGCCTGGTGCCATTTTGATTAGAGGGCTATGTAACTAATTTTGTCCAATGGCCTATGAGAGGAAGTGAGGTGTGTCACATCCTTATTGCATAGCAACTGACCATATCTGAAAACATGGTTGAACCTTCACCTCAGGCCATTTAGTGATGAGCAGAGCCATTCTGACAACCCATAAATATTTGTTTTCTGCAGCTGAGATTTGAGGGTTTTTAATCTAATGATAGCTTAAGTTGGCTTAGTGTGACTGACACACATGAGCACATTTTAGTGTAGATGGGAATAACAAGACCTAGCTCAGTGTAATCCACAGCTCTATGGGCAAAGAGCACAAGACAGAAGTGCTGAAGTATTGAGGCTAGACAAAGACCTCTCTCACTCAGCAGTATCATGTAAATGCCAAAAAAGTGCAGAATACAAAGAAATAGAAGAAAGAATATTATAGCAGCAGCAAAAGCAGCCAGAGGCTGCTAAGAGGCTAAGAGTTTTGTTTACTGGAAATAGGACTTAGGTAAATGCAGAGTTAGAGGATCTGTGACTTATGATGTGATGGGATCTGGGGAGTGATAGTTGCAAATGTTGGAGCAATCAGAAACACAGGAACTTAATGAAAAACCACTGGCTGCTGCCTGCATGTATCTCCTCTATGAAAATTTGGTATATGGTGCTCATTAACTGAATGTGTTGAGATCATGATAACTCTGCTGACATCTGCAAGGTATGATTTCATCCTTCAGCTAATTCTCCTAATGTGTAAGAACATCCCTGAGATCAGTCATTCAAAAAGGGGCAGGGATCTCAGGAAAAAGCTATGGAGACGACACCTCTGCCATTTTGTAAAAGTAGTTTATGACTGAAGTATAATTTGCATTAAAATGCTCTATGCCTTTTCAAGAATATTCACTTATATACAGATATAGGATGAGGAACAAAAGTGGTTAAAAATAGCTGTGAAACTGTGAGCTACTTCTCTCTCTCCTAACCACATTTCTTCTTCAGCATATTCATTTTAGTTTTCCTTATGTCTAATTTAATGAAGTACCACATTTTCTTTTATATTCACATTTTATTAGGAACATTATATTTAGACTTTAAGGATTAAGGTATAGTCTTGAAAGTATTTACACTTTGATCACCTTTGGTTTACATTTCAGCCACAATCTGAAACACTGGAGAGGCAGGTCACAAGCCCTCAATTAACTGTGATTAAAACATCACAGTGTATAATGACAGATACAAAAGTTTCTGAATCTAAAGAGCTTCTTACTAATTCTTACTGTGAAATGGGACAATTCCTACTTTCTCAGATTGTTATATGACCTGATTGAAATTTTGCTTTTATCATTTCTGATACATAAGTGCAAAATGAACATGTTGCTTTTCTACTACAATCCTCCTTTCACCTATGATCCATCTAAATAGTTGCTCATTCAGAACATCAAGGTTGTTGGTAAGGTAAAATATTTGTGTTTGTAACACATGTGATACAACTGCAGATACTCAAAGTGAAGAAAATGTAAAAAAAAAAAAAATGTATCTCATTATGTCATTTCCCTCCTCTAGTGTCCCAGTCAGGGGGCTCCAATATAGTATCTGATCCTAATCTGGTCCTGTAGATATCTGAATAGTTTAAGTTTGGACAGTGTGAGTTTGTATTTTAGCATTTTAAGTGGGAAACATAATGTGTTCCCAGCCAATGCAGACAATTTCTCTAATAATGCAATCTATCAAGGATTTCTTCATAATAGGAATCCCTTATCACACCTACTCTTTAAATATTTAACTTAATATATTCATTAGTAGATACACTTATGTATAGTTTGGCTCAATACTTCACAGTAGTAAGTATAAATTTTTTTTCCTTCTATAGTTCAATAAATATATACAATAAGGTAAAGAAAAAGTGCAGTAATATATAAAAGATATTAACTGACCAAACATCACCTATCATTAGGAACACACCTTTAGACAAATAAAGTTAGGTTAAATGCTTGCTACAGAAAGGGTACTGCACCCCAGGAAATAATGTATTATATTGTATTGTATTATATTATTATACTATATTATATTATTATGTTATATTATTATTTTTACATATTTATCTAGGAAATGGGAAGATTAAGACAGGACTCTAGTTGACATTGGTAAAGAAGCCATAGTCACTCATGTTCATCAGAAAAAGGAGGTATTTAATTTCTTCTGTCATTTGTGTTTGCAGAATGGCCTTGTCTCTATTTTCTTCCAGATATGGCTACTGAGTGGCCTTACTTGAACACTGTTTTAGGTTCTTTAAGCATTATATATATTCCTTTAGGACCATCATGACCCAGAAAGCCATTGGTTTACTTTCTCACTATCTAATTTATCCCTGGGTTAGTACTGTACGGAGAATTTTGAACCAAGTAAATACCAGGACCCCTGAAAAACTAAGTGCTCAGGGAAAGGGTGATGAAGATCAAAATACACAATAAGTTTAAACAACTTGAATAACAGACTTGAGCCTATCAGGAGAACAACTTAGCACTGTAGCATGCTTTCTGTCTCTCTCCTGGATTCCTCATAAAATAAGGATGCACATACTTTAAAATTCAAACATTGAATTCTGGGTAAAATTTTATAACTCATTAGGAAGTAAGAGTTAATACAAGGAATACTTGTACTTCCAGCTGTAATAATCATTCAATGAGGACAGTATGTTTAATGGGGTAGGGCATTCAACTACCAATAGCATCAATTCTCAAAGGTAATAATTTCCATATGAATCAATTTTATTACAAAACAAACAAATAACTTTCATTATCTCATACATGTAATATTTGTTATCTAATCATGGATTTCATTGGTGGCAAATCGAAATAAGTTAAAACAATTAGTGTCTCATCTAGTTTAAGAGAAGAAAAATAATGGTTTTTACCAGGTTTTTGTAAAGGTCTTACTGCTTCAGTTTAAGCTGAAATCATGAGATTTTATCTTCATGTAACATCAAAACTGGTGAGCAATCAATAAGTATTAATGATTATTCAATGATTGGGAAAGAGCTTAATGCCTTTTTGATCACTGTCCTGATTTCAGTTAATGTTTCAGGAAGAAAATAATTTTTAAAAAATTCTGGTTGATAATCAGAGTTAAAATTCAAAGATTGATATCTAAGAAATAAGACTCTTGGAACCACCTCCCACCCAATAAAGCAATTTCTTCAATTGGTTTAGATGTGAGAAGTAGGTGCAATAAATATTAAGGATTCTGAGGTCACTTTCAAGCCTCTTAAAACATCTGAAAGGTTGCATTAAAAGTGAGAAAAATTTTTTCTTCCAAATTTTTATTTAAATTCTAGTTAGTTAACATATAGGGTAATATTGATTTCAGGAGTAGAATTTAGTGATTCATCACTTATATATAACACCCAGTGCTCTACATGACAAGTGCTCTCCTTAATACCAATCACCCACGTAGTTTATCTGTCCCCTTACACCTCCCTCCATCAACCCTCAGTTTGTTCTCTATCATTTTAAGAGTCTCTTATGGTTTGCTTCCCTCTCTCTTTTTTTCCCTTCCCATATGTTTATCTGTTTTGTTTCCTGATTTCCACACATGAGTGAAATCATATGGTATTTGTCTTTCTCTGACTTATTTTGCTTAGCATAATACACTGTAGCTCCATCCATGTTGTTGCAAATGGCAAGATTTCATTTTTTTTGATAGCTGAGTAATCTCCATTTTATATATATAGTTCATATATATAGTGTGTGTGTGTGTATATATATATATGGATATATATATATGTATATATATCCATATATATCTGTTCCATATATATCCATTTATCCATTCATCAGTTGATGGACACTTGGGTTCTTTCCATAGTTTGGCTATTGTTGATAATACTGCTGTAAACATCAGGGTTCATATGCCCCTCCAAATCTGTATTTTTAATCTCTTGCATAAATACCTAGTAGTGCAATTTCTGGATCGTAGGGTAGTTCTATTTTTAACTTTTTGAGGAAACTATATTAAAAGTGAGAAAATTACGTTGGCATCTTTTTTATTGAGTATATTCACACATACTGACACTTTCTAGACTAATAAACAAAAAAATTATATTATGTAAAGTAAAAACATAATGAAATGCTCCTGAAAATGTAAACAACATGTGAAGGTGATAGTTTAGTCATAGTATGTCATAATTAGCAAACCCAGTAATGTACTGGAAATAGAAGTGAGAGGTGTTAGTGCACAAATTCTGCAAAGAAAATCTCTTGGCATAAAGCCACTTTACAGGAAATGGTCAGAGAGAGGAAGAAAGTATGCCTAGGAAGGGAGGGAGGACAATAGGGTGGGGGGCAGAAATAAGTTAAGTATTGAGTAGTATTCAAAAGTAAGTCTTTTGAGACAGACAGACTTGGATTTCCTCCATCATCTTTGTGAGAGATATAACCTTCATTAAACTCCAATTCCTCAACTGTCATATGGTTAATAATGCTTACATTATAGGAGTTTTGTGCAAATTAACTATGATATATGTAAAGCTGTTAGTCTAGTTAGTGACACAATATTTGTGCTCAATAAGGAATAATTATGATAACATTAATATTTGTGAATTTTTCACTATGAAGATAGCTATATATTTATAAATCTCTATATATGTAAATATAGAAGAAAGCACACACTCTGAAACTTACTGTCTCGAGAAGGCTTCCATGAGGGCACCTGTGTGGCTCAGTTGGTTAAGCAACTGCCTTCGGCTCAGGTCATGATCCTGGAGTCCCGGGATCGAGTCCCGCATCGGGCTCCCTGCTCGGCAGGGAGTCTGCTTCTCCCTATGACCCTACCCACTCTTGGGCTCTCTCTGTCTCTCTCACTCTCTCAAATAAATAAATAAAATCTTAAAAAAAAAGAAGGCTTCCATGAAAGTTTTTTTCATTAAAGTTTTAAAAACTATCTTTTCATGTATCTCCTTCTGCATAGCATATACTATACATATATATGTATATACACATATATACACATATACATATGTATCTATATATATCCTTATATAAAAGTGAGCTCCCATAATACATCACTTTTTAAGATAAGAATATTTTAAAAAATAATTTTCTTTTTTTTGTGTTCTTTCTTCCTCTCTCTTTAACTCCCTGCCCTCCACCAAGAAAGTAACCAATATTAACATCCAGGCTTTTATCCTTTCATATTCTTCTCAGTGTTCATATAACATATACATAAGAGCATGTGCATGCACACACACAACAGTCAGACACACTGGGATTAATTCTATATATGCAACTCTGCATTCTGTCTTTTGACAAATTTTAGAAATCTATCCAAGACTCATTATTTTTAAGGGCCACATAATGTTCATGGTGTGTTCATAATAGTTATTAAAATATTCATTCTTGGGACACCTGGGTGGTTCTGTTGGTTAAGCGTCTGCCTTTGGCTCAGGTCCTGATCTCAGGGTCCTGGGATCCAGCCCCGTGGTGGGCTCCTTGCTCAGCGGGAAGTCTGCTTCTCCCTCTCTCCCTCCCACTCCTGCTCTCTCTCTCTCACTCTCTCTCTCTCTAATAAATAAAATCTTGAAAAAATATTCACTCTGTCGTCTTGACTTTATAAATTGTGCTGAAATAAACGTCTTTGTACCAGATGTCCTTTAAAAAAATTTTCACTTTTACTAGCTTTCCCTTCAATTCATAGGTTTTCATTAATTAAACATTTTATGTTCTATTATTAAACTTTTTTTAAAGATTTTATTTATTTGACAGAGAGAGACACAGTGAGAGAGGGAGCACAAGCAGGGGGAGTGGGAGAGGGAGAAGCAGGCTTCCCGCAGGGTAAGGAGCCCGATGTGGGGCTTGGTCCCAGGACCCTGGGATCCTGACCTGAGCCGAAGGCAGATGCTTGACGACTGAGCCACCCAGGCGCCCCTATTATTAAACTTTTTAATAGTATGACTAGTTGACTTAAATATTACATATTTTCACTTGTATTGCAACCACTGTATTATTTTGCATTATTTATGTTTATATTCACGTGTATATATATATGGGTGTATATATACATATATGTATAGAGTGAAAATTCATGAAAAATTTTCTCTCTCCCATTATTTCCTTTTCTAGTCATCTTTCCCATCTTAAATTCTCTGTTTTGATTCAGTAATTGTTTGGTTAGCTAAGCATTTTCCTTATACAGAGTGTGTGGATGATATATACTTGGAATTAAAAAAAAAAAAATTTGACAGATGAGCCAAATCTTCAGGTATAACATTTGGGAATTGTTACCTTTTCTCTCAGTAGCTTATACATGGCTCTTCTATCGTCAAATATCAAATTCCTGCCTCATACTTTTCTTTTGTAAATACTTTTAATTTCTTACTTTCTACCAGATTTTGTGAGGTCCTTCTCTTTATCCTTCAGGTTCAGGAAATTTACCAGGATACGCTTAAGTGAGCATCTTCTCTCATTAAACCTAACCAGAATTCAGTTGAGTCTGTTTAATAATCAGACCCAAATTTTCCTTTCCATAAGGAAAATATTTTGCTATTGTTTAATCATCCTCTCTTTTCCAACATTTCTGTTCTTTCACTCTGGTACTCTTTGTATTTGTTTCTTGGATTTTCAAATCCTATCTCTACTGCTGTTTTTATTCTTTCTCCTGGAATTGCCATCTATTTTTTTATATCTGTTTTTTGAAGTATGTTTTCTCTTGACTTTTGGAGGGATTAATTCAGGTCCAAATAATGCTTGGTCAAAAATTCTTTGCTGTGGCTATTTGGGGTCTCTACTGATTCCATACAAATTTTAAGATTGTACCAGCTCTGTGAAAAATGCTGTTTATATATATATATATATTTTAATATATATATTTATTTTTTATTTAAATTTTTTAATTTAAATTCTAGTTACTTAACATAGAGTACAATATTGGTTTCAGAAGTAGACCTCAGTGATTCATCACTTACATACAATGTAGTACTCTACACAGTAAGTACCCTTTGTAATACCCACTACCCATTTAGCCCATCCCCTACACACCTCCGTCAACCTTCAGTTTGTTCTCTATCATTAAGAGTCTCTTATGGTTTGTTGCCCTCTCTCTCTGTCCGCCCCCCAATATGTTCATCTGTTTAGTTTCTTAAATTCCACAAATGAGTGGAATCATATGGTATTTGTCTTTCTCTGACTGATTTGTTTTGCTTACCATAATATACTCTAGCTCCATCTACATTGTTGCAAAGGGCAAGATTTCATTCTTTTTGATGGCTGGGTAATATTCCATTGTGTATATACATATACTGCTTCTTCTTTATCCATCCATCAGTTGATGGACATTTGGCCTCTTTCTATAATTTGGCTATTGTTGATAATGCCGCTATAAACATGAGGATACATGTGCCCTTGTGAATCAGTATTTTTGGTACCTTTTAGGTAAATACCTACTAGTACAATTGCTGGGTCATAGGGTAGTTCTATTTTAACTTTTTGAGGAACCTCAAAAATACTGTTTCCCAGAGTGGCTGTACCAGGTTGCATTCCCACCAACAGTGTAGGAGGGTTCCCCTTTCCCTGCATCCTCACCAACATCTGTTGTTTCCTATGTTGTTAATTTTAGCCATTCTGATAAGGATGAGGTGGTACCTCATTGTCGTTTTGATTTGCATTACCCTGAGGATGAGTAATGTTGAGCATCTTTTCATGTGTCTGTTAGCCATCTGCATGCCTTCTTGGGAGAAATGTCTGGTCCTGTCTTCTGCCCATTTCTTAACAGGATTATTTGTCTTTTGGGTGTTCAGTTTGGTAAGCTCTTACAGATTTGGATTCTAACCCTTTATCAGTTACATCATTTGCAAATATCTTCTCCCATTCCATAGGCTGTCTTTTAGTTTTGTTGATGGTATCCTTTGCTGTGCAGAAGCTTTTTATTTTGATCAAGTCCCCATAGTTCATTTTTGCTTTTGTTTCCCTTGCCTGGGAAGACATGTCTAGTAAGAAGTTCCTAGGACCAAGGTCAAAGAGGTTGTTGCCTGTGCTCTCCTCTAGGATTTTGATGGATTCTGGTCTCACATTTAGGTCTTTCATCCATTTTGAATTTATTTTTGTGTATGGTGTAAGAAAGTGGTCCAGTTTCATTCTTCTGCCATGTTGCTATGCAGTTTTCCCAATACCATTTGTTGAAGAGACTGTCTTTTTTTTCCACTGGATATTCCTTCCTGCTTTGTCAAAGATCAGATGACCATAGAGTTGTGGGTCCATTTCTGGGTTCTCTATTCCGTTCCATTGATCTATGTGTCTGTTTTTTGTGCCAGTACCATACTGTCTTGATGACGACAGCTTTGTAATATAGCCAGAGGTCCGGAATCATGATGCCTCCAGCTTTGCTTTTCCTTTTCAAGATTACTTTGGCTATTCGGGGTCTTTTGAGGTTCCATGCAAATTTTAGAATTGTTTTTTCTAGCTCTGTGAAAAATTCTGGTGTTATTTTGATAGGGGTTGCATTAAATGTGTAGATTGCTTTGGGTAGTATAGACACTATAACAATGTTTGACCCTCCAATCCATGAGCGTGGAATTTTTTTCCATTTCTTTGTGTCCTCTTCAGTACTTTTCAGAGTACAGATATCTTTGGTTAGGTCTATTCCTAGGTATCTTACTGGTTTTGGCATAGTTGTAAATGGAATCGATTCCCTGATTTATCTTTCTGCTGCTTCATTAGTGATGTATAGAAATGCAACAGATTTCTGTATGTTGATTTTGTATCCTGTGACTTTACTGAATTTGTGTATCAGTTCTAGTAGTTTTTGGTGGAGTCTTTTGGGTTTTCAACATAGAGTATCATGTCATCTGCGAATGGTGAAAGTTTGACTTCTTTCTTGCTGATTTGGATGCCTTTTCTTTTTGTTGTCTGATTGCTATGGCTAGGACCTCCAGTACTTTGTTAAATAGCAATGGTTTGAGTGGACCTCTCTGTCGTGTTTTGGTTTTTTTTTTAAGATTTTATTTATTTATTTGACACAGAGAGAGAGAGCACAGGTAGGCAGAGCGGCAGGCAGAGGGAGAGGGAGAAGCAGACTCCCTGCTGAGCAGGGAGCCCGATGTGGGGCTCGATCCCAGGACCCTGGGATCATGACCTGAGCCGAAGGCAGACGCTTAACGACTGAGCCACCCAGGTGCCCCTCCCTGTCATCTTCTTGACTGTAGAGGAAAAGCTCTCAGTTTTCCCCATTGAGGATGGTATTAGCTATGGGTCTTTCATATATGGCCTCTATGATGTTGATATATGTTCCCTCTGTCCTTACTTTGTTGAGGGTTTTTATCAGGAATAGATGCTGTATTTTGTCAAATGATTTTTGTGCATCTATTGAGAGGAGTTAATGACAACTAAACCAGCCCTGCAAGAAATATTAAAGGGTCCTCTTTCAGTGGGAAAGAAAGACTAAAAGCAACAATGACTTCCAAGGAACAGAGAAAATCTCCAGAAACAATGATTTATCAGGTAATACAATGGCACTAAATTTGTATCAATAAACACTCTGAATATAAATAGACTAAATGATCCAATCAAAGCCATAGGGTATCAGAATGGAATAAAAAATAAGACACATCTATATGCTACCTACAAAGACTTATTTTAGACCTAAAGACACCTGCAGACTGAAAGTGAGGGGATAGAGAACCATCTATTATGCCAATGGACATCAAAAGAAAGCCAGAGTAGTCATACTTAGACAAACTACATTTTAAAATAGGACTCTAACAAGAGATGAAGAAGGGTGTTATATCATAATTAAGGGGTCTATCCATCAAGAAGATCTAAGAATTGTAAATATTTAAGCCCCCAACATGGGAGCACCTAAATATATAAATCACTTAATAACAAACATAAAGGAACTCCTTGATGACAATACAATAATACAATAATAGTAGGGGACTTTAACACCCCACTTACAGCAGTGGACAAATCACCTAAACAGAAAATCAACAAGGAAACAATGACTTTGAATGACACAGTGGACCAGATGGACTTAGCAGATATATTCAGAACATTTCATCCTAAAGCAGCAGAATACACATTCTTTTCGAGTGCACATGGAACATCCTCCAGAATAGATCACACACTGGGTCATAAATCAGCTCTTAACAAGTATAAAAATGGAGACGACACCATGCATATTTTCAGACCACAACACTAGAAACTAGAAGTCAACCACAAGAAAAAAATTCGGAAAGAACACAAAGACATGGAGGTTAAAGAACATCTTACTAAAGAATGAATGGGTTATCTCAGAAATTAAAGAAGAAATTTAAAAAATACATGGAAACAAATGAAAATTAAAACACAATGGTCCAAAACCTTTTGGATGCATCAAAGACAGTCTTAAGGGAGAAGTAGGTAGCACTACATGCCTACTTCAAGAATCAGGAAAAGTCTCAAATACGCAACCTAATGTTACAGCTAAAGGAGCTAGAAAAAAGACAGCAAATGAAACCTAAAGCCAGCAAAAGGGAAATAATAAAGATTAGAGCAGAAATAAATGATATCAAAATGAACAACAACAACAAAAGAAAAAACAGAACAGATCAATGAAACTAAGAGCTGGTTCTTTGAAAAAATTAATAAAATTAATAAAGCCCTAGCCAGACTTATCAAAAAGAAAAAAGAAATTAAATTAAATTAAATTAAATTAATTAAATCATGAATGAGAGAGGAGAAATTACAACCAACACCACAGAAATACAAACAATTATAAGAGAATATTATGAAAAATTATATGCCAACAAACTGGGCAATCTGCAAGAAATGGACAAATTCCTACAACCATAAAAACTACCAAAACTAAAACAGGAAGAAATAGAAAATTTGAATAGACCCATAACCAGCAAAGAAATGGAATCAGTAATCAAAAATCTCCCAACAAACAAAAGTCCAGGGCCAGATGGCTTCAGAGGCGAATTCTACCACACATTTCAAGAAGAGTTAATACCTAGTCTTCTGAAGCTATTCCAAAAAAAAAATAGAAATGGACAGAAAACTTCCAAACTCATTCTATGAGGCCAGCATTACCTTGATCCCAAAACCAGAGACCCCACTAAAAAGGAGAATTACAGGCCAACATCCCTGATGAACATGGATGGAAAAATTCTTAATAGAAGACTAGCAAATCAAATTTAACAGTACATTAAAACAATTATTCACCACTATCAAGTGGGATTTATTCCTGGGCTGCAAGGGTGGTTCAACATTTGCAAATCAATCAACATGATACACCACATTAATAAAAAAAAAAAAAAGAATAAGAACCATATAAGCCACACTCATTTCTAACTACTTGTCACTAACACTCCCCTAGCGCTTCACAACCCTCTTCTACTTGCTCCTTTCTACTAATTTTGCTTCCAAGTTAGTCTGATTTTCAGATCTATTTTTCCACTACTATTATGTTTGACCTTGTCTTGACAGAGCCACAAGTTGGCTGGAGAAACATTTTGAAGCAGTAAGGAAATTTATTTTTTTTATAGTTTCTTTATTCGGAGCTTTGTGCTCAAAGTACTCTCCCCAACAAAGGGCTGGTGTCTTGACTTACATGTTTTTTAATTAAAATCTAGATCCATCATTTGTTCCTCTATGATAAATATTGTACATCTTATTTTGTGAGATAGTTCAGCATTAGGCAGAAGACATTGCTTTTAATTTTTATATCACCTAACTCTCTATGTGATAACGGGCAAACCACTTGATATCTCTAAGTGTTACATCCCTTCTCTATAATATGGGTTATTTGTGACTATGAGACAATATATGTGAACATCTTTGAAAAATGCAAAGCACAAGATTTTGCGGGTTTGTATTAAATGTGAGGTTTATTACTACAATTGATATTGGTCTGACTGTTAGCAAAAACTCATCTCAGAACTTTGACTATTAGATAAATGTATACCCTTTGGGTCCTGCTTTCCCATGCTCTTTTCCAATAATGGGAAAAAGAAAATAATGGGAAAAGTTTCCACCGACTACTGGTATTTGAAAGTGGAGCACTGCAGTATTCTATTGTTTTAATAAAGCCTATCTTCCCTGAAACATTAAGAAAACAATTTGAATCTCCTAGTCAAGTGTTTCTATCAATCTGTACTTATCTTGCCACCTAGTGTTGTAGGTCTGAATAGCAGGTTCTCACAGTGAGTTTTAAATAGGCTCATTACTATATTTGCTTTCATTTGGATAATTTTCTCCACGTTATCACAATTTTGTGTTTTCTTGACTGTGAACAAAAGACAATAGAGAAAATATTCTAAATTATCCCTCCAAAAGCCAATTCGTATATATAGGAATGACAACATAATTAAGATTTTCATGTGCTTACAAGGGTATCAATTAACTCTCCTAAAAGTCATATATGTGCTTATATTTTTACAATGTAAACACTTCCTATTACTACCTGTTTTAGAAGTCTATGTAAGGATGACCATTAAATATTAAACCAACCAAATCAGCTATTTGTGAGGAAGAGGGATTTTACCTACAGGCAAGGATTTCCTCTTTGGAAAATGTGAGGAAACTGAACATAAATACAAGAGATGGGATCAAACAAAAAAGGAAAGCAATAAGGTGGTAAGACTGTGATGATAATCAGAGCAGTTTGTAAAATGTAGAAGAGTCACAGCCAAGAGAAATACAATATAAAACAAGGATCAAAGCATTTACATTAACATTTCTACTAATAGATATATGTTTTCCTGGAAGAGCTTTCTTTATGAGAAAGAAAAACAATAAAGGAAACACTGATAACCAACAGAAAAGTCACTGAATACACTGTGCTGTACAAAGAAGATACATTCTTGGGACTCTGGGAACTGAAATATAGCATTTAAAGTTGGTAGGTAAGTACTCAACCAGTGCAACAGATGGGTGACACAATTCTTTATATAGATTTACTTCATTAATACTTATTAACAGCAGATGTTGTAATTTGTCCATCTCCATTTTATATGAGTGACTTACTTGAGGTTGCATATGGGTATCAGTGGCACCTGGATTGAACCTAGGCATTGTGATTCAAAGATGAACTTAAATTATCATGTCACTTGCCCCTGACTCCACTGTGTGACTGGGTGTATATTTTAATTTTTGCTTGCTTTTTCTTTTGTAGGAGATGTAGAGGGCTAGGGGTGTTGAGTTTTCCAATATCCCTTATATGTCTCATAAGCAACCCAGTTTTAGTTAGTGTCCTGGCCAATGCTATAATATTTAAATGCTTTGAACACAGGTATCTGTAAGTACCCCTTGTGAGGTCTTTAAGAATCACTCCAACATGTCAACAGAAATTACATTTTGAGAGGCATATGTAATTAAAGGATTTATTAAACTCACAGGTCCTAGAGAACAGCACAGCGTACCACATAGGGCACCATATAGGAGGAGCTCCAAGGGAACAGGCTCAACCAAGCAGAGGACACAAAGAAGAGTGAGGACCACTGAACAAGGGTCAGGGTGGAGTACACAAGCAAAAGGGGGATTTCTTTGTTGAGTTTTCACTGGCAGTCACAGGCAGGGCATAGCCAGAAGGGGAACTTGTGGCAGGGACCAGACTTATCACACTGGTGCACATGGTTGCCCAGATGGGGTGCTCACAGCCTCTTTGTAGGGATGTTGACATAGCAGAAAAATGTGAAGTTTTAAAATTTACTGAAAAAAAGGGGGGGCCCTGGCTGGCTCAGTTGGTGGAGCACGTGACTTGACCTCGGGGTTGTTGGGTATACAGATTACTTAAAAATAAAATCTCCAAAAAAATTTTAAATAAAATTTATAATACAGTATTATTCTTTTATTTTTTTAGAATTGCATAGCCAAATAATAAATAATATCCACAAACCTGGTACAATGAATGCTGTTGCTCAATAAATATTTATTGAGTAAATGAATGAATGGGTAATAAAAGAAATACTCTTCACTTTCAACACTGATTCCCTAATAAAGGCCTTAATCTTCTCCACACCTGCAATCCTGCCCTTCATATGTAACACTCACAACAAATACCCTATAATATAAACACCCCTTTAATATTATCCTGATTTTAAAAAAAGAAAATTGATGTTCCAGTTATCAACTGCTATATAACAAGCCATCTCAAAATTTGTTTAAACATTTTTTTATCAGAGAGAGAGACCAAGCGCAGGGTGAGGGGCAAATGGAGAGGGAGAGAATCTCAAGCAGACTCCATGCCGAGTGTAGAGCCCAAAGCAGGGCTTGATCTCATGACCCTGAGATCCTGACCTGAGCTGAAAGAAGAATTGGACACTTAACCAACTGAGCCACACAGGTGCCCCCAAAATTATTTAAACATTGATCTTAAAAACTGATTATTTTTCTTCAAGAGTCTGTGAGTTTGTTGGTCTCAGCTGGGTGGCCTTTGCTTGGGACCACATATGTGTTTGCTGGACAGGGACTGGGAATGAAATAATCTGAAGCTCAAAGAAGGCTTGATGGCCAAGATGGCTCTTCCGACATGACTGCAAGTTATTGGTAGCTGTCAACTGGGAGTAAAGCTGGTACTGTGAACCGCAGTATCTACAAGTGGCCTCTCCACATAACTCAGGTTTTTCAAATGATGGTGACTGGGTTCTTAGAAGGAGTATACCAAGAACATGCATTCTGAGAGACAAGGAGTGGAATAAGGTCTAGGTGTATAATTTGTCATATCATAATTTCTGCAACATTCTACTACTCAAAGTAGTCACAGAACCTGCCCAGATTCAAAAGGAAAGGAAGTAAATTCCACCTCTCTTAAAGGGACGGTCACTGAAACCAGTTATCTCAATTTGCTTAAATCAAAACCATAAAATACTAATAACAGACATCTTATTACTATTGTTATTATTATTTCCCATATTTCTCACTGATTCTTAAAATCACATAACCCTATGTCCTGATTTTGTATTTGAGGAAAGTGAGGATGAAAATAGTTTTGTAACTTGGTAAAAAGTCACACAATAAGAGCTCAAACACAGATATGCCTTTGCCATTTTATTTCATAATCCTTTCATTCTACCAAGAAATTTACTAAGATTCCCTGTGCCCTCTCACAACATAGCCAAATTCCTGTGTTTCTAACATATCCATAATCTGCCCTATTCCTGCCTATGCAGGTTACATCTCTCTGCTTCCTCTGTACTGTCCTTCCCATGATAACTTTGTTTCCCTTACCTGGGATGCCCCCAAGTTCACCCCCTCCAATCTAAATCCTCCCAACCATTTATGCTCTCTTCATAGACCACCAATCCTTTCTTTGAATACCCCCCTATATATGGCAGCCCATAATGACTTCTCTTCCTATAGAGTTAAAACATATTTTTTTTATGTAATGGTTCATAGACTTGTTGTTTTCAAATGTATTAGTTAATTTTGTGGCTATGATCTATGTCACTAAGTCTTAATATTTCTTCTGAATGTCCTGTAACCCCCACCCTCTAAGAATGGTACACCAGAGAATTGGTGATAAATTACACCATGGTACGTAAGTCATGCTAGAGTCAACTGGAGCCCTCCATACAAAAATTATCAATGGAAACATTAGTTTGAAGTAACTAGTTTGACCGTAGTTAAGTCAAGCATAATATGCAGACCATACACTCATGCAAATTTTGTGCTGCATTCACACCTTAGCCTTCTCAGCAAATTAGAGAGAAAACCCTAGAGGCAAAGTGGCCAAGCAAAACAGCAGAGCTAGTGGCTACATACTGTGATTTCTAAATTTCCATTAAAGAACATTCTCCTTCCTGTGAGGTAGAGATTGAAATGTCTTTGATAGGATAATTTATTCCACAATTAAGAATGAAGCTTGAGGCACAAGTTCACTAAAATTATAAGATCTTTTCCAAAGCAGGTTCTGATCTGTTATAAAGGGTAAAGGGATAAGAAGTTGCTGAGCATATTATAGGGAAGCAGTTTTCTCAAGAAAGAAAAAAAAAAAAAGAAAGAAAATCAGGAGACAAGGATACCTGTTTGCCTGGGGTCACACTTGCTAATGTTTCTAACTTCCCAAAGGAGAAAAGAGGACATATTAGGGCAGCAACCCTACAGGAGTGAAATACAGAAATTCCCCTGATAGCCTGTGAGGTCCCAACCATCAGCCATCCCCTTCCATATCTTTCATTCATGAACATAATCACTCTCTGGAGGTTAGAGGTTTGTAAAATGCTGGTTTGAAATTGTGAGCCACTGGAAAGAGGATAAAGTGGGACAAAATTTTACATCATCCTTCCCTGCACCACCTTCCTTACCCCATACAATTTATTTATATTATTATTATTTTTAATTTAAATTTTAGGTGGTTAACATACAGTGCAATATTGGGTTCTGGAGTAGAATTCAGTGATTCATCACTTACATACAAAACCCAGTGCTCATCACAAGTGCCCTCCTTAATATCCATCACCCATCTAGCACATCCACCCCACACCACCCTCCATCAACCCTCGATCATTCTCTACCTTTAAGAGTCTCTTATGGCTTGTTTCCCTCTCTCCTTTTACTCTTTTCCCCCTTCCCATATGTTCATCTGTTTTCTTTCTTAAATTCCACATAATGAGTGAGATCATATGGTATTGGTCTTTCTCTGACTTAGCATAATACACTCTAGTTCCATCCATGCCGTTGCAAGTCATAAGATTTCATTCTTTTTGATGGCTAATATTCCATTGTGTATATATACCACGTCTTCTTTATCCATTCATCAGTTGATGGACATATGGGCTCTCTCCATAGTTTGGCTATTGTTGATAATGCTGCTATTACCATCAGGATACAGGTGCCCCTTCAAATCAGTATTTTTGTATCCTTTGGGTAAATACCTAGTATGGCAATTGCTGGGTCATAGGGTAGTTCTATTTCTAACTTTTTGAGGAACCTCCATATTGTTCTCTAGAGTCATTGCCCCACTTTGCATTCACACCATCAGTGCAAGAGGGTTCCCCTTTCTTTGCATCCTCGTCAACACCTGTTGTTTCTTGTGTTATTTTTAGCCATTCTGACAGATGTAGATGGTATATCAGCATGGCTTCAATTTGTATTTCCCTGATGATGAGTGATGTTGAGTATCTTTTTATGTGTCTGTTAACCATCTGGATGCCTTCTTGGGAGAAATGTCTGTTCATGTCTTCTGCCCATTTCTTAACTGGGTTATTTGTTTTTTGGGTGTTGAGTTTGGTAAGTTCTTTGTGGATTTCGGATATTAACCCTTTATCAGATAGACCATTTGCAAATACCTTCTGCCATTCCATAGGCTGTCTTTTAGTTCTAATGAATATTTCCTTAGCTGTGCAGAACCTTTTATCTTGAGGAAGTCCCAATAGTTCATTTTTGCTTTTGTTTCCCTTGCCTCTGCAGATGTGTCTAGTAAGAAGTTGCTATGGCCGACGTCAAAGAGGTTGTTGCCTGTGTTCTCCTCTAGGATTTTGACGGATTCCTGTTTCACATTTAGGTCTTTCATCCATTTTGAATTTATTTTTGTTTATGGTGTAAGAAAGTGGTCCAGTTTCATTCTTCTGCATGTTGCTGTTCGGTTTTCCCAACGCCATTAGTTGAAGAGACTGTCTTTTTCCCATTGGATATTCTTTCCTGCTTTGTCAAAGATTAGTTGACCCTAAAGTTGTGGGTCCATTTCTGGGTTCTCTATTCTGTTCCATTGATCCATGTGTCTGTTTTTGTGCCAGTACCATACTGTGTTGATGACAACAGCTTTGAAATATAGCTTGAAATCTGGAATTCTGATGCCTCCACTTTTGTTTGCCTTTTTCAGAATTGCTTTGGCTATTTGTGGTCTTTGTGGTTCCATACAAATTTTAGAATTGTTTGTTTTAGCTCTGTGAAAAATGCTGGTGGTATTTTATAGGGATTATATGAAATGTGTAGATTGCTTTGGGTAGTATAGACACTTTAACAATGTTTGACCTTCCAACCCATGAGCATGGAATGCTTTTCTATTTTTCTGTGTCCTCTCCAATATCTTTCATAAGTGTTCTATGGTTTTAAGAGTATATATCTTTTACTTCTCTAGTTAGACTTTTTCCTAAGTATCTTATTCTTTTTGGTGCAATCAATTCCTTGATTATTTTTCTGCTGTTTCATTATTGGTGTATTGAAATGCAACAGATTTATATATGTTGATTTTATATCCTGTGACTGCTGAATTCATGTGTGAGTTCTAGGAATTTTTTGGTGGAGTCCTTTGGGTTTTCTACATAGAAGATCATATCTTCTGCAAATAGTTAAAGTTTGACTTCTCCCTTGCCAATTTGGATGCCTTTTATTTCTTTTTGTTGTCTGATTGCTGAAGCTAAGACTTCCAGTACTATGTTAAATAGTAATGGTGAGAGTGGATGTCCCTGTCTAGTTCCTGACCATTGATGAAAAGCTCTGTTTTTCCCCACTGAGGATGATATTAGCTGTGGGTCTTTCATATATGGCCTTTATGATGTTGAGATATGTTCCATCTAGTCCTACTTTGTAGAGAGTTTTTATCAGGAAAGAATGCTGTATTTTGTCAAATGATTTTTGTGCATCTATTGAGAGGATCATATGGTTCTTATCCTTTCTTTTATCATTATGGTTTATCATGTTGACTTATTTGTGAATACTGAACCACCCCTGAAGCCCAGGAATAAATCCCACTTGATAGTGGTGAACAATTCAGTCAATGCTGGCTTCACAGAAGGAGTTTGGAAGTTTTCCTTCCATTTCTATTTTTTGGAACAGTTTGAGAAAAGTAGGTATTAACTCTTCTTTAAATGTCTGGTAGAATTACCCGGGGAAGCCATCTGGCCCAGGACTTTTGTTTGTTGGGAGATTTTTGATTACTGATTCCATTTCTTTGCTGGTTATGGGTCTATTCAAATTTTCTATTTCTTCCAGTTTCAGTTTTTGTAGTTTGTAAGTTTCTGGGAATTTGTCCATTTCTTGCAGATTGCCGAATTTGTTGGCATATAAGTTTTCATAATATTCTCTTATAATTGCTTGTATTTCTGTGGTGTTGGTTGTGAACTCTCCTCTATCATTTGTGATTTTTTAATTTGGGTCCTTTCTCTTTTCTTTTTGATAAGTCTGGCTAGGGGTTTATCAGTTTTATTAATTCTTTTGAAGCAGCAGCTCTTAGGTTTTTTTTTTAAGATTTATTTATTTATTTATTTGAGAGAGAGAATGATATATAGAGAGAGAACATGAGAGGGGGGAGGGTCAGAGGGAGAAGCAGACTCCCTGCTGAGCAGGGAGCCCGATGTGGGACTCGATCCCGGGACGCCAGGGTCATGACCTGAGCCGAAGGCAGTCGCTTAACCAACTGAGCCACCCAGGCGCCCCAGCTCTTAGTTTCATTACCCTGTTCTACTTGGTTTTTCGTTTGTTTGTTTCTATATCATTTATTTCTGCTCTAATCTTTATTATTTCCCTTCTGCTGGCTTTAGGCTTTATTTGCTCTTCCTTTTCTAACTCCTTTAGGTGTAAGTTTAGGTTGTGTATTTGAGACTTTCCTTGCCTCTTGAGGTAGGCCTGTACTGCAATATATTTCCCTCTTAGGTCTGCTTTTGCTGCATCCCAAAAGTTTTGGGCTGTCTGGCTTTCCTTTTCATTTGTGTCCATGTATTTTTTTAAAATTCTTCTTTAATTTCCTGGTTAACCCATTTATTTTTTAGTAGGATGTTCTTTAACCTTCATGTATTTAATGTCTTTTCAAATTTTTTCTTGTGATTGACTTCCAGTTTCATAGCATTGTGGTCTGAAAAGATGCCTAGTATGATCTCAGTCTTTTTATACTTGTTGAGGGCTGATTTGTGACCCAGTATGTGATCTATTCTGGAGAATGTTCCATGCACACTCAAAAAGAATGTGTATTCTGCTGCTTTAGGATGAAATGTTCTGAATATATCTGCTAAGTCCATCTGGTCCAGTGTGTCATTCAAAGACATTGTTTGCTTGTTGATTTTCTGTTTAGGTGATCTGTCCACTGCTGTAAGTGGGGTGTTAAAGTCCCCTACTATTATTGTATTGTCATCAGTGAGTTTCTTTATGTTTGTTATTAAATGATTTATATATGTGGGTGCTCCCATGTTGGGGGCTTAAATATTTACAATTGCTAGATTTTCTTGATGGATAGGCCCCTTAGTTATGATATAACACCTTTCTTCATCTCTTGTTAGAGTCCTATTTTAAAATCTAGTTTTTCTAAGTATGGCTACTCTGGCTTTCTTTTGATGTCCGTTAGCATAATAGATGGGTCTCTACCCCCTCACTTTCAATCTGCAGGTGTCTTTAGGGATAAAATGAGCCTCTTGTAGGCAGCATATAGATGGATCTTGTGTTTTTATCTATTCTGATACTCTATTTCTTTTGATCGGTGCATTTAGTCCATTTACATTCAGTGCAGTTACTGAGGGATATGAATTTAGCGGCATTGTGTTACCTGTAGAGTTGGTATTTCTGGTGATGTTCTCTGGTCCTTTCTAGTCTTGGTTGTTTTTGGTCTTTTTTTCCCACTCAAAGTGTCCCACTTTTAATTTCTTTCAGGGCTGGTATAGTGGTCACGGACTCCTGTCATTTTGGTTTGTCTGGAAAACTCTTAATCTTTCCTATTCTGAATGACATCCTTGCTGGATAAAGAATTCTTGGCTGCGTATTTTCCATTCAGCATGTTGAATATTTCCTTCCACTCCTTTCTGGCCTGCCACATCTCTGTGGACAGACTCACTGCAAACCTGATCTGTCTTTTCTTGTAGGATAAGGATTTTTTTTCCCTTGCTGCTTTCAGGATTCTTTTCTTGTCTGTGTATTTTGTGAATTTGACTATGATGTGCTTTGGCGATGGCCAGCTCTTTTGAATTTAATGGAAGTTCTCTGTGTTTCTTGGATTTTGATGTCTGTGTCCTTCCCCAGATTCGGGATGTTTTCAGCTATAACTTGTTCAAATGAACCTTCTGCCCCTTACTCTCTCTCTTCATCTTCCAGGATTCCTCTGATGCAAATGGTATTATATTTTACTAAGTTGCCAAGTTCTTTAATTCTACCTTCATGGTCCATTACCTTTCTTTTCCTCTTCTTTTCAGCTTCATTATTTTCCATAATTTTATCTTCTATATCACTGATTCACTCCTCTGCGTCATCCATCCTCATTTTTATGGCCTTCATTTATGTTTGCATCTTGGTTATGGCATTTTTAATTTCAGCCTGACTAGATTTTAGTTCCCTTATCTCTGTAGTAAGGGATTCTCTAGTGTCTTCTATGTTTTTATCAAGTCCAACCAGTATCCTTATAATCATTGTTTTAAATTCTAGTTCAGACATCTTACTTATGTCTGTATTGATTAAATCTCTGGCCATGAGTTCTACCTCTTGTTCTGTCTTTTGGGGTGAATTCCTCCATCTCATCATTTTGTCCAGAAAAGAAGAAAGTGAAAAAAAAAACAACAAAAACAAAAACAAATCAACAAACAAAAAAGTAAAAAAAAAGAAAAGAAAGCAAAGAGAAAAAGAAAAAAAAAACACAAAACACAAAACAAGAAAAACAAAAACAAAACAAAACAAAGAAATATATCCTGAGTGTGTTTTGGTCTATTTGTTAGAAGAATCTAGATCTCAAAATTTAAAAATGAAATAAAATAAAAGGAAAGTAGACAAAAATAAAATATATGAAAAGTATATATATAAATTAAAAAATAATATAAAAATTAACAAAAGGAATTAGAAATATAAGAAGATAAATGAAAAAATAAACTTGGGCGCCTGGGTGGCTCAGATGGTTAAGCGTCTGCCTTCGGCTCGGGTCATGATCCCAGGGTCCTGGGATCGAGTCCCCCATCGGGCTCCCTGCTCCTTGGGAGCCTGCTTCTCCCTCTGCTTCTCTCTCTCTCTCTCTCTCTCTCTCCTCCTCTGTCTCTCATGAATAAATAAATAAAATCTTTAAAAATAAAAAATAAAAAAAATAAAATAAAATTTAAAAATAAAGAATAAAAGTCAAAAGGAAGCATGATCCTATTTACCCTAGAGCTGAAGCTTTGCAACACTCTATGATCAATAAACTTGGTGTGAGCTTGTTATTTGTCCTGGTCTTCTTGAGGAGAGGCCTGCTGGGCTGATTCTCAGGCTGACTTGTTTCAGTAGAAATGCTTCTCCAGGGTGCAGTAGGGAGGGACTTGGTGTATGTGGTTCTGGCCTCCACTAGGTGGCACCGTTTTGCTCCTTGAAGGCTTTCAGTACTGATGGGTGGTATGATGACTGTGCCCAGCTCTCTAGCCTTGGTTCTGAAAGTTTGCACCCCCTACTCTTCAGTGAGCCCTCACAGAAAAGCAATTACCTGATTTGTTTCCCTGGTTTCCATCTTACCCTACGTTCACACTGCCTGTGTCTGAGCCTTTCTATCTCAGGTGCGGGACTGAGTTTCAAAACTCCAAATTTCAGGGACTTCTGCAGCACAGACCCACACTATTCCTTCAGGGGAGGATCTCGGCACACATACCAGCGGGTCCCAGGAAAGTGGTCACATGACCACACAGCAGTTCACAGTTTATAGCAGAAAGCCAGCACCAAGACCTGCTGCTCTCTACTGGCCTCCCAGCTCCCATGCCTGGGAACAGCATGGCACCTTGGCGCCACCATTCTTCCTGCAATCCAGGGGATCCTCAGACCATCCTCTCACTCCTGGGATTCTGACCTCTTTGCCACCTGAGCACCTTTAATCCAGGCACTTCCCCCATGGTAGCAAACTTAAAAGTTCAAATTTTGTGCTCCACCGCTTCTAACACTTTGTGGTAGCCTCCATGAGCAGGCTCCCTCCACGCCACAGCATCCACAGCTGTCTCCCCAAGATGAATTTCTGCACCTCCTACCTTGCAAAAAGTGGTCACTTTTCTAGTTGTAGACTTGCAGATTTTGTTCTCTCAGACCTCTGATTGACTTCTTGGGTGTTCAGAATAATTTGATAACTATCTAGCTGTGCTCCAGGGACAAGACAAGCTCAGGGTCCTCCTACTCTGCCATCTTAATCCATTGAAAAATTACCCCATACAATTACTAAATGCTTTCCTGAGTCAAATTTTCAAGTCAAAGTATAAATCAGCCAAGAGTCTTAACAAAATGAACTGATCAAGCTCCCCATGGTGTTAAGTCCTCAGGTAGAGATTTGGGGAAATAGTTTAAGAGGCAGGTTAAGGAATATAGTTAGCCAGCTTGTCTTATCATTAACTTTATTTCCCTTCCTATCAGGGACAAGTAATCTTGTTCAGCTGCCCATTTAGTCTTAATAAGCCAACATGAAAGCCCTAATGGGAATGCCAAAAAAAATTTCATTTCTAAGAGTCAGATGATTTCTGGTTACCAGAAGCACAATTTTCCTCCTCCAATTGGTCAGGTATTTGACATCTACTGGGGTGAGAAAAATGACTTTATAATGGGGAAATGAACAAATGTTTGGAGTTTGTTTTATTTGTCTTGAGAGTAATTATTACTAGAATTTGCTTGCCCCATTTTTGCCTGCCACACTGACAAATTTATTTCGAATGTACAAAAAAAAATATTACATGGAGTAAGGCATGTGGTTCTGCAAAGAAAATTACAGGCTTTTGAAATAATCTTTCTTGACATCCCTGTCTATTCTAATTCTAAAATACTTTTAGAATTAATTGAAACACTCTGAATATTTATTAACTATTTAAGGAATCCAATATATCTAGTTCTCCCAGAAAACCTAGGTTCGTGATCCTTAGGGATTCTTTATTTTTATCCTTGCCCCACAATATAGCAGTGACTGGGATGCTACATGATGCTTTTAAGCTTATAACATGTCACTATCTGACTAACAGAGAACACAGAAAAGAACACAGTAATAGTTTTTCCTAATGTAGCCTCATTGGTAGAAAGCAGACCCTGGTCCCTATCCTCTGACTTGGTCACATCCTATCCCTGTCTTTGGATTGAACAGAGCTGGAATGACTGCAAAATTCGTCTCTGCACTCTGTTCAAAGAAGAACCAGAGAGAGTGACTACTATTACAGCATGTGCTGGGCATGCATCTGCCTAAATCCATCTGCGTTGGTTACAGGGGAAAACACTGTGGGCTCTTTCTCTGGCCAAGTAGGTAAAGAGGCCTACCTTGCCTCACACCACAGCTACAGAGCTAGGCAAGGCAGTCATTGCCACAGATTAGGGAAAGATCCTCATCTATATCAAATGTTGAGCAAGTTGCCCATGAAAATAAGTCATGCATTCCTACCCATTTTTCAGGCATTTTGAAGAGTATGGGTTAAAAAATTGTATGGTTCACCCAATCCCATCTCTACCTGATCTCCAGATAAGATGAGCAAGTCTCACAGCAGTTAAAGAGTCAACTGTTTAAGAAGGCTCTTCTCCCAAACAAAACAAATATACTTTTAAAATAAGCATGTTTAAAGAATAATTTAAAAAATAAAATAAGCATATTATCTTAATGAATTGGGCCCATATTAATTTGGCTATCACTTCACATGCAAAGGAAATTCAAAATATTTTAATTGAATCCATGACACTACCAAATACATAAAAATAAACATTGTATTAATTTTAAGACAGAGTTGCCTTAAAAATGGTAGTGCAGATATCTCTTGCCACCTAGTTGACTATGTATTTGGTTAGTACTGGGGGATCATAAGAAATTCCAGGCTTTCCAGCCATATGTATATCACAAAGTCTTGTAAATGCTTACTTTTAACTTTTTTAAATAGTCTAAAAAATAAAATTCAAAGTTCTTTTAGCATAGAATCACCCATTCTAGCACCTGTTTATAATTTTTAAATGGAAATACGGAAGCAAAATGATATAGCCAATCTAAGTTAAAGAAGTATCACTTCTGATGTGTATTCCTGAAAATAATTGCACTTACTGACAGGTGTTATTATTTATGTTTGAAATCTCCTTGTACTTATCTTTTTTTTTTTTTTTTACTTTTCAAGTGATATATTGGAGAAATAAAACTGGGAGGCTGGGAACCAAATTAAAAACCAATCTAAAATGCACATGTAAAACAACAACAAAAATGTTCCTTATTCCATAGTTGAGTCCAAAAAGAAGAAAGGGTAAAATGCAATATACCAAGAATATATCTCAAAGACGAGAGTATTAAATATTAACGTGTTTGAGTTTATGAAAATGAGAACCTACATTTGATAGTAAAGCCAGTAATTTTTAAGTCTAGTACACATTCCCACAATGCCAAAATTAACTTTCTAATAACTCTCATTTCTTTTCTGGAGGCTGGCCATGTCTTTATCCAGTTCTCCTGCCCTAAACTATGTGTAAAAATCATCAGAACAGAGAATTGAAAAGCAAAATAATAATAATAATAATAATACTTAATAGAACTACTATTCTCAAGTGATGTCAAGCAACTGAGTAATTCTTATAATAAAATTACTAGATAAATAAATAAAAATAAAATTACCAGACCTACTCATGGTTTTTGTGTAAGAACAAAGTAGTCTCAGAATATTTTCTAAGTATAGAGTCAGTTTTCGACGGAGATAGGAAAAAAAAAAGGTTACTAAGCTTTGTTGAAGATACCAGAATTTTTCTGTTCTTCAAGTTTTTGACTTTGATGCCAGTAAGTCATTCATATAATCAATTGTGTTCTGTTTCTATGGCTTTCAGGATCTCTGAAATACCACTTTAGTTAGCAGGATGAGGCACAAATTTTGGAAAATATGGAACTTGAGAAAGCACTTGGGCCCTGAAAGCCTATGTAAGAAGCAATATTTTAGGAATCTTAACTACTTTATATTTAAGAGTAATATTGCCAATAAATAAACCACTGAAGACTGTTGCAAAATGCATAAGAGGGAAAGATTATTAAACCATATTTTATTTTTCTTACTTTTCTCTTGGTGTTCTCAGACTATAATGCTTAATGTGAGGCATTAAAATGTTATGGTTAGTTCAGAATCATATTAACATTTAAATACCATATATGTAGTCTAAAATGTATTCTTTGGTGTATTATTTAAGAACTTTTTATATATTTAAACTGATATTTAATGCAATAAAAATGGATAGCACTCAGTTATCAATCTTTTTTATTACATCGTTATTTATCATTTTGAAAGAGATGGTTTTGTAACATCTTTACATTTTGCACTCGTGTTCTGCTTTAATTTCCTATTTATAGTGATTCCGAAATAGATCCATTTAAACTGTTAGCTAAAGTACACAAATAGTCAAAATTAAACCTCCCTACAGTTTGCTGAGTGCAGTAAAGATAGCAAATCTCACTTTGCTGCAGATTCTTGTTCCATTCAAAAGACAAAAGGAAAAACTAATAATGCAAAAATCTCAGGATTGATAGTATTAAAATATATTTTCAGGATTTAGCTTTTGTCATTAGATTATTTCTCAACACAATCTTTACAGTGAATTTGAATTAAAATAGACATGGTCAATGGATTTGGTTCACTCTCAGGACAAATCATAGACTAACATGATTAGGTATCTGGAAGTAATTACATAACCCAAATTTTTGCTATCACATGACAAATTCAGAAAATGCAAACCTAAATCCAAATAGAAATACAAAACGGCAAAATGGAATGGAATAAAAGAAATGGAGGAGAGTGACCAGATATCTCTCTTTTATGTTATAAAGCTATGGATCACAGTCTCATAGCCTCTACTTTCAGATTTCATTACGTTTACAACAACCAGTTTCTTAGGGCATTAACCAGTATTTCCATATTGGTGAAGGTGAATAACTGTTGACATTTCTACTGAAATTTTTCAACAATGGTATTGTTTGTATACAAAGGATTTAAAAGGACCCCAGTTTCCCTTGCCTTGAGCCTTGACTCTTTTACCTTTTTGCCCTTCTTTTCCCTTTTCCCCTTTCTTAGCCACTTCCTCCTCTCCTAAATTTCGACAAACTGCAACACCTGCAAAAACAACTATGGAAAGAACTGTTCTGACAGTTGCCAGAAGGGGATTGCACCAATGATCCTAAGCAAGAGGCACAGAGAACCATTCCTGCCTTGAGTTTTTGCAGTAAGGAAAAAACCTGCATTCTGTCACAATACCTTTCTCTTCCCCAGTCCCTATAGAAGCAATTCTGTTCCCACTTGAGCAGTTACTTGGTCTTCAAGTGCTTCTTGGTACACATCAGTTAAATAAGGCCTTAAACCTCTACTTGAGTCACTTAAACTATTTTTGGTTTATATTTTTCAATTGAGCTTTTGTTTAAGACCCACTTTTCTGAGAATATAAATATTTGAAATATTAAGCAGTAATAAAATTATTATCCCAGTTCCATAATTCAGCACTACCGGATGAGTGAGCATTAACTGAAGGGGAAACACCACATCACTCTCAAGAGAGTGATCTAATGTGTGCCCTTCAACCTAATTGATTATCATTTCACTATCAACACCTTCGTTTCATTTACATCAACAAAATAGAGTAAAACTATCTTAATAAAAAATCCTTCTTAAAGATCATGATAAATAATAGATGTACAATAAACATTTATTGCATGGATGAACAATATGTTTCTGATGCTATATCTTTATTCTCAGAAAATTCATAAGGGAGGGAATGCTGATAGCTTTAGTGGGAAACTTGATAAAGGGCAGTACCTAGTAACCAAAAGTTTCCTTTTCTACTCTTTGAGGTAGCTACTTGGACTTCTCTCTGAAATACTAATCAACAAGTCACTATTAATATATTCATTTCTTCTTTTATTATTCTGCTAATATTTAAAGATTTACTACATACTGGACACTCTCTCGGTAACTCTGGGAAGCAAAAGGAGGAATAGGATATAGCTTTTCACATAAGGACCTGCCTTGGGTTCAGTTGTCCGGAAAGAGCCCTTGAGATGGGGATTGCTGTATAGGTGATCTATTAAGGATGTGCTCACAAAGGAACCTGTAAAGGGAGTGGCGGAAGCAGAATGGGAAATTGGAGGAAGCCCCTAAGGGATATGATCTCAAATCCCAAGATAGCTCTGTAGTATAGGTTTACTTCAGGGTTGTCCTCCACAACCTCCTCACAGGAAAGGGAGCTAGGATTCCATAATCCACAGTCTGTAAGGGCGCTGACCAAGGGTTGCCCCAAGGTTGGGCTGGAGGGCAGTGATTTCCCAGGCACTTCCTTTTCAATGAACAAAACCACTCCAGCAGCATTTTTTGCAAAGAAAGCTGTAGGTACGGCATATTAGAAGGGGTTTGTCCCCTCACCTTGAAGAAAAATATATCTGCATTGATCACCAAAAAAATCCCTTTTAGGCATATATAGCCAAGTAGCTGTAAGGAAAATGTAGAAGTATGGCAAAAAAAAAAAAAAAAAGAGTGATATGCACACCATAACAGAGTTACAGACAACAGAATGCAGAACTTCAGCGGAGGGAAAGATCAATCGCAAGGGGATTTCTGGAAAGACATCATGGACAAGATATTTGAGGTGGACTTTGAATACTGGGTACATTTTGATATGGATGGGAAGAATTCCATGCACTGAGAGCAGTGTTAGTAGTCACATAGAAGAGAAACATTAGAGAACATGTTTGGGTAAAATTAGATTTGGCCAATTTCATCAGAGCACAAAGAATGTGTGGAGGATAAATAGGAGGGTAGGCTATAACAATAATGTGGGGGACGACCAAGCAGATCCTTGAAATCTAGGATCAAAAATGCATAGGACAAATGGCAGGCATCAGGAGGAAGTCTTTGAAGGACTGATTATAAAAGTGGCATGGTAGTTTCCAGATCTAATTTTGCAATCTCAGGCTATGTCTTTATTAGCAAACATTTGAGAATTCTTAACAAAAACAAATCTGATTTTCTTCACTTTTAATTTAGGAAATAAACAGTGATTCCATATGCCATATTTCTACTATACCAGAGAGTAGACATCTCTGATGTAATTATATAACCAAAGGATATTCCACCTCCAAAAGTAATTTTTTTGTTTTCAGTCATTTGAAGTTCTCATTACTCAAATTAGTGAATGACTTCTAGGCTTCTATGCAAAATCTCCAAAGTGAACCCAACCGAAGCAGCCACAGGCCTGCTGGCAAAACTACAGAATAGCCATGATCCTTTGGCCCTTAGTCCTTTCATTGGTAGCTGGCATGTGTAAAACATGGCTGTTCACTGCTATTGTAATTGATAGGTAGACAGCTTTGACTTTTACGGTACACACACTGCAGCTCAAGCATTCCTTGTTACTCAATAGGAACTTTGTGTGCTAATGTCCTAATAACAGGACAGGGGCAACCATTTCATTCAGGCTTTGGTAAGGAAACTAAAGAGGAAGAGTGGTGTTGCCAAGGTATCGATAACTATCACTCAATTTATTACGGGGTTTCTCTCACAGGAATAGCAGTATAAAATAAATCCCAAGAAAACCAGAAGACAGTTTATGACTAAAGAGAGCTTAGGTTTCAGATCATTGCATTAAATCAGGGTAGTCTAGGGCCTTTACACGGACACTGACTTCCATGAGTGTGAATAATAAAAACAACTTAACTTTATGGAACACTTACTACATGCCAGGCAGCAATACGTATAAAATATATTCTATTTAGGGGCGCCCGGGTGGCTCAGTTAGTTAAGCAACTGCCTTCGGCTCAGGTCATGATCCTGGAGTCCTGGGATCGAGTCCCACATCGGGCTCCCTGCTCAGCAGGGAGTCGGCTTCTCCCTCTGACCCTTCCCCCTCTCATGTGCTCTCTCTCTCTCATTCTCTCTCTTTCAAATAAATAAATAAATCTTCAAAAAAAAAGATATATTCTATTTGTTTTTAAGAGGCAAGGAAACTGAGGCAAATTCAAGAACACAAATCTAGTAAGTATTAGAGCCAGGATTCAAACCCAGATATTCTCTCCCTCCAGAATCTGTGCTTAGATATTGCTACAGACTGTGTATCTCCCCCCCTCACCAATTCATATGTTGGAACCCTAACCCCTAATGTGATGGTACTAGGAGATGGGGCCTTTGGTTGTTTTGATGAAGAGGGTAGAGTGCCCATGAGGGATTACCACCTTTATAAAAGAGACCCAAGAGATCTCCTGCACCCCTTCCATCATGTGAGGGCACAGTGAGAAAATGGCTTTCTAAGAAGAGAAAGTGAGCCCTCACAAGACAAGGACTCTATTGGTAACTTGATTTTAAATTTCCCAGCCTCCAAAATGGTGCCAAATAAATTTCTGTTGTTTATAAGCCACCTTGTCTAAGGTATTTTTGTCATAGCAGCCAAAACAGACTAAGATAAAAAGTGGGACCAAGAAGTACGGTGCTATTATAATACCTATAAATTTGGAAATGGTGTTAGAACTAGAAAATGTAGAAGCTGGAAGAATTTTGAAGTTTATGCTGGAAAATGTCTACACTGCATAAATGGACTTTTAAAGATGATTCTGGTGAGAGCTCAGAAAGAAAAGAGGAGAGCTGTAAAGAAGACCTCAATCTTCTTAGAGAACACGTAAATAATTCTGAACAGAATGTTAGTAGAAATATGGGTGATAAAGGTTATTCTGATGAGGTTTCAGACAGAAATGAGGAACATGTCACTGAATTGGATAAAAGATGATCTTTGTCATAAAGTGGCAAAGAACTTGCCTGAATTGTGCTCATGTTCTAGTGTTTTGTGGAAAGAACTTGGGAACAATGAAATTAGATATTTAGCTGAAGCTTTTGCTAAACAAGCTGCAGCTTGGCTCCTCCTGACTGCTCAGAGTAAAATGTGAGAAGTGAGAAATGACCTAAAGATGGGATTGTTAAGTGAAAAGGAAACAGAACTCAAAGATTTGGAAAATCCTCACTCTATCTATATTGTAAAAAAAAATGAAAGCGCAGTCAGAAAAGAGCAGGAAGGGTGTGGCTAAGCAAAAGAAGATTAGAATGCATCAGCCATCTCAACAGACGCTGGCAGCTATTCTCCCAAACAATGGAAAAATGACTGAATGCAATTCAGAGTTCATCAGAGCTGCCACTCTCGACACAGGCACAGAGTGGTTTCAAAGGAGGACTCACCAGTGCCTGTGGGACTATGGTCATGCTGCCTGGCACTGCCTCATATGCCAAGCTCTGCTCCACATACTCTAGCCCCATAATCTTCTGTCTGCTCATGTATGACCCCGGCAGGCCTGAGTACAGTACAGACTTCCATAGCCACCCCTCCAGAGAGCACAGGTGGCAAATTTTGGTGGTGTTCACATGGTGCCATCTCTACTGGCACACAGATTATATGAGCTATGCAGTCATGGCTGCCTCTACTTAGGTTTCAAAGGATGGGGCCACACAGAGCATAGACTTGAGACTCCAGCCCAAAAAGGCCATAGGACACATGCCAAGAGCCACTCCTGGGCCATCGTGCTAAGCCTGGAGCAAAGAACATCAAGTAAAGAGGATTACTTATGAGCTTTATGATCTCATAGAGTTTGCCTTGTGGTTTGAACTTGCTTGGGATCCCTTACCCCTTTCTTCTTTCTTATATTTCCTTTTTGCAATGGAGATGTCTACCCTGTGTGTGTTCCACCATTGTATTTGGAAGAACATAACTTGTTTGGTTTCATAAATTCACATTAGAGAGCAATTTATTCCAGGATGAACCATACTTTGAGTCTCACCCATATCTGATTTAGATGAGGCTTTAAATTTTAGACTTCAGAGTTGATACAGGAGTGAGTTAAAACTTTTAGGGTTGTTGGAATGTTATGAATTTATTTTGAATGTGTGAAGGACCCAAATTTTGGAGGGAGTAGAGGCTGGGGCAGAATGCTATGGACCGAATGTTTGTGTCCCTCCAAAATTCATATACTAAAACCCTAAACCCCAAAGTGATGGTATCAGGAGGTGAAGCCTTGGGTAGGTGATTAGGTCACAAGGGTGGAGCCTTCATGAATGGGATTAGTGCTCTTGTATTAGAGCCCAGAGACCTCCCTTGCCCCTTTGCTATGTGAGGGCACAGCAAAAAGAAGGCCATCTATGAACCAGGAAGCATACTTTCACCAGACTCTAAATCTCTTGGTACCTTGATCTTGGACTTCCCAGCCTCTAGAACTATGAGAAGTAAATTTGTACTGTTTATAAGCCACCCTATCTAGGATACTTTTGTTACAGCAGCCCAAACAGACTAACAGATGTATTCATCAAGGTTATCTCCTGAGAATACTTGAGAGGGCTTTCTGTTTTTATTTGAAGCTGTATGCTTCTGGTATAGCAATAAGAAGACTCTCTGAAAACATTAATTAGTGTGTCTTGCTTCAGAAAAGTTACATTGCCATATTAAGCAAAGACATTTTTATTCTGAATACAGTTGGTATCCATTACATTGTGCCACACACTAATGAAAGGAATTGTGGAATTCTTTCAATGCCATAGCTCCTATACATATCTCAGGCCTATGGACTGTGTCCTAGTAGAGAAAACATAGGAAAACTACATGGAAAATGCCAAATTGCCCTCTGGTCTTTTCAAACAAAACTGATTTTGAAGAACAGCATTACTGAGTTCAGAGGCTTTGGAAAGTATGAGGGACAGTAAGCGTAAATGATTTGGCATGTAATAACAAGAGAAGGAGAGGGGGGTACCAGTGGTTAAGTAATGGAGTGAAGTCAATGGAGTCCTGGCAAGGCAGAAATGTTTCTGCACTCAGCCACAGAGGGGTCCTGAACAAATGTGGAGACTGTGAGTTGATGATGGAGTATGAGTGGGTTTGCCAGAGAGATCAGGGAAAAGGAAAGAGGTAAAATACTTTCATAATAGGAGTAGTGAAGACCTGATAGACAAGAATGAGGCCCAGGCTGCAAGAAAGTCAAAATCTCACAATGAATGACTCCCCATTTCACTTGAAGTAAAGGCCAGGGTCCTTATTATGACCTAAAGGCCCTAAATATTATTGCTTATTCTTTTTCTCTCTGATATAACCTCCTACTGCCCTCCATCTTGCTCATTCTACTTCAGCCACACTGGCTTTCTTGTTCCTCACATAGTCGGAGCTTGCCCTTGCCTGATAATTTTACACTGGCTGTTTCCTAAATCTGGAAAATTATTTTTAAAAAAAACTGAGGGTTTCCAACACCCAGTTATATCCATGGCGAACACTCTTGCCTCCCCTGTCTTAGATCAAATCATATTTTCTCCATGAAACCTATCTTTACAAACTTATTTACAAATGCAACCTGTCCTCATCACATGCCCCAGTTCTTTACACAAAAAGTCATTAGAATAGTTTATAGAGATTCTATTTTTCCTCTATTCAGAAGCATAAAAAAACTATACTTCACACTTATAAGTTCAACTTGTCCATCTGATTTACTTTGGCTAATGAAATGAGCATAAATGACATGTATCAGTTCTGGTTGGAAGCCTTCAGGAGCCACACTTAATTTGCCACTTTCTCTCTTCACTGCCATAGGAACCAGCCACACTTCAGATGATGGAGTAAGAAATAAAATATGTGTTGCTAAAGACATTAATACTTGGAGGTAGTTATATCAGCAAAATCTATCCTCTTCTGACAAATATACTCAAAATATTTTTTACCATAGAACTTAATACTTTCTACTATACATATACAATTTACTGCACTGTTAAGTAAAGTAGTAAATAAGTAAATAAATAGATAGAACATCATAAGCTTTAACCCTCTTCTGGAACCTAAATTCCAGTATAAATAGGGAACTCTTTATGTTTTGTTTCACACTGTGCTCCAAACACTTCGACATCACGTGCCTGGCATATAGCAGGGACTCAGTAAGTGTTTGGGGAATGGCTCTATTAATCAATAGTGTGCTTTTCAAAGATCATTAGGATACATAGGGAATAAAATCACTAGGAACAATGAGGATAAATTAGAGCCGTTTTAAAGAGATGACAGCTCTAGAATTCACTAAAGAAATAATTTATTTCAATGGAGAGTAGTTGGCTTTTATACTTTAAGCAAAAAGGTTATGGTAGTTATCTATAATGGGTGATCCAGAAATGTGGAAGAGAGAGCTTTAGGCTATGACTATGTAGACATGTAAAAGACCCCTTAAATCAAACATTTATACAATGCTTTGAAACTAGAACTCAACCACAAAAGGAAAATCGGAAAGAACGCAAATACATGGAGGCTAAAGAGCATCCTACTAAAGAATGAATGGGTCAACCAAGAAATTAAAGAAGAATTAAAAAAATTCATGGAAACCAATGAAAATGAAAACACAACTGTCCAAAATCTTTGGGATACAGCAAAGGCAGTCCTGAGAGGAAAATATATAGCAATACAAGCCTTTCTCAAGAAACAAGAAAGGTCTCAAATACACAACCTAACCCTACACCTAAAGGAGCTGGAGAAAGAACAGCAAATAAAGCCTAAACCCAGCAGGAGAAGAGAAATCATAAAGATCAGAGCAGAAATCAATGAACTAGAAACCAAAAGAACAGTAGAACAGATCAACGAAACTAGGAGCTGGTTCTTTGAAAGAATTAACAAGATTGATAAACCCCTGGCCAGACTGATCAAAAAGAAAAGAGAAATGACCCAAATCAACAAAATCATGAATGAAAGAGGAGAGATCACAACCAACACCAAAGAAATACAAACAATTATAAGAACATATTATGAGCAACTCTATGCCAGCAAATTAGATAACCTGGAAGAAATGGGTGCATTCCTAGAGATGTATCAACTACCAAAATTGAACCAGGAAGAAATAGAAAACCTGAACAGACCTATAACCACTAAGGAAATTGAAACAGTCATCAAAAATCTCCCAAGAAACAAAAGCCCAGGGCCAGA
>NW_027397078.1:14314048-14327554 GCF_003265705.2 Callorhinus ursinus | reverse complement strand
TGAGATACACTGAAGGAGACTGAAATTTCCAAAATATCCTAGGGTAGAGGTTGAGAGCTAGATTACTTTAAAAATCAAGTAGTAGGCTTTAGAATCTATTCTTGACAGTCTAAGGGTTTGGAGAGCTTTAGAACATACAGAAAAGAAAAGGTAGTCAAAATACAGTTTAAGGAA
This sequence comes from Callorhinus ursinus, assembly GCF_003265705.2. NCBI lineage: Eukaryota > Metazoa > Chordata > Mammalia > Carnivora > Otariidae > Callorhinus > Callorhinus ursinus. The sequence goes on along the minus strand of NW_027397078.1, from coordinate 14,327,380 downwards.
GAAAAATGGCGTATCAGTAGCAGAAATAGTCAGAGAACAACGATTTCTTACCTTTAAATGTAAGTGAATTTCTATTCCATGCTATTCTATATTCTCCATTACCACAAAGTCTATTCCACATAACATCTGTGTTGGTGCTGCTTTGAGATAAGAAGGAGGCTGGTGAAGTGGTGAAAGTGGACTATCTTGAGTGGAAAGAGCAAAGAGTGGTTGAGTCAGTAGTGGTAGGGGAATGTTCAGGAACCAAAGCTTTTGGGTAAACAGAAATTAAATGTCAAGGAGAACTTAAAAATCCATGCAAGTTTATAAAATTCTTGAGGAAGACTCTCAAGTTCCAAAATCAGGGTAAAAAAAAAAATAAGGTAAAGGGCTATTGCTTAAATAAAATCTCAAATAAATGGAGAATTCATTTACTGGATTATTTTTAAAATTAGAAAAAGATGGCTTTTATACTGATACAAAGATTGTGACATGTACTCAGAGTATGACATACCTTACATGAATACAGAGAAGCTCAAGGCCAGGTGTCAATAAAAAAACAAAAATTGTAAGCCTTATTTTTCCCATTCATTTAAATTTACCTCAGTAGAAAGGAAAACAGTATGGAGGTTCTTCAAAAAGTTAAAAGTAGAACTACCTTATGATCCAGCAATGGCACTACTAGGTATTTACCCAAAGGATACAAAAATACTGACTCAAAGGGACACATACATACTGATATTTATTGGCATTATCAACAATAGCCAAACTATGGAAACAGCCCAAGTGTCCATCAATAGATGAATGGATGAAGAAGATGTGGTATATATGCAATGGAATATTACTCAGCCATAAAAAAGAATGAAATCTTGCCATTTGCAATGACATGGATGGAGCTATAGAGTATTATGCAAAGCAAAATAAGTCAGAGAAAGACAAATACCATATGATTTCATTCATATGTGGAATTTAGGAGGGGGATGGGTTAAATAGGTGAAGGGGATTAAGGAGTGCACCTGTGATGAGCACCGGGTGATGTATGGAAATGCTGAATCACTATATTGTACACCTGAAACTAATATTACACTACACTGTACGTTAACTGGAATTTAAATAAAGACTTTAAAAAACCAAAATAAATTTACCTCAGCAGAAATGCACATTATTAATAAATTATGAGTGTTACAGATTGGGTTCTCTGGGAAGCAGATCCCAAAACAGAGACTGCTATGTAAGAGGTTTATTAGGAAGTGCTCCCATGATCAACATCTGTAAAAGGGAATGAAGAACGCAGGAGTGGTCAGAGGGGGATGGTGGGCTACAATGCAGTCTCAATGAAGGCTGCCACTAAACCCATGGAGAAATCTGGGATGAACCTTCAGAGTTGTCCTGAATTGCAGTAAGGAGCCTGGGCATTTCTACCCTGGCATGACTAGTCATTACATGCAGGCCCTGTGATCTTGAGTGAAGAAGGACTCTGAACAAGAGTAATTTCTAGAAAACACTGAGAGGCTATAGCTGTTGGCAGGCAGCCCACCCACTGAGAAGCTGAGAAGTGGGGGAAAGTCCTTCCATTTTAAGCAGGATGCTGGGCAATGTGTAAAAGCATTCATTATAGTGCCATCCTAAACATCCCATCTATATATTTTCTAGTATCATATGGCGTAATACAATATACTAGCAAAATATAAATTGGCAAAATCATAAATAGACCCATTATGCTTAGTATTGTTTTACTAGCTTTTTATAAAATAAGTCTTAAGGCTCTCTATTTTAGTATATGAAACTCTTTTAAACAATTGCTTAGTATTCCATAGTACCAATATACCATGAATTTATTTAACTCTAATTATTTAGGTTTGTGCAAATGCAAGGGTTTTTAAGCATGTATTCCAAGAGATGGCATTTCCATATCAAAGATGTGGACATTTTAAATCGTAGTACATGATGCTAACCCCCTTTAAAAGATGATAGCCAATCCACATGCTCTCAAAAAGTATATGACAATGCATATTTCTCCACAGCTTTGCCAAGACTGAATGTGACATTCTTTTTCATTTTTGTCAATGTAATGGAAAATAAAAAAACCGTGCGTCATTGATGCTTTAATGTGAAATACCCCAGTTCTCTAATATTTTTCTTAATATGCAGGCTTTATTTAAAGCTGTTAACTAAATTTTGGATTTTCTTCTAGTCAATAGTTTATATTTTAATTTTTGTTTATAGCATTGTAGTCCATGAGAAATTTTTTAAAACAACAATAAGCTAAATACTCCAATACAAAAATATCAATGAATCAAACAGGAGCAATAATAAATAATAACCGGGGTGCCTGGGTGCCTCAGTCGTTAAGCATCTGCCTTTGGCTCAGGTTAGGATCCCAGGGTCCTGGGATCGAGCCCTGCATCGGGCTCCCTGCTCCGCGGGAAGCCCCTCTCCGACTCCCCCTGCTTGTGTTCCCTTTCTCACTGTGTCTCTCTCTGTCAAAGAAATAAATGAAATCCTTAAAAAATAATAATAATAAATAATAACCAAATATTTTTTTTTCTCTTTACTAAAGTTTGGAATGGATCCCCTACTAGAGTTATTATAGCAGTATAGGTTCCAAACAAGCAAAAACAAAATCATGTTAGGTATTTCAAATAGAAGGGATTTAATATATGGAATTGTTTATAAACATGTCGACTTAGGTTTAACTTCTCATTTGATGGTGAAAAAGGTGGAAAATAATCAAAGGTAGGTCCCTCTCATAGACTCCTCAATATTGTTTTGTGAGGCACGTCCTGGGCCAATCCCCAGAAATATTGTTCAATAAACTGTTTAACTTTAAGTGCCTCTCAACCCCCCTTTTTGTAGTATCAATATATTTTTTTCCCACAAACAAAAGGTCTCTAGCCGTTTCTTTCTGCCCTGAAGCCTTCTAATCACAGAAGGAAACAAAAACCTCTTTGTTTTGTGAAGCTATTGGTAAGATAATGAGTCAGCTCTTTCCAACATAGCAATCTTTTAAGGAACCACAATAAAAAGAAATTACTTAAACCCCCAAATTAATTTCTTCCAGAGGAAATAGAGAAATTGTGTTCATGGGGTTGGGTGGGAACACAGGGCAGACAGCAAGTACATATGTTTCAGAGAGTAGTACTTCAAACCATCCCACATACATGTGTAATTTGCCCCTTTCACAAATATATACAATTCAGGAAACAACCCACAAACTATAGGTAGCTTTCCTTTTCCCTTGTAAATTAAAACACTTAAGAGAAAAGCAAAGTGTCTAGAAATACAAGAAATAACATTTTCCAGGAAGATGGTAGAATAATTTCAGCAGATAAAAGTCATACGAGTATATGTAATGTTAAACACAGGAGATGAAGTCAAAATCTTCAATTGTCAGTCCTTGTGTGCCACTCTGTGACCATGAAAAGGATTCAAATGCCTTTTAAGCCACAGTCTCCACAAGGATAAAATGTGAAGATTTGACAAGACAAACACAAAGATCCTTCTCAGATTTTAACATTCTCTTGTCTATGATCCTGGCTTTTTTGGTCCCTAAGTAGTACAGGCCCCCTACTCAGAACAAGACAACACTTGGAAAAAAGTTTGGACCTCTCCCTTCAATATTCTGACAGAGGAAATTTCAGCATGATCCCCCAAACCTGCAATTTTAACAAGCTTACTGCGTGATCCTGATGCCCACCAAAATTTGAGAACCCTTGGTTGAGACCTTGGCATTTATATGTAATTTCTGGGTTACACACTGGTCTAATTTCCACATCAAGGTATTAGATAGACTTAAGTGATTTTTCCCTCTATAATTTTGCTCCCACATATTATTCCTCTCACAGTAGAAATCTGTTTGTTAGGTAAACTTTGCACTAATGGCAAATTATTCTTTTCAAGGTGATAGACCCTTTGCAAATTGTTAACTGCTCTTAATATAATCTTGTGGTTTTTAAAACTCAGAGTATGAAGTACACATGGCAAATGCCTCTGAGAAAGGTTGCTTCAAAAGTTGAGAAGTGCTGTGTGGGAGGCTCTGAACATGGTGAACACAGAAGGGGTGCTATCCACAGTATGCATTATGCCAGAATAATGACAGTGATTCTCAATTATATCATGGGATTTAAAATAGTGGAATTTAAGATCCGCCACCTTTCCCTGATAAAATGTAAGATGCCGTTTAGATGTTAATACTGAACATATTCTTGCTTCTCTATTTCTTATTTTCCTTCTACTTACAAAGAAAGGGGCATCCCTCATCCTGAATAAACCTAAGTAACCCATCTCTGAATTAAATCCCATCATCCCATCCAATCCTGAATCTTAGAACCCTGGCCCACTCTCTCATCCCAGGTATTCTAGCACCACCCACCCACCATCTCCCATATCTCTCCCTCATTTAGATCCATATTTACTTGTCTTCTCATTCTTAAGAAAAAGAAAATGAAAGTCTTACCCCCTTCTGATGCCTCCTCTAATGTTCTGTTACTCTTCTCGTTCCTTTTATCGCCAAACATTTCAGATCAAAGTCTAGGAATCGCTTCATCACTCATTTCCTCCATAACATGCTTCTTATTTATGCTTTCCTTACAATACAAAAAATGCACAAAATGTTCCCCCTCCCTCTATCTCTCTTTATATATAGAGTTATATATATATAATAGTTTTATAATAGTTTATAATATATATTATAGTTATATAATACATATATTTTAGTTTTATACATGTCTCTTTATATATATATAGTTTTACCTGTCTCTTTACATAGAGTTATATATAATACATATGCATATATATATATACACACACATATATATGTATATATGTATAGGTAAGCAGATAGATATTAATATATCTAATGAGCTAAATTCAATGTCCTTTCCTCCTTTGTCACGTACCTTTCATTCTTGCTAAATGAGCCATTTTCCACCATCGACTGTGATCAGTAGAATTAGTAAATAAGCTAAGATGTGTGCACTTGCAACTAATTTAAAATCTCTAATTACTTAAAACAGCAAAATTATTTCTTTCTCATGAAGTAGACCATCATGAGTTAGTTGGGGAATGAGGGAGAGAGGTTCTCTTATCTCACTCAAGGACTCAAGATGGAGGAAGAGCCACCATCATGAACATTGCCATTTGCCAAACTAGATGGAAAGCAGAACTCTGCAATGTCTCACACTGGTTAATTGTTCCACCTTAGAAGTGACATATGTTAAGTCCACTCATACATCACTGACCAAAATTACATGTCCCACCAATCCAAAGATAATTCAAGAAATGAAATCTCTCATGTACTCAGAAAGTAGCCAGAAATACCTGGTAAATAGTATAATTAATCCCATGCCTTTTTTAAAAAATAATTTCTCCCTTTGGCTTCTTTAGTACTTAATTCTCATGATATTCCACTTTCTGTCTATTTCACTTTTGTTCCCACTCAAAAGGCCCCCAAATACTGTAATAACCCTATGTTCTACTCTCTGCACTACCACTCCTATAAATCTCACCAATTTTCATGTATTTAATTACCTCTTGTATGTTGATGATTCCCTAATCTATATTTTCAGATCTCCCTTCTACTACTTCTGCAGCTCAATACCCAGTAGGGACATACAAAGTAGGCACTGGAAAATTACTTCACTTTACAATCGAGTCACATTATAAAAAGCTGCTCTATGGAGGGTTGTAAGATCAATATGCAAAGGCTTGAGAATGAAACCTCTTCCATGGGAAAATAATAATAATCAGTTTGGAACACACGGAAATGGGCGGCCACATTTTTGCCTTCAATTTTTTGAATAACAGATTATGTCATGTCTGATCAAGGAAAATTTTTATTCAAATCCAGCAATATATTTTAGTATATATTGTGTGTCAGACCTTGTGTTGGGAGTATCCACATTTACTATCTTGTTGAATCTTCACAGCAATAAACAAATCTAATGCTTTATATTAAGAATATAGAAGTTTAATATTAAAAGAATGTAAGATAAATCTTAGAAAAAAGCAGAAATACTTTAGAATTATTCACCACAGCTAAGTGTTTAATAATTATTATAAAGACAGAATCATTTGAAAACCAAGATCTCTGGTTGTACACATCCCATGGCTGGCTGCTTTCTTTGGTCTAATTCAATGTTTCTCATGGTCTGGCATTAAAACTGCCATTCAGGACTATAAACACAAAGCTACGAATACCTTACTTTATAGATTATTTAAGGAATTTCCAAACTTAGCTTTTATTTCATGTGATTTTCTTCATCCCCATCTCTACAAGTTAACATGCAAATCCATTATATGCATATGTTATCTTTCCTATAATTAGGGCAACTAGGATCCCCACTTGAACACAGTGACATTGATTCATAAACTTTTTCCATCCTTCCATACAAAATAATACCACTTGATATCAGTTGCAATATAATTCAAAAATTCTATTACCTCCTGAAATATTTTTCTACTCCCACCAGCAGCCTCAGATAAGAATCCTATAAAACATAGAACTATTTAAGAAGGGACAAAGTGACATCTAATATACCATAAACAAGGGAAGTCCATCTGTATCGAGAACCAAATGTAACTTTCTGTCTGACGTATTTCCACTACTCAGCCCTTCTGACATAGGTTACTGGTTTCAACCTGAGAAATTAGTGTCACGAACCCAGAGGCTTTGCCCTCTTGTGCCTCCAATCTATTATACCACCATTTGCACAGTTAGTCCACCTGAGCATTATTTTGCTCTCTCTACTTCCAAACCTATTGTAACTGTACCAACAGGAGAATTAAAGGTGGCTCAAGGAGTTATGGATCTTATCACTGTAAAGAAAGAGTCGTTCTGGCTTATAATTGATCATTATGGTAGCTATAGATGAGGAGACTGAACCCAAATGTGTATTCACATTGCAAACCGACCTTTGTTTGGCAATATAACCAGATTTGAGCAGGAAAACTCAGCAAAATTTTAGCCTTTCTAACTTCAGTTGTGAAAGGCTACAATTTTCAGTGCAATATTTACATGAATAAAAATGTAATCCCTAAAGAATGTGTTCTTTACATGTTGAAGTCCACAGAAATTGTTGCCTTAAGAACATGACAAATTTTGCAGCCTGAATCATGAATCATGCTTTTTCTCATGTGCAACTATGCTTACCTCATCCTCAATGATCCTATTTTATTTCTATTAACTTCTATGGTTTTCTTTGATATCTCCTAGCTCCCAATTTTGAGCTAGTTTTCCTAACTTCTGTTTTCAGCTTTCTTCTCCAGTGTAACCTTCCATGATTGAGTCCACCAGTAATGACAACCCTTTTTAAAAATTCTGAGACATAATGTCTAATGGCTTGCATAGTGTCCCTAAAGGTGCCAGCATAATTCAGAACTAGCACAATTCAGCCATGTGGGTGAAGGGTAAGGGCAACTATAGTCTTCATTAATCTTCCTTCCATCTACGTTCTACATCACGGTTGCATTACGCCATTAAATGCGGTTTTCTGGCATTATGTACTGTTGAAGCTTGTGGTTTTGGTACTATGTCATTAAAAAGCATAAGTAAGTAATATTTCACCAGATTTAATATTGTACTGAAAATTGTTTCCATACTTTATAAAGGGTGTACTTAAAAAGTGTAAGAACCAAACAATTAAAGTTAGATCAATTTGGATGGGTTTAAATTCCAGCTCCACCAGTTACCAAGTCTGTGCTTTAATTTTCTTATCTGTAAAAAGAGAATATTAAAACATATTTCACATGATTATTGTGAAAACCCATTTAAAATATTTGGAAAGCACTGAGTGCAGTGTCTGGCATGTAGTGTTTACAAAATTGGAGGGCAGGTAACTTTAGTGAAGTATCAAAATCAGTTAAAGACCAAAAAAAAGGACATAAAGAAATTAATGAAATTTTTTCAGGGTGCTTGGATGCCTCAGTCAGTTAAGCATCTGACTCAGCTGAGGTCATGATCACAGGGTCCTGGGATCGAACCCCACGTCAGGCTCCCCATTAACAGAGTCTCCTTCTCCCTCTCCCTTTGCTCCTCTCCCTGCTCGTGTTCATGTGCTCTCTCCCTTTCTCAAATAAATACATAAAATCTTTTAAAAGTGGGGAGGCACCTGGGTTGTGCAGTTGATTAAACATCTGACTCTTGGTTTCAGCTCAGCTTATGATCTCAGGGTCATGGGCTCAAGCCCCACATCATGTTCTACACTCAGCACAGAATCTGCTTAAGACAATCTCTCCTTCTCCCTCTGTCCCTCCGCACCATGCTCTCTCTCTCTCTCTCTCTCTCAAATAAATAAATAAATCTTTAAAAAAAAAAGAAAAGAAATTGTTTCACTGTCCATGGAGAGGTAACTTCCTCTGCCACCTAAACCTGTAAATCACTTATTATTACTATAATATGGTTGAAGATTGGTTCCTTTAAAATGGATGAAGCAGGGAGAATTAGAGGAATGGGGAGTTAGTAAACTTGCTCCTTGCCATCTGTTCAAATTGTACAACAGTAGAGTGACTCTTTATAAGAGAAATGATTATTTTTTTTTAAGTAATCTCCACACCCAGAGTGGAGCCCAATGTGGGGCTTGAACTCACAACCCTGAGATCAAGACCTGAGCTGAGACCAAGAGTCATACATTTAACCAACTGTGCCTCCCAGGTGCCCCAAAAGAAGTGACTTTTAATCTTCTCTATGTGGCCTTGGCAAAAGTAGTTTATTGTTTGAGGTTTACACTATGGAGTCAAGATATGAATAGTGGGAAAGACTTACTATTCTAGCTTTGTTACAGTGTATTCTTAAAAAGGTAACTAGACTATTGAGTTCATTTTGGACCAACTCACTGCCCAAAAAGCTTTATACAAGTGTAACTTTTAAAAAATATATAATCATGGGCGCCTGGGTGGCTCAGTCGTTAAGCGTCTGCCTTTGGCTCAGGTCATGATCCCAGGGTCCTGGGATCGAGTCCCACATCGGGCTCCCTACTCAGCGAGAAGCCTGCTTCTCCCTCTCCCACTCCCCCTGCTTGTGTTCCTGCTCTCACTGTCTCTCTCTGTCAAATAAATAAAATCTTTAAAAAAAAATAAAAATAAAAAAATAAAAAATAAAAAATATATAATCATATACATAAAATTTTATATCTTTTTTCCATAAATGTATTATTATAAAATAAATTAAATTTAGATTTTTTATTTACCTAGAGAAAGGAAGAGCAGTATTTATGAGGGTAAAGAAGGATCAGGGGGCTGGCCAAAATAATAATTAGAGAACTGGATTTCAAAGCCACAAATGAGAGTTTGGTTAAGTCTAGATTTATGTTATATTTATTTTCAAAATCTAGGAAATGAGAAGGGCAATAAAACACATTTCTAGAAATTAAATAGGACAAAACTTAAGAGTAAAGACTGAGCACATGCTATTGAATTTACGTGCTGTGATCCATTATGTACCTGTAGTTCCCAATTTTTAATGCGTCTTCTGTGGCATCATGAGAAATTCCAGAAAAGCAATAAAGGCATCAAGAAATGAAGCAAAACTATCCTTAATTTACAGTCTCCTTACATATATATATATACATATATATATATAATCTTACATATATATCATTTTTTTGTGTGTTGTTTTGTTCTGTTGTAATATGAATGACCTCCCAATGTGGAGCAGCCACAGGTGCTCACCTTTTCTTCTCACTCTGGAATTTGTTGCCTCTGACTTCATCCTGCTCCCTCAGCACTCAACAGCAGTCCTCTGCCTATCCTCACCATTCTCAAATTTGTTTGGGGTTTTTGTGCCTAATGTGTTAAGGTACAGAGAGGGCAAGAGCGCTGTACACTCAGTACAGAAGTGAATGAAAGTACACCTGTGCTTCCTCTGGAGGTACCCTTCTTATCCACCATTACTAATACACAGTTTAAGAAATAAGTTGGGAGGAACAGTCAAAGAAAGAGGAAAACAGATATAAGTAAGAAAAGAAAAGTTGCTTCTATAATACTCACTTTCCTATATTGTGATTTCTCTTCTCTATCCTGGCTTTTCCTCCTCAGACAACCCTATTCTAGATTCCTTTCTCCTCACTCATGAAACCTACTTTTATCCCTCCCAATCCTTGTCCCTGATGCTAGAAGCCAAACTCAGGACCATCCCCCAACAGAGGTTTTTATTAATCAGTCATGAATAATAAGGTTGGTAAAATTCAGAGTGATAAAAAAATACCCTTGGGGACTGCATATATCATATGAATTTCCTTGCTGTGTTATATGACTACATGAAGACAATTGAGCTCTCTGAAATAATGATAGTGCACTATAAAAATGCATGGCATTATTATTATTATAACCACCTTTTTGTTTTCAACTATAGGTAGGACTCATAACAGCTAAGCAGCTTCCTGTAGCTACACATGCCAGGATACTGAAAGTTCCAGAGGCAATTCTGAATATTCATAAACTGTAATAAATGAAAAAAACACTTATTAATGTCTTTAAGCTAAAAAACTGTCCAAGTTATTTTTATAGTATCTTTTTAACCAAGAGCCAATATGAAAATTCATACATTCTGAACATTATAAAACCTAGAATTTCACAGCATGTCCAAACACAGTTATGAGCTTTGTCCATTTGTCAGCAAAGCTACAGTAGAGTTGGTGATTAATTCAATCTTTTAATCATTCAACACATTTTCATGAAATGCTTTTTCTGGATAGCACACTATACTAATTCCCATGAGAGGTACACAAATATATAAACAACAATCCTTATATAACTTTATAGCCTAGTTAGAGAGATGACATATAGTCAAATAAACTGAAAGATGAATGTCAAATAAATAAATCAGATAATGTATATTATAAGAATTTAAAGTAGGAACAAATAATCTCTTTTAGGGAAAATTATCAGAGAAGTTTATATAGAACTGATAACATTTGAGCTGGACATTGAAATAAGGTCCTACTTGTAAGAAAATTGAAAGGTAATGATAATAATAATAACAGTTATTTTAATAATAATAAAAAGAATCATGATGATGGTTTTCATGTTTGGAGTACACTCTATATATCAAGTATTATTTGAACCATTTAATCTGTGTTATTTCATTTAATCTTCAAAACAACCCAATGAGATAGGTACTATCTACATTAATTTGAGAGATGAGGAAATTAGGGCTTAGGGAAATAAAGCAATTGGAAGAGACTAGAGAGAAAATAAATGGGAAGACTGTAGTTTGAATATAGGCTATTGTTACCCAGCTTCCCCAGATGTTCAGGATGCTGCCAAAGAAGCCCATTTCTCTCTCACCACATCCAGAGTACTGAATCATGAGCTGTATGACTAGGGGATGAGGAGAGACTGTGAGGATGGCATATGGGACGCTCAGGGGGCATTAATAAAGGAAAGTAAATCCTACCAAATGCATTTTAGACTCCAGTAGGAAGCCTACCCAAGAGCCTCTGGGGATGCCTTGCCCACATATTCACCCCAAATGGCTTATGGGCACCCCCAGTATTCCATGTGCTTCACCCCCCCCACACATACACCCACTCTGGCTATCTCTCTATGTGTACCCCCAATGGCAGTGGTGAGAGAAAGCTTTGGCAGATGGCTAGCAAGCACACATAGAAAGCTGGTCAGAATCTATGGGCAAGAAAGGGACCACAAATTTGAGCATTAGGCCCACAGTTGGAAAAACAAAAAGGAGGCTGTCAGCACTTGGGCTGGTACCTTGCAGGATCCAGAAAAGGCATACAAGCTTAACAATTCTGCCACAAGAGGGAGCAATAAGCGTGGAGCCGATGTACCCATAGAAAGTCTAAGATAGCCTCAGAACTCCTAAAAGGGCTGATGGAAGGTATTTCTCTCCCGAGGCAGTTAGTAAAGACTAGAAAAGGTGGCTGCTATTTCAATTGCAAAGGCAACAATGCATAAAAAGTTCAAGAAACTTGAAAAATCAAGGTAACATGACATCACCAAAAGATTACAAAAATCTGGGCGCCTGGGTGGCTCAGTCGTTAAGCGTCTGCCTTTGGCTCAGGTCATGATCCCAGAGTCCTGGGATCAAGCCCCGCATCAGGCTCTCCACTCTGTGGGAAGCCTGCTTCTCCCTTTCCCACTCCCCCTGCTTGTGTTCCCTCTCCCACTGTGTCTCTCTCTGTCAAATAAATAAATAAAATCTTCAAAAAAAAAAAAAGATTACAAAAATCTTCCATTACCTGATCCCAAACACATGGAGATTTGTGATTTACCTAATAAGGAATTCAAAATAGCTATTTTAAAGAAACCCAATGAGCTACAAGAAAACCCAGAAAGACAATCTAATGAAATCAGGAAAACAATACATGAACAAAATGAGAACTTGAGTACAAATGATAAAAACAACAAAAGAGAAATTCTGGAGGTAATGAATAAAATGAATGAGATTAAAAATGCAGTAAGAACATCAATAGGAGAATGGATAGAGCAGAAGAAATAATCTGTATTAGAAGACAGGAGCTTCAGGGGCGCCTGGGTGGTTCAGTCGGCTGAGCCTTCAGCTTAGGTCATGATCTCAGGGTCCTGGAATCAAGCCCCACGTCAAGTTCCCTACTCAATGGAGAGCCTGCTTCTCCCTCTCCCTCTGCCACTCCCCTTGCTTATGCTCTCTCTCAAATAAATAAATAAAATGTTAAAAAACAAAAGAAGACAGGAGCTTTAAAATTACCCAGTCAGGGAAGATCAATAACAACAACAACAAAAGAATGAAGAGTAAAGAAACTCTATGTGATCCATGAGATATCATCAAAGAAATAATTTTCAAATTATTGGAGTTCTAGAAGGAAAAGAGAGGGAGACAGGGGCAGAAAGCTTATTTAACAAAAATTATGTCTAAAAACTTAACAAATCTGGAAAGAGATACAGATATCCAAGTTCATAGAGCTCATAGGTCAACAAACAAAATCAATTTAAAGAGTTTCTCTGCAAGACACTTTATATTAAAACTGTCAAAAAATCAAAGAAAAAGAAAAATCTTAAAAGCAGCAAGAGAAAAAAGGCTTGTGACTTAAAAGAGAACTCTCATAAGGCCATCAGAGGATTTTTAGCCAAAACTTTACAGGCCAGGAAAAATGGAATGATATATTCAAAGTGCTTGAAAGAAAAAAAAAAAAACTACAAATTAAGACTACTCTCCAGAAAAGCTGTCTTCCAGAAATAAAGGAGAGCTAAAAACTTTCCCAAATAAAAGCTGAGAGAGATCATCACCACTAGACTTGACTTATAAGAAATATTAAGCTGAAATCAAAGGACATTAATTAGTAATATGAAAACATATGAATATATACAACACACCGGTAAAGGTAAGTATATAGACAATTCAGAACATTCCAATACTGC
>NW_027397078.1:14243533-14274048 GCF_003265705.2 Callorhinus ursinus | reverse complement strand
CCCTTAATATTTCTTGCAGGGCCGGCTTAGCGGTCACATATTCTTTCAGTTTCTGCTGGTCGTGGAAGCTCTGCATCTCTCCATCCATTCTAAATGACAGCCTTGCCGGATAAAGTATTCTTGGCTGCATGTTCTTCTCATTTAGTACCCTGAATATGTCTTGCCAGGCCTTTCTGGCTTGCCAGGTCTCTGTGGATAGGTCTGACGTGATTCTGATGTTCTTCCCTCTGTATGTATGGAATCTCTTCCCCCTAACTGCCCTTAAGATAGTTTCCTTGGTTCTAAGATTTGTGAGTTTTACTATTACATGCTGGGGTGTTGGCCTGTTTCCCTTGATCTTGGGAGGGGTCCTCTCTGCCTCTAGGACGCAAATGTTTGTTTCATTCCCCAGATTAGGGAAGTTCTCAGCTACGATTTACTCAAATACATCTTCTAGTCCTCTCTCTCTCCACTCCCTCCGGGATTCCAATTATTCTGACATTGGAACACTTCATGGCATCACTTATTTCTCTGATTCTATTTTCATGGATTCTGAGTTGTTTTTCCCTGGCTTCCTCTTTTCCCTTTTTATCTATTATATTGTCTTCCAGGTCCCTTATTCGTTCTTCTGCCTCACTTACCCTAGCTGTTAGATTATCTAGATTGAATTGGATCTCATTGATAGCATTTTTAAGTTCTGCCAGTTCAGCTTTCATTTCTGCCCTTAGAGACTCTGTTGCCATTAATTGATTTCTCCTTTCTAGCTATTGTCTTCACAATGCTAGCCTGAATTCCATCTCCGACATCTTGGTTATATCTGCATCCATTTGTAAATCTGCAGCATAAGTCATAATCTGAGTCTTTTCTAATTTGGGGGTTCCTCCTCCTAGTCATTCTGTTGATGGGTGTTTGAGGGAATGTATAGAGTCCAAATTATTGACCAGAACCCAAGCAAGATGCACCTGTTTTCTTGAGACCTTAGGGTTGCTGGCCTCTTGTTTTCCCAGCCTATCTTCTGGGGCAGGGGCCTGCCACAATGTTACTCAGGCAACCCTGTTTGGGCGGAGTTGCCCTACCCCCCTGTGGCAGGGGATGGGTTCAGTGGGAATCAGTTTTTGGGGCTTTTGTTCTCTGGCGGCTTTCCCTGGTGGCTTTCCATGTCTCTTCCCCGAGTAAGAGCAGAAGAGACTGTTTCCAGCCCTCTGCCTCAGAGCAGAGAGATCGCAGTTTGTTCTTCAGTGAGCTGTCTAGGCCACACTGTCTCCATTTCTGTCTGTGCTGCTATAAACTGCAGCGGCCTGGGTTGTGCGCCCCTCTGCAGCGCTCCCAGTCCTGCCTCCGGGTCGGGGCACATCTCTGTCCTTTGTGCTTCTAAAACTGCCAGCCGCTCCCAGTTTGCACGTGCCACCCCACCAATCCGGGTTTCTGCCCCAGGGGCTGCCCTAAAGTCCTTTCCCCGCCACTACTGGTCTGCAAGTCTGTGCCCCATCCCCCGCAAATGAGGCTGTCGCTCACCAGCGGTGTAGGATCCCCAAGGCCAGGCTCCCTCCCACTGCCGTTTATCCTCCGCCTGAGGAATCAGGGCTCCCTGTTTTGTACCTCAAAAGCAGCCATCTGCGATATTCTGTTTGTAGAGATCCAGATCTTCTTACATCTCAGGCTGATTTCATGGGTGCTCAGAGTGGTCTGGTAGATATCCAGCTCAATTCCGGGGAACGGTTGAAATAGGGTCCCCTACTCCTTCACCATCTTTCCTTCTCAGATTACAAGCATTCTTAAAAAACCTCTGTGGCATCTGTCTTCAGTGAGCTAAAGATGACAATGGGGGATGCCACTGAAATGGTCCCCCCACTTTTAATAGGAATGATAGGATTACAGAGTAGCTGAGGTTAGGTGACAGCATTTAACATGAAAAACAAGGTAAGTGCAATTACCATAAAAGTCAGCAGGGGAAAGTGGCAGAGTATTTTGACCCAAAGTGATTTCTAGCTGTAACTGATCAATCACATTTGCACTGGGAATTAAACTGATGAGCAAGCTTGAACTACACAAATGAAAATAAAATTCAAGCACAATGAGTAGAAACCAGTATGCGCAGCACACAGCACACAGCTAGGCTTCCAAAAGATTTTTTATGCATTCCCTTTCCCAAATCCCATTCCTGATAATTACTGCTTTTTCCTCTGAACTCTTCTCTCATGTCCTCACCCTTCCTTTGTGGTTCCCCATCCTTCTTACTCATCTGCCCTCCCTCATCCTTTCTCATTCTTTATATCAGCCTCCCTCTCCTACCTAACACACTCTCCAGCAAAGGCCTTATGCTAGTTAAGAAAGCAAATATCTCTACTTCTCAATATATTGAAAGGGGCAAGGTTTTAAGTAAATAGAAAATCTTGACAATTTAAATATTAGAGAATATATGTATCACATATTAAATATTAGAGAATATATGCATCACATAAGTATATATTATAATGAATTCATACATGCAGTAATAGTACAAACTGAAAATATTCACAAGCTACCAGAGTGCCAAATTCGACATGACATGCCAAATCACATACCCATACTATCTGACTTTTCAATTTATAATTAAAATCATGTCTTATCACAGGGTTTTAAAGTACCATTTTGGTAATTATTTAAAAATGATAAATGAAACTGCATTAAAATTTAAAATTTCTGCACTTTTAAAGACATGATTATAAAACAAAAATGCAAGTCACAGACTGAAGAAAATATTCATGAAACATATATATCTGACAAAGACTGGTATCCAGAATATATAAGACACTCTTAGAACTTAATAAGTGGTATTTGGGAGAAAGTAAACTGACTTTGAAATATATCAAAAACATAAGAGGGATTGCTGGAAGGGTACAGAGATGTGTAGATGAGTAAATATGTGATAAAGAAAAGATAGAAAAATGTTAATTGCAGTATGTAAAAATGGATATATAAATGTTCACTAGAAAATTATTTCAACAACTACGTTTTAAATTTCTCATGATAAATTATTGGAAAAATAGCTTTTCATCAAATGTACATAATTAGTTTGCAGGCTGTACTTCATGAAGCTAATTTTGAAGCAAGGGATATTGTCACTGTACCCTTTTTAAATAATGGGTAAATGGGGGCACCTGGGTGGCTCAGTTGGTTAAACATCTGCCTTCAGCTCAGGTCATGATCCCAGGGTCAAGGATGGAGCTCCACATGGACTCCCTGGCTCAGCAGGGAGCCTGCTTCTCCCTCTCCCTCTCCCTCTGCCCCTCCCCCCCACTCAGGTTCTCTCTCACTCGCTCTGCTCCTGCTCTCTCTCTCTCTCTCAACTAACTAAATAATCTTTTTAAAAAATGGGTAAATGACTTCTAGAATTTCCAAAACATATAATAAGCACTTTCTGTAGTATCTGCAGATACAGAAGATGCTAACCTGACCTCTACTTGGTAAAATCTATCTGACAGTTTGTTATACCTTTTCTCATCCTTGAAATAACTCTCGAAGAGATTCTGGCAAATGGTTCATCTTTAAATCAATCATATTAAATCCTATTAAAAGGAAATCATCTACCTGTTCTCCTTAGGAAGAGCTCCAAGGCGTGTCAGACATTGAGATGACATTCCTACGAAGTCTGTATCTTCTTCCCTATAGGGCACAATAATATAAAATTTTAAAAGAGAGAAATATATGAATGCATCCTTGTTTCCAAAGAAATTAACATTTTCTTCCTACATTTTACAACCCAGATCTATAAGAGTGAGGCTTTAAAAGGGTAAATGTTTTTCTTATCAAACTTTCCCTCTTGAGAAATGAAAAAAAAAAAAGTCAGCAAGATTGGATCTGTGAGTAATATGTTTTTATGTCTGTGATGAAACTCAGTATTTTCAAAGTTTACTGAATGCTGTAGTTCAACCAAATTCTCATGAAAGGAAATAAGATAAAGAACCAAAGTGTAAAGTAGAACAAGGGAAAAATGTAAATGGGAGAAATGAATTAAATGAACCAGAGGGAGAAAGAATAGATTTCTAGAACGAGACTGTATACGGCCAGAGTCAGATCAGTGGCCCCTATAAGAGAATAAAAGACAGTTGTTTTGATTCTTCATCCATAGTTGAAGCTGTTTGACAGAAAAGTAATCTACCATGACCTTTAAAACCTTTCTATTATATGTTAGTGATGCTGTTGCTAACCCATTGCAAGAAGAGTGGTATTTCCAACAGAGCTGCAAATCACTGGTTTAGAGAACACCATGGGAAAAGAAATACATTTCCTGATGTGAGATCATTGTGGTTATGTATAGTGCCAGTGCCTGGTGCTCGTACACAGCTATTTGATGCTGAGGATGCTGACCTTCCTGGCTTTTGAGTCCATATTCATATTGGTGAAAGTTGGTTAAAATAAACCTCAGGGGAAGTCTTGCTGAGAAAAAGGAATTCATAAAGAAGCAGTATGTAGTCTGAGATCTATGAGTTCAACTGGAAAAAATAAATTCTGCCAGTTTTTCTTCAGTGTTAGGGGTAGAGCTTATTACACCAATAAAATTCTGAGAATCTTTATTTTGATCAAAAATTCCTGCTATGTAGTCTTTATAAAAAGTATTTACACTGTAGAATAGGATAAAGAAGAAGTAACCAGCAGAAGCGATCTCCCTTACCTTGAATCTGTCTGATCTGCTCTAAGTACAGACCACTAGAATGAATTAAAGCATTCAGAAGTGTTTTCTAGTTAGTGACTATATGTCAAGCATTGTTTTAAGCACTCAAGAAGTCAGTGAGCATTTGTTGGAGTCATTGCCAAGTTCATTTGTCATTCATAATATCATCTATGTCATTGGTGACCTTTGAGTTGTACAGTACACAAATATACAGCCATGTATGGTGGCCTTGCTGAGTAGTAAGGAGAGAGTAATGAATAATACAGACAAGATCCCTGTTCTCATGGAATTTACTATATATTATCTAGTTTGGATAAAGGGAGACTGAGTAAATTAAACAAAAGTTAGATAATGATGAGTCATAAATCTAATAAAAGGGAGTGTGCATGATAGAGTGGCATAGATCAGGGGAAGGGGATAGTTATACTATAGATAATATGATCAGGAAAGATCTCTCCAAGGAATGTATCTTAGAACTAAAACTGAGTAAGTAGGATCCAGCCATATAGAGATATATATGAAGAACAATCCAGGCAGGGGAAACAACTGCAAAGGTCCTGAGGTAAGAATAAGGTTGGGATATTCATGTTCTAAGAACTGACAGAAAATCAAAGTGGCTAGAAGAAAGTAAATGGGAGGAAAGTTGCACAAACTGAGAATAAAATTATTATGGAATGAATGAAGGTGTCCCACCAAAATTTGTATGTTGCTATCCTAACCTTCAATGTGATTGTATTAGGAGATGGGGCCTTAGAGGTCTTTTGTAACTGACTTTGACTTAGCATAATGCTTTGAAGGCACATCTATGTAGTAGGATGTATCAGTACTTGATGTCTTTTTATGGCCAAGTAACACTTCATTGTACGGACATACCACATTTGTTTATCCATTCATCAGTTGATGGGCATTTGGGTTGTTTTCACCTGCTGGCTATTATGAAAAATGTTGCTATTAGCATTCTTTTTTTTAAGATTTTATTTATTTATAATTTATTTATTCAGAGAGAGAGTGGGGGGAGGGGCAGAGGGAGAGAATCTCAAGCAGACTCCCCACTGAGCATGGTGCCTGATGCAGGGCTCAATCTCACTATCCTGAGATCATGACTTGAGCTGAAATCAAGAGGCAGACACTCAACTAACCGAGCCACCCAGGTGTTCTGCTGTCAGCATTCTTGTGCAAGTTGTTGTCTGGATATATGCTTTCATTTCTCTATAAGTGCAATTTCTGGGTCAATTTTACGTTTAATTGTTGGAAAAACCGCTAGATGGTTTTCAAAGCAGCTAGCTATACTATTCTACATTCCCATAAGCAGTAAGAGACTTCTGATTCCTCCTTATCCTCACCAACACTTTTTGTTATCTGACTTTTTGATTCTAGCCATCTTAGAACATGTAAAATGACATTTCATTGTGATTTTGATAAGCATTGCCCTGATGACAAATGTTATAGAGCATCTTTTCATGTGCTTATTTTCCACTGCTACATCTTCCTTGGAGAATCATCTATTCATATCCTTCACCCATTTTTAATGGGTTATTTGTCTTTTTATTATTGAGTTATAGATCTTTATAAATTTGGATATGTCTTTTATCAAATATATGATTTGTAAATATTTTCTCCCATTCTGTGGGTTGTCCTTTCATGGTGTCTTTTAAAACAAAAATATTTTTAATGTTGATGAGGTCCATATATTTTTTTATTTTGTTGCTCATACTTTCTGTATCATATCTAAGAATTCTTTCCCAAATCTAAAGTCATGAAGATTTACTCCTATGTTTTATTCTGAGAGTTTTATATGTTAGCTCTAACATTTAGGTCTGTAATCCGTTTTGAGTTAATTTTTGTTTTAGGTGTAAAATAAGGGTACAATTTCACTCTTTCACCTGTGGTTATCCAGTTGTCCCAGCACCATTTGCTGAAAAGATTTTTCTTTCCATCACTGAATGGCACTGGCACACTTAACAGAAATCAGTTGAACATAGACAAGTGGTTTTCTTTCTGGACTTTCAATTCTATTTTATTGATCTCTAAGGCTATCCTTTGCCTTGATCACTCTCCTGTACTAAGTTTTTAAATAGGTAAGTGTGAGGCATCTTGCAAGTTGGAGATTGTTAATACTCCCTATTGTTTACTTCCTGTTTTCCTCTTTGTTTTATTAATTATTCCTTCTTCCACGGCCCAATTTATTTAAGTCTTGTGTTGCAAACTTAGTTCATTAATTTTTAATATGCTTCAAGTATACATATATAGATACGGACTGCAGGTATTGATTTACAGGTTTCCAGCAAGGTGGGTTTTCTTTTCAGTACCAAATATTTAGTAAATACTGAATTTCTCATTAAATAATGAAAACAGAGTTTACAGCTTCAGAATTCATACAGTAAAAATGGGGGTGCCTGGGTGGCTCAGTTAAGTGTCTGACTCTTGGTTTTGGCTCAGGTCATGATCTCAGGGTTGTGAGACAGAGCCCCACATGGAGCACTGCATCAGGCTCTATGCTGGGCGTGGAGCCTGCTTAAGATTCTCTCTCTCCCTCTCCCTCTGCCCCTCGCCCCTTAAAAAGAAATAGAGTAAAAATGGACTGCTATAAATATTTCATGAATCCAAAGGAAGGAAAAGAAAAATATGAAAGAATATAGACAAGACAAATAGAAAGGAAAAAAAGGAGATTTAAACCAAAAGAAATCAGTAACTAAATTAAATGTACATGGGTTAGCTGCTCCAAGTAAAGTGTCAGACTGTCTAAAAGTACACATAACTATGCACTACCTTCAAAAGACATACCCAAAGAAAGCAGAAATAAATAATAAATACAAGAGCTGAAATTAATAACATAGAAAATAAACAACACAGATCAAAAAGCCGACATTTGGCTCTTTTAAAAGATTAATGAAAATGACAATTCTACTTGAGAGTCTTCTCAAGACAGAAAAACAAAGTACAAAGAACAAATGTCAGGAATGTAAATGGGTCAAATATTACATATACATTACAGATTTTACAAAGGAAAAAATGTAGAAAATGTTTTTTTTTTAAGATTTTATTTATTTGAGAGAGAGAAAAACCATGAGCAGGGGGAGGGGCAGAGGAAGAGCAGACTCCCCATTGAGCAGGGAGCCCAACACAGTGCTTGATCCCAGGACCCTGGGATCATGACTGGAGCTGAAGGCAGACACTCAACTGACTGAGCCACCCAGGCACGCCCCAGAAAGAAATTTTTTTAAAGATTTCTTTCTTTCTTTATTTGACAGAGAGAGCACAAGCAGGGGAGTGGCAGGCAGAGAGAGAGGGAGAAGCAGGCTCCCTGCTGAGCAGAGAGCCCGATGTGGGGCTTGATCCCAGGACCCCAGGATCATGACCTGAGCCGAAGGCAGTCACTTAAACAACTGAGCCAGCAGGCACCCCCCAGAAAATTTTTTTAATAAATTTTAAATTTTAGAAAAATCACAGTCCTCTAGAAAAATATAATGTCAAAACAGATTCAAAGAAAAAATAGAAATGTATAGATACACATATACATTATAGAAATTAAATCAATATTCACTACTCTTACCATGAAGAGAGTTTAAATCCAAAAGAATTTCACCAGGTATTCTTATAAACATTCTAGAAAGAAATAATTTCAATCCTACATAAATGCTTCTGAGACTAGAAAAAGAGGTTAACACTATTCAATTGTTTTTTTTAATTTTCTTTATTTCAAGAAAGGAAAGAACAGTATAAGAAAACATAATTAGAGGCACTCTTACCCTGGAAAATAGATGATAAACATAACATAACCAAACTGAATCCAGCATGAAAAGCTAAGTTTATGTCAGGCAAGCAAAGTTATTTTGCACAACAAAATTAATAAAATTAACCTTAAAAGGGCGCCTGGGTGGCTCAGATGGTTAAGCGTCTGCCTTCGGCTCAGGTCATGATCCCAGGGTCCTGGGATCGAGTCCCGCATTGGGCTCCCAGCTCCTTGGGAGCCTGCTTCTCCCTCTGCTTCTCTCTCTCTCTCTCTGTCTGTCTCTCATGAATAAATGAATAAAATCTTTAAAAAAAAAATTAACCTTACAAAAAATTAAATAAAAAGTGTCTTATAATTTCAACATTCATGATTTTAAAAAACCCTCAGTAGGGTAGCTTTTAGTTTTGTTGATTCTTTCCTTTGCTGTGTGGAGGCTTTTTATTCTGATGTCATCCCAATGGTTCATTTTTGCTTTTGTTTCCCTTGTCTCAGGAGACGTATCTAGAAAGAAGCAGCTACGGCCTGTGTCAAAGAAGTTACTGCCTGTGTTCTCTTCTAGGATACTTATGGTTTCAGGTCTCACATATATATGGGTCTTTAAGTCATTTTGAATATATTTTTGTGTATGGTGTAAGAAAGTGGTCCAGTTGCATTCTTTTGCATGTTGTTATCCACTCATATGTGGAATTTAAGGAACAAAACAGACAAGCAAAGGGAAAAAATAAGAGACAAATCCAGAAACAGACTCTTAACTCTAGAGAACTAATGGTTACCAGAAAGGAGGTGGGTGAGGGGATGGATGAAACAGGTGATGGTCATTAAGGAGGGCACTTGTGATGAGCACTGGGTGAGGTAGGGAAGTGTTAAATCAGTAGTGCACACCTGAAACTAATATTACACTGTGTTAACTAGCCGAATTAAATACTTTAAAAATTTAAAAAAAAACCTCAGCAAATCTTATCAAAGTAGAAATAGAAATTATTAAATGAAAAGTAGCTATCTATCATACAGTAACATCATAGATAATATTGAGAAAATTAAAGATTTAATTTAAAATCAGGCACAAAACCAAGATACCTTTTGTGACCACTTCTATTCATTATTACACTGGAGGTCTTAGCCAGTGCAGAAATCAAGAAATAGAATTATCAAAATGTGTAAGGATTAGAAAGGAAAAGACACAGTTTCTGCTATGCATATATAATATTGTCGTGTAAAGAAAAACACAAAATAATGTACAGGAAATTGCTAGAATTTGTAAGAGAGTTTAATAGGATTTCTAGATAAAAATCAATAAAAATAAATTGTATTTTTATATAATAGCAACAAACAGAAAATGCTATTAAAAAGAGAGAAATCCTTTCAGATAGCACAAAAAGCTGAAGTAGTAATAAATCTAACAAGATGTGCAAAGTCTCTACAGACAATATTATAATACTTTCTCAAAGACCTTGAAGAAATAAAAATTAATAGATATATTCTATGTTTATAAATTGGATGTCTTAATACTGAAAAGATGTTAATTCACTAAAATTTAATTTACAGAGTCAGCAAAATCTAAGTAAAAACACGAAAGATTTTGTTGTGGACCTGAAGAGCATCTTCAAAAATTTATACAGAATTACAAAAGCCCAAGAATAACCACCACACACTTGAAGATAAGTGTGGGAGGACTCATTCTACTGAATATTTAGATTTCTTATAAAGCTTATAAAGCTAGAGTAAACAAGATGGTGCAGTACTAATACAGAGACCACCAAATGGACCAAAAGTATAGAGACCCAAAAAACAGACCAAAACATACATTAAAATAAAATTATATAATATATAGATACACACACCCTTGCCACACTCTGTATGGCAAAGGTCTCACAGCAGATTGACAAAGAGATAACAAACTTTTCAAGTAAAAAATGCTGACCAATAGGGTATCCATATGGAAAATAATTAAAAGTGGACCATACCATAAATAAAATTATTCCCAAATGGATTAATGACCTAAATGTGGAATGCTCAAATACATTTTAAAAGACAATATAAGTGGATATCTTTTTGCCACAAAGTAGAAAGGTATTTTTAGGACAGAGAAAGTATAAGCTTTAAAGGAAAGGATTGAAGTATTTACCCATACTAAATTAAGAAATATTTTCCACCAAAAGAAAATATAATTAAAAGACAAGCCGTGCCACAGAGTTTGAAAATACTGCTGCAACGTATAAAACCAATAAAGGACTACCATTCAAAAAAAAATGAAAAGAACACTTATAAAGTAAAAAGAGGAAAACAGATAACCTGATAGAAAAATGGGCAAAAAATTTCAACATATTCTTTGAAAAACAGCAAATCCCAAAAGTGAATAACTATACTTAAACTGTAATCTCACCAGTAATCATGAAAACTAAAATTCACACCATAAGGAGATAACACTACACACCTATTAGATAAGAAATATTTAAATAAGTGATAATAACTAATGTCAAAGAATTTAAATATGAGAGACTCACCACTATTGTTGGAAGTTTAAACTAATTTGACTACTTCTATTATCTTGTGGTTTAAAGATATTTTTTCCCTGTGACCCAGCATTTCATTCCTGAAACTTCCCTGTCACCCAGCATTCCACTCCCTGGAGAAATGTATTCTCTGTACCAGGAAATGATAGCTATAGATAGATAGATAGATAGATAGATAGATAGATAGATAGATAGATATACACATACATAGCAGCACTGTTCATGACAGCCACAACTTGAAAATAACACATTCTGCACAGCAAAGGAAACAACCAACACCACCAAAAGGCAATATCTGGGATGGGAGAAGGTATTTGCAAATGATATATCTGATAAAGGGTTCATATCCAAAATCTATAAAGAATTTCTACAACTCAACACCCAAAAAATGAATAAGCCAGTTTAAAAATGGGCAGAAGACATGAATAGACATTTTTCCAAAGAAGACATACAGATGGCTAACAGACCCATGAAAAGATGCTAGAAATCACTCATCATCAGGGAAATACAAATCAAAAGTACAATGAGATATTACCTCACACCTGTCAGAATGGCTAAAATTAACAATACAGGAAACAAAAGATGTTCATGAGGATGTAGAAAGGGGACCCCTTTCTACACTGTTGATGGGAATGGAAACTGGCGCTGCCACTCTGGAAAACAGTATGGAAGTTCCTCCAAAAGTTAAAAATAGAACTACCCCATTATCCAGCAATTTCACTACTGGGTATTTACCCAAAGAATTAAAAATAAAAACTGATTTGAAGGGACACATGCACCCCTATGTTTATAGCAGCATTATCAACAATAGCCAAATTATGAGCTGATGAATAAAGACGTGCTCTGTGTGTGTGTGTGTGTGTGTGTGTGTGTGTGTGTAATATTACCCAACCATACAAAAGAACAAAATCTTGATATTTGCAAGGACATGGATGGAGCTAGAGAATATAATGCTAAAGTGAAATAAGCCAGTCAGAGAAAGACAAATACCATACGATTTCACACATATGTAGAATTTAAGAAACAAAACAAATGAGTAAAAGGGAAAAAAGAGGGAGGCAAACCAAGAAACAGACTCTTAACTATAAAAAAGGAAACTAAGGGCTACTGGAGGGGAGACGGGTGTGGAGATGGGTTAAATAGGTAATGGGGATTAAGGACGGCACTTGTGATGAGCACTGGGTGTTGTACGTAAGTGATGAAATACTAGATTCTACACTTGAAACTAATATTACACTGTATGTTAACTAACTGGAATTTAAATAAAAACTTGAAAAAAGAAAATAACAGAAATATCCATCAACAGTATTATAGAAATGCACACATAAGTATTGAATCTACAAAGAAAAAATGATTAATGGATTAACAAAAGTTATGTGAGTGGTTATTTCTTGTGCTAAGAGAGAATTCTGTGATGATGCAAGGCATAGAGGGAATTCTTGGGTGTTGGCAATATTCTATTTCTTGACCTTTGTGATCATGACATTCATTTTTGCTTCATAATTATTCATTAAATGTACATATATTGTATTCATCTTTTATGTAAACTCACCAAACAGAACAACTATTATACCTACTGCCTAGGGATCTAAAGCACACAAGAATTCTGCTACAGAAGAATCCTTATGTCCCCACGGTGATACTTATTAGTTGCAACAGCTAAATTACTAGGATCATTCCCTTTCCAAATTTCCAACTTCCAAATCTCACGTGAATGCATTGACTTTGTGGAACTTCTTTCATAACAAGATCCCAAGTTGAAAGAGTATCTGAGATTGTTTTTAAACTTTCTAGCCTCTGCAGTTTAAGAAAGCACACTAGAAAAGAGACCAAATAGATGGTGAAGGCCAACCCACTTATTCCACTCTAGAAGTGATCTTGGATGAATCAATTATAATACCACCTGAACTCTCCAAACATCTGTAGTTCTTTAAGATTGGTAAGAAATGGGTTTCTTAGGGGCGCCTGGGTGGCTCAGTCGTTAAGCGTCTGCCTTTGGCTCAGGTCATGATTCCAGGTCCTGGGATCGAGCCCCGCATCGGGCTCCCTGCTCGGCGGGAGGCCTGCTTCTCCCTCTCCCACTCCCACTGCTTGTGTTCCCTCTCTCGCTGTGTTTCTCTCTGTCAAATAAATAAATAAAATCTTTAAAAAAAAAGAAATGGGTTTCTTAATGTGATAACTAATCATTCCCCCTTGTCAATAAACAATATGATGTACATATTCACTGAAGTGTGTCAAAACTCCCACTTGTTAAATGTTATTTTCAAATTGACTTCATTAAGGTGATCTTGACCTTAGAACAGTGATTTTTCTTGCCTTTTCAGAGCCCGTAAGTCTCAAACCCAATTTTATTATTTATACACACCTATACTTCCAAATACTGCTATCAATAGCCACTCTCCCCATTAATCGCTGGTAAGAGTTTTAAGTGTTGCCCTGAGGCATACAAAAAAAGAAAAAATAATCTCATTGGAAAAAAAGGAACTTGTATTCTTAGGTTTAGTCTTCCTATGGGTATGAAATAATATTCACTCCTTTAAATCTAACACAAAAAAAATAAAATCCCTAACTCTATGCCATGCCAGTTTCTGAATCCTGCATTTGGGACATGGTGAATTAATGAATAATAGTTTCTTCTTCAATGTCCTATAATACACATACACACAGGCTAATTTTCTCAGTGTTTTATTTATTTTTTTAAAGATTTTATTTATTTATTTGAGAGAGAGAGAGCACAAGCAAGGGGAGTGGCAGGCAGAGGGAGAAGCAGACTCCCCACTGAGCAGGGAGCCCAATGCAGAGCTCTATCCCAGGACCCTGGGATCATGACCTGAGCCAAAGGCAGGTGCTTAACTGACTAAGCCACCCAAGCGTTCCTTCTCAGTGTTTCAAAACATCATCCTGGGGTGCCTGGCTGACTCAGTCGGTAGAGCATGTGACCCTTTATCTTATGGTTGTAAGTTTGAGTCCCACATTGGGTGTAGAGATTAATTTTAAAATAAAGTCTTTAAAAAAGAAAATGAAACATCATCTCAATTGAATAAACCTATTAACTCTTATATTATGATATCAGATTTCCTACTATGGCACCATAAACCATTGGTCTCTGCTGCTTCAATCATACCGAAAATCTCCACAAACTCTAAGGTTCTATACATATAGTTCTTCTTTTGCACAGCTCCTACCCCAATTGTGGAAAAAATAATTTTTTTAGTTATAATGTATAACTCTCTTTAAACTGCCCCACCCTTCCTAGATTACTTGAGATTTTGTAAATTCAAATCTGCCCATAAAGAGCAGTCAAATCTTACCCTGATATTTGATTACATGCTAAAATCAGTGGAAAATATTTTTTTAAGCGAGTAAAGTCAAAATTACCCTTGAAAACCTCTCTTAAATCAATCATCATATATAGTGCCCACTGTATAATTTTTATCATTTTCTCTAAAGCTTCTTTATTCAATTTCCCTTGCCCATCCTATTAATTAGTCAATGAATTACTTGAGAATGGCAGAGAATCATGAATTCCTAAACAATGCATTCTCCTTCTCAAATACCTAATATGTCTGTCTTTTCACTAGTTTCAAGTCAGATTTCCAATGTACCTGGAACCAAATAATATATCAACTGCATAGCCCCTACCAATTTTGCCATATCATTCAGGGACCTTTCCTCCTTCTTTGTAAACAATCTAATTTCCCTTTTGTCATGATTTTGGATAATGCAGATATGCAAACCATGTTCTCTAAACTTCTTACTTCTGTTTCATACTTTGCCCAATAACATCTAGTGGAAATTTCCTATGGGAAACTAGTAAACTTGCAAGAAAGCATCATCCTGGGCATTCATGTTAAACCATGCATTCACAAACTTGACACTCAGCCAGTGCTTCCATGCCAAGATGGCTACCTTTCTCGTGTTACCCTCCTGCTGAAAAACGTATTCATTACATCATTTGCAGAAGCTGTGAGCACTCCCCTTCCTCAGCAACAATCTGGTAAATAGTTTAAATGAATGGTGGAGTGTTTTCTGGCTGATTTTTATGTTATTCTAGATGGAAGCACAGCCATATGTTATGCCACAGTACAACAACCTCAGACAAACCCACAAGTATGTAAATCTTCATTTACATAGATTTCAATGTCTGGAAGAGCATGAAAATATGTCTATTACTAGAAGAAAACCCTACTTCACAATACAAAACACCTAAAGAATAGTGAATGGCACAGATAAAGTTTCCATCTAAAGTTTCCATTTAAAGTTCATTCAGGTTTTCGCTTAAATGTGTATTTCTATAGGTTCTCCCTAACTTTCTTCCTCTTCCACCATGACCTTGGTTTCTCCAGTTCCCTTCCCACTCTTCAAATTTGACTATCAGTCAATAGGTTCCTTTCATTTTCCTTATCAGCAAGCTAGGTATATAGGTAGGCAGGCTATGGGAGAGGTCAGGTATCTTGAGGATCCTCTAGAAATATCTTTAGATCTCTCAGTTAATATCTACAACCAAAATTGTCCTGCAAATGTTGATAGCCTTTATTTGATGTTATGATAACAGAAACTTTCTCATTTCTCATTAAATTAAGGGTCTCTTCTAGGAAGAGGAAATGAGAAGAAAAAAAGTTGAAGCAAATCTTGTCGTACTGCATAAAATTGAAAAGATTGAACAGAACCACATGACACTTATCCTTGAGGAGGTGATGACAATGCACTGTAGAATTCTAATAAGAAAAATGAGATTTTAAAAAAACTGAGATTTTATTTACTTGAGAGAGAGAGAGAGAGAGAGAGAGAGAGCACGAACTGGTGGTGGCAGGGGCAGGGAGAGGGAGAAGCTGACTCCCTGCTGAGCAGGAAGCCTGACATGGGGCTTGATCCCAGGACTCTGGGATCATGACCTGAGCCAAAGGCAGACGCCTAACCCACTGAGCCACCCAGGCACCCCTAAAAAAATTTTTTAATAGAGGATATTTACCACCATAGTGGTGATCTGACTTCTCTTGTGTCTTAACTTTTGGGATCTAAAGCCATTCAGGCAGTGTTTCTTGGTAGCACTTAAACTACCAGATTGTAGAATATATAGACCTTTCTCCAAAGTCTAAAGCCAGTTTATTAACCAGAAGCACAATTTAAAGACTGTTTCAAGTAAATCAAAGCCCTATAGTCCCTAACTTTTAAACAGTCCTTCAGTTCCTTTATCATTCATTTCCAAAGATACTTTTTTAAAGTCCACAAGGCCCTATTTTCCATCTAAACTATATGTTCCATCAAAATAAAATTATGGGGGAGTGTTCCTCTTATGCTATACCATATATGTCATTAGAAATAATTTAGATAGTCACAATGCCATGTTTAGTATCAGATTATGTGTCTGTTAATAAATAAACACTGAAGGACCAGGTTATCATATGTGGTTTGACTGGGAAATTCAAACCTAATAAAGTGAAAAAACTAAATGTTTAATTTTTTTCAGTAACTGCCATGAAGGAATTTAATACCATTCCAGTCTCAACCAAAACCTGTTCATGGTAAAGAATTTATTTAAAATCTTGAAAATAGGGGTGCCTGGGTGGCTCAGTCGGTTCAGTGTCTGCCTTCAGCTCAGGTCATGATCCCAGGGACCTAGGTTTGAGTCCCATGTCGGGCTCCCTACTCAGCGAGGAGTCTGCTTCTCGCTCTCCCTCTGCCCCTGCTCATGCTCTCTCTCTCAAATAAATAAGTAAAATCTTAAAAAAAAAAAATCTTGAAAATCACCACCTTATCCCAAGTATCAGTGGAAATCAGGCCAGCTATGAGGGAGATTCCGGGGACTAGAAGATTTTCCTAGGCCTGTCACCACATGGGATGATTAATGCTGGCCCTATATTCAGATCCCAATTCCACAAGCATGCTTTAGGAACTGTGTGGGGTACCTTTTGTCTTATATCATATCATTAAATCCTTACCATGCATCACTCTCCCTCCCTTTCAGAGGAGAAAATGAAAATGCAAAAGTAAATATGTCCAAGGTCACCCTGCTTGTGTAGCTGGGACTAGAAGCCGGATCACCTGATACTGAGATTTGTTCTCAATCTCCAAGAATGGCTGCTGGTCACGCTTGAGAAGATAACCTCGCCACACAGGACAATTACCCATGGGGTACTGGATGAACTCTGCAGGGTCATTCAGATCATACTCTTGGACTAACAAGTAGAAGGCAGCTTGCTTTTGCTCCACCACTTGCTCAGCACCAAGCCTGGGACAACTGATTGGTTTCTTTCAAAATGAGTCGTGGTCACAACAAATTAGAAAATCCCCATTCAGAGGGGCTTTTCCCTATTTGCTAAATCAGTCAGGTGGGAAAGATGATGTCAGCATACTCAGTATGCAGGAGTAGTGAGCTGAGAGTCTGAATCTGAGTCCCAATCTACTCCTTTAGACCTTGGTCTGCTGCCTAACTAAGTGACCAAACTTGCTACTTATCATACAAGGTGGACTTCGAAACTGAATTAGACGATATTGAGAGATTTTCGTGCTCCCTGTAAAGTTGAACTAGATAAATATTTTATCACTTAAAAAAAAAAGAATTCACTTAAGTAAATATACAGACATTTCTTGTACTATTATTGTTATGCTGTTACTACTTGGGGAATATTTGTTCAAGGCAACAATACCAAGTAGTCACATGCTCTCCTCTAAGTCCTTATTCTATTTGATTATAAACCTGAATTTATAATCAAAAAAGAAAAAGGTGAGACCCTACTCCTCGAATTATGGCATAACTGGCTATTCATTGGTCATCAGAATACGATCCTGATCTCATTCGTCTGATGTCAGTAGTCTCTAATAGTATGGGATGGGTTTGCTCTGTGGCTTCAGCATGGGAAGAGTTTATGGTTCATCCTCATTCTTGCCTCTTTTACCCCAGAAGACCCCCAAAGTGGAAGCCATGCCTCACTTTAGCTACTGTTAGCAAAAACCCCCTCCTACTCTTTCTCTGGGTTACTGTTATATAACACAGAGCCCTCTTTTAAGCTCTCTGAAAGTGACAGTAAACTGAAGGGTTGGTACTTCTATCATCTCTTATCCAGAAACACTGTTTATTCTGCCAGATGTAAACTGTTAACCCCATGCAGTGATTAGAGATTTGTTTATTTTAATCTCAAACACTGTAGCTTTTATCTCTAGAAGTTAATTCTTTCACATTTTCCATATTTCTGTGTAACTTTTTGAACATGTGAGGTACAATTATAATGGCTATTTTGATTTCTTGGTCTTCTAATTCTAACATTTTTGTCAGTCCTGGGTCACTTTGTTTTTTGTTTTGTTTTGTTTTAGAGAGAGTGCACATGTGAATGGGAGGTGGAGGGGCAGAGGGAGAGAGAGAGAGAGAGAGAGAGACAATCTTAAACAGTCTCCACACCCAGCATGGAGCCTGACACGGAGCTCGATCTCACAACCTGGACATCATGACCTGAGTTGAAATCAAGAGTCAGACACTTAATCAACTAAGAAACCCAGGCACCCCAGTCCTGGGTCACTTTCAAGTGATTGTTCTCATCTTTTCCTGTCTCTTTGTGTGCCCAGTAATCTTTGGTTGGATGCCATAAATTATTAATTTTACCTTGTGGTGGTGATGAATATTTTTGTATTTCCATAAATATTATTGAGTTTTGTTCTGAAATATAGTTAAGTTACTCGGAAAGGTTTTCATCTTTTGGGGTCTGGTCCTTAAGATTTGTTTTGCTCTTTAAAACTTCGTTAAGGGGACACCTGAGTGGCTCAGTCAGTTAAGCGTCTGCCCTCGGCTCAGGTCATGATCCTGGAGTCCCAGGATAGAGCCCCACATCAGGCTCCCCGCTTAGCTGAGAGTCTGCTTCTCGCTCTGCCCCTCACCCTGCTCGTGCTCTCTCTCGCTCTCTCTCAAATAAATAAAATCTTTAAATAAAAAAAAAACTTCATTAAGTGTTTTTTACATTTACTTTTTAGATGATGAAAATTGACTTCCCAGAGAAAATGTAAAAGCCATATACCTGGATGTGGTAGGTTCTCAAAAATTATCACTAATAATTTGAATTTACATACATCTGATTCTAAAGATACCATGGTGCCACTCTTCATAAATTTCCTATGTTTTTTTGTTTGTTTGTTTTTAATGTTTAGGCTCCACACCCAACGTGGGGCTTGAACTCAGAAGCCCGAGGTCAACAGTCATATGCTCTATCAACTGAGCCAGCCAGGTACCCCAAATTTCCTGTTTTTAATTAACTCACTTATTAGCCAATGAACAGTCCCTCAAAAATATCTTCCATATAAATTAGAATACTGGGGGCACCTGGGTGGCTCAGTAGGTCAAGGGTCTGCCTTCAGCTGCAATCGTGATCCCAGGGTCCTGGGATTGAGCCCCGTGGAGTCCTGGGATCAAGCCCTGTGTCGGGCTCCCTGCTCAGTTGGGAGCCTGCTTCTCCCTCTCCCTCTGCTTGCCTCTCCCTCTCTCTGTGTCAAATAAATGAATAAAATCTTTAAAAAAAATAAAAAATAAATTAGAATACTGTACTAAAAAAACAAAAAATAATAATTTTCTTACCAACTCTGTAACTAATTACTATTCTAACCCAGGGTTTCCACTTAACACTAACTAAATACTGATTATAAAATGTGAGAATACACAATTAGAAGTTTTGTTGAAAAAAATCTGTTCTTATACATTACATTATAAAAAAAATTTTACTCTACCAGGAATAGCCAGACATATTCTAAAATATTTATTTGCAGTAGTGTCTAGAATACATATTTTCCATTAATAATAAAGCCAAGAACTGACTACACCACTGATCAAGAAGTACAATTTTGAAGTTCCTGCCTCAGAGATGATGTTAATTTTCACGTTCATGTTTCGTTTAGTTTAATTTGGAAAAAAAAAATGTTTTGATTCTCCTCTTCATACCTAGAAGAATCCCCATTCTGTATTTAAAACAGTAACAGTAAAAAACAAAGGCCCACTTCATATAAAGCCAGAAATTATAAAACAACACACATTCATACTATACATATATAACTTCCTTACTATTGTTTCTAAAATATTACAGAGAAAACAATGACTTATGTGGTATTTATTCATGAATAGCTCTAGTCAATAGTTCTCAATCCTCATTTTTGTCAGCCAGCATGTGAACACCACATGTAAGTTGTGAAAATCTGCATCTAATGAGAAAGAAACTGTCTCTCATAGAGACTGAAAATGCCAGCTACCTGATCTCTGAGCATTCCTTAAAGCTTTGGGGTAGTATATGACCTTGCCTCCACCATTTATATCTACTCTGGAGATTGGACTGGAAGCTATTTACAAAGAGAAAACACTGGTTAGAATCTATGCTAGAAACGGGAAGCAGAAACAACTTTCAGCATCCAGAAGAAGCTTATTAGTGATTCATATGACGATATTTAGCATCCCTTATCACTGATATTTGTAGTTCCAGCTGGAGTATCTCTGCCCAGCAAATCTAGCAGTAGGTTGTTTCCTAGACCAATTACACAGTGTGAATCCTGGGCATAATATTAAGATTTTAAACTGTAATCCTGGTTCTTGAACCCTTCCAGAGATTCCCTACACTGCCCAATATATTTTTAATAGTTTTTTCTACTTAAGCTAGAATAAGTCATGGTTGCTCTAATATAAAAATTAATACCAGGAGGGGCGCCTGGGTGGCTCAGTTGGTTAAGCGACTGCCTTCGGCTCGGGTCATGATCCTGGAGTCCCAGGATCGAGTCCCACATCGGGCTCCCTGCTCAGCAGGGAGTCTGCTTCTCCCTCTGACCCTCTTCCCTCTCGTGCTTTCTATCTCATTCTCTCTCTCTCTCTCAAATAAATAAATAAAATCTTTAAAAGAAATTAATACCAGAAGAGATCAGAGACAACATATCATTGAGGAAATAGGAAAAACTTCCATCATATATCTAGCCTGGTTGGCAGTGAAGGCAATAAATCTCCATTTGGCAATAAGGAACAAGACTCTAGTATCCCATAGCACAGAATGAGAAAGTAATTCAAGAAATTATCCTTGGAATCTCCTGGGATTTACTGCTCATTAATGTTGACTAGGGAAAATCAAGTAGTAACTCACTTAAAAAGTATGAAGGTCATGAGTACTCCAAATCTGTAGGGTGGCATGGTTGCTTCTAAAGGCACTGGGAGATTATCCTTTCCCCATTTTATATTCTTGGCTCCCATGTTAAAGATTAATTGACTTTGTATGTGTGGGTTTATTTCTGGATTTTCTATTCTGTTCCACTGTCCTATAGGTATGTCAGGTCTTTATGATTTTCCATAGTGAGGTCATTAATGGACACTACATCCCAGGAGACTTCAAGGATAATTTATTTTTTGCCACTACCATACTGTTTTGAATATGTAACTTTGTAATATATTTTGAAATCAGAAAGTGGATACCTTCAGCAAGGGCCAGATGGCTTCCCAGGGGAATTCTACCAAACATTTAAAGAAGAATTAATACCTCTTGTTCTGAAGCTGTTCCAAAAAACAGAAATGGAAGGAAAACTTCCAAACTCATTCTATGAGGCCAGCATTACTTTGATTCCAAAACCAGACAAAGACCCCACTAAAAAGGAGAACTATAGGCCAATTTCCCTGATGAACATGGATGTAACATTTCTCAACAAGCAAAATTTCTCAACAAATCGAATCCAACGGTACATTCAAAGGATTATTCACCATAACCAAGTAGGATTTATTGCTGGACTGCAGGCGTGGTTCAATATCTGCAAATGAATCAATGTGATACACCACATTAAAAAAAGAAAGGACAAGAACATTATGATCCTCTGAATAGATGCACAAAAAGCATTTGACAAAATATAGCATTCTTTCTTGATAAAAACCCTTAATAAAGTAGGGAAGAAGGAACATACCATACCTCAACATCATAAAGACCATATATGAAAGACCCACAGCTATTATTATCCTCAATGGGGAAAAACTGACAGCTTTTCCCCTAAGGCCAGGAACATGACAGGGACGTCCATTCTCACCACTGTTTTTCAATACAGTACTGGAAGTTCTAGTCTCAGTAATTAGACAACAAAAAGACATAAAAGGCATCCAAATTGGCAAGGAAGAAGTCAAATTTTCACTCTTCAGAGATGACATGATACTCTATGTAGAATACCTGAAAGACTCCACCAAAAAATTGCCAGAACTGATACAGGAATTCAGCAAAGTCACAGGATATAAAATCAACATACAGAAATCTGTTGCATTTCTATACACCAACAATAAAGCAGCAGAAAGAGAAATCAAGGAATTTGTTGCATTTACAATTGCACCAAAACATAAGATAACTAGGAAAAACCTAACCAAAGAGGTAAGAGATCTGTACTCTGAAAACTATAGAATATTTATGAAAGAAATTGAGGAAGACATGAAGAAATGGAAAAACATTTCATGCTCATGGATTAGAAGAACAAATATTGTTAAAATGTCTATACTACCCAAAGCAATCTACAGATTCAATGCAATCCCTATCAAAATAACATTGACATTTTTCACAGAGCTAGAAGAAAAAAATCATAAAATTTGTATAGAACCTTAAAAGACCCTGACTAGCCAAAGCAATGTTGATAAAAAAACAAAGCTTGAGGCATCACAATTCTGGACTTCAAGCTGTATTACAAAGCTGTAATCATCAAGACAGTATGGTACTAGCACAAAAAGAGACACATAGATCAATGGAACAGAATAGAGAACCCAGAAATGGACCCACAACTCTATGGTCAACTAATCTTCAACAAAGCAGGAAAGACTATCTGGTGGGAAAAAGACAATCTCTTCAACAAATGGTGTTGGGAAAACTAGACAGTGACATGCAGAGGAATGAAACTGGATGAATATTTACAATTTACAATGATGTGGATGGAACTGGAGGGTATTATGCTGAGCGAAATAAGTCAATCAAAGAAAGACAATTATCATATGTCTTCACTCATATGCGGAATTTAAGAAACAGCACAGAGGATCATAGAGGAATGGAGGGAAAACTGAATGAGAAGTCATCAGAGAGGGAGAAAAACCATGAGAGACTCTTAACTGTAGGAAATAAACTGAGGGTTGCTAGAGGGGAGGTGGGTGGGGTGATGGGTGATGAGCATTAAGGAGGGCACATGATGTGAAGAGCGCTGGGTGTTATAAGCAGCTGATGAATTATGAAAAAAATTAAATTAAGAATATTTGAACAAAGGGGCACCTGGGTGGCTCAGTCGGTTAAGCGTCTGCCTTCGGCTCAGGTCATGATCCCAGAGTCTTGGGATCGAGCCCCGCATCCCGGCTCCCTGCTCAGCAGGAAGCCTGCTTCTCGCTCTCGCACTACTCCCCCTCCTTGTAATCTCTCTGTCTCTCTCTCAAATGAATAAATAAAAAAAAAGCTTTAAAAAAAAAAAGAATATTTGAACAAAAAATTCTACAAAAAAAAAGAATGAAACTGGACCACTTTCTTACACCATACACAAATATAAATGCAAAATGGATGAAAGATCTAAATATGAGACAGGAATCCATCAAAATCCTAGAGGAGAACATAGGGCAACAACCTCTTTGACCTTGGTCCTAGCATCTTCTTACTAGACACGTCTTCCCAGGCAAGGGAAACAAAAGCAAAAATGAACTATTGGGATTTCATCAAGATAAAAAGTTTCTGCACAGTGAAGGAAACAATCAAAAAAACTACAAGACAACCTATGGAATGGGAGAAGATAGTTGCAAATAACATATCAGAAAAAGGGCTAGTACCCAAATTCTATAAAGAACTTATCAAACTCAAGTCCAGTCAAGAAATGGGAAGAAGACATAGACATTTCTCCAAAGAATACATACAAATGGCTAGCAGACATATGGGAAAATGCTCATCACCCATCATCAGGAAAATACAAATCAAAACACAATGAGATACCACCTCATACCTGTCAGAATGGCTAAAATTAACAACTCAGGAAACAAAAGATGTTGGTGAGGATGCAGAGAAAGGGGTACCCTTTTACACTGTTTGTGGGGATGCAAACCGGTGCAGCCACTCTGAAAAACAGTATGGAGTTTCCTCCAAAAGTTAAAAATAGAACTATCCTACAATCCAGCAATTGCACTACTGGGTATTCATCAAATGGCTACAAAAATACCGAATGGAAGGGGCACATGCACCCCAATGTTTATAGCAGCACTATCAACAATAGCCAGTTATGGAAAGAGACCAAATGTCTATCAACTGATAAATGAATAAAGAAGTGGGGTGTGTGTGTGTGTGTGTGTGTGTGTGTGTGTGTGTGTGTGTGTGTGATGGAATATTACTCAGCCATCAAAAAGAATGAAATCTTCCCATTTGCAAGGATGTGGATGAAACTGCAGTGTACTATGCTAGGCGAAATAAGTTAAAGAAAGAAAAATACCACATGATTTCACCCATATTTGGAATTTAAGAAACAGAACTGATGAATATAGGGGAAGGGGAAAAAAAAGAGAGGGAGACAAACCATAAATGACTCTTAACTACAAAGAACAAACTGAGGGTTGATGTAGGGAAGGTGGGAAGCAGATGGGCTCTTGGGTGATGGGTATTAAGGAGGGCCCTTGTTGTGATACGCACTGGGTGTTATATGTAAGTGATGAATCAATAAATTCTACTCCTGAAACCAATATTACACTATATGTTAACTAATTACAATTTGAATAAAAACTTGAAACAAAAAAACAAATAAATAAAAATCAAATGAAAGTGAAGCAAAAATTTTAAAAGATAAAGTTGTCTTTTATGTTGTTTTTAAGTTGTTATGTCATCTAGATTCCAAAACATAACATTCTGTTCCCTTTGGGACACAGGAAAAAAATGTTTTGAATTGGGACTACATGATTAATAGGCCAAATGTTGGAAAGGGTATTAGATTGGGAACAGAAATTTTAATACTTCTTAATATCTAATATTTAATCATTTATTTTTGATGAATTGTTTATCTCAGCAGGCTCGTATTTTTCTCACTTGCAAAATAAAGACACTAAAATATCTCATGAATTTGTTAACCTCCACACTTTTAAGAGCACATGACTCTTAGATGTTCATTTGATGATTTGGGAAAATCTAAGAATAAGACAGGATAGCTTTAGATAACATCTTTCATTTAATGATTCCAATGAATTTTCTCTTAAAAATTTCCAGTTAAGGATTAGAGATAAATATATATTTTGCTAGAATGGTGAGACCAGTAAAGTGAAAAGTTTCAGTAGGCTTAGAGTTGAAAAGCAAATATTAATACCAATATTATTATTTAGAAAATACACTTTAAATCTCACAGTTTCAGTTCAGAAAATAATGTTTTAAATCATCCACAAATACTCAAAGGGCAAACAAATTATTCTGTACATGACAGTTATAATAACACAATACTTTGATTCCTTAAATATGATTTCCAATTCAAACTTCTCCCTCATTTTTTTCCGAAAAAAAATGAGGTTTATTCCTTTGATCTAAATTAATTTACCAAAAGAGATGTAAATTGTCTGTGCTGGATAATCTTTTTTTTGTGCTGGATAATCTTTTATTTTTTTTTTAAGATTTTATTTATTTATTTAACAGAGTCACAGCGAGAGAGGGAACACAAGCAGGGGTAGTGGGAAAGGGAGAAGCAGGCTTCCTGCGGAGCAGGGAGCCCGATGAGGGGCTCGATCCCAGGACCCTGGGATCATGACCTGAGCCGAAGGCAGACGCTTAATGACTGAATCACCCAGGCACCCCTGTGCTGGATAATCTTTTAAGATATAACTCCCTTGTGCTAGAATAACCTCACTTGAGACAGGCAAATAAGTAGATGAATAATTAAAATGCCTGCTGTCTTTACAATCTGATGATTTTAGATATGATTTACTCAATTTTTCAAAAGTTACTTAGACCAATGATTTTAAATTATAGTACTTGGAATTTGGGGATTTTGGATAAGGAGACTTACAGGTTTATGAAAGAGGGGGAGGGTACAAATAGTCAAGCACCACTGATTTTATATTTTGTAAATTTATTGGGATTATAACATAGAATTTTGTTGGAAAATGGGATATGTTGTTTTAAATATTTGTATACCAGACTTGTGCCTAAAAAATACTTTGAAATGTAGAGGTTAACAAAGTAATAATAATAATAATAATAACAACTAATGCATATTCAGCATTTATTAAATACTGGGTACTGTTTGAGTGCTTCAGATCCACTAACTCATTTCATCCTAAAATCAATCCAATTATCATTATCTTCATTTTACAAATGTAGAAATCAAGGCACAGAAAAACTAAATAACTGTCCCAATTAGTAAATTAAGAAACCACAATCAAATTCAGACTATATAACTCCAGGGTGCTCACTCTTATATACAAAACATTAATTCACTTTTTAGGACCTCTTTAGGACAGGATGACGGGCAATCTTGAAAGCTACACAAAAGAGACAAAGTAGACAAGGTGGAATTTCTAATCAGAAAAGCAGCAATAAAATTGGCATTAAAAATATTCATCTGGTAATTAATGTAAATAAGTTAAATAACAGCAGAGCCTAGGTTTGAACATTTGGACTCATTCGTTTAACAAATATTCACTGAGCTATTCACCATCCTTTGTGCTCAGGCTACATTAATGAACAAAGCATATAGAAAAGGCGACCCTCTTGAAGGAAAGATTCCAAATGCATTCTATGAGGCCAGCATTACCCTGACACCAAAACTAGATAAAGAAACTAGAGGTAAAGAAAACTACAGGCCAGTATCTCTGATGAACTTAGGTGTAAAAATCCTTAACAAAATATTAACAAACTGAATCCAACAATACATTAAAAGAATTATTCATGTGGGATCAAGTGGGATTTATTCCTGGGATACAAGGGTGGTTCGATTTTGCAAATCAATCGACATGATACATCGCATTAACAAGAGAAAGATTAAAAACTATATGATCCTCCCAACAGATGCAGAAAAAGCATTTGTCAAAATACAACATTCATTCATGATAAAAACTTTCAACAAAGTAGGCTCGGAGGGAATTTATACCAACATAATAAAGGCCATATATGAAAAAGCCACAAATAACATACTCAGTGGTAAAAAACTGAGGACTTTTCCTCTAAGATCAGTTAACAAGACAAGGATGTCCACTCTCAGCACTTTTATTCAACATAATACTAGAAGTTCTAACCACAGGAATCAGACAAGGAAAAGAAATAAAAGCATCCAAATTGCTAAGAAAAAAGTAAAACTGGAGGGCTTTGGTGGCTCAGACATTAAGCATCTGCCTTCGGCTCAGGTCATGATCCCAGGGTCCTGGGATCGAGCCCCGCATCGGGCTCCCTGCTCAGTGGGAAGCCTGCTTCTCCCTCTCCCACTCCCCCCTGTTTGTGTTCCCTCTCTCACTGTGTCTCTCTCTATCAAATAAAAAAATCTTTAAAAAAAAGTAAAACTTTCACTATTTGCAGAAGACATGATACTATATATAGCAAACCCTAAAGACTCCCCCAAAAAACTACTAGAAATGATAAATGAATTCAGTAAAATTACAGGATACAAAATTAATATACATAAATCTACCACATTACTATGCACTAATAGTGAAGTAGCAGAAATGGAAATTAAGAAAACAATCCCATCCACAACTGCACCAAAAACAATAATAAAATACTGGAGGGGGGGAAGGTACCTGGGTGGCTCAGCCAGTTAAGTGTCTAACTCCTGGTTTCAGCTCAGGTCATGATCTCAGGGTCCTGAGATCAAGCCCCGTGTGGGGATCCATGCTCAGCATGGAGTCTGCTTGCCCCTCTCCCTCTGCTCCTCCCCCCACTCTCTCTCTCTTTCTTTCTCTCATAAATAAATAAAATCTTTTTTTTTAAGTTTCTAATACCTAGGAATAAACTTAACCAAGAAGGTGAAAGATTTGGTCTTCAAAAACTATAAAACATCAATGAAAGAAATTGAAGATGACACGAACAAATGGAAAGATATCCCCTGCTCATGGATTTGAAGAAACAATACTGTTTAAATGTCCATATTACCCAAAGCAATCTGCAGATTTAATCCCATCTCTAACAAAATAACAGTGGCATGTTTTTTACAGAATTAAAACAATAATCCTAAAATTTGTATGGAACCACAAAAAACCCTGAATAGCCATGGAAATCTTAAAAAAGGATCAAAGGTAGAGGTATCACAATCCCAGATGCCAAGATACACTACAAAGCTGAGGTAATCAAAAGAGTATGGTACTGGCAC
The DNA here is from genome assembly GCF_003265705.2 of Callorhinus ursinus. Classification (NCBI taxonomy): domain Eukaryota; kingdom Metazoa; phylum Chordata; class Mammalia; order Carnivora; family Otariidae; genus Callorhinus; species Callorhinus ursinus. Next base: position 14,245,895 of record NW_027397078.1, on the reverse strand, counting down.
AAAAGTAGACACATAGATCATGGAAAAGAATAGAAAGTCCAGAAATAAACCTGTGCTTTAAAGTCAATTAATTTACAACAAAGGAGGCAACAATATCCAATGGGAAAAAGACAGTCTCTTCAACAAATGGTGCTGGGAAAACTGGACAGCTACATGCAAAGGAATGACACTGGACCACTTTCTAACATCATACACAAACATAAGCTCAGAATGGATTAAATACCTAAATTTGAGACTTGAAACCATAAAATTCCTAGAAGAAAACATAGGCAGTAATTCCTTTGACATCACCCATAGGAACATTTTTCTAGATTTGTCTCCTCTGGCAAGGGAAACGAAAGCAAAAATAAACTATTGGGACGACACCAAAAGAAAAAGCTTTTGCACAGCAAAAGAAACCATCAACAAAACAAAAGGGCAACCTATTGACTGGGAGGAGGTATTTGCAAATTATATACCTGATATGGGGTTAATAACCAAAATATATAGTTACACAACTCAACACCAAAAAAACAAACAGATAATCCAATTTAAAAATGGTCAGAAGAGATGAATAGATATTTTTCCAAAGAAGACATATAGATGGCCAACAGACACATGAAAAGATGCTCAACATTACTAATTATCAGGAAAATGTAAATCAAAACATCAGGTATCACCTTACACCTATAAGAATGACTAAAACCAAAAAAACAAGAAATAACAAATGTTGGTGAAGATGTGGAGAAAAAGGAATCCTCGTGCACTATTGATGGGAATACAAACTGAGGTAGTCACTGTAGAAAACAGTATGGAGATTCCACAAAAAAAATTAAAAATAGAATTACCATACAATCTCGTTGAACACTACAACGAAATCTAACTGAACATAATGAAAAATTAAAAAAAAATTATCAATACAATCCATACAATTCTACTACTAGGAACTTACCCAAAGACAACAAAAACACTAATTCAAAAAGATATATGTACCATGATTTACAATAGTCAAATTATGGAAGAAACCCAAGTGTCTTTTTTTTTTTTTCCAAAGATTTTATTTTTTTTTTAACAGAGAGAGAGAGAGACAGACAGTGAGAGAGGGAACACAAGCGGGGGGAGTGGGAGAGGGAGAAGCAGGCTTCCCGCTGAGCGGGGAGCCCGATGCGGGGCTCGATCCCAGGACCCTGCGATCATGACCTGAGCCGAAGGCAGACGCTTAACGACTGAGCCACCCAGGCGCCCCGAAACCCAAGTGTCTATCCATAGATGGATAGATAAAGAGGATGTGGTGTATTATATATGTGTGTGTGTGTGTGTGTGTGTGTGTGTGTGTATACAATGAAATATTACTCAGCCATAAAAAAGAATGAAATTTTACCATTAGCAACAATATTGATGGACGTAGAAGACATAATGCTAAGTGAAATAAGTCAGTCACCCATATATGGAATTTAAGAAGCAAAACAAATGAACAAAGAAAAAAGAGACAAACAAAAAAGTAGACTCTTAAATACAGAGAACAAATTGGTGGTTGCCAGAGGGAAAGCTGGTGGGGGAGATGGGTGAAATAGGTAAAGGGGATTAAGAGTACACTTACTGTATCTAGTCAAGAAATGGGCAGAAGACATGAACAGACATTTTTCCAAAGAAGACATCCAAATGGCTAACAGACACATGAAAAGGTGCTCAACATCACTCGGCATCAGGGAAATCCAAATCAAAACCTCAACGAGATACCACCTCACACCAGTCAGAATGGCTAAAATGTTATAACAAGTTAGGAAACGACAGATGTTGGCGGGGATGCGGAGGAAGGGGAACCCTCCTACACTGTTGGTGGGGATGCAAGCTGGTGCAGCCACTCTGGAAAACAGTATGGAGGTTCCTCAAACAGTTGACAAATAGAGCTACCATATGATCCAGCAATTGCACTACTAGGTATTTACCCCAAAGATACAAATGTAGGGATCCGAAGGGGCATGTGCACCCCAATGTTTATAGCAGCAATGTCCACAATAATCAAACTGTGGAAAGAGCCAAGATGTCCATCGACAGATGAATGGATAAAGAAGAAGTGGTATATATATACAGTGGAATATTATGCAGCCATCAAAAAAACCCAAAATCTTGCCATATGCAACAACGTGGATGGAACTAGAGGGTATTATGCTAAGCGAACTAAGTCAATCAGAGAAAGACAAATATCATATGATCTCACTGATATGAGGAATTCTTAATCTCAGGAAATAAAATGAGGGTCGCTGGAGTGGTGGGGGGGTGAGAGGGATGGGGTGGCTGAGTGATGGACATTGGGGAGGGTATGTGCTATGGTGAGCGCTGTGAATTGTGCAAGACTGATGAATCACAAACCCATACCTCT
>NW_027397078.1:14211790-14243433 GCF_003265705.2 Callorhinus ursinus | reverse complement strand
GGTTTTAGAGGGGAGGGGGTGGGGGCATGGGTTAGCCTGGTGATGGGTATTAAAGAGGGCACATATTGAATGGAGCACCGGGTGTTATATGCAAACAATGAATCGTGGAACACTACATCAAAAAATAATGATGTACTGTATGGTGACTAACATAACATAATAAAATAAAATTTAAAAAAATAAAAATAAAAGAGTACACTTAACTGTGATGAGCACTAAGAACATTATTGTGATAACAGTACATTTACTGTGATGAGCACTAAGTACACTATTGTGATAAGCACTTATTGTGATAAGCAGGTATACTGTATACCTGACACTGTATGTTAATTTAAACTTAAATATAAAAAAGTTTGCCCTCTTGAACATTCTAATGAACTCAGACTAGAGTAGTTACCTGGACTTAAGGGCATGGCCTAGGAGGGTAGCAATGAGCCTGCAGAGTAAAGAATAAGTTAAAAAATATTCAAAGAAGTTTTTCTATCTAAGGTTACAGCAGAAGTAGGATGATGAAAAATCAGAAAGGGGGATGAGTTTTGGAGAAAAAACATAATTTTGAATAGCTCTCTTTGAAGGAAAAGCAAACATCCATTTGTAAATATTTACAAGGCAGTAAGCAATATAAAACTGAAGCTTTAGTGAGAGTAAACTATATAAATACCAGAGCCATTTGCCATTGAGATAATATCCAATCCAATGGCAAGTTTTAGCTGGAACCATAAAATTGAATCAATACCCTGATGGAGAAGGAGAACCAGCAGGCAAAATACAGAAGTTTGCAGAATTCCCAAAATAATGTAATGGGAAGAATAAAAAAGAAGCCCTCAAGGTAAACTGATTTGTCAAATGTGTAAGAAGTGTAACAAGGTAGTATACAGTCACAATTCAAGGGAAAAGATAGGCAACTGTGGACAGCAAATTATCAAAGGCACTTCAGATTTTAAAACAAATGAGACAAAAGAAAAACCTGTGAATTGGGGAATTATAGAGTCATCACTGATGAAAATAAAAACTTGGTGGAATGTGAAATGAAAGCAGGGTGAAGAGAAAAGGTAAACAGTGCATATATGCCACTTGTTTAACACATATCATAGCACAAGGGAAGGAGCAAATTATTAGGGAAAAGGCCAGCCTTCATTTTGGTAGTAATAGCATCAAGAACAATAAAAGATTTTGAAACCACAAATGAGCTGATCATTAGGGAAAACTTTACTTAGCTTTGTAAAAGCTGTGCTTCAAATAGCTTATGGATATCCCAACTAATTCCTAGTCTTCCACTAATATATGCTACTTCCAGGAGAGTAGCAGAAACCTGCCACTTGTTTTTTACACGGTTTGCTCATTTTCCCAGCAGTTTTCCCTTAATCTATTATCTTTTACTTCCTTGCCTTAGCCTTACAATGACATCTTAGTGCAGGGGAATATAATAATGCTAGACTCATTTATAATTCCACCTCTTCAAACACATTTCCCACATGAAATGTAATTAGAATTAATTAAAAAGAAAGCAGAGTGACAAATAAGAAAACCTTCTTTTAAAAAGATTAAAAATAATCTTTGCTCTGAAAGGCAGATATGAATCACTGACAGCCCACATTCAGGTTATTACGTAGGTGTGTTCTCGGTCTTTCATTCCAGACTAAATAAAGTTCTCAGTCTTTCATGCAAGCTTTGTTCCAGTATAATTGTGCCCTCTACAGTCTTATCAAGTGAATGAAGGTGACTTTAGCTTGAAAGGAATTTGATATTCTCTGATATACAGCCCACACTCTGATTTACACAGGAAAGCAATATTTGGCTTTTTGTAATAATGTCCTTGACTTATTTAATTTGGGGAACTTTCTAAGATAAGAAGTAACTGAATTTAGCAAGTGGACACATTACTGGCTTTGTGATGACCACTGGAAAAGAAAATAAAGTTTTATGTAGATCTAATTTTGTCCTTCAATACTGAAAACTTATCATTGGTGACAATGTTGAATTTTACCTGAGCCCTGTAATCCTGGAAAACAGCAAAAGTTAAAATATTCCTCTGTCCTATGTGCTGTGGAAAACAGCTTATTGCAAAGAACCTCCCTTCCCCGTTCGATTTAATAAGACTCACAGATGCCTCCTCTTGTTTATTTATAGCAAGGCCAGACAATGATCCTCCAAATTCCTATTTTTTTGCCTCCTAAATTACCAGCTGAACTGTTGTTCCCACTAATCAATTAGGACAAAATGTTTGTTACTCAAACTTCAGTTAAAATTTCACTCCTTTCTTCAGGCTCCAGAACTCTGACTTACTGTCCACCTGAGTCAACATATAATCCCTCCTGAGAACAGGCTGCGTAAAATATTCTCTGATCTACTATCCAATTAAGCCACTCTTTTGTCCCACTTCCCCACATCCTCTTCTTTCTAACCTTATTTCTCCTCCCAATAAAAGAAAACCCCTTTTTGCCCAACCTTTGAGAGACTTGCAGATCTTATGGTCACAATGTTCTCCCTTTGGCAAAGTCCTCTCCCTCTATTGCAATAGACCCCTCCTTGTAATTATCTTTTTTAATAAAGTCTCTCCTTACTAAGTTGGGATTTTTACCTGACATTGGTAAATGGTAGAAAGAAGTGACTATTGCTGCATTTGGATATATGTGATAATGGGGGATTGAAAACTCAAAGTATTAAATAACTTGACTCATTCAGGGAATTATGAGTGTTAAAGAATACAACCAAGAGTCCACAAAGAGATAGCCATTTAAGTATCTGCTATATGCTAGGGTCTGCTCTACTAGGCCACAATTAGACAAACTCATTTGCTCAAAGTGCATGCAGGTTAGTACAGAAGACTAACATAAAACCATCATGAGATGACTTGATAGAAATATACACAAAGTGTTATGCATACATTTGATAAAGTCATTTATTATAAATGCCTAGGGTGAGGGGCAGGAAAATGATGTGACAGGAAAAGTTTTACAGTAGAGGTGATATCTGAGAAGAGCATTAAAGGATGTAGGACTTTGTCAGATGAACAAGCTGTGAAGAGTCTGCATTTGCAATGAGAAGAAAGTGATCACAAAAAGACCGAGTCATACCACGGCCTGTCTGGATAGTAAAAGTAGTTGGAATTGACTCAGTTGTAGAGCATAGATGTAAGACAATTGAAGAAGAGCTGGAAAGAAAAGCAGATACAAGGCAGTCTTTTACAGCTATGAAGGTTAGGCACTGCACAACTCCAAAAAGTGCCATTCATAATGACATCAATGTGAATGGCACTTCCCAGAGTTGTGTACAGCCCTGAACAATGGCTGTGAGCAGGTATCAGATTAGTATTTTTATATGAAGTGTATATGTGAGGATGCTTCTGGTAGCAAATAATGGAAACCAAATCTGTCTGTCCTTGGCTTCAAGGGAACTTGGGGGAGAATATCAGGGTTCATAGTACTGCTGTAGAGCTAGAAGAAAACCAGAACATTTTGGCAGATGACAGAGCAGGAAGTTAGAGAGCCTTCCTTAAACAGGAACAATATGGCCAGAATGTTACTAACCAAGAGGCAGGATACTACCAACATGACTGCTGTGAAATAATCCGAGACATCTCTCATCACTGCAGCATTTTGCTCCACATTCAATCTTCTAGGTGAGAAGCTTTGATTAAGCAGGAGCTGGGGTCTTCTCATTGCAATGACCACGCAAAAATAGAGATTATCCTCAAAATACTAAAGAGGAATGAGATACTGGACAAATTTAAAAAATATTTTTAAAACAAGCTGGGGAGTTTGGAATTTGTTTTCTAAGGCAGGGGTTGGCAAACTTTTTCTTAAAGGCCAAATAGCAAATATTTTAGGCTTGCCAGCCTTCTGGTCTCTGTGGCAACTAATCAACTTTGCCTTTGAAATCAGCCGTGCACTAAATCAGTGGGCTTGGCTGTATTCCAATAACACTTAATTTACAAAATTGACGGCCATCCTACTGGTCTTAGTTTGTCAAAAACCTCTGTTCTTAGGGATGGAAAGACCTTGAAGGATCTCAAGTCTTTGTCATGTCTAAATAATTGACCATTTCCTCCATGACTAGATGAGGTGGCAGCTACAAAGTTACAAAATTCATAATCCTTGTCCTCAATGAAGTTAAAATGTAGTAGATAAGGCCAAACTATAGCATAAAATCATCATAACACTTTATAGGACATGAAAAAAATTAACCAGGAAGTGTTCCCACTTCCAAACTTGCCCCCAAAATTGTGTCATTTCTGATTCAGTTTATCCTGTCTTCCTTTCCGAAATATAAATGAAATGCTTGGGAGGAGAGGCATGAAGACTGTCTTCATAAGAAAATAATAGAAGATTTGTAGTGAAGAACAAGGGAAAAGCCAAGGTAACAATGCTGTATATAACTGGGGATTTCTGTGTGAGAAATTCTGCAATACTGTGGAATAAAAGAAAATTGGGTATGGGGATGGAGAGTTGAAGAATCTTCATTTTATAAGGGAACTAAGTTCCCTTGAATTTTTTTTTATGAGAAATGGTTAAAATTGGGATTTTTTTTCTAAATTGATTTGGACAGCTAACTGCTTTTTAAAATGCGTGTCCATGCTAAAACTGTGCTACATTCTCCCTCAAATTTATTATGGATGCCTAAATAACTTAATACATCTTGAAGTGCTTAGTGGTAAATCACCATAATTAATTTCAGTAGAATCTAAAAGATAAAGAAAGAAGTTAGCTTCAGAAACAATTTCAACAGCAAGAAGTTGTCACTTAAGAAAAATGTGAAAGATGAGAAGCTAGGGGGATACCACATTTCAGCTGATGAGCTAATGGAAACACACTTTACAAATTTTCAAAGTATTTAACAGCCTCTCCTTCTATAGCAATCCTCACAATATACTAGATTAAAAAAATAATAATCTTAAATCATGATTTCTTTCTAATCACTTTCACCTCCTTTTTTAAAGTTTTTATTAAAATTCCAGTTAGTGAAAATACAGTGTAATATTAGTTTCAGGTGTACAATATATTGATTCACCACTTCCATACAACACCCAGTGCTCATCACAACAAGTGAACTCCTTACTCGCCATCACCTATTTCACTCACTGTCCACCCACTCCCCACCAACCTCCTCTCTGGTAACCATCAGTTTTTTTCTATAGCTAAGAGACTCTTTCTTGGTTTACCTCTCTCTCTTCCCCCACCCTTTGTTCATTTGTTTCTTAAATTCCACAAATGAGTGAAATCATATAGTATGTGTCTTTCTCTGAGTGACTTATCTCACTTAGCATAATACTCTCCAGGTCCATCCATGTAGTTGCAAATGGCAAGATTTCATTCTTTTTTATGGCTGAGTAATACTCCATTGCATGCATGCATATGTGTACATGTGTGTACACACACACCACTTCTTCTTCATCCATTCATCAGACAATGGACACTTGGGCTGTTTCCATAATTTGGCTATTGTAGATAATGCTACTATAAACATACGGGTGTGCATTTTTTTATTCTTTGGGTAAATACCTAGTAGTGTAATTACTGGATCATAGGGTAGTTCTATTTTAACATTTTGAGGAACCTCCATGCTGTTTTTCACAGTGACCTCACCAGTTTGCATTCCCACCAACAGTGCAAGAAGGTTCCCCTTTTCCCACATCCTTGCCAACACCTGTTGTTTCTTGTGTTGTTGATTTTAGCCATTCTGACAAGTGTGGGGTTATATCTCCTTGTAGATTTGATTTGTATGTCCTGGATGATAAGTGATGTTAAGCATCTTTTCATGTATCTGTTAGCCATTTGTTGTCTTCTTTGGAAAAATATCTATTCATGTCTTCTGCCCATTTTTTAATTGGATTATTCCTTTTCCTTTCTTGCTTTGTCAAAGATTAGTTGACCACATAGTTGTGGGTTCATTTCTGGGTTTTCTATTCTGTTCCCATTGACCTATGGGTTGATTTTTGTGCCAGTACAATACTGTCTGAATCACTACATCTCTGCAATATAACTTGAAGTCTGGAATTGTGATGCCTCCAGCTTTTTCTTTTTCAAGGTTGATCTAGCTATTTGGGGTCCTTTGTGGTTCCATACAAATTTTAAGATTGTTTGTTCCAGCTCTGTGAAAAATGCTGCTGGTAGCTTGAGAGGGGTTGCATTAAACATGTAGATAGCTTTGGGTAGATAGAAATATTAACAATATTTGTTCTTCCAATCCATGAGCATGGGATGCCTTTCCATTTCTTTGTGTCTTCTTCAATTTCTTTCATCAATGTTTGATAGTTTTCAGAGTACAGGTCTTTCACCTCTTTGGTTAAGTTTATTCCTAGGTATCTTATTGTTTTTGTGCAATTATAAATGGGATTGATTCCTTAATTTCTCTTTCTGGGGCTTCATTATTGGTGTATAGAAATGCAACAGATTTCTGTACATTGATGTTCTATCCTGCAACTTTAATGAATTCATTCATCAGTTCTAGCACTGTTTATGTTAGAGTTTTTTGGGGTTTTCTACATAGAGTATCATGTAATCTGCAAATAGTTAAAGTTTTACTTCTTCTCTGCCTATTTGGATGTCTGTTATTTCTTTTTGTTGTCTGATTGCTGTGGCTAGGACTTCTAGCACTATGTTGAATTATATACACTACATAATAAAACTGAAAGTTATTATTTTATCAATGCTGGATTTCTGATAGTCAGCAGTGCTGAGTATATTTCCAATATTAGAATTCTTTGTGGATATATTCATGATACTTTTATTATTCACCCTTTATATTTGCATCCACCAAGAGGCATTTTCACAATACATGCATATGAATATTTGTGAATTATTTTAATAGTATTTTTCATAAACTAAAAGTCTGTTTCAAGTCTTATTTGTTGTTAAGAGGCCTCACCTCAGGGAGCCTGGGTGGCTCAGTCAGTTAAGCATCTGCCTTGGGCTTAGGTCATGATTCCAGGGTCCTAGGATCGAGCCCCGCATCAGGCGCCCTGCTCGGGGTGGGGAGCCTGCTCCTCCTTCTCCCCTGCTTGTGCTCTCTCTCTCTCTCTTTCTCAAATAAATAAATAAAATCTTAAAAAAAGGAGGGCTTACCTCTTCGATAATAGGGGATAGATGATTTACTGTCATTTTAATAAACCAAAATGTTTCATGCTGGCAAAGGAAAATTATGACCAGAAGAATCTGTGATGCCACTCTATATACACACATATGCATGGAAATAACTGCATGTGTGTATATACATACACACATATACACATAAATATTCATATATATATACATGTACATTTTATGTATATATGTATGTCTGTATATATATATATATATATATATATATATATATATACACACACCCACATTCATCTTTCCACCCACCCATTGATACATACATTAAATCTGTCTATCTTGGACACCTGGGTGGCTCAGTTGGTTAAGCATCTGCCTTTGGCCCAGGTCATGATCCCAGGGTCCTGGGATCAAGTCCCACATTGGGCTCCTCGTTCAGCAGGAAGCCTGCATCTCCCTCTGCCTGCCGCCGCCCCCCTGCTTATACTTGCTTGCTCTCTCTCTCTCTCTCTCTGACAAATAAATACGATCTTAAAAAAGAAAAAATCTGTCTATCTTCCTGGGGCACCCGGGTGGCTCAGTCAGTTAAGTGTTTGCCTTCAGTTCAGATCATGATCCCAGGCTCCTGGGATGGAGTCCTGCGTCAGGGTCCCTGCTCAGCAGGGTGTCTGCTTCTCCCTCTGCCTTTGACTGCTGCTTCCCCTGCTTGTGCTCTCTCTCTCTGTCAAATAAATAAATAAAATCTTTAAAAAATAAATTAAATCTATCTTCCTATATATGGTATCCCTACAGTGATAAAATAGGATCAGAGTATCACAGAAATTTTGCGCCCAAAAGATATTTAGAGATCATTTAAAGACAAAGAATCTTAGTCCCAGAGCTGTAATTCTCCAAGACAGTACCAGTAGTAAGAACTCACCTGGAACCTAATGTACATGTCCAGATTACAAGTTCAGTTTTCATTCCACCACATTACACTGTCTTGCCACAGATAATTTGGTATAAACTGAACCTTAGAAGATAGTGCCAGTGCTGAAACTATTTTCTATACTAAACACCCTGCTGTCTACAAGATTCTTGTTTGAGTTTTGAAATTTACTGATGGTTACTATCAGTCCCATCTCCTCTCAGGCGTTTTTACATGTAATCAATCTGAGAACTTTCTGCCAGGTGTCAATCAGTTCTTTCAACCATACTTATCTATTAAACTATTGTTTTTGAGTCAGAGAACATGTATGTTAGTGTTAATGACAGCTTTGCTCATGTGTACACAAACACACAAATTACAATTAGCATTCAACTGTTCTATCTTCAGGATATTCTGTAACTAGATAAATGGAATATTATGTGTACGGTAATTTTTTTACTACAGGAAGACAAAGACACTAGCTGTTTCTTGCAGTACCTGACTAATGCAACAAAATTTGCGATAAGGAGTTAAAAATCACTAGCAAAGACAAACATTTTATTTATTTATTTATTTATTTATTTATTTATTTATTTATTTCTAAGATTTTATTTTTAAGTAATCTCTATACCCAATGTGAGACTGACTTGAACTTTTAACCCTGACATCAAGAGTCACATGCTCTACGGACTGAGCCAGCCAGGTGCCCCACAGCTAAATATTTTAAAGAGATTTCTCTTCTAGTAGGAAATTTATCTTTTCTCCAAGCAAAGGGCATTTACCTACCCCTTCATCCCCAACTGAATTAGTTCCATGATTTCCTTCCTTTCTTGGTTTTCTGCTTATCTACTCCCCATGGATGAGTTCATCTCTGATGACTTCTCAGTCTATGAGTATTGGGTGGTGGGAGGATAAGGAGGGTCTATAGTTGGAATAAAGTTTGTCTACATTCACTTTCTATGTTGCTATGAATTTATTTTAAACTCCTCTAATAATAAACTTAGAAAGAAACCATAGAAACAGTTCACATGTGCATAATAAGATGACTATTAACTAGGAAACATCCAGATTTCTTGGAAAACCTTAAAAGGAGACTGACTCACCCAGGATATATGGAAATAAAAGTGAGGAAGGTGGGTTGGAGTGGATGTCATTATCAATATAAGCTGTAGATATATTTTTGCATAACTGAGTTAAATCCTTAAAAAATAACAAAAAGTAATGTTTTAACTGAATTTAAAAAATGAAGATTAAATTTAATTTTTGGTTTAAAATTACTTTGATTCAGACACACTGGACCAGATGGACTTAACAGATATATTCAGAACATTTCATCCTAAAGCAGCAGAAAACACATTCTTTTTGAGTGCCCATGGAACATTCTCCAGAATAGATCACATACTGGGTCACAAATCAGCCCTCAACAAGTACAAAAAGACTGAGATCATACCATGCACATTCTCAGACCACAATGCTATGAAACTTGAAGTCAACTACAAGAAAAAAATTGGAAAGACCACAAATACATGGAGGTTAAAGAACATCCTACTAAAGAATGAATGGGTTAACCAGGAAATTAAAGAAGAAATTTTAAAAAGCACATGGAAGCAACTGAAAATGAAAACACGACAGTCCAAAACCTCTGGGATGCAGCAAAGGTGTCTAAGAGGGAGGAACAGTGCAATACAGGTATACCTCAAGAAGTAAGAAAAGTCTCAAATACATAACCTAACCTTATACCTAAAGGAGTTAGAAAAGGAAGAGCAAATAATACCTAAAGCCAGCAGAAGGGAAATAATAAAGATTAGAGCAGAAATAAATGATACAGAAACAACAACAACAAAAAGTAGAACAGATCAAAGAAAGTAAGAGCTGTTTCCTTGAAAGAATTAATAACATTGATAAACCCCTAGCCAAACTTATAAAAAAGAAAAGAGAAAGGACCCAAATAAATAAAATCACAAATGATAGAGGAGAGATCACAACCAACACCACAGAAATACAAGCAATTGTAAGAGATGATTATGAAAAACTATATGCCAACACATTGGGCAATCTGGAAGAAATAAACTCCCAGAAACATACAAACATGTACAGTTGTACAGGCTATGCACTGTATATATCTAGAAGTATCATTCACTTTATTATTTACATAAATCGTGCCCCCTGGGTTTTTATAATGTACAACCTATGAATCTGTATATGGAAGACCTGTTTGATTTGGTTTTACATATATTGTAAACCTTTGTGTTGCTCGCTCATTTTGTGTTCTCCCTATTCATTCATTTTGAGAAATAAACCTGATATCAGTTTCATCATTGAAGCCACAAAATTCATCTTAAATTATATCTATATAGGCACCAAGCAGAAAGTTACTTGTATATGTAATTTTATTTCTTACAACAATACTAGAAGGTGAGATTTCATAAAATAAAGAGATTTTATAAATAAATAAAATAAATAAATTTATAAATTTTCAGATGCATGAAGTAGCATGCTTGTGAATAGCAGAGCTAGACCATGGCTCAGAGAACAGTGTAAGATAACTCAAAATTGGAGGAAGTCTAGAAGCAAATTAACTACTGATGCAGTAGTAACAGAAAAGCAAGGAAAGGTCTAAACCTGGACAGAACCAGGAAAAAAGGAAATCTGAAGTATGAGACTTTGCTAAATAGACACATTTTTATTTCCATAATTAGACATAAGCATAAGGAAGAGAGGAAAATAATTCCCAACTGTCAAGCCTATGTAAATGGAAAAGTTTTGATTTCAGTTGATCAGAGTTTCACATTTAGATTCAAAACAAGTATTTGTATCAAAGAAACAATTCCAGTGGATTCCATGAGACATGCATATTTATCTTCATTTTCTACATCAATGATTTCAACCTTTTAACCCATCCTTCTGGTGGGGAAAAAAACTTAAATATCTTATCAGACTTTAATTATGTTCACTTCTTGAATAAAAGTTACTCTTTTTTATTAATAGTTAAAACAACAATATTCTAGACTAACTCCAAAGCAAAACTGAAATGGCACACAAAATGGAACCCAAAATATTTTGCATAAAAATCATCAAACATCATTCAGGGATCTTGGTTCACTGAGTTTTTACTACCTCTGTGTAATGGTATCTGAAACTGTTTTCGTTAAACATAGCATAGTGGGAACAGCAAAAGCAACCTTATAGTCCTTGTTCAAATCTAAATATATTCTTTATTACTATAACTTTGAGAAAATGACTTAATTTGCCTCAGCTTCAATGTCTTCATCTGCAATATGAGAATAATAATACCTATCTTGCACAGGACTTGAGATCAAATAAGTAAAGCACGAGCAGAGTGTCTAGCAATTATAGTTGCCCAGTAAATAGCTATTAATGCTATTATTAGTCTCTGCTGTGGGTAAACTATTGCATAATAAGAAAAAAATCCTTAATCCATTATCTTAAAAATCAGGTTGAATGCAAAGAACTTCAACGTGTATGCCCTCCCTTTTTTATTCTCAGCCAGAGAGTACTACACCTCAGACAACAGGAGAGGTTAATTTCTACTTCAATTCAAAAGTCATCATCATAAGAATTTTTCATCATGTGCTATATAGCACATTAACTACAACCATAAAATCTTCACTACTCCTTCCATTGAAAGGTAGAGTCTGATGTCCCTCTTTTTGAATTTGGACTAACCTAGTGACTTATTTAATCAACAGAGCACAAGAGAAAAGTGTTTCTGCATTTCTGAGGCTGGGTCATAGGAAACCTTAGATGGTTCTAACCAAGCCTCCTGGAATGTTCACTCTAGGTGAAGCCACTCATTAGGTAAGAATTTCAACTACTTTGAGATTTCCAGGTTATGAAGAATCCTAAACTACATGGAATCGTTTCATAGAAATACACAGAGAAAGAGAGAGAACCAACTCCAGCTTTTCCAGCTAGTCCAGACCAGCCCAGACCCCAGATAGTAAAGGAAGATGCCATCTTGGACATTCCAGCCCCAAAAGATGTGACATAACAAAAAAACGTAGCCAGAATCATGGCCCCCAGACATATGATCCCATCAAGTCATCTAATCCCCAACCATTCAAGCCACCATAGACAAGGCTCCAGTCATTATGGAACAGAGATAAGCCTTCCCCAGGATGCTTTATTTTTATTCTTAACATACAAAATCCTGACTGTAACAACATGGTTTCTGTTATTTCTACCACTGAGTTTTGGAGTGGTTTGTTACACTGCAACTGAAGCATATGCCTTGATCATTTCTTATAGTTCTAAAGCCACAGAACTCCTTCTACCCATATTCATGGGGAATGCAATCCCTTGTTTATTTTAATTCTCCTTTTGAGTCATAGAATCTGTTCAGAAGCTTCCTTAGACTGAGTCAGTAAAAGAAATTCTTTGAACAGCCAAATCTGCTCAGACACACCCCATTTTTTCACAAAGTCATAAACAACAGATGGGCCAAATTTTCAAGTGCTTGAGTCTAACTGATTAAAAGTAGGCAACTTTTCATCTTCAACCCCTTCCCCTCCAATTCAACTTACAGTGATGCTCTAGTCAACCTCCAGACTTTCTGAGACACTTCCTATCTCCTAAATGAGGAGTGAAGAAGAAACATCTTTAGAAGTTTTCAGATATTAAGCAAACAAGTGATCAAAGACCAAAGCAGCAAGATTACTATCCAGAGGAAAAACTAATGGGCCTACACTGCAACATTCAGAAGGAAAGCCAAAATGTGAAAGAACTAAGTGTAAAGCAGTTATATTAATGACTCCTATTTGAACCATTAAGACCAATATATAGGTTTCTGTAATGATGAGACCTATAGCATGTTACCTGTTTCAGAGTTGGTATGTAAATAAGGCCAAAATAGTCCAGGAACCCAGAATCACCGGACACTGAGCCCAAGTCAGGGAACACCAAACTTCTGGGGCTATAAGTTCATGTGTTTCTGTATGTAAATTTACAAAGACTGTAAGACTATCTGAATCCTCAAGTAACTTGCCTACTGTTCTAATCATAAGCAGTCATGCCCTTTCTTAGGATAAATCATATGGCTTCCAAATTAGTCTTTATTGTTGGTACCTTTGTCCAGTAAGCAAAGACAGAAATGCAGGAGTAATCCTGACACCTACCTTTACCTCACATCCCCCACCTTCCCATTTCTCCCTCTACCCAATATATCACTGGGTTAGTCAATTCTGCTTCCTGGATATCTCCGGAAGTCCTTCATTTTAGTCAAATTCATTGCCTTGATTCATATCTTTGTCATCATTAATCTAGGCTGCCTTCCATTCATATCTGCCCCTCCCATTTCAACACTTGCCCCTCATATTCATTCTCAACAATACTACCAATATTATTTCTAAATTGCAAATTTGATCAATTATCTGCCTAAAAATTTCAATGTCTTTCCATTGCTCTGAAGATAAAGTCCTACTCCTGTACATGTTATAAAATGTCTCCATTTTCCAGCCTTCATCTGTCAATTTAGCTCATCTCTTCTTCACCCTATAAATCAGTAATTAAAATCTATTATCTTGGGCGCCTGGGTGGCTCAGATGGTTAAGCGTCTGCCTTCGGCTCAGGTCATGATCCCAGGGTCCTGGGATCGAGTCCTGCATCGGGCTCCCTGCTCCTTGGGAGCCTGCTTCTCCCTCTGCCTCTCTCTCTCTCTCTCTCTGTCTGTCTCTCATGAATAAATAAATAAAATCTTTAAAAAATTAAAAAAAAATAAAATCTATTATCTTTGGTGTTTTACAACTTTTAGCAGTTTCTGTTCTCACTATGAAAAATATTTTCCCCTTTCATTCACTTAGAAAACTCCTCTTCATCCTTTGAAACCCAAATACATAAATGGCCTCATCACTGCAACCTATTTTCTTTCCCACTCAAATTAAAATAACTTTCTCTTCAAAACTGTAACTACACATTACGTCTGTGTAGCTCAAATATTTCTTATGCTCCAGTGACACATAGATTCTTTAAAATATATTTATTTTATATCTTCATCATCTATTGATATGTCTGACATTTAATAAACACTAAACACTTGCATTGACACTTAAGTTGAATTGATTGATTGAACTGAATTGAATTGACTACTC
The DNA here is from genome assembly GCF_003265705.2 of Callorhinus ursinus. NCBI lineage: Eukaryota > Metazoa > Chordata > Mammalia > Carnivora > Otariidae > Callorhinus > Callorhinus ursinus. Next base: position 14,229,382 of record NW_027397078.1, on the reverse strand, counting down.
TCAAGAACACTAATAATTGTTAGAGTTTTCTGTACCAAGAGTACAAATCCATGCTGAATTTTCATAACACTGTTAGTTTTGATTGAGGAATGGGGACCATAAAGTTTATAACAGACAACCCCCGGTGAAGAAAATAAATGCAGTAAAAGATAACAAATACACTCAGAAGTCTATAAAGAAGATGGGGTGGTCTAGTGATTCGGTTCTCGTCTAGACTTGCTGAGATTCAATTCTGCAGGGCAAGATTGATTTTCCAGCTTAAGTCAAATGAAACATCAAACAAATGTCAAAAGCATGACATAGACTTAGATTCTTCACTGTCACACCAATAAAGTTACCACACTTCCATCTCCTTTAGAACAAATGCAAGAAAGCCTGCTGTGGACCCTGAACAAAATAGCAACTGTGAATTTGCATGATTTCTTAAACTTCCAAACTGTGCACTAAAAGTGAACTTTTAAAAAGACATACGTAGACAAAGGGTTTTTTCATTGATTATAGTTTTATTTTTTAAGAGAAGTATTGTTTCTTTATTCTAGAACTTAGAATACCTGACAGATGTTTAAGTATTAACATTTTATTATTAAGAATGATATTAGAGGGGCACCTGGGTGGCTCAGTCAGTTAAGTATCTGCCTTCAGCTCAGGTCATGATTCCAGGGTCCTGAGATCGAGCCCCAGGGTCCTGGGATTAAGGCCCGCATCAGACTCCTTGCTTGGCGGGGAGCCTGCTTCTCCCTCTGCCTGCCACTCTCCCTACTTGTGCACTCTCTCTCTCTCTCTCTGACAAATAAATAAATAAAATCTTTTTTAAAAAAAGAATGATATTAGAAAACCTTAAATTATAGTATTAAGGTAACTCTTTTTGTAAAGTTAAAAGGATACATTAATATCACTCCACACTAAACTTCTAGGACTTCAAAGGTAAAAATGCAAAATATGGCACAAAATTTAAAAGGCATGTGAAATCTTAAAAAAAAAAAAAAAACAGTTTACTGACTGGTCCAAAGGTAGTGAGTTATGTCAACTGATAGTTCACAGTCAGTTATAGATCAAACTCCTTGTTGTACTCTTCCCCCTTCTCACTCCTGCACTTGACTAGTATTAAAAAAAAATAAAATCCACTTTATTGATGTATAATTGACATAAAAAACCTGTACATATGTAATGTATACAACTCAATGAGTATAAGGATAGGTATCAACCCAAGAAACCATCACTACCATCAAAGCCACAAACATAAACACTTATCACCTTCCAAAGTTTCCTTCTACCCCCTTTATTACAATTTTTTGTATGTGTTAAGAACATTCAACATAAAGTCTACCCTCTTCACAAATTTTAAGTGTACAATACAGTGATGTTAGCTATAGGCACTATGCTGTATAGATTTCCAGAACTTATTTATCTTACATAACTGAAACTTTGTACCCTTTACCATCACCTCCCCACTTCCTCCTCCCCTTACCCCTGCTGCAGTCCTTGGCAACCACCATTCTGCTCCGCTCATACAAGAGTGACTCTTTCATTTTCCACATATAAGTGAGATCATACAGTATTTGTCTTTCTGTGAAATCTTTATTCTAGCTCTACATCAGTGAAGGTAACAGTCTATTGTACATAATTTAAGATTGAAATAAGAAAAGCAATGAAAGGACAAAACTTTCTAACGAACGCAACAAACTTGCTACTTTTCTGGTTAAAACCCATTTACAAATCCTATTATGCATTTCAACTGGATGAACTGGGGAAGCATTTGGGGCTAAAACAATCTGATGCCGTTACAATGGTATGTAATCTTCTAGAAGTACCTAAAATATTGCCACTTTCTCCTTCTAATCCATTGTACCAAAAGACCTCAGTAAAACAACTGAAATTGCTCAAATTGGTCTCAATGCAATCTCCCCACATTCCTGGAATTTGACTTGATCTAAGCTAGCCTTTCATATGTGAAAATTAGAAGAGCCATTAGAATCACAGTCCTGCTTTCTCACCTATTTTCATCATTTCATCACAACTTTAGGCTTTTCTACCTTATGAGAAAAATTTTTACACAGAGGAACCATGACATAATTTAATATGATTTCACCATCCCAGCAATCTCCATTTTCATCCCAAGAAATCCATGAGTGCTTTGGAATTAGTGCCATGACTATGTTAGCCCATCTCTGCTCCTAAATTCTATATCCATACAAATAAACAAAGTGTTCAAATATCTGCAGATGATTTTGTGACTAATAAAATAACTGTATTTGATATGTCCCACTTTGCCCACAGTAGGAAAAAAAACAAAAGCACATAATCATTTAAATTCTTAGTAAACAACATCCTTTCTCATTATCACGGGAATGTGTTTGCTTCCCCCGAACACCATGATAAAGCCAAGAAATTTCCAGAGAGCTTTGATTCGTGTCAAAGGGTAAATATTGGTGGCTCTCACCCATTACTAGAGTAAAAAACTCAGATTTGACAGAAACACTCTGTGATGACCACTGGCAGCTGGTTAGCCAGAGGGAAGACTTAAGAGTCTAGTGAACATCTGGGAGATCCAAAGAGGTCCTTTGCCTTAAGACTTTTCCCTATCATTACTGACTGGGCCTTCCAAGTTTCTTCAAGTCCAGCATCACTGAGAATAAGCTCAGTCATGGGGTAGGTATTCCACACCAAAACTGACCTAAGGACTCAAAAGTTTCAGCTCTTTAAATGAATTCACACAACCCTTTCACCAGAGTGCAATCCTTTCCCTTAGGATGGGATACTATCGCTTCACTAAACCATAATTCCCATTCTTCCTGTATTACCACCAAAATCATAACAAATAAAGCCTTTATCTTCTAGTACACATTGGATGGTTGTTTACTAAGCCCTATTCTCCTTCTTCCCTGATTCCTGTAAATGTAAATTTGGCCATGTAAGTGGCTTCTGGCCAATGGAGTATCAGAAGACATGATATATGCCCCTTGTGGTCCTACACCTTCTCTCTTTCATCTTTGTGTTGTCTGGATATTGGTACCCAAGGTGGACTTGGAATTCACATTTTAAAGATAAGGAAGCCATATAATTGCAGGAGGCTGGATCCTGGATCACTAGTTATAGGAGATTATAGGATCAGAAATACCCACATTGCTTATTATGTGAATGAAGACTAGATTTCATTGTTTTGAACTGCTGAGATTTTGGTATTTATCTGTTACACATATACTGAAATTTTCACTAATATACAAGCCTGTGGAAATGTTACTTTAAGGATCTCGGACAAGGATACCCAGGCTCACTATAACAAGTCTTTTTAACTGTGAATCTTATTGAAAAGAAAGGTTTGGAATCTCAGATTTTTCCCTTCAAGAAGTCTACTAATTACCATAACAGAATTTGTCATACCCTCTCCAAAATATTTTAAGTCCTTCCAATCAACAGCTTGTCTTGGGAAAAAAAAAATAGCAAATTCCTACCAGTTATCCAAATACATGCAAATTTATTGAAAGATTTTACTGAAATCATTGTATTGTTTTAATGAATTTATGCTAAAAATTTAACGACTCTCTTGTAGAGGATGCCATTTTAAAATTCAAGGCATTGAAAAATGGTCCTTGTCCTCAAAATGTGAGAATCAACGAAACCCACAGATTTTTAGAATACACTTTATGCTAATATAATCATATTATTTTATTTTAAAACTTTAATTTTGTATGCTCATATTCTTAAAAAACACCTTTTTTTCTCCCTGCTCACCCAATGGAGCTCCTGAGGGAGCTCTAAGGAGCCATTTGGCTCAGCTGAGTATAGTCTGAAATGATAACAATGATAGTAGCTAATGTAGCCATTATTCGGTTCTAGACACTACCCTAAGGACCTAATATATCTTAACACTTAATCTCTTTCACAACTACATGAGGAAAGTACTATTACTATCTCCATTTTATAGAAAACAGAAGCACAAGATCACACAACTAGCAAATTTCAGGGATGAGATTCAAGCCTAGGCCCTCTGACTCCAGGGTCTGTGTTCTTTCCCATTTAGAGAATGTCACTTCTTCAGTTTCAAAAATACTTATCTAATGTAAACATATTATATCTAAGGGGAAAACAGGACAAAAAAAAGGTTTATTGAGTTTCCCAAAGTCAAAGTGCAATATGGTAGCAGGATTAGCCTAAAACCCAATTTACAAACTCATAATACAATATTGTATCACACAAACCACGATGCAATGGAAAGGTGGGTACTGGCAGTTTTTACTTTCATCAGCCTTATTTCTTATTTTACTAAGTAAAAGGCATTTGTTTTCTCATTTTCAACTTACTTTTTTAAGTGCTTTGAGTTACTTCCCGTCGTTCTTATTTACCCCCTCCAAATCAATACAGCTTTCCAAAAAATTACCCTTCAAAAATACACATGCATCTCAATTTATCTAATAATGTACATTCATGTCAAATCCTTTATTGAAGGAGGAAGGGCAGAAATAAATCAAAGAGTCATGTAGAAAATTAACAATAAATATGTAATGAGTGAAGGAATGAATTGACTGGTTAATATCAAGTCATTGGTTAAATACCAGAAAATGATTTCAATTCTAAGAGAAAATCTACACTTCCACTTAGGGAAAAATGAATAATAACTTAATGACTAGAATGTGCTCATAAATGCTAGCTATGAGACACTTTAAAGACAGTATCATGATAGTATAGCTCCTCCCATGTACTCATACAGTCACCAATAGCTCTTTTGCCGGCTTCCTTATGTGTATGTGTACGTGTGTATATGTTTTTCCACAACAGTTACGATGGCACCAAAACACACATAACACTACTTTGTATAGTATTCAATTTGTATCTAATAGCAGTAAAAGAAATACAAAGATATGTAATACATATATCCTGAATATTTGATTACCTTCTTGAAATAAAAATATAAACATTGTTTTTGAAATAATTATTATTAGGGGCACCTGGGTGTCTAGTCGGTTAAGCTTCTGACTCTTTATTTCGGCTCAGGTCATGATCTCAGGGTTGTGGGACTGAGTCCCGCCTCAGGCTCTATGCTCAGTACAGAGTCTGCTTGTCCCTCTCCCTCTGCTCCTACCCCCACTCATGCTCTCTTTATTCCTAAAATAAATAAATAATATCTAAAAAAAAAAGAAATAGTGATTATTAAGAAATGGGATCTGGAGGATTCAGTTTTTATTTTCTAAAAGGATTTATTTTTACTTACTGCTTGGCCATACCAACCAAAATCCTTGTAAAGATACTATTAAAAGGGAAATATGCTAAATACAACTTTATAATCTTTTCATTGTTGCTTTGATAACTTGTAGGAATACTCATGCTCATATAATATTTTAAGGCTGTACAAAAACTCTTTCACTCCTGTTCCTGAAATTTTGAAATAGGTTTTTCTTGTATACAATCATTCTGTTGTATGAGGTATGTGGTACTCTCTGTGGGAGTCAGCAGAGTAAGTGGCAATCCTAACTGAAAGCCCAGCACTTAAAAGTCTTGTGTGTATGGAAAACAAATCGCTGAGGCTTAGGACATGAATCAGTTTGTTTAAAAGACGATACATAGACGTAGGCTCAGCAAACAACTTGACCAAATCTGGGCCTCAAGAAACACATGTGTTTGATATTAAATAGCTCACCAGAGAATGATACTCTGAAAGTAGGCCACAATTTCTAAATAATCCCACTCTATTTTTTATCTCAATAAGTCTTCTGAGGACAAAACTGATTTGATACAAAATAGCTGTGTATAGGGAACGGTTGAAGAAACACTTTTTTTCACCTTACATTTCAACAGAAGAGGGCAATGGTACTCTCTAATAGAGAGACTGCCATGGGTTTGTGAAAAGCCTGGAAGCTTGAAGAAGAGGAAACTGCTGTCAGGGTGGCAGCTTCAGATAAATGCCAGGTCACCGGACAGAAAACTGTCCTAAGAGAACCATATGTGGTGTCTTCTGATCCTTGTGATGACAGAGATACACAAGTCACTTTACCAGAGAAAATTTAAAACAGGAGTGGCCTCTGGATATGAGAAAAGGAAAGAGAACTGGCATTCCTGTTAACTCTTACTAATTCTCAAAACTACAAACTCTCCGACACGAATGATCGGGAACAAAACCTCTTCTTTCCTAAAGTCACTAAATGACTTGCATTTGAAATATTAAAAGATACGGGGCGCCAGAGTGGCTCAGTTAAGCGTCTGACTTGGACTCATGTCTTGATCTCTGGGTCCTGGGATCCAGCACCGAGGCGGGCTCCCTGCTCATAGGGAAGTCTGCTTCTCCCTCCTGCTGCTCCCCCTGCTTGGGCATGCTCTCTCTCTCTCTCTCTCTCTCAAATAAATAAAATCTTTAAAAAAAATAAAAGAAAAATTAAAAGGTCCAATGCTGATAAAATTATTAAAATTTCTTAGGAACCTACTGAACTATGTAACTGATAAGAAAGTCAAGACTTGACTAGAGTCACTCTCAAACTTTAATACACATTAGAATCATTCAGGGAGCTTTAAAAATCCAGATTATCAGGCCACACTCCTCAGACCAATTAAATTGAAATCCCTACAGTGAGACTCAGGCATTTAGTATGTTTGAGAACTTCCTAGGTGATTCCAATGTGCAGCTGAGTTTGAGAACCAGTGTTTTAGTACAGAAAATAGGATTTCCTTTAGTGATTTCCTGGTACAGGCTAAAGAATGAGACTGAGTTTTAGAAACAGATCAAAATGACTTAGGTACCATAAGCATCTTCCTTAATTCCTTCATGCTTCTTTCTTGGTCTTTGAAGGATGATGATACATGCCCCATTAGGTATCTATGAGGCATAAATTAAGCTTAAGGTATTTGAAAAAGTTATTCAAAACGTAGTTCTTTTTCTCCTCTCCATAAGTTTAGACTGCCACTCATGACACGGGATCCATTAAATTTCTACCTAATTCGTTGTCTTCCCCCCCTTTTTTTTTCTTGTTCTACCTTTAAACCTCACTTAGGGCTCCTCACATATGTTTTACTTTTTTTTTTCACCTTCGTTTTACCTTCTTTCTTGCCCATCTCTCTTTGCTAAAGAGAGAAGCTCTTTTGCCTCACTGATGGAACTTAAGAATATAGATTTTGAGAACCTGCTTCAAGTACTCTGTGACAATTTTAGCACCAAATCAACAACAGTTGGATCTCAGCACCTCCCTCTGTTCTTCCTCCAGCCTTCAAGACAGCCAACCTCAAAAGAACACAAACATAATTTCTGATATATGCTGTTGCCACTAGGTGGGGCTCAGAGTACACAATGGATATTCCACGTTTCCGTAACTTCATACTACTAAAGACCAAAATTTATCTAGAGACCATAGAACATTTAACAACCTTTTAGAAGGGGCTGGTTGGATGGGGTTGGGGGACTGTTGATATGAGAGAAAAGGGTACCTGAGTGTAATATTAGCTACTGTAGTGGAGCAGTATTTGCCACTTCAAAATACGTCTCTTTGGCATAAAGACTATTTTAGGCTGATGATTTTTAACAAACTGCAAATACGGGAAAACTCTGAAAGCCAAGTAAAAGTTAGCCTTTTTGTAAGGCACATTTACATATGTAAGGAAAAAATCTCCATTTATAAGGGTGTCTCCCTCTCTGTACCAGGAAGATAAGAATGATTAAATCTCTAGAAACCCCAATCAATACAAAAGGCTAGGACTTAAATCTGCATAACAACCTCACCCTTGTTAACTCTGCTCTTCCTGGTCACCATGCCCATCACCCCCACCCCCACCACCCCAGCCCTGTAACTGACTCCCCATCCCCAACATCTTCTTTTCTCTTTAGCTATAAATGATACTTAAGGGGGTGGCTTGGGCCATTTTGGGGAGTTACTCAGTTTTCCTAGGTTTCTCTCACATACCCAGGAAGTATACGTGCTATTAAACTTCTGTTTGGTTTCCTCCTGCTAATCTGTCTTATATCAATTTAATTCTTAGACCAGCCAAAGAACCTAGAGGGAGAGGAAGAGAAAATTTTTGTGCCTCTACACTATCACGTTTGAGGTTCAGTACCACTCATGCTGAAGAGGTAAGGGTTCCACATCCAACATATACAAAAAGGACTAGGTGGCTAGTAATAAAAATAGAACTAAAGGTTGTCTCTTTGGGGTGTTAGTTTTACTGGGATAGCCCACATGGATCTGGGAGTAAAATGGCTAAATTACAAAATCCCTAAACTAAACTACTATCACTAGTTACGTGTATTTAATAGTGCTACATGGAATCCACATTTCTGCTCAAAGACGAATAGGATGCATTTTCAGTTGACATTCAGCACTGGCATCTGTGTAGTCAAAGGACTAGGTTTACAAGACTCTTTCCATGATTTCAGGAAAGAAAAATTGATGATTAAGAAAGGGACAGGACAGAGTAAGACCAATCAGAACAGGCCTAGAAAGCTAAAATGAACTGGAGAGGTCACTGCAGGAGCACAATCTTCGACACTGTTTCTGTGTTTAATGCCTGAATTTTAGGCAATTAAAAAAGCAGTAAAGGAGCGCCTGGGTGGCTCAGTCGGTTAAGTGGCTGCCTTCGGCTCAGGTCATGATCCCAGGGTCCTGGGATCGAGCCCCGAGTTGGGCTCCCTGCTCCGCGGGAAGCCTGCTTCTCCCTCTCCCTCTGCTGCTCCCCCTGCTTGTGTGTGCTCAATCTCTCTCTGTGTGTCAAATAAATAAATAAAATCTTAAAAAAAAAAAAAAGGCAGTAAAAAAGATTTAATCTTTTCTGTTATTCACTTCCTTAAAAAATCTTCAATCCCAGCATAGACAACGTGGGAGCAAGATCACTGTAAACATTGAAGAAAATCAAAAGCAGCAGGACATATACTGGATTATAAAAGAAATAATATCATAACTATACCTGGCTAAGACTTGGTTAAGGTGTTTCACTAACTGCTACTGTGAAAACATGGAATTTAATATTTTAATTCACCATATAATACTACTCCTTTCCTTAGGTCATTTATATTTATTGATCTTTTAAATCAAGCACTGTATTACATCAGACTTTGGAGATATAGCCACAATTAAGACAGTTACATGAAAGTGAAGGGAGAATTTGCCACCCCAAAATATGCCTGTTTGGCATAAGGATTATCTTGAGCTGGTTATTTTTTAATAAACAGCAGACACATGAAAAGCTCTGAAAACCTAGTACAAGTTGACCCTTTTGTAAGGGACCTTTACATGGATAAGGGACATCTCCATTTGTAAGGGTGTCTCCCTCTCAGTACCAGGAAGAGGAATGTGACTCTAAATCTAGAAACTGATCAGCGGAGAAGGCAAGGATTTAAATCTGCATAATAACCCTTCCCGTTTTTACTGTGCTTTGTCTGCCCCCCCCCCCCCCCCCACCACCACACACACAACCAACATCTTCTTTTGTCTTTAGCTGAAGGCAGGATTCAAGGTGATGGCTTTGGACTTTTCAGGTAGTTACTCAGTTTTCCTGGGTCTCCCCCACGTATACAGAAGGCATTACTGTTACTAAACTTCTGTTTGTTTTTCTCCTGTTAATCTTTTATTACAGGAGGGTCTGAGCCAAGAACCTAGTAATATAGGGGGAAAATTATTTTTCCTCCCCCACAATGTTACTCTCTCATCCTCAATACACTTACACTAGCTATAGATTATACCAAAGGGGACCCTAAAATGTATTATTTTCAAGTATACTGAGGCCTTACTCTGTGCCACCAGGAAATGCCTAGCAGGAGAAACTTCTATTTTGAATCCATATTGGACCTCTATCGAGTTATTTATTGCAGTTTTCATCAAAAATGCAGGTTCAGGGGTGCCTGGGTGGCTCAGTCAGTGAAGAGTTCAACTCCTGATTTCAGCTCAGGTCATGATCTCAGTGTCATGAGATTGGGCCCCATGTGTGGCTCAGCGTTCAGCACTCAGCGGGGCATCTGCTTGAGAGTCTCTCCCTCTGCCTCCCCCAAAATAAATAAATAAATCTTTTTTAAAAAACGCAGGTTGGGGGACGCCTGGGTGGCTCAGTTGGTTAAGCACCTGCCTTCAGCTCAGGTCATGATCTCAGGGTCCTGGGATCGAGTCTGGCATCAGCTCCTTGCTCAGCGAGGAGGCTTCTTCTCCTTCTGCCCCTCTCCCTGCTTGTGCTCTCTCTCTCTCTGACAAATAAATAAATAAAATCTTTTTTAAAAAAATGCAGGTTCAGTCATTTTTAAGAGAACTAATCCTTCTAGATGTTGTTGCTATTCATTAATTTCCAAATGTATCCCTATGTTGTCCTTAAGTTTAATATTGGTACCCCAATATATACATATATTAAGACCTGATTTGGGCGCCTGGGTGGCTCAGTTGGTTAAGTGACTGCCTTCGGCTCAGGTCATGATCCTGGAGTCCCGGGATCGAGTCCCACATCAGGCTTCCTGCTCAGCAGGGAGCCTGCTTCTCCCTCTGACCCTCTTCCCTCTCGTGCTTTCTATCTCTCATTCTCTCTCTCTCTCTCAAATAAATAAATAAAATCTTTAAAAAAAAAAAAAAAAGACCTGATTTGATGACTTGGTCTGACCTAAGTGACACCATTTTGGGCATGTGGTTTTCTTTTTAAACAGAAGTGAGGGTAAGGCCCAGCATTTGAAGTTTCTAGGACTAATTTCAACTGAATATTTACAAATTTTATGTAGTGGAATTTTGCATAGGATTTTACCAAAGAAACAAAAGGTTTTGAAAACAACAGTTATAGATACTATAGTGACTTAAATAGTGTCACTGCCCCACAATTCATGCCCATCCATAACCTCAGAATGTGGAAATAGGGTCTTTGTAGATGTAATTAAAGATTTTGAAATGAAATCACCCTGGATTTAGGATAGATACTAAATCCAATGACTAATGTCTTTTTAAGTTTAAAGGAGAAGTAAATCTGGACACAAAGAAGAGACAGAGACACAAAGAAAAAAGGACACCAAGTATTTCAGGCAATCACCAGAAGCTAAGAGAGAGTCATAGGATTCTTTCTCAGAACTTCCAGAAGGACCCAACCCTGCCAACACCTTCATTTTGGACTTCTGGTCTTCTGACTGAATTGTGAAAGAGAAATTGTTTTTTGTTTCAAACCACCAAGTTTGCAATGATTTGGGAAATTAAGACAGATATCAAGAATAATTTGACTTCAAATTCATCTCACAAACGGAGTAGAAAAACTATTAGGTGGATCCCATGCATTTTACAAAATCCTAAAATCTGCAGCAGGCAGAACAAGTAAATATCACCCTTAACAAAGAGTATTCCAAAATGATTATACCACAGATTCCTTTGGCCTTCCTTCTAGTATTTCTTCTTTTGTCCTTGCTGATGCTTTGGGATTGCCATGCTCAAGGTGACTCATGCCTGGTGCTACTTAATGACAGCTCATAAATGGTCCTATTCATACCTGCCTATTCAGACGTTTCAGGACTAAAATGAGGGCCAAGAGTTATAGGAAGGGCTGGCAATGATTGTAGTCCCTACATCCAAGCACTTCCTAAAAAACATAATAGGCCAAGATATGTAGGAGGAAGCAGACACAAGAAGGACAATTCCTAGTCAGAGCAAGTTTGTAGGGAAGGGATAAAAACTATCTGTGAAAGACTTTTACTACACTTACGCCATAGATATTGTAGACTAAGCCAAGAAGGAAAGAGAAAAGGGAACATCCTGGGCTTCTTTGGCAGTCTTTTTTTTTAATATTTTATTTATTTATTCATGAGAGACAGAGAGAGAGAGAGAGAGACAGAGGCAGAGGCAGAGCTGGGAGCCCGATGCAGGACTCGATCCCAGGACACCAGGATCATGACCTGAGCTGAAGGCATATGCTTAACCCAGGTGCCCTTTGGCAGTCTTTTAAAAGGAGGACTTCTCCTGAACAATCCCTATCCATGCAAAACTACATAAAAGGATGTTGACAGGACTGTCCAATATCATGAGCACTGATACTGAAAGAAAGAAATGCCAGAGTGTTAGAAATATAAATGCAATGCTGCTACAAAATATATGTTAATATTTGAAAGGGATATGTGATCCAAAAATATTTAAAATAAAATCTTCCACCTCCTGGAATTTTAAGAGGGAAAGGACAAATTCTACCTAGGTCATAGTTTTCTCTACTCAGGGAACTCCTCCCCCACAACCCTGTCTTCTCTTTTCCCTTAACCATAATCATGTTCTTTACTTTTAGTGTACATATTAGTGACTCATTTCTCACCTTCAACAATTAAAACTCTTATTAGTGGTATCTCTGTTCCATCTTCATTTCTCCTATTTCTTTTTTTTTTAAGATTTTTATTTATTTATTTGTCAGAGAAAGACCACAAGCAGGGACAGTGGCAGGCGGCGGGGGGGGGGGGGGGAAAGCAGGCTTCCCGCTGAGCAGGGAGCCCGATGCAGGACTTGATCCCAGGACTCTGGGATCATGACTTGAGCTGAAGGCAGACGCTTAACTGACTGAGCCACCCAGGCGCCCCTAATTTCTCCTATTTCTTTCTTTTTTTAAAGATTTTATTTATTTATTTGAGAGAGAGAGAGAGAGAAAGAGCATGAGACTGGGGTGAGGGGCAGAGGGAGAAGCAGACTGCCCACTGAGCAGGGAGCCTGACACAGGGCTCGATCCCAGGACTCCAGGATCATGACCTGAGCTAAAGGCAGATGCTCAACTGACTGAGCCACCCAGGCGCCACTCTCCTATTTCTAATATAATCCTCATCCAATATAAAAATTTATCTAGTCAAAAACTTTAATGGAGTGGATACACACACACAAAGAATCACCAGGGAGGGTGCTTACTGAAAATATATTTTCCAGGATGCTGCTCCAAATGTAATCAGAATCTTCAGAGCCTGGGCATCTGTATTTTTAACAATGTCCCAGCTTAATTTATAAACAACCAAATTTGGGAAACATCGGTTCAGACTATTCCCCTCATTAAACAGATGAGATAAGGGTAATCTCCTGCCTAGAGATAAGCACCATGCCCAGAAATCATATGGGTAGTTAAAGGCAGAGTCAACCTCAAGTCTAAGTAAGTAATGCGCCCTTTCCATGACATACAAATTCCATCCAGAATTACAAGCCTTTGAGAGAGTAACTGGGTCCTTGTTTCCACCTACCACCCACCCTGTGGTATTTTGCATAAAAAGTTACATATAACCACTTGAGAAATGTGTGCTACATTAATTTTTTTAAAGATTTTATTTATTTATTTGACAGAGACAGACACAATGAGAGAGGGAACACAAGCAGAGGGAGCCGGAGAGGGAGAAGCAGGCCTCCCGTGCAGCAGGGAGCCCGATACGATGCAGGGGCTCAATCCCAGGACCCTGGGATCATGACCTGAGCGGAAGGTAGATGCTTAACGACTGAGCTACCCATGCGCCCCTGTGCTACATTAATTTTAGGAATATAAACTGCAGACTCTATGTCAGTAGCTTCCAAACAAGTTAATAAAAATTGCATTACTTGACACAAGTAGTTTTAAAACTGAAAACACCAGATTTAAAAAAAAAGAGAGAAATAAATGAATGTGCGCTTGATTTTGAATAAATACCAGCACTTTACTCCTGAAAATTCCTTCCAAATGCTCTCCTGACACTTGTCAGGGACTGTAAAATATTTTAATTTCAACTTGATGACTGGGAAATGCATATAATGAGGGTCCCTTAGGTAGAGTCTATAGAGCTAATTGGGAAATACACCACAGGCAGATGAGAAAACTCTAGACCCACTATAAACACAGGAGGGAGCTATGAGATTTGAAAAGATAGAGCAAACAGGAGAAGAAGAAAAAAAAAAAAAGCAATGTGTCTGTCAGGGCATATTGTCTTAGGAAATAATGAGTGCTCTTCTAATTTTCCATGCTGTGATATAGTACTGTTTTATTCACAATTAAGCCTCTAGGTTTTTGTAGTGGGGTTCCTTAAAAAAAAAAAAAAAGAAAAGAAAAGCCCAATTGTACCTTCTTGGCATCAGCATTTTTTCCATCTTTGCTATGCCCTGCACTTGTTTTGATCTGACAAGCTTAATGTCATTTGATAGGATGAAAGCAGACCATTTTCTGAGAGCTGAGTGCTTCAAGGGCACTCATCCACTTGTGAGGAATTTCTAACCCTTTCTAGTACTTCCATCTTCTTTGCTTTAGATAACAGAATAAAAATGAATACATTATAAGTTCTGAAATCCTGTCAGAAGAAAAAAAAAACATTAACTTTATACTATCTAGCATCCTAAGATGTAGACAGAAAGCTGTGTTAAATATAAGAAACATTTTACCTAAAAGTAAAAGTAACAACTAATTAAAAAGAACTTACATGTATTAGTCACAATAATAAGGGCATACATAAATGATCTAAGTATTTTATTTAGTGCCCACAATATTTAATAGCCACAAAATTGCCATTGAGAGGTACTTTTCTTTAAGTTTTACAGATTAGAAAACTAAAATTTAGGGACTTAAATTGGTCAAAATGAAATGTCACTAAATAGATAAGCCTTGATTCAAATCCTGATCTGCCTGACTCCAAACCCGAAGCAATAACCTATTATTATTGGTAGCATGTTTGTAGGTTTAGCCTAATCAATCTTACCTGGGAACATGTTAGAAATACAGGGTATCTGGCCCCACTCAAAACCTACTACATCAGAATCTGCATTTTAACTAGTCTCCTGGCACAGCTCAATAGCAAAAAAGCAAACAACCCAATTAAAAAATGGGCAGAGGACATCAACGAAAATTTTTCCAAAGAAAACATACAGGTGGCCAAAAGACACATGAAAAGATGCTCACCATCATTAAATCATCAGGGAAATGCAAATCAAAACAACAATGAGATATCACCTCATACCTGTTAGAACACCTTTTATCAAAAAGACAAGAAATAAGTGTTGGTGAAAATGTGAAGAAAAGGAAACCCTCATGCACTGTAGGTGGGACTGTACATGGGTGCAGGGGTCACTAGCTAGACCCTGAGACCTGACCATTACTGCCCACCTGCTTATACTCACCAACCTTTGTCCCACCTTTTTCCTCAAGCTCTTCTTTCCAGGTTATCTCCTAACTCAGGCAAAGGGAAAGCAAAACTACCCGTAAGTGATAGTGACTGCCCTGACAGGACCTCTAGCCGGCCCAGACCACCCAGACCAGTTTGAGCGTAACCCCTGTCTCGTGCCTGCGCAGATGGACCATGGGGTAACTTCTAGAATGACCGACAACTACCTTTACCTCATGCTAATACTAAAATCTCTGCCTAAGGAGGAGCACAAGCTTCATTTACATAACATACAATATATGTATAGGCATGTTTCCTTAAGGAGCATGCACAGCCTTCTGCCTGCCTCTACATACTGTGACAAGGCTTCCTTTTCCAAATATTCATCCGAACCCTAAATGAAAGGGACCTATTCACCCTTGCAAGGGGAGTCATGGCTTTGACAGTCATTGCCCATGATCTCCTTCTTTGCTGCAAAGTAAAGTGTACTTTGTACAACATTTCACCTGGTGTATCTGTGACTCACCAAGGAGTGAATTCACACTGGTTCAGTTACACAGCCACTGTGGAAAACAGTATGGAGGTTCCTCAAAAAATTAAAAATAGAATTACCACATGATCCAGTAATTCTACTACCAGATGTTTATTTGGAAAAAACAAAAACACTAAGTCAAAAAGATGTGTACATCTCCATGTTCACTGCAGCATTACGTGCAATAGCCAAGATACAAAAACAACCTTAGTGTCCATTGAGGGATGAATGGATAAAGAAAATGCAGCATAGATGTACAATGCAATAGTACTCAACCATAAAGAAGAATGAGATCTTGCCAGATGCAACACCATGGATGGACTTTGAAAACATGCTAAGGGAAATAAGTGAGACAGAGAAAGGCAAATATCATATGATCTCACTTATATGTGGAATCTTTAAAAAAAAATAAGCTCATAGATACAGAGAACAAACTGGTGGTTGCCAATGGGTAAAGGGAATCAAAAGATATAAACTTTCAGTTATAAAATAAATAAATCATGAAGATATAATATATAGCATGGTGACTACAGTTAAAAATACCATATTGCGTATTAGAAAGTTGCTAAAAAAAGTAAATCTTGAAAGTTCTCACCACAAGAATGAATGAACAAATAAACAAATAAGTACCATGGGTGATTTTTAGGCACATTAAAATTTGAGAAACACTGTTATAAATGTCTAGAGTACCCATTCTCTTGTGGAGCTCATTATGTTATTAAATTTAGTTATCCGAGAGATATAAACTAACTGGTAGTTCAAGCATCATATTAGGCCCAAAATGAGTCTTATATTCAGAACAATAATTTTATATCACCCATATTTGCTTTAAAATTAGTTAGAACATGAAACTTTTGGAAATATGTGACTAGTGTGCCACCAGTATTCATAATAATGAAATATTCAGGAAGTTCTTCTTTACATAACACTCTATAAGGTATTATCTATAGAAACTGTGATAAAGAGGAGCCCTTGTTTTTCAGGGACTTAAAGCTGCACTTGACTATCTGTCTTAGAATTCAAAATAAACTCTCCAGTTAAAAAAAAATAATAATGGATGCGCCTGGGTAGCTCAGGTCATGTTCCCGGGTACCTGGGATAGAGCTCCACATGGGGCTTCCTGCTCAGCAGGGAGTCTACTTCTCCCTCTCCCTCTGCCCTTCCCCTCCCCCCCATGCTCTGTCCCACTTGTGCTCTCTCTCACTCATGCGCTTTCTATCTCAAATAAATAAAATATATAAAAAAAAAATAACGGCAGACAAAAATAGACTCCAAATGGTTGAAAGACCTAAACGTGAGACAGGAGTCCATCAAAATCCTAAAGGAGAACACAGGCAGCAACCTCTTCAACCTCAGCCACAGGAACTTCTTCCTAGAAACATCGCCAAAGGCAAGGGAAACAAGGGCAAAAATGAACTATTGGGATTTCATCAAGATAAAAAGCTTTTGCACAGCAAAAGAAACAGTCCACAAAACCAAAAGACAACCGACAGAATGGGAGAAAATATTTGCAAATGACATATCAGATAAAGGGCTAGTATCCAAAATCTATAAAGAACTTATCAAACTCAACACCCAAAGAACAAATGATCCAATCAAGAAATGGGCAGAAGACATGAACAGATATTTTTCCAGAGAAGACATCCAAATGGCCAACAGACACATGAAAAAGTGCTCAACATCGCTTGGCATCCCCGAAATCCAAATCAAAACCTCAATGAGATACCACCTCACACCCGTCAGAATGGCTAAAATTAACAAGTCAGGAAATGACAGATGTTGGCAGGGATGCGGAGAAAGGGGAACCCTCCTACACTGTTGGTGGGAATGCAAGCTGGTGCAGCCACTCTGGAAAACAGTATGGAGGTTCCTCAAACAGTTGAAAATAGAGCTACCCTACGATCCAGCAATTGTACTACTGGGTATTTACCACAAAGATACAAATGTAGGGATCCGAAGGGCTACGTGCACCCCGATGCTTATAGCAGCAATGTCCACAATAGCCAAACTGTGGACAGGGCCAAGATGTCCATCGACAGATGAATGGATAAAGAAG
>NW_027397078.1:14207224-14211390 GCF_003265705.2 Callorhinus ursinus | reverse complement strand
GGGGGGGAAATCGGAGGGGGAGACGAACCATGAGAGACGATGGACTCTGAAAAACAAACTGAGGGTTCTAGAGGGGAGGGGGTGGGGGGATGGGTTAGCCTGGTGATGGGTATTAAAGAGGGCACGTTCTGCGTGGAGCACTGGGTGTTATGCACAAACAATGAATCATGGAACATTACATCCAAAACTGATGATGCAATGTGTGGTGATTAACATAACAATAAAAATTAAAAACAAAACAAAACAAAATAACAGGTAAATTAAGATCACTTTATTCTTCTTTTTTCCTCTTCCTCATTCCTCACCAATCTCTCTCCTATGTCTTAAATCCCTGGAATACTTGTGAAGGGGAGCAGAATTTGCCACCCCAAAATATGTCTCTTTGGCATAAGGATTATTTAAAGCTCATTATTTTTAAGAAAGAGCAGACACAGAAGAAGCTCTCAAAAGTGAGAAGTTACTCTTTTGTAAGAGACATTTAAATTTGTCCAACTGCCAGATCACAGGAGAGTTTGTCATAAGGGTCCTAAGTCCATAAGATTGTCTCAACTTTCACTCTCTTGTTAGTGCTAGAAAAGTCCCATTCTAGTAGTGCCTGCCTAAGCGTCACAGATTAGCAAATCTGTGACTAGAGGAGTCTCACGATCTTGTAGGAAACAGAGGACACTGTTTGCACTACACTATTCTTCCCACCAGTGACAACAAAGCCTTTGCTTTCTGAGGCTAACTCTGGGAGTGCACTTTCTAGATCTTGTGAGGGCCACATCTTTTGCATTCTCTTTTGGGGATGCCTCTTGTATCCATGGTTAAGGCATAAAAAGGCTTACTGGGTGACTCACTATTGAGATTAAAATAAGATCCTCCTTGTCAATGGGCAGATGATAGATCCTTTGAATTGGACAAACTTCGATATTAAAATAATTTTGGGGGGCGCCTGGGTGGCTCAGTCGTTAAGCGTCTGCCTTCCACTCAGGTCATGATCCCAGGGTCCTGGGATCGAGCCCCACATCGGGCTCCCTGCTCATTAGAGAGCCTGCTTCTCCCTCTCCCACTCCCCCTGCTTGTGTTTCCTCTCTCGCTGTCTCTCTCTGTCAAATAAATAAATAAAATCTTTAAAAAAAATTTTTTTTGAGAGCTCTCACCCTAAATTGTTTTTTTGATACCTAACTGAAAGACCAAATTGAAAAGTAGATACAAAGGAGTAAAATGGCTAATTTTAGGGGCTACCTTAACAAAATGGCAGAACAGAAATTAGACTTAGGGCAAAAATTAGAGTCCACATCTAATGTAAATTCCCCTTCTCTACCTTCATACACTGCTTTATCATCAACTCCCCAGCCCTGGCCCTGCAGAAGATCTTTTCAGTCTCTGGGTCCTTGGTCAAAACCTCTCTCTCAAAATCCAGCCCCTATCACCCCAGCAAATTCCCTTACATCCCAGAACTCCTCCAACTTCCCCAGAAAATCTTTTAAACACCCAGTTGCCTGTTCTGACTTCCCTTTCTTTACAAGATGTACAGAGAGTGCTCCAGGCTGCTCTCCAGTTCTGGGGTATGGAGGTTACTCATGTAAATACTAAAATCCAGGAAGTGATTTTATTAGGAACACCCAAAACGGGCAGTAGGGCTTTCTTTCTATCCTTTATAATTCCTCTTACTCTCCAGGACCCTATAATCTGGCTCTGCCAGCTTCAGGCCTTCCTATACAATATTTTTTATGTAAGTATCCTGGACCTCCACCACAAAGAATTCATATCCCCTGGACAGCAACAAATCTGAGCTATAAAACCCTTTTACTTCTACATTCAAAAGATTCTACTAAATTTAGAGAGGTGTAGGAAAGATCAGTGGTCATTCACAGCCCCACTCAAAGGGACCGCAACTGGCTGTTAAGGGATGCTCTTCTCTCCCATGATTATCCTCAAGCTTTCAGACAACCAGAGAGCCCCCTGGAAAAAACTCCCCACACAGAGTAAATAAATGGCCAAAATCTCTCTCAGGCCATGCAACAAATGACCAGGAAATGGCTCAGATAGAGGCTGATATTCAACGGCTTGATGGGAACAATAGTAAAGGCTTTATCCCTGAAGTGATTAGGTAGAAAGTTGAACTATGCATTCATAAAGAAGGAGAGCATCTGAAAGCCTTTGTTAAATGCCTTGTATAGACTTCTTGAAGACATAATGCATTGGGGCGCCTGGATGGCTCAGTCCTTAAGCATCTGCCTTTGGCTCAGGTCATGATCCCGGGGTCCTGGGATCGAGCCCCGCATCGAGCCCCGCATCGAGCCCCGCATCGAGCCCCGCATCGAGCCCCGCATCGGGCTCCCTGTTCGGTGGGAAGCCTGCTTCTCTCTCTCCCACTCCCCCTGCTTGTGTTCCCTCTCTCTCTGTGTCTCTCTCTCTCAAATAAATAAATAGAATCTTAAAAAAAAAAAGACATAATGCATTAAACCCTGAAATTCTAGAGCATAGAAATCTTTTAATTCCTACTTTGGTTGGAATGAAAGTCTTCTCCCTGATCTAAAAAAGCAAATTGAAGATAATTTAATTGGATGGGCAGTCAGCTCCTTGATGTTCAGACTGCAATCCAGTTCTTTGGGAAATTGCAAAAAAACTGTCTTTGTTTTGGAAATCTCTACAGAACCAGAAGTGTGTCTCTAAAAGCAATTCAGAGCTTACCTATCTTTCCTTACCAATCCCAAAACCTCCCCTATTTGTCTCTAAATGCTTTGTAGATACTGTAAAGCATCAGAATTTTCTTGCACTTAGGAAAGGAAGAATTTTAGTATTAATTATTCTAAACCTTCGATAATAGGCAAATACACCCCAAAACTGTTTGGAGAAAACTTGGATATTTTCTCTGTGTCTCTGTTGTATAGATATTTACTCCCATCTACTCGAGGACCTAACAGCCAAACTTTAGGGACATGTTTCTCATCAGAAGAAAGAAAAGAAGGGGGGGATATTTGGAAATTGGGGTAATGAAGAATCTCAAATGTCTTCACAAATATGAGAATAAACTTCAGCCATCTAAGCAGGTAACATTAATTTATTCCATCTGCCAAAAACACAGTTTGGATCCAATGGCTCTTTTATAAACTAATGAGTTTTGCATTATTATACCCATCTTCTGGCCTAAATTTTATTTTTTTCTGGCTACAATTTTGAAATGAAAGTATAAGATCTGTTTGTATCTGTAAGTTTATGTGTGTCTATATATTTATTTTATAGATATGTGACATTTTTCTACCTCCACATGGTATTGCCACAATTAATTTGTAAAGAACTCTATTCAATTGGTTTAAAATTAAATGCTTATAAATTAAGTATTCCTAAAGTTCTCAGAAATATAATAGAAACTAACCTAAATGTGTTTTGGTTTCATGTGATCTAGAAAAACACTCAGTTTAAAGCTACTGTAAGTTCACTGGTTTAGAGTTATCAACACTGAATATAAAGCAAACATACAACTTTAATTCTGCCTGAGTTTATTAGTCAAATAAGCTCATGTTAATATCTCACAACATTCGTCAGCAAGAAAAATAGCTTGAAATGATGGCTGACTTTGTCAAATATCTTGAAGCTTTTGGCCGTGGTCTAAATATTATAGTTGGGAGCAAGTGGTTTAGATAGATATAAATGAGATAAGAGTTTTTAGGTCAACTATTTAGCAATAACTATATTTTATGGTTCGTGTACTTAAAAATAGCTTCCAAATCTTTTCAGTAATAGAGTTCTGCTAAGTTAAGTTAAATGATGGAAATTTATTGACTATCTAGATCATTTCCAAATAAGATAAAATAGTGAAACATTAATTACTGAACACAGGTTTATCTACCTTTGGCTTACTGCAGAGAAACTGAAGATAAATTTGAGTCAATTAGTAAACAGGTCTTATGTCACATTAAAGGACTACACTATTAAAAAGCATATTCTTCTAAATATTATAAAATATATTCATAAATTTGCCAATCTAAAAGAATACTGGTGTGACAGTTCACAATTGCTTACTATTAAGTTTTCACTAGAAATTTAGGTTACTAAGGGAGTGCCTGGGGTAGCTCAGATGGTTAAGCGTCTTCCTTCGGCTCAGGTCATGATCTTGGGGTCCTGGAATCAAGCCCCACATAAGGCTCCCTGCTCAGCAGGGAGTCTGCTTCTCCCTC
>NW_027397078.1:14195849-14207124 GCF_003265705.2 Callorhinus ursinus | reverse complement strand
GAAAGAAAGAAAGAAAGAAAGAAAGAAAGAAAGAAAGAAAGAAAAAGAAAATCCTTCTTAAAAAAAAAAGAAATTAAGATTACTAAGGAATAAAATTTCTAAAATATATGAGTAAAGCCAGTAGAAATAATGAGGGAAACAACTGGGCAAGATAAATAGAATTTCTATTCGGATAAGAAAAGGTAGGAGGTATAGAGATACATTTTTGTTAAGGGAAAAGAAAGTAAATCTGTCCCAAAGTAAAACTGGTAATTTCAAACTGGGAAAGGGGAAAATGAAGGGCAAATTAAATAGGAAGTTGGGAAGAAAGAAAAATTTTACCTTGTGCATTCAAGGTGGCTAAAATTGAATTGTTATTATAAGGGTTTTAAAAATAAACTTTAAGATCAGTAGTGTACGTAAAACTAAAAATTTCCTTTTATCTACTAAAAGCACAAAGTTTTCTTGAACTACTGATCTCTCATGATAAGAGATTGCAAAAGGTTTTTCTTAAGTAATCTGCCCAGAAAGCAAAGATTTTGTGCTTCATCAAAATGATTTCCTGTATCTCTTTATTATCAGGTCTTTGATTGTTTAGGAAAACTGAGTCTTTGTAACATTAAAAGACCTAAGTTTTGCTAACCGTTACATAATTTTCTGTATTTGCCTTTGAAATCTTTTATTTTTAAATTTTATTTTTATTTTAAATCTTTTATTTTATTTTAAATCTTTAACTTTGGTTAAATGGACAATTAAGTATTATTTCATAATGATCTGTGATTTTCTTTCATCAAGTATCCAAACCTTTTGATATTTTTGACAGATTTCCCAAAATCAAATTCTAAATGAAGTTTTTTTTCACCTTGAACTAACTTTGGGATTTTATAAATGTTCCCTGGAACATCTCAAAAGATTTGCTCTCTCTCCTTACAGAAAGAAAGATGTTATACTACTTAGGCTCATTTGGTATGTTAAATTACATGAAGAACACTGTCAAATAAGTGATACTAAATCTTTTTAGAATATATTTGCGTGGATATATATTCTTAATGTAATGTTCTAGAAACTGTATGAAACTCCTAGAAATCTCATATGTCCTGGCATGTTACAACTTATAATTCTAGTTATTGTCTTGAAGTGTTATTTGTCACAGAAATAAGTAAATTTCCTTGTCAACTGCATTATAATGGACTCTTATCAGATATTTAATCATGGCCATTTTTAAGCCTTTTGTCATTTACTGTTTTTGTTTTACTCTAAAGCTTCTGCAAAACTGCTTCATCTTCCTTGAGATGCACAGAAAAAACTCTCAGTACAGGTTTAGGATAACTTTAAGATCACACCATTGAACTGGGTAAGAATTTCAAGAACTGACAGAAAAACTGGATTCAAGCCGAACAAGAAATAATTACATGGGACTGAATGAACTGATGAGATGATTATCATTTTTATGACATTTTGTTTGAAACATTTTCTCTTTTCTCTTAAGGTATCTATGACTTGGAGCAATTTGGTGTAAGATATACCTTTGTGAACAAAGATGAAACATTTATTTTTTTCTCCCTACCTGATCCCACCAGAATTTGGAACTTCTCCATGACTACTGTTACATTCACAGCAATATAGTTATTTATGTAAGTTCAAAAGGAATCCATTCTTCTTGTAACAGGACACAACTGGAAACTGGTTATATTATCAAGGCTTTGCACTAGAATGTCAAATTTGTGGATGTGCAGAGAATCAGATATGCCTGACAGTTTTAAGGAACTATGGTTGATTTTAAGCAGGCAATAAAGCCCTTCAGAAAAAATAGCCTGGTACCTTGTTTATTACAAGGTTCCCAATAACCTAACCAGGTGAGTAAGGAAGGTCTCTTCCTAGGAGGTACAGTAACCCCAGGATATTTGAAGGACCTAGAAAAGAGGAATTCACCCACATCTACAGGTATTATGGGCAAGTCTGATGGCAAGTCCTTTATTTGGTTTCCTGACCTCAAAGGGCTTTTAGAAGTCCAATCTGAGATTCCTTATGAAAAGTCCCAGTACAGCATAATTTAAAAAAGCCTGCAATTTTGTGATCACTTGCTATTCTTACATTTATGTAAATAATCAAGCTAAATCTATTGAGACTAGACTTATTTGACAAATTAGTTTTTCCATAATTATCTTTGGTAAAAATGATGATCATAGATAGAAAAATCATGCTTCCCTAGAAACTCTAATACTTGTTTAGGTATTAGATTCTAGTCCTGTTACTTCAAGTCATGTTATCTTCGAGGTTTTGTTATTTACATGCAAACTGGACTAGATCCTAAATTCTTAAAGTTTCCTCATCTCCAAACTAACATTTCCAATTATCTCCCCTCCTTTGCTTTGGAATCACTGAAAACAAAAATTGCCCTTTTTCCTGAAGCCCTGCTAAGTGAAGAAAGATGATTTGATATAAACTTCAGAGAAATCACAATAGCTCATGTTTATACAATCTACTTCTTTCCTGTTGCTCTATGAGCCACTCAGAAAGTTTACTGGTATACCCAATGACATCATCGGAGGCATTCAAACTGCAAACCAGGAAAATCTATCTGATTGCCATTGCCTACCATTAATCCATCTGAAGGTGCTTTGAGCCTGACATCTAGAAATCTTCTCAACTGGCAGCTCTCAAGACTCAGATACTGGATTTATAATTTACTCCAACCATTAACCTTTGTTTTACTTTTGTTTCCATAGAAATGCCTTTAAAAAAAAAAAAGATTTTATTTTTAAGTCATCTCTCCACCCAACATGGGGCTCAAACTCACAACCTCGAAATCAAGAGTGTGCATGTTCTTTCCAACCAAGCCAGCCAGGCACCCCTAGAAACGCCTCTTATTCATTTTCTGATTGCTTGTACAAAATAGGCCTAACTTTGGGGGCCCACCTCCTGAAATGAGACACAACTGTTCAACTAAACTGATCAATTCTCAGAACTAACAGACTGGTTCAATGAGATACAGCAACTCAGCTTCTTGATTATGAAAAATTCTTATTTAAAGTTTCATAGGAAGGGGAGCAGAATTTGCCACTTCAAAATGTGTATTTTGGCATGGGATTATTTTAAACTGGTCATTTTTAAGCAGCAGCAGACACAGTTGAAACTGTGAAAAGTGCGATGTTAGTTACCCTTCTCTAAAAAACATTTACATGTATAAGGAAAATCTCCATTTGAAATTGTATCTCCCTCTCTGTACCAGTAAGAGAGGATTAAATCTCTAGGAAATCTTATCAGTGGAGAAGGCAAGGACTCAAATCTGAGTTAACAACCTTAGCCTTGTTTACTGTGCTTTTCCTGGTGACCTCCCATAACTGACTCCCCACCTCCCACATATTTTCTCTTTAGTGGAAGACTGTATTTAAGGTGATGGCTTTGGCCATTTTGGGAAGTTACTCAGTTTTCCTGGGACTCTCACATGTATACAGGAGGTATACGTGTATTTAATCTTTTGTGTTTGTTTTTCTTCTGTTCATCTATTTTATATCAATTTAATTAGACCATCCAAAGAACCTAGAAGGGGAGAAGGGAAAACTCTTCCACAACTACAACTGAAATTGTTCTACTGCTTTCTTAGGAAAGTAGCTGCCAAAATCCTCCAATATTGCTTAACCTCTCATTGATCCCTCCAGAGACTGACTGAAAAAAGGAAAGCCCACAGCATTTGAGAATTATCCATTTCATATAATAAGAAAGGGCTATTGGTCTTAGCCCTTTCATTAAAACTAATGTGCTACTCTCCATCCCCATGGGAGAGCTTGGTTCTAATAATAAACTCCAAGAATATAAAGAAATAAATTAAAATTTTGTGGAAAAAAATGAATAGATTCTAGGGAGACATGCCCCACAGCCCTTAGAAAGTTTCTTGAGGGAAATGAGGAGCCAAAGAAAGCAAAAGTTAGTTTAAACATCAGCCTCCAGACCAAATTCTCTTGACAGTTTATTAGGGTCAGTTCCAAATAGCCATGTCTGGCTATGATTTATGTTTGTTTTTGAAATGCCTAAAATACTTAATGACCAAATAAGATCCTTTCAATGAGAGATTTTTACTGAAAAGAATATTACTTAAAAATATTTTTTTAAAAGATTTTATTTATTTACTTGACAGAGAGAGAGCAAGAGCAGGAACACAAGCAGGGGGAGGGTCAGAGGGAGAAGCAGGCTTCCCGCGGAGCAGGGAGCCCGATGTGGGGCTCGATCCCAGGACCCTGGGATCATGACCTGAGCTGAAGGCAGACGCTTAACGACTGAGCCACCCAGGCGCCTTTAAAATAATTTTTAATACAACTTTAATATTTCTAAGTAATCAGAAAAATGGAAAAAGTTAAGTATAATGGGCTAGGAATTCTTTTCTCTTTCATATTAAGTTATTTTAAAAAGCAAGAATCCTACTGCATGCCTGAGGACCTCTCATCTGTCATTACTCTCCACTCTCTTCCCTTTCTTACTGCCATTTTTTTCCTGATCCCAGTACTTCATCTGCTTTTAAGATCTCTTGATGCCAAGTGGCACAAAGAGTTTCTTTGCATCATTCCTGAACTTTTGGTGGATATTTACATCATCATTTATAATGAGAGCGTCAAACTTACGACACTGTGATCATCACAGTCACTGAAATAAAATGTTGGTACTTAGCTAAAAGAGATAATAAATTGACTTGGTTCAGCTGGACAGGGAGGATGAACAAACTTTAAGAAATTACAGGAAAAGGAAAAATCAGAAGTTCAATGACATATTGCTCAGCACATTTATTTCTTTTTTAAAATCAGGTAAGAGAATGGTGTTTGAACAGAATGAATAAACAACTTTTTATCTGGAAATAAAAATCATTTAATAATGCAATGTCACCTCCTTTTTTCATTGTTCATTTTATAGGGTACTGACTGGAAGAAAAAGCCTTTGATAACCTTCAGGTCCTGATTAAGAATATTAGAAGCTGAAAATGGTATTAAATATAAAATAGTTCAATTCTCTTATTTTATCGATGCATCATCTGAGACATAGAAGAATAAAGTACCTCTCCTATAATCACGCCACTGATCATTGAACCAGACCTGAAAATGCAGATGTCAGCTCCATGCTATTTTGATCGCACTATGAACTAAGTTGGAACTCAAGTTTTTGCTTTATATCAAGTCTCTCATGAAGAGAAAATTGGGACAACATAAGGAACATCAATGCATAAAACATCAAATGGGAAAGTTCAACCCATTTTTCTGCCTTAGTGGATGAGATTTATATTTTTTTTTCTGGTAAAGCTCTTGAGAGATGATGACAAACAGAATAAGACATAAACTACAGTTCAAAATTAAGGTACATGAGACCAAAATCAACTGGCCATGCAGCTGACCCTGATAAATAGGCAAATTCATCTTCTTTACCAGTAGGAGTCACTAAGGCAAGGCCTAAATCTTCATTTCAGCTTGAGGATAAATGTAGAAAGTAGAAACCTGAACAAAATCAGGATTCAGAAAAGACTGAGAAGGATCCTCAAGATTGTATTATTATAATGCCACTCATCAGATTTATTCTGAAAGTTTTCTTCACTCAGTAACTCTTTAAAATAAAACTACAAACACAGTTGACTCAGAGGTAGACAGTTAATTCAATAAGAACATGGGACTTCAAGGAGGAAAACAAGACAAAACAAAGCCAAAAAACCAAGAACAAAAATATTCTGAGAGATCTCTCTTGCAAAATGAAGCACTTATTTTATCAAGCAGGGAAACACAAGGGGTTACTTATGGCCTTTTGTTGTGGATATTTTAGTGTAAAACAGGTATCTGCTTAACTCAAGGCATTCATGATCCTAGGAAGGCAGGACTAACATACAGGATATGCTAGTCATTCTGTTTGTTCACATATTCTGCTTTATTTTCTGCTCTTTAATTGTTCTGTGCCTTGGGAGGTTGCCCCATTCACATTGCATCTCCCAGGCTCTCTTAGCTGCATTTTGAATTCAGTAGAAGAGAAATATTAACTGGATATAAGTGAGGAGAAGAAAGGTTGGGGATACCTCCTCTATTCCTTTCTTGCTCCAGAGCCACATCTTGGGTAATTTCTGAATCCCAGGATGACTAGCTCTCCTCTTGGGCAGGCCCACTTCCAAGTTCTCATAAATTTTGGCAACAGTTTTTCCAACTCTTGCCTTTCATCTCTAAAGGTGGTAAAAGCTTCACGCGGTTGCTCCTCTGAATACCAACCATCATTTTTTGTTATTTTTTTTGAAACAGCATCACTGAGGTAGAATTCTACATATATAATTTATGTATATAATTTATGATTAACATATAAATGTATATTTATATACAATTGCACATATTTAGTGTATACATGAAAATCACATATATTTAATATATATAATGTAATACATATTTAATATAGAATATTTATTACATATTTAATGTATACAATTTGGTGACTTTGTACACATGCATACAGCCATGAAATCATTATATCAAGGTAATAAACATATACCTCATCACCAAAAGTTTCCTTGAGTCTGAGTTTTTTTGTTCTGTTTCATTTTGTTTTGTGATAAGAAAACTTAACAGGAGATCCACCCATTTAACATATTTTTAAGTACACAATACATTACTGTTAACTATAGGCACTATATTGTACAAGAGAGATATCTCTAGATCTTATTCATCCTGCATAACTGAAACTTTATACCTATTGAACTCCCCTTTTCCCCCTTCCCCTACCCAGCCCCTAGCAACCATCATTCTATTCGTTATTTCTATGAGTTTGACTATTTTAGGCAGCTCATATAAATGGAATGTAATATTTGTCTCTCTGTGACTGGCTTATATGACTTAATATAATATCCTCCAGATTCAAACATATTGTTGCAAATGGCAGGATTTCCTTTTTTAAGGCAGAACAATATTCCATTGTGAGACATACAGTTTTTTTCAGGGCCTTGTCAAGCAAATCACAGCCCTGCCTTAAGATAATATCTTTCACCCAGTTTATGCTGGGTATTGTAGTTTCAGTATGGCAACAAGACAGTAAGAGAGCTTTGACTAGGAAAGGCTAATCAGCCTCTCACACAGGACTAGAAAGTGAAAAGACCTTGACCGGGTCACCATGTTCCAGGATTATATATAGGGTTTTTAGGCTATATTACTTACTAGCTACTAAACTCAGAGGTTATTGGTTTTAGAATCCTGGATCACAACTCTGAAATTAAGAAATTTGGGGATGAAACCCAAAAAATTAATTTACTGAGTTTTATTTATAAATATTGCTTTAAAATGGATTTCCATTACTTACACATTTGGATCCACACATTTTATCCCAGGAGATCTATCTACTTGGGAAGCCACTACAATGTACAGTATGGCTTTCTTCTAGTGGCTCAGGTTTACAATCCTTTATATCAAATAAAGAGGTTTAGAGGAGCCACCGAGTATTTTTTTTAATAAAGATTTTATTTATTTATTAGAGAGAGAGAGCACAAGCAGGGGGAGTGGTAGGGAGAGGGGAAGGAGATGCAGGCTCCCCGGGGAGCAGGGACCCCAATGCAGGGCTTGACCCCAGGACCCAGGGATCATGATCTGAGCCGAAGGCAGATGCTCAACAACTGAGCCACCCAGGTGCCCCGCCACTGAGCGTATTTAACCAATTCATTTTAATGCTTTCATCTAATAGATAAATAAACTGAGAAACATATGGCATCTAGAAAAGGTCTGTAGTAGTAAATCTAGAAATATTTGCGGACAATAAGGAAATAGGAATATTGAGAAAGGAGGATAAACTCCATGGAGAAAAGTTTCTCTTAGACTTCCAATTATTTGAGTTGCAAGGGCAAAGTTGATGCTGAATTTAGAAAATCTCAAATCACCTCACAAAATACAGGACCCTGTTAACTACAACAGGTGTTAGAATTTGTTAAGAATTACTGCCTCAGTGGGCACCTGGGTGGCTCAGTCGGTTAAGCAACTGCCTTTGGCTCCGGTCATGATCCCAGGGTCCTGGGATCGAGCCCTGCATCAGGCTCCCTGCTCAGCAGGAAACCTGCCTCTCCCTCTCCCACTCCCCCTGTTTGTGTTCCTGCTCTTGCTATCTCTCTCTGTCAAATAAATAAATAAAATCTTAAAAAAAAAGAATTATTGCCTCAAATTATAGACAATGAAAGGGGACAGTAAAACAGGAACACATGTTTCCTGACTTTCAAATCAGGGATATATGCCTTAGATAACAAACATTTAAAGTTTCTGAAGTCATTCTTTAATTGATCCAAATCATACAGTGATGATCATTTTCAATGAGTAAATTGTTACCAGAGAATTGAATCCAGCACAGCCTGCAAACTATCATTTTGAAAAGAACTTTTAGCATTTTAATTGTAATATTAGTTTCAATAAATTTGTTTGAATTTTTGTCAAAGTTTTTAAAAAGAACATTTCAACAATTTTAGGTAAGTGATGTTTTACAGCTGGAAAAGAACAAAGATCACCTGGTCTAACTCCCTCATTTAAGAAAAATTAAAACCTAAACCCAGGGTTTGACTGTCTCAGGTAATGTGGCTTATTTATAGTGAAGCCAGGATAGGACTCTAAGTCCCCAAATGCTAATTCAGTGCTCTCTACTCTCTGACATAAGTCAAATCTGATTTTCATGAAGAATCTATGACTTGTTCTCATAAAACCAATTTATACAAAGGCAGAGTCCTTTAAATGGATAAAAGCCCATACAATTTTTAACACTTCTGACATGTATACTGTTATTTTTGTTAATTGAGACAAAATATCCATCAATTCACCTTTACCTTGGAATGGTTTCTCTTAAGGGAAGTCATGTAATTAAGAGCTAAAATCTTTTTTATTGAGACAGTGATAAAGGAGTTTGAACAACTAAAAATTGCTTCTTGTGTGTCCCTTAGTAGGCCATGACATAATTGTTAAAATTTGAAAGAACTGAAAGAAAGTAAAGGAGTACCTGGAGAACTGGACACCTAAATGATCTACTGCAAAATGATTAGCAAAACCATCATCTGGAGTATTGTGGAAAATAGCCAAGTGTACCTAATAAATTCATAAATCTGACTAAGGATATGTCTAGAAAGAGTAAAAAGAAAATTCAATTGACTTCTTTAAATGCCTCTGATGATATATGAGAAGACCGAAGATGAACTAGAGAAGAAATTGTTCAGTTTTAGAACAAAAATGTAGACAAAAAAGGCTGCCTAGGACAGAATTTCCAGCTAAGAAAAGATCCAAAGGTAAACAATCGCCTCAGAGCATAGAACAAAACCTGGACAGTAAAACACAGTCTCAGTGTAAAGAAGAAAAGGGTGTAGCTATCCAATCCCTTTGAAGTTCTCAGAAAAATTTTAGAACATCCCTCACTTATTCTTTGCTAGGCAACTCACATCAGCCTCACATGGCCAAAGGTAAGTAAGGGCTTGTCTCAGAGAGAAATGTGGGTGTGGATTTTGTTTAATGGAGTGAACATCCGATAAGAATCATAAGCAACCTGACAGAGAATTTGTGCTATTAGAAGCACTGTGAGCTTAGACTAAAAGGGACAGAAACGGTTCAGAATGAGAAAAATTCTTGGTACTCTCAGCCTTGTACACACAACAAAACACTAAGAAAGCTACTCTGCTACTAACATGGACTATTTATTTGAAGAAAGACAGGATGACTCAGAAGGCTGAACTAAGATACCAAAGGACCAATTAGTGACTCGGGGAATGGGACTAGGCCTTAACCAAGAACCTGGAAACGTGTGCCCAGTTGAATTTTAGAATTACCCTGGACTAGTACTCCTATTGAACAGAATTACCTATTAAAGCTATCTTATGTCTAGCTAAAAAGTGTACATTACATGGGAGAAGGGCAAATCACTTGCCTCTTTATTTCACAGGTCTGACTGAAAGGAGTAAGACTCAAGAAATTGTACCTGAAGAGTCTCTTCTAACCTAGGCCTAATTAATATGACAAGGTCCTGGATATTCATATTTTGATGGTCTTGAAAGGGGGTGAATGTATTTTTTCAAGTGAGAAGAATGTAAATATTATCTGTCCAGAGGATTGATTATGGTAGATTAAAGATGGCTGTAAATCCCTCACACTTCTTTCAATGATTCTTTTTCTCTTCCTTTGAAGCTGGTTTGGCCTATAGTTGCTTTGACCAATGGAATATCCTAGAAGTAATGCAAAATGGATACTATATACTGCCCTGGGCCTAGACTTTAAGAAGGCCGATGCTTCTACTATGGTTTCTTATAAACCTGAGTTGATATTTAAAAAAATCTAGTAAGACTAGAATTGCTAGGCTAGCTACATGGAGTGGCTCTAGAAAAGGAGCTGAGGTGGGGTGGTGGAGGGTGTTAGGAACCAGCCGTTACCCACTAGTTCCAGAGAAGCTATCCGAGTCACCTTAGCTAATTTACCTGATATACTGGAAAAGAAACAAGCCCTACTATCCTGTGTCTGAATTCCAGTGCCTTAGAATTGTGTGATAAAATAATGATAAATCATTGGTTTTAGCCACTAAGTTTTGATGTAAGTTGTTATGCAACAGTGGATAACCAGAGCACATATCTATAAAATAACAATTGCAAAGAGCACACAACAATCTCGCCCCGACTTGTTTGAAATCTCCTGGGATCGCATGAAGCTTGGTCAAGATTTCAGGCCCAATCCCGCCAGCTTGCATCCAATTATCAAGACCTCACTGTCCAAATCTCGTGAGATCTCACCCAAATCTAGCCACGTCTTGGGAAAATTTCGTGATCTTACAGAGCCTGTTTGAGTTACCTAGCCAAACGCACCAGGTGCATCCATTCCTCTGAAACATTTCAGGACAAATCGCGTGAAATCTCACCCAAATCTCACCTTGTCTTGGGGAAGTCTCGTGAGATGTCACGGAGCTAGGAGAGATTTTTGCGCCACATCTTACCAGCTCGCATCAAGCCTCTGAAACATCGTGGTCCAAATCTCGAGAGTTACTGCCCAAATGTCGCCCGGTCTTTTACGAAACTTCCTCGGATCTCATGGAGCTGGGTCAAGATTTTGGGCCACATCCCGCCAGCTTGCATCAAATTATCAAGACCTCGCTGTCCAAATCTAGTGAGATCTCACCCAAATCTCGCCCTGTCTTGGGCAAAATTTCGTGAGATCTCAGGGAGCTCAAGCATGAATTCCTGGCGAATCGTGCCAGCTCCCATCCACTCCTCCAAGATCTCGTTGTCCAAATCTCATGAGATCAATCCACATAGAGCCTAGTAGTCTTATCTAGTCATGCAAATCCC
>NW_027397078.1:14143181-14195839 GCF_003265705.2 Callorhinus ursinus | reverse complement strand
GTGTGTGTGTGTATACACACCCCATACTCAGTGAGTATGTGTGCATCTATGTGTGTGTGTGTGTGTACACACCCCACTCTCAGTGAGTATGTGTGCATCTATATGTGTGTGTATATACACACCCCATACTCAGTGAGTATGTGTGTATCTGTGTCTGTGTGTGTGTGTACACACCCTATACTCAGTATGTGTGCATCTGTGTCTGTGTTTGTGTGTGTACACACCACATACTGAGTATGTGTGCATCTGTGTGTGTGTACACACCCCATACTTTGTATGTGTGCATCTATGTTTGTGTGTGTTTGTGTGTGTGTAATACACCCCATACTGAGTATGTGTGCATCTGTGTGTGTGTACACATCCCCTACTCAGATAGTACATGTGCATCTGTGTCTGTGTGTTTGTGTGTGTACACACCCCATCCTGAATATGTGTGCATCTGTCTGTGTGTGTGTACATACCCCATACTCAGTATCTGTGCATCTGTTTGTGTGTGGTGTGCACACCCCATACTCCATGAGTATGTGTGCATCTATATGTGTGTGTGTGTGTATACACTCCATACTCAGTATGTGTGCATCTATGTGTGTGTATGTGTATATATACACACCCCTTACTCAGTGAGTATGTGTGCATCTATGTGTGTGTTTGTGTATATATATACACCCCAAACTCAGTATGTGTGCATCTGTGTCTGTGTGTACACACCCCATACTCAGTGAGTATGTGTGCATCTGTGTCTGTCTGTGTGTGTGTGTGTACACACCCCATACTCAGTGAGTATGTGTGCATCTGTGTCTGTCTGTGTGTGTGTGTGTACACACCCCATACTCCATGAGTATGTATGCATATGTGTCTGTGTGTGTGTGTACACACCCCATACTGAGTATGTGTGCATCTGTGAGTGTGTTTATATATATAAAACCCATATTCAGTATGTGTGCATCTGTGTGTGTGTGTGTGTATGTGTATACACCCCTACTCAGTTAGTATGTGTGTATCTAATGTGTATGTGTGTGTGTTTATATACACTCCATACTCAGTGAGTATGTGTGCATCTGTGTGTGTGTATATATATACACCCCATACTCAATATGTGTGCATCTGTGTGTGTGTGTGTGTGTACACATCCCATACTCCGTATGTGTGCATCTGTCTGTGTGTGATTGTGTGTGTGTACACACCCCATAGTATGTGTATATCTGTGTGTATGTGTATACACACACCCCATACTCAGTGAGTATGTGTGCATCTATGTTTGTGTGTGTGTATACACACACCCCATTCTCAGTGAGTATGTGTGCTTCTGTGTGTGTGTGTATACACACACCCCATACTCAGTATGTGTGCATCTGTGTGTTCGTGTGTGTTTGTGTACACACACACACCCCATACTCAGTATGTGTGCATCTGTGTGTGTGTGTGTATACACACCCCATACTCACTGAGTATGTGTGCATATATATGTTTGTGTGTGTATAGCACATACTCAATTAAAACACATCAAACAAAAATTTTACCAAAGAAACTTCTTGGTTCATTTTTAGAATTTTTGGCCAATGTCAACATCCCAGACTTATTTTTCACCCTTTATTCTCCAGAGAAAACTATTTTAATATTGTTACCAATATCCAGCACCCTGGATTTGATCTATTTCAGCCTAGACTTCTTTCAGTTAGTTAACATATTTGTGTAGTATTTCTTGCCTGTTAAGTTTTAATATCTGCCAAACCTTTTCCAAACCATTATTTCATGCATTCAACACATATATACTTGTGCAGAATGTGCCATGCCTGATGCTGGATGCTAGGATTATAGTTAAGAAATATAGCACTTACCATTAAGAAATGTATTGAATGTTAAAGAATGCAGATAAATAAACATATGCCAACACTCTGTGTGATGGATACTTTTATAGATGGATGCCCTAATATCTTCTGGATTCAAGGCATAATGGAATGGCCCAGAAGGAACAATCTACATAATTAGTCAAAACTCCCAAAGTTAGGTGCTGATTTGTACCTAGTAGTACTAGTAGTAATTAACCAATGAAATGAGGTCATTAATTTTATTCTAAGCAAAATGAACACTGCATGCAAGAGTAGAGATGCATAACAGAACACTGAAAATTCAGGAATCAGTGAGCAGTACATGGTGACTAAATCATCATACTCTGGGGTAGAAGAGGAAAAGGTATAAACACACATTAGCAAAATATGAAGAGATGAGGCCAAAGAGGTAACAAATGGCTTCAGTATGTCATGCTGAAGAGCTGAACTAGATCCTCTAAGCAGTGCACAGTTGATGTGATTTTAGTAAGAGGAATAAAATTATTCAATTTCTAGAACAGTCACGTCAGCAGGGAAACGCAGAACAGATTGTGGAAAAGTTAGATTGTCCCACTTATAGAGTCATGGCATTAATTGGCTGAAAAAAGTATAATGTCCTGAAATAATGGTGTGGCAAATGAGATGTGGAAATACATAGATTCAAGTACATAGTATTAAAGAAGCAGAATGATATTTGGTGACTGTTTGGATAATTTAGAGATGACGTCCAATTTCTCATTAGGTGACTGAGTGGACAGTAGGAAGTTGCACTGATAAAAGAAATGTATTATAACTGGTTTGTCATGGTAGAGGAACAGAAGACAATTCAGAGGGGATCTCTGAGATCGGAGATGTCAGAGTCATATTTTAGCGGCAGTGTCTGTCTGGCTACTATGGATATCAAGTAAGCTTCTGAAATTAAAACAGAGATGCTAACTGAAGTCAAAGAAGTACAAGGTATTGTCTGTAAAAGTATGTTTAGTAAAAATAGAGGAGGGAAATAGATGGAATCCCTTGGAAAAGGAGCGATTATAGACAGACATAAAGGAGGTAACAAAGAGTCAAGACAGAAAAAAGGGAGGTAAAATGGTAATCATAAAACTAAAATGTGACACAAGCCAAGATGACAGAACATTTCTAGAAGGGAATGCCAAGAGTCCATTTGAAGAAATTTCTCTAGCTTAAATATACATTTTAAAAAAGTAAAATATTCTATTTAAAAACATGATTTTAGATAAAAGCCTAGTACTCTAACATATGGCTAATGAATATAACTTATTAGAAATTAGAAAAGTGAACATTTGAAATATTTACATATTTTTGTTATCTTAAGCAACATCAAAAAAACTTCATAGGCATATCTGTATATTTACTTTAAAAAATTTAGAGATGGGAAAATTATCAGGTCAAAGGGGATAAGCCATTTTAAGGCCATGCTCTATAATGCCAAAACATCAAAAACTTGTAGCTATTTACATTCTCTCCAACAATTTGCCAGTTACCAAGCAGTATATTATTACCAACATTGTCTTTCTTACTACAAAAGGGAAAACAATTCTTTGTCCAGAAAATAAAGAGAAAGAGAGAGATGGAAACAGTCCTTTGTCAAATGATAGGCAAAAATGTTTACTTTAATTTTAATTTATCTGATTACTAGTGAGGTTCATTTATTTGTCATATCACATTGGAATTGGTGAGCTGTCTGGTTATATTTGTCATCTTATTAAATGATGATAGATTTTTTTTCTTATTTTGTA
This sequence comes from Callorhinus ursinus, assembly GCF_003265705.2. Lineage (NCBI taxonomy): Eukaryota > Metazoa > Chordata > Mammalia > Carnivora > Otariidae > Callorhinus > Callorhinus ursinus. Next base: position 14,192,253 of record NW_027397078.1, on the reverse strand, counting down.
TGAGAGTATATCAATTTTAAATAAATGTATTTTATATTATATATATGCATTCATAATATATATATATATATATATATATATATATATACTGTTACCATTTTATCATAGAGTTTGCTCATATGTTGCAGTTTATCACCCGCCTTTCTAAGTTTATGATTTTGTCAAGGTTCCAAGTAATACAACATAATATTAATTAAGCCTGTCATTTTTTTCATTTTTTCTTCTGTTTCTCACATACGTAAAAGGTAATTCCTCATTTTAAAATCAGACAAATATTCATGGTTATTTTTATTTTTATTATGTTAACTCTTTAATCCTCTTGAAATATATGTATTTTCACATAAAACTTTTCTAGTTAACACTATAAAATATAGAGACTTATATCTCGTACCACCTTAATGCTTATAATTAAATAGGAAGTTCACCGATGTTCTAACATTAAAGGTAAAATTCCTTATCTTTTCAAGAAGATACTCTCCATCATGTTAAAAAAGAAAGTGTTAATCATTTCCAGCTTAAAACTTAGAATCGATGTTGAATTTTGTAAAATGACTTTTCAGAATATAATGAGCTGATTAAATTATTAGTAGTAGTATTTTTACTACCACTGAATGAACAGAATAAACCCCATTTGGACTTATTTTTCTAGACTTTGGGCTTGGCCTCCAATTTTAATTCTTATGTTAACAAAATCAGATAGTAATGTGTTTTTTTGTTTTAATTTTCATTTTTGGGAAAGCTTTCTCCAAAGGGTGGCAAGGACAGATGACCAATTGCAACTCCATTTATATAAAATACCAATTTACTTATTCCAAACAAGGAGAGAATCTTTATATAAAAGATTGACTCGGATTGGGATTTCTGCTCAAACATCAAGTCCAGGGGATCCTAGCTATCTAAGCCTTGGCCGCATGTCCAATACTAGAATATGGAGGTGGAATCTCCAAGCCAAATTAGATGAAAAAGTGGGCAATTTACCAGAAGTAGAAATGAATGTCCTCTAACAGATATGGTTCTCTTTTGTTTTTCACATTCTCCTTGAGTCAGTTCTGGTATTATATATTTTACTAGAAAGTGATCCATTTCATGTAGGGTTTTAGATTTTTATAGCATATTTATGTTCAACACATCATTCTAAAATTAATATATTGTCCTTTGTATTTTTTAAATTTTCTGTCTTTTTTTATATTTTATATTTTGGTTTTCTCCTTTTTCCTTGATTGGAGTATCTAAGGATATCACATAATCTCTATATTAGGGTTTGATCAGAAAACTAGAACCACTATAGTGAAATAAAGGACTATATTATAGGGATTAAATCTTACGTGATAGTGGGAATTGGTTAAGCAGTCTATGTAAGTCTATTGCCCCTGACTCTGAGGCCAGTCCTGAAGTCAGCAGAGCTGGCAGTCAGGAATGGGAGATGATTGAAGTGGGGAGATCAAGGACAAGCTGGAACCAGCAAAGATGGACTGTAAATTAACCAGCAAAATGAACTGAACACCACATCAAAAGGACTATATACCATGACCAAATGAGATTTATTCCTAAAACACAAGGATGGTTCAACATATGACAACCAATCAATGTAATATACCACATTAACAGAATAAATGACAAAAACCACATAACCATGTTAATTAGTGCAGAAGAAAGGCATAAAATGTGTTCACTGGTGTTCAAAATGTCATAGAAAGTTTGTTTATAAAGATTTATTTATTTATTTGTTTGAGAGAAAGCACAAGCAGGGGAAGCAGGAGAGGGAGAAGCAGACTCCCTGCTGAGCAGGGAGCCTGCCGCAGGGCTCCATCTCTGGGATCATGACCTGAGCCCAAGGTAGATGCTTAACTGAGCCACCCAGACACCCCAGAGAAAGTTTAAATAACAGATAAAACTGAAGCTGAATTTCATAAACTGAAAATAAATCAGAGAAAATTATAATGAGACTAAATGAAAACATGAATGATAAAGGAATAAACGATAAAATGGAAAACCCACATTCATCTAATAGTATTTATAGAAGGTGAGACTACAGTGAATGTAGTAATTATTTAAAAAATACTTGGTGAGGACTTTTCAGACAGGAAATTAGAAATAAATCCTCAAATTGAAGAAGTACATGGAACCACCAGTAAAATGAACGAAAACATATATACGACTGTACATCTGTACCACACACCTCACCTCAGCCTTACCCTTTCCTCATTCCCCATTAAAAGAATGTGCAACTCTGGTAGGTCACTTATATACACAACCTGATAGTCTTGTTACTCATGATTCCACTAAATCTACTTCAAACCTCTTTCCTCATTCCAGCAGGTGAGGATACTATCAAAGCAACCTGCTCAGGGCTTCTGTATGCTGAGCCCATGGTGAATTCTTTCTCCTTTCCTCACAATCCCTTCCACATGACTTTGAGACCTAGTTTATAGGACTTCTGGGGATCGAGTTACAGCTTGATCATGCATTCTCATACTGGATCACCCTCCTTCTCTGCTTTTGCCCTGCCATCCTGTTCACTTGGATTGTACTCTCTAATTAAATAAGAACACATAAACCCTTGGCCTAAGGCTCTGCTTTCTGGGGAAGCAAGGCTAAAAACAGCTGGTAAACTATAGTGCATTAATGACAAAGAGGAAAATATAAAAAGCAATCTGGAAGAAAGAATACCAAATAAGAAGAACAATTAGACTGGTAGCCATCTTCCCATTAGTAACAATAGACTCCAAAAGATAACTGAAAAATACTATTTTTAAAGTTCTAATGGAGAAATCACTGTAGAATGCAAAATTCAACTAACCATATTAACAAATTAAAGAAATGACATTTTCAGACAAAGGTAGAGATTTCTACTTACATACCCTCACTGGAGAACTTCTAAGGAATAGGTTTTTTACTGAAGGGAATTAATCTCACATGAAGAACTGGGATAAAGAACAATACTAGGTAAAGAAATTAATACACATGTAGATAAATCCAAGAAAAATTAACTATTAAACATTGTGTAACTATGTGACTAATTTGGGAGCTGAGTCAAAAATGAAGTGCAATTAAAATCTAGACAATAATTACATGGAAGAGGATAAAAATATGATCAGAACAAATGCTTTGAAACTTCTGAATTTTTTTCTGAAAGGGGTAGAGATATAAACATAAAAATGTGATCATTCAGGTAAGAATTTAGCAGTTTAACTACTAAAAATCTAGAATTAGAATAGATAACCTCTAAACCTATTGAGAGGAAAAACCTAACCCTGAATGAAAAATGAAAGTTAAAAAAAATAACACACTTTATGCAAAGGCAAAATACACAAAACTAGAATATTATTTCTAACTGGAAACAAATACCTAGATTTATAAAAATATGAATGGTAGAATACAGTCAAACTTTAGATTGTGTATAACTCTGAGCAGAAAGGAAAATGCCATCGAATTTGAGGGCTCTCAGTATACTGCCAGGACTTTATTTCTAAAACAAAAGGACACCAATCAAATATGAAAAAAAAATCACACCTTGAATCTGGGTTTTGGATAGACTAGTGATTCTTTGTTATTTTTTGTAAGACTGGAATACTTTGTAATTAGTAAAAGTTAAAATTGTCATGGATCTGTCCTTTATTACCTCCTGAGTCTTGGATCAAGCTTTCTCCTCTCTTCCTCCTCTTTTTTCTAATTTCTCTCTAGTATATAACCTTGTATATGGAACATAGTTAAGTACACATCAAACATTTGTTGACATGAATAATGCACATGAATATACTTTGCAAACTAAAGCCATTATCATAAATATAAGCTTCTCACAAAAACGCATATTTTCCTTCCAAGAAATGAACCACTACAAACTGTAACATTCTACAGAGTACCTCAAAATTAAAAGATGTAAAAACAATATGTACAAATTTAAGGGGATCAAATTTTGCCACCCCAAGATATGCCTCTTCGTCATATTGATTACTTTAAGCTGGTTATGTTGCAGGGTTTCTTTTCCTTTAGTGCCCGCGGTTCTTGGCCATGCCTCTTCTAAGAATGAAGAAGTAGACCAGATGAAGAGTGGTGGGAAGCAAATCAAAGTTTATTGAATGATAGTAAAGCAAAGTTTATTGAGCAATAGTACAAAGCTCCCAAAGAGGGAAGGGACCCAAGAGGGTTTGCAATTTGGGAGTTAAATCTAGGGGTTTTTTATGGGCTCTTTGGTGTGGGCTGTTTTAATCTGATTACCCCTCCATGCGCCTGTCACCCAATCAGGTTTTTGTTCATTCATATGGGAAAGGGTGGAGGGCTCCTTCCAGGGTGGTATAAATTACTTTTAAGGGTGGTTTCCTCTTAGGGGGGTGGGGAGGGGGCGGGACCCTTGTCCCTGCCTTTCTTCCAACTATCCTTTATTACTTATTTTTAAGAAACTACAGACATGAGAGAAGCTCTGAAAATGTAGTATAAGTTATCCTTAAAAGAGACATTTACATGTATAAGGGAAATTTTCATTTGTAAGGGTGTCTCCCTTGCTGTACCAGGAAGAGGGGGATGACTCAATCCCTAGAAACTCCTATCAATGGAGAAGACAAGGATTTAAATCTACATAACAACCTTACTCTCGTTTACTGTGCTTTTTCTAGAACTCTCCCAAGTGGCTCCCCACCCCAAACATCTTTTGTCTTAACTGATGATAGTATTTAAGCTATGGATTTGGCCATTTTGGGGAGTGAGTTTTCCCCCGGTCTCTCCCATGTATACAAATGGTATACATTTTATTAAACTTTTGTTTGCCTTTCTCCTGTTAATCTGTCTTGTCAATTATTAGACCAGCCAAAGAAACTAGAAGGGTAGAAGGAAAATTATTTTTCCTCCCCCACACATGATTCCTGTAGATATATTTTTGCAAATAAACACTTCTATAAGTGAACTTGCCATCATAAAACACTGGTGGAAGCAAAGCATTTATGAATAAAGTAACTAGTAGTGAACAATTATATATAACTTATGTGGGAAACTATTAAGTATGTAGCATGCAAAGGCAGTCTATTAATCTAAGAGTATAATTTATAAGAGATGAAAGTAGATGCACAATTGTTATGACAGCATAAATGCTCTCAGAATTGCACTTGAGATACCATTATAAAATAGACCACAGAATGGCATAGAAAAATAGATTTCTCAAGTATGCAAGGCCTAAAAAGAATAATGGACATTTTAGCTTCTTTTTCATAGAAAAGTAGGAAATACATGCATTAGCAATGAAACTGAAAATACAACACAATAGTTTTCACTGAATTTTTTTTTTCTTTCTGGTTACTAGGTCTTGCTAGAGTCCTAACCGATCATTTAATACTCATTTCACTGCATTCTGTATATCCAATTTGGTTATGATTTCTAAAAGTAATATACTTTACTTATAAACCAGTATTTCACAGAATATAAGCATAGAATATTAAGCCCAATATTATGGTGAAATTGAGTAAAGTCTAGCATTATCAAATATCCTCATAATGAGATTTCATAGTATATAGGGAACAAAACAGAAATGAAATAACATGAACATCCATATGCTATAGCTAGTTCAACTTGAGTAACACATTATACAACAATCCCTTGACATTCATAAAAGATTAATGGTCTCAAGACAAAAAGAAAATCCAAATTCATAGGCATTAATCTATTCCAGCACTAATTTTATGACCCTCCTTTAAAAATAATGTCAACCCTTCTTAAAAGTCTATTCTAAGTCAAACTTCTATCATAGTCCAGGGGTTCAGAACAAGTCTCCCCCAAAATGTGCCACTTTGGTATATGGACTAATTTGAGCTGAAGGCAATCAAGAACCAGCAGACTAAAGAAAGATTTTTACCTCTTCCTTAACTACCTACAAGAATTCAGATAGGGGGCCTGGTGCAGAAAGAGAGTTATCACCAAAAGATAACTTTTTTATCTAAATGACCCAGATGCAGGGCAAACATCTAATTACCACACATCTGATCTTCTTCTCTGCCCTTTGAAGCCTCAGGCTTCTGTCCCATTCTCTAGCTCAAAATGGCATATAAACCTCAACTGTCCAGCTTGTCTTTAGATGGCATATTCTTATGGAGGCCCCCATACATATGTAATTAAGTTTGTTGTTCTGTTAATCTGTCTTATGTTAATTTGATTATTAGAACAGCCAAAGGAACTAAAACGGTAGAAGTAAAATATTTCCTCCTCAAAAATAGTCAACTATGATTTCCATACACTTATTTTGTGGATAAAAAGGAAGAAGTGAGCGCTGATATCAGAATATCCTGAGTGCCTGGAGAGACTCCTTGAGAATAGCCTACATTCATAAAAAAAAATCACAAGCTGATGGTCACTATACACAACAATCTTGGTATTCATGTATACAGTGTTTCCTTCAAACTGATGCTCCAGGGATCTCCAATATAGGATTATTTATGGAAAAGAGATAAAATTTTTAAACTCTATGTTTCATAAATATACATTCAGTTAACAATGTCTGTAAGCATTTAAACCAAATCTTCAATTTATATTTTATTTTTCACATTTTAGGGGTATAAGTATCAAATCCAAAGAAAAGTTGAGAGGCCAGTGTAATGAATAAATATACTAATTATTAATGTATCACCATGCCAGTTCCACCTCTCTGTCTCCACACACACACATGCCCATACACACCTCTTTCAACAAACAATCTGAAATTAGCCTGAGAATATCATATTTCACCTCTAAATGCTTCGTCATGGCTCTCCCTGTATTAAGGAAACCCATATCACCATTACCACATTTAAGAAAATTAACATTAATTCAATTCTATTAACCATTATACTGAAGGGAAGGAGAATTTGCCACCCCAAAATTTACCTTTTTGGCATATGTATTATTTTAGGCAGGTTTTTTTTAGGAACAGCAGACACAGAAGAAGCTCTGAAAACCAAGTAGAAGTTACCCTGTTGGTAAGGGATATTTACATTTATTAGGGAAATCTGAAAATGTCTAGGAAAAATACTACTAGAGAATGGAATGTCAGATTTGTTAAACTGCACAAAGGCCACTATTGATCTCTGTGATAGAATTTTAGGTATGTGTTGTTTAAAATAATTGTAGTCATAAATAGAGAACATGTACACAATCACTTAAACATAATAAATTACTATCATTAAGCATCTGCCTTCGGCTCAGGGCTCAGGTCATGATCCCACGGTCCTGGGATCAAACCCCGCATTGGGCTCACTGCTCAGTGGGTAACCTGCTTCTCCCTCTCCCACTCGCCCTGCTTGTGTTCCCTCTCTTGCTGTCTCTATCAAAAAATAAAAAATAAAAATCTAAAAAAAAAAGAAACCAAGATCTCAGTGTTATTTATGTTCTTTGTTACTAGCTTATCAACATGTCAAAACTCTACAATCATTTGTAACTCCTATTTTCCTAATTATGTTCTAGAGTTAGAATAGAAGTGCTATAGTGAAGTGTAGTTTCTTTAATGAATGACACAATTAAGGCAGGATCGTATATTTGGATTCTGCATTATTATTTTGTTCCTGTATGATCTCTAATCCCCTTTATTCACTTTGTTCTTTCTCTTCATTTTCAAAAGTCCAAGGGATACTCACTCCTTTACAATTTGCTTCCATTTCCCCCAGAAGCAGTGTCTTCCTATGATTCTCATCACTGGTCCCACACTTTTAGGTCCCTTCCTTTGGATTCTCACTAGCAAGTCTTCTAATCCTTCTTGTTTCATTTCTGTTCTTATTATTTTCCCACTCAGAGTGAAGACCTCATTTTTCCAAGAGAAATGTATCTGTGTTCTGGCACCAGCATTATCCTGCTGCATGCTCATGATTTTCAAGCAGTCTCATCTGAATCTTCTCATCAGCCTGGGCTTCAAAGCCCAGTTGTGTTGGATTCAGGGGTTTTCCTATTAAATGTAATCTCAAGTTATAGTATTCTTTAACTTCTAGTTATTCTGTTGACATAAGTTTTATGTGGTTTTATTTTCCTTCCTTGTTGATCTCTATGGGTTTTACAGCATGTTTGGAAAATTAGGATTTAAGAAGCTGCTATTACTGCATAGAAACTCAAAGGTCTGAAATTATCCCTGTATGCTTGAAATTATTTTTATGTTTTATGTAAACAAATCTTGCTGTGCCTCCTGAGTTATTCCTTATTCATAAAGGGGAAGGGCTTAAAAAACACAAGCAACATAATTTTGCTATAAAATTCTCAGTAACTTTAGACTTAATTCTAGCAGGGTTGATGACTCTAAACCAAGTTACTTATTTTTGAGGTTTACTTGCAGTGCTATGAAAGTTTTAAATATAAAAACAAATAAAAAAAGTATTTTGTGTTCTTCTTCAGTCGAGCACTCCAATTAACTAAAAAAAATAATCGCATGCTTTTGTGCCTACTGACTAATGATGTGTTAGACATCAAAAATTAATTTTAAGCTGTTACTCAATTCTTTTCCTGTGGGTCTGGTGTTCAGTTGGTTAGGCTATTTGCAATCAGATGATTGCATTTGTTGCGGAGGAAAAATTTTCCTCTAACTTTTGAGGTTCTTTGGCTGGTCTTAAGAACTAAATTGAAATGAAACAGAATAACAGGAGAAAAATCACATTTCACTACATATATAAAGGGAATCTACATAAACATGACAAATTTCAAATAAAGGAAAAATGAGGCATATAGATCATTCTGGACTAAGGAGAAGGGGTAAGGGTCTGCAGCTTCAAAAGAAAGGAACGCAATTCACAGGAAGAATGGAAAGAATAAATGTTTGGTAAACAAATGTTTGCTGGGCCATACAGAAACAATGGGACACAGAGCTGATTTTGATCAAACAGGCCTTGCTCAGTTCCTCCCTGTCTACCTATATTTAGCTTATATTATACTATAGTTATCTATGTTGATAGCTCCCTTCCCCTGGAGCAGGTCCTCTATCTAAATCCTTTTAGGCAATTATGGACGAGGCAAAAACAAAACAAAACAAAAACAACTTTTTGAGTCTTCTGTTTCTTAAAGGTAATCAGCCTAAAACAATCCACATGCCAAAGGTACACATTTTGGGGTGGCAAATTTTGCTCCCCTACATGTTGTTTTTAACTAAGAAACAGTAAATCAAGTTAGAGTACAGAAAGGAAACAAACGACATTGGGAAATGCTGAGAACATCCAATTAAATAGAATAAAACCCAGGAGCTTATTAAAGTCATTTAAATTTCCTGATCAGACATTGCCAACGTCCTCCTAAAGTTTAATAAGTGTGTTTTACATTATGTCAGCCAAATCATTAACAGTTCCTTTTCCTCAACTGGTTTACAACCTACAGTGATATTGCAGTGCTTATTGGTAGAATTGCAAAAAGAGGAATCAAAACCATCTTAATCCTGCTGTGGACCACAGCTATATCTTTGGGGGGCAGGGGGAATTGTGTGCTCTAAAAAAATAAATATAAAACAAACCATGAGATCTTAAAGTTATAGTAAGACTTTTTTTGGTAAAACATTTATTTTATTATTATCTTTTTTAATTTAAATTTTAGGTAGTTAACACACAATGCAATATTGATTTCTGGAGTAGAATTACATACAACACCCAGTGCTCATCACAAGTGTCCTCCTTAATCCCCATCCCTCATCTAGCCCATCCCCCACCCACCTCCCTCCATCAACCCTCAGTTTGTTCTCTGTTGATAAGAGTCTCTTATGGTTTGTTTCCCTCTCTCCTTTTTTTCTTTTCCCCATCCCATATGTTCATCTATTTTCTTTCTTAAATTCCGCATGAGTGAGATCATACAGTATTTATCTTTCTCTGACTTATTTAACTTAACATATAACATAATACACACTAGCTCTATCCATGTCATTGCAAATGGCAAGATTTCATTCTTTCCGATGGCTAAGTAATATTCTGTTGTATATATACACATCTTCTTTATCCATTCATCAGTCGATGGACATTTGGACTCTCTCCATAGTTTGCTGTAGTTGATAATGCTGCTATAAACATCAGGGTGCATGGAAGAACAAACATTCTTAAAATGCCTATACTACCCAAAGCAATCTATACATTTCATGCAATACCCATCAAAATACCACCAGCATTTTTCACAAAGCTAGAACAAACAACCCTAAAATTTGTATGGGGGGGCACCTGGGTAGCTTAGTGGGTTAAGTGTCTGCCTTTGTCTCAGATCATGATCCCAGAGTCCTGGGATCGAGTCCCAAATTGGGCTTTCTGCTCAGCAGGGAGCCTGCTTCTCCCCCTCCCTCTGCCTGCCTCTCCTCCTGCTTGTGCTCTCTCTCTCTGTGTCAAATGAATAAAATGTTTAAAAAAAATAAAACCAATAGAATAATCAAACTCAGGAAATTTAAAAAAAGAAAAGAAAACAAAATTTGTATGGAACCACAAAAGACAATGAATAGCCAAAGCAATTCTGAAAAAGAAAAACAAAACTGGAGGCATCACCATTCCAGATTTCAAGCTATATCACAAAACTGTAGTCATCAGGACAGCATGATACTGGCATAAAAACAAACACAGAGATCAATGGAACAGAATACAAAACCCAGAAATGGACCCACAACTATGGTCAACTAATCTTCAACAAAGCAGGAAAGACTATCCAATGGAAAAAAGACAGTCTCTTCAACCAATGGTGTTGGGAAAACTGGTCACCCACATTCAGAAGAATGAAATTGGACCATTTCCTTACAACATAAACAAAAATAAATTCAAAATGGATAAAAGACCTTAATGTGAGTCAAGAAACCATCAAAATCCTAGAGGAGAACACAGGCAGCAACCTCTCTGATCTCGACCAGAGCAACTTCTTACTGAACATGTCACCATAGGCAAGGGAAACAAAAGCAAAAACAAACTAGTGCAACTTCATCAAGATAAAAAGCTTCCGCACAGCAAAGGAAACAATCAACAAAACTAAAAGACAACCGACAGAATGGGAGAAGATATTTGCAAACGACATATCTGATAAAGGGTTTGTATCCAAAATTATAAAGAACTTATCAAACTCAACACCTAAAAAACAAATAACCCACTAAAGAAATGGGCAGAAGACATGAATAGACACTTTTCCAAAAAAGACACCCAGGTGGCTAACAGACACATAAAAAGATGCTCAACATCACTCATCATCAGGAAAATACAAATCAAAACCACAATGAGATACCATCTCACACCTGTCAGAATGGCTAAAATTAACAACATAAGAAACAACAGGTATTGGTGAGGGTGCGGAGAAAGAGGAACCTGCTTGCACTGTTGGTGGGAATGCAAACTGATGCAGCCACTCTGCAGAACAGTATGGAGGTTTCTGAAAATGTTAAAAATAGAACTACCCTACGATCCAACTGCAGTACTAGATATTTACCCAAAGGATACAAAAATACTGATTGGAAGGGATACATGCACCCTGATGTTTATAGCAGCAGTATCAACAATAGCCAAACTATGGAGAGAGTGCATACAGTAAGATTCTTATCAACTTGAATCCCTAGCCCCTTTTCTCAATGCAGTGAGGTCTGGTAAACTAAAATGGACCACATAAAAAAATGTTCCATTTTTCCTAAAGTAGGCCTAAATAGCTTCATGTCAAAGCAGACCATACTCTGTTTTAATCTTTCTCTAATTTATTCAACGCACATTTTACTGAAAGTTTAAAATGTGACCAGTTATATGCTCTAAGCTAAATATATATTCTTACATAAAATATACTCTATACCTATCTTTCCAAAGTTTATAGTCTTGTGGGAAAGCAACACTGAAACAATAACAATACCAACAACATGCAATCATAAATATTGATAATTGACACAAAAAAATGGCCTATTTTGAGACACACAAATAAAACACTAGTCATGATTCAGTTGTAAGACTAGATCTCTTTGAAGAAGGGACATTTTTGCACGGTCCTGACAATAGGAGTTAACCACAGGAAGCTACCAGGGCAGACCAAGTAAGCAGAAATGTAGATGATACGGCAGGTGTCCAAACTCAAGCCTCCTTACTTTCTAGCTGAGTGGCAAGAAAAGGCAGAAGAAAAAAAATAGGCCTTATCTAAGCGTATGCCGTTGGTTTGCTGAATGTTCTAGCCATATGAGTAAAAGAGAAACAAACCACTCTGATAAACTAAAATTTTAATCCTTCATTTACTTTTAAAAGTAAGCAAGGTTCAGGCGCCTGGGTGGCTCAGATGGTTAAGCGTCTGCCTTCGGCTCAGGTCATGATCCCGGGGTCCTGGGATCGAGTCCCGCATCGGGCTCCCTGCTCAGCGGGAAGCCTGCTTCTCCCTCTGTCTCTCTCTCTCTCTCTCTCTCTCTCATGAATAAATAAATAAAAAAAATCTTTAAAAAAAAAGTAAGCAAGGCTTATTTACTCTAACCTATTCATAAACTATCCTCCTCCTTTTGGAGGTGTTATATACGGAATTAGGAAAGGGTTAGCGAGTGGCCTTGAATTATTTCTCAGGGAAGCAACACACCAGATTTCAAGCACATGATTTTCCAGCAAGAAACGTCTGGAGGCATTGCTTACCTCTCTAACTAATGACTACTGTCATTAGTGAGTCTCCCTAAAATGTCTGCAGTCACACCCACTTTTCCTTCCTGTCCCAATGAAGGAAGTATTCTTCCTCATGACTGTGACAATCCTTCCATCTGTGTTCTAGATTCCATATGTTCTCACTTCTTCAAGCAATGATTTATATATCATTATCTTCTCATCCTATATTCTTCTCCTCTCAGCATTTAAGAAAATATTCATTTAAACCACTCAGATTTTCCAAAGCAATTCCTCATGTATTCTGCATCTCCCCCATCATCACCACCATCACCATCAGCAATCTTACGATTTCTTTTAAGGTCCTCCTACCTTAATTTCTTTTAAAAAGCTATCTAAATTCTCTACCTCTATTTCTCAAGCCCCATGTATTTCCCAAACCACTGTAATTTAGCTTCTTCTCTGGTCACACCAGTAACAAAAATGATCACTATAATCACCAAAAACTTCCAATGATCATACATTATCTCTGAAACCTACTCTAATCATGGCCATCTCCATTTCCCCAAAATTCATTTCTCTCCAAAAGTCTATGACTCCTCCCCAGATGTCCCTTATATATCTTTTCCCTGCTGCAGAGATTCCTTCTCAAATCTTTTTAAATATATGCATATTTGAAAAAGAAATACTGTTCCATGAGTGTTCCCATTCTTTTCTCTTCTCTCTTCCTATTAAAGAGGTTCTGATTCTTCTTTTTCTTAAAAAAAAAAAGATTTTATTTATTTATTTGACAGATAGACACATAGCAAGAGAGGGAACACAAGTAGGGGGAGTGGGAGAGGAAGAAGCAGGCTTCCCGCTGAGCAGGGAGCCCGATGTGGGGCTTGATTCCAGGACCCCAGGATCATGACACACCAGAGCTCAGAGATGTGTGTCAAAGCCATTTATTGCTAAGTGAAAGATTAAGAAAGAGACTGTTGAAACTCTTATTTAAGTGCTTAGTACCCATATTCTTATCCATGAATGTGCACAATGACTTCTTAAGAAACAGGCCCCTGAGTACAGATCAATCTGCTCTAGATCCATTGTCAGCACTGAGGAAGGAGGGAAGCTTGCTATGGAAGATAAGGTGTTGGTTATTTGGAATCTTTTCTTCCTTTAGCTTGTCGGATATTCCATGACCACTATGACACAGTCTAGCCAATTTTGAACTTCATCAGCTTTTCTCCTTCTAGCATCCAGAGTGTCTCCAGCAGTTTCCCAGACCCTTAGAGGGGAAGGGACATTAGCAACTTTGAAAGGCAGCTTCAGGGACACAAAAAGTATTAAAAAAAGAAAAGTTACTTGGTGTCAGAGGGTACTGAGGTCCAGGTTTTTCTTTGTATATGCCTTAATGAACTATTAATTGTTTTAAAGTGAATCTGAGCTTTGCCTGAGCCCCAAATTTTTATTGTTACCTTTTATTTATGGATTACATATATACCATGTGTTGTAGCAATTTCACCTGATTTATAAAGTCACAGTTTTAATCATTTTTAAAACTCAATTAGGTATCACTAATAAAAATTATCAATTTTAGGAAGGCAATCCTGGGAACGTAAGAGCAATATTTTTATCAGACATGAAATCAGAAAAAAATATGATCTCATCATAAAGAACTATTCTCTTATTTGATGAATTTGTCCAGGCACAGCTTTAGGTTGAAATGTGAAAAATGGCTTTAGAATAATATTAGAAAGACCCTAAGGGTTTTTCTTATTTTATGTTCTATTTGTGTTTCTGTGGGTGTGTGTCTGTGTGTATGTATGTGCTTATAGTCCCTTGTCATAACTCTATGCCAATATATTCTAGTAGATGGGGGAAAAAACCAAAACCAAAACAATATGAACCAATTTTTTAAAACCCATCACAAAGTATAACAAATTTGAAATGAATCATGCCTTACCACAGAAACAAAATGTATAGATCAGAAAACAAGTCTATAAGAGTGTGCAAAAATGATACTCAAATTACCCATTATCCTTTATATTATAGAAGAAAATAGATCCTATGCTGCCTCATGGCAAATCTAAGGGCTGTTTACCATCAGGTCCAAATCTCATCTGTTTTCAATTTCACATTTCCAAATAGCTCTGGCAAAAATCTCTAAATGACTATGAATACTCATAACATTTCTCAGACCACATTTCATACTCTAAATTATTGAATCAATGCAAATCAGTGTTTATTAATGCTACCTATTCCTTGAAAATTTTACTGTTTCATAAGTATTCATTTTAACCAAAGTAGAAGTAAATATAATCTGTTAAAGCTCCTAGGAGGAAAAGATTTTATTTTCCCCTTAACTAAGTGAATCTATTCCAAATAGAAGCAATATCGCAACCTAACATGACTAGTCCACAAGTCTCCATTTACTTAGCAGTAAATCAATGTAACCTACCCTGCAACCCATGCTGTTGCTTCAGTCATAGTGAAGACTGAAAGATCAGCTTTGTTCATTTTGCTAGATCCCATAATTAGAAGATAAAATATAGTGTTTCAATGGTCCAGTAAAAGAATGAATGAAAAGCAAATTTAAATTACCCCATGGTCAGTTCTGAATGTTTTATGTTTTAGAATTCTTTAAGGGACACAAAGTATGTGTACTTTGGGACAGAACATGTATTCGCTTGGATTCAACAAAAATTTAAGATCCTATTATATGCAAGGAATTGTGCTAAGTATTGTGGAAATGTATCAATAAAAAAGAAATCTTGCCTGCAAAGAGCCAATGGAATAGTACATTAGAAAAGCATACATAAAATAACTCTAAAGCAAAGTTTAATGCAATATGGTTATAGAAGACTTCCAAACTGCTAATATAGGCAGTGATGGAAATACTTCTTTTACCTCCTGAGATTATAAAATGATTCATGAAGGAGAAGGTGGTATTTGAGGGATCCCTGAAAGACTGACAACTTTTTGACAGAGGTGGATAAAAGAGCATTGCAGAAAGATTCATTTTAAAGGTATATATACTAAAAGGTACAGGTGTTTTCAAAACATAGCCATTCTCTGTGCCCCGATTATCATGGGGAAAAATGGAAAACAAGGCTTGGAAGGCAGCTATCACATCATTCTATTTAGAAAATGAGAATTTTGTATAGAGTAAGAAGAAAGCAATATTATTCAAGGAAGAAAGTTGTATGGTCAGAATCAAGCTCAAGATTATTCTCACACTAGCATTTATGGAATGGTGATATGAAAAGTGGACAAATTCCTCCAGCAAAACAATCACAACAATATATACGTATCCCCTACTCATAGGCAGAGGCTCTAACCTAAGCATAGCAGGCTAAAAATCCTGGGGTCCTAGAGACCCTTGCCCCAGTTCATTCATTGGGTGGAAGTTCCACACCAGGAAAAACAAGTAGAGAAGATCAAAGCCTACTGCTCTGTCCAGTGCTTTGCTTATAAAGCAGGGCCATTATGCCAGTCCCTACTCTAGAGCAGTGGTGCAGAGATTTAGCCCAATGGGAAGAGGTTATAAAAACAGATATTCAAAGCTCTCCCCAAAAGAACTGACTGAGATTGAGAAAGTTCAAGCCTATGGGTGTTTTTGACAATAATGGAGATTTTAGTAGTAAACAAACAAAAGGAAGCTTGTAACTAAATAAGAACTTCAAACTAAACCATATGCAAACTAGTTTAGTAGCAGGAAAAGAGACACCTAAGAATATCCCTCCTAGAGTCAGAACAAACCTCAAGGACTGGCCTCAAAAATCATCCCTGCAAATGTTCTTAAATTACTTGGGTATTGTAAAAAAAAAAAATAATAAGTCAATAAAATACTAGCAAACCACATTCTGCAATGTATAAAAAGTAATATACACCATGACCATGTAAGATATATGTCATGAATGCAAAGTTGAACTAACATCCAAAACAGAACTTATGTAATACACCTTTATCAAAAGAACAAAAGACAAAAAACACATATCATTTCAATAAATACAGGGAAAGAATCTGACAATATTCAACACCCCTTCATGATAAAAACACTCAAAAAACTAGATATATTTAGCTACGAATGTATCACAGTATACTTAATTGTGAAAGACTGAATGGTTTGCCCACAAGATGAGAATGGCAAGACAAGGATGGCCACTCTTACTACTTCTATTAAACATTATACTATAGGTTCTAGTCAGGTTACTTAGGAAAAATAATGAAATAAAAGGCATCCAAGTGAGCAAAGAATTAAATATATGCAGACGATACAATCTTATATATTAGAAAATCCTACGGAATCCACTAAAAAATGGTTAGAACTAATAAATGAGTCCATCAAGGTAGCAGGGTACAAGATCAATATAGAAACATCAATTGTATTTCTATATACTAGCAATAATCCATTCTAAAATGAAATTTGTAAAATATTTTTCAATAACATCAAAAAGAATGAAATATTCAGGAATAAATTTAATGAAAGAAGTATAAAACTTAGACTTCACTTCTATATTTCAAAGCTTAAAACAAAGCTATGATAAATTAGAGTTTGGTACTGGTATAAGGCTAGACCCATGAATTAATGGAATATAATGGAGAGTCCAGAAATAAACCTTCACATTTAAAGTTAACTGATTTTCAACAGGGCTGCCAAGACAATTCAATGGAGGAAGAATAGTCTTTACAACGAATGGAGCTAAGATGACTGAATATCCACATTCAAAAAATGAAGTTGGACCCATCTCTCATATCATATACAAAAATTAACTCAAAATGGAAGTGTAAAAGATAAAGCTATTAAGCACTTAGAAGAAAAGATAGGGATAAATCTTTGTGTACTTGGACTAGGCAATGGGTATCTTAAATATGACACCAAAATCGGGATGCCTGGGTGGCTTAGTTGGTTAAGCACCTGCCTTGGACTCAGGTCATGATTCCAGGGTCCTGGGATCAAGTCCCACACTGGGCTCCCTGCTCAGCGGGGAGCCTGCTTCTCCCTCTGCCTGCCACTCCCCCTGTACTTTCTCTGTCAAAAGTAAATAAAATCTTTTAAAAAAGAAAAAAAAGAGAGATTAAAAAAATGACATCAAATTAAAGCACAAGCAACAAAAGAAAATAGATAAATTGGATTTCAACACAAATAAAAGGTCCTGTGCTTCAAAGGACACCATCAAAGAAATGAAAAGACAACCCAGAGAATGGGAAAAAATATTTGCTAATCATATATAGCTTGTATCTGGAATATATAAAGAATTCTTACAGATCAATAATACACAAATAATCCAATTAAAAATGGGCAAAATATGTCTAAATAAACATTTCTCCAAAGGAGACATACAAAATGGCCTATAAGCACAAGAAAAATACTTAATGTTATTAACCATAAGGGAAATGCAAATTGAAATCCCAATCAGATATCAATTCACACACAATGGCATGGCTATCATCAAAAAAAACAGATAATAGCAAGTGCTGGTAAGGATCTGAAGAAATTAGAACTCTAATTCACTGCTACTGAGAATGTAAAATGGTGCAGCTCCTTTGAAACAGTCTCACAGTTCCTCTAAATATTAAATACAGAGTTAGCATATGACCCAGAAATTTCATTCCTAGGTATATAACCAAGAGAAAATGAAAAAACATGTCACACAAAAAAATTATTTGCATGTAAATGTTTACAGTAGCATTATTCACAGTAGAAAAAAATAAAATATTGAATATCTATGCAATGGAAAACTATTTGGCAATAGAAAGAAATGAAATATTGACTGACACATGCCACAACATGAATGAGCCTTGAAAACATTTTGCTAACTAAAACAAGTCACAAAAGACCACATATTCTATAATTACATTTATATGAAATGTTCAGAATAGGCAAATCTATAGACAAAAAGTAGATTTCTGGTAGCCAAGGGCTAAGGGAGCTGGAGGAAATAGGTAGTAGCATTAATAAGTACGATGTTTTCCCTGGGGATGACGACAATGCTCTCAAATTGATTGTGGTGATTGTTGTACAACCGTGTGAATATACTAAAAACTATTGAATTATTCATTTGAAATGGGTTAACTGTATGGTATATGAATGATGTCAAAATAAAGCTGTTATTTTTTAAAAAGGAGATTGTTCTAAATCAAAATAGAAAGCAGAGGAGACATGCTAGAAGGAAAAGAAGCTTTCAGAATACTATGGTTTTTCCTAATGTGCAACACTGAAAATCTCACCAAATGTAAGTAAAGTAACACATATAAGACTTAGCATATTTGGGGCTCCTGGGTGGCTGAGTTGGTTGGGCATGTGCCTTTGGCTCAAGTCATGATCCGGGTCCCAGGATTGAGCCCCACATAGGGCTCCCTGCTCAGCAGGGAGTCTGCTTCTCACTCTCCCTCTGCTGTTCCCCCTGCTTGTGTTCTCTCTCTCTCTCTGTCAAATAAATAAAATCTTAAAAAAAAAAGACAGCATATTTTTTAAAGACTTTATTTATTTATTTGACAGAGAGAGCACAAAACAGCACAAGCAGGGGGAGTGGCAGGCAGAGAGAGAGGGAGAAGCAGGCTCCCCACAGAGCAGAGGGCCCTATGTGGGGCTCGATCCCAGGACCCGGGGATCATGACCTGAGCCAAAGGCAGACGCTTAACCTACTGAGCCACCCAGGCGCCCTTAGACTTAGCATATTTTTGAAAAGACAAAGATGTTTTCCTTTTGAGAAATCAAAAATGAGTTTGTACTTTGATATTTCTCCTATACAAAATACTGTGTTATTAAAGAATCTGTGCTTCTCATAATAGTTGAAAGCTGAACTTTATCTTTACTTAATTTCTAAAATTCACAAAGTTTTGGTGATTACTGAATTCTGCTTGCAATTTTCCTGATTCTTTTTTTAATTTTAATTCAATTAATTAACATACAATGTATTACTGGTTTCAGAGGTACAAGTCTGTGATTCATCAGTTGCATATAATACTTTGCTGATTCTTTTCACCTATACAGTTGCACATTACAACAGCATTTTGGTTGTTTTCTTTTGCAAGTCCAAATATAAATCTAAAATTCCATGTTCCTTTTATTTGATTATTCAAGTAATAAAATATGAACTTTCTTGAGATTTTAGCAAGAATGAACTTTGCAATGTTTCCAGAGTGAAAATTAAGGGCAAAATTAGATGACATTGAAGTTCAGAGAAGATGAACAAGATGATGCATGCCTGGAACGATTTATGAAAAATTATTAAACAAGGGAAACTAAATTTGGAAAACGTGGAAAAGCAGATGCCTAACTAGAAGCATAATTATATATGAATATTTGATAGATGTCAAAGGAGAGAGAAGTGATATATAGAAGCCACGAGTACAGAGAATTAACAATGTCACACTGATTTAAGAAAAACAAAAACTAAAAAGAAAACTAAAAGGGGAAACTAATAAAATAATCTGATATTGAAATTTTTCCTAGATTACAAGATGTCAAATATGTTTTTTATTGTGTGTTGGTATAAAAGACCAAAGTTAGGGTAACAATCACCTTTAAGACACAACATTAGCAAGCTTCCTATTATTTTATGAAGCAAAAAAATGAGGCAAGTGAGCAAAGAGATTGGCATTATATATCAATAATCACTTTTCAGAACTATGACTTTGGGAGATGTTAAACAACCTCAGTACGCTAATTTTCAATAGCCATATCTCCTAACACTGAATTCCATGGCTAGAGTAGGATGGATAATTGGAAGATGTTGATTTTCTTCTTTTTCCATGTTCTGTTTTTAATTGAAGTAGAGTTGACCTACAATATTAAATTAGTTTCAGGCGTACAACAAAATGATTCAACAATTATATACACTACAAACGGCTCACCACAATAAACATATTACAGTATTATTGACTATATTCCCTATGCTGTACTTATTTTTTTCCTTTTAAGTAGGCTCCACACCCAGGGTGGAACTCAACATGGGGCTTGAACTTACAACCCTGAGATCAAGAACTGAGCTGAGATCAAGAGTCAGATGTTTAACTGACTGAGCCACTCAGGTGCCACTCCCTATGCTGTACTTTCTATTTCCATGACTTATTTTACTAGAAGTTTGTACTTCTTAATCCCCCTTTTTACCCATCTTCCAACCCCCTGCCCTCTGGCAACCACCAGTTTGTTCTCTATGAGTCTGTCTCTCTTTGTTGTTATTATTTGTTCATTTGTTTTGTTTGTCAGATTCAACATATAAGTGAAATTATATGGTATTTGTCTCTGTCTGGCTTATTTCACTTAGCGTAATACCCTTTAGGCCCATCCACATTGCCAGAAATGGCAAGATTCCATTCTTTGTTATGGCTGAGTAATATTGCATTGTCTGTGTGTGTGTGTGTATGTATATATATATATATATATATATATATATATATATATATATCACATATTCTTTATCTATTCATCTATCACTGAACACTGGGTATTTACTCAAAGCAAACAAAAACACTAATTCAGAAGGATAAATGCACCCCTCTGTTTACTGTATCATTATTTATAATAGCCCAGATATGGAAGATAATGATTTTCTTTTTTTTTAAAGATTTTATTTATTTATTTGACAGAGAGAGACACAGCGAGAGAGGGAACACAAGCAGGGGGAGTGGGAGGGGGAGAAGCAGGCTTCCCGCGGAGCAGGGAGCCTGATGTGGGACTCGATCCCAGGACCCCGAGATCATGACCCGAGCGAAGGCAGTCACTTAACCGACTGAGCCACCCAGGCGCCCCAGATATTGATTTTCATACACTAATGCAATCCCTTTCACTTAAGAGTGAAGTGAGCTCTGGAAGCATTACTTGGAACACATAATGCTTATTCATGAGATTTCACTTAATAATTATAATAATGGGTATGTATAATTTCTGTTGTCTATCTATCTTTCCTATATGGAAAAAGTATATGCCTTTTGATGAAGTGGGAAGATAGGAAACCTTCAAAGATGTTGGAGTATCAGATGTTTTCCTATACTGGCCATTAACTTTAGGCAGTTTGCTAATCACATTTTCTTCTTTATATGAAAATGTCACTTTGTGCTAGACCTTAAGCACAGATATTCTGCCTGTGCTTCAAACTGCAAAGAAAGATAACAAGAGTAGTAAAAACAGTTACAAACAATAATTGCTAGACTAACCAAGTCCTCGCTGAATGATAATCTGAATTTTCACTTTTTTGCTTCATACTTCAGCTTCTGACACCAATCTTTGGTCATCTTGGTTGCATTGATATATTTAATTCTACTTCATTGATTTACAATCTCCACCTGCCTCACTCAACACTTACTCAGAAAGGATGTACTTCAAGGATGAAGTTTGAACAAAGAATTTTAAATAATTCATATGAAAAAATTATTTCATCTGGCAAAGAACTGATGGGGATCTTATTATAAAGAAACCATAGTGTTTGTATCTTTAACTGCACTAATTTGAGGATGCAGCACATGGCCTGACACAAAATGGAACTTAACAAGTATGTGCTAAATGAATGAATGAATGAAAAAATTGATTTTAAGACAGAAGATGTACCCACAGTTGGAGAATTACACCTAATCTGTAATTTGTGTATTACAGTATTATTGGTTATGACAAAAGAAAAGCTATGCTGCATCAAAATTGTAAAACGGAGCAAGGGGAGGAGTTAAGATGGTGAAGCAGTAGGGGGACCCTGATTTTGGCTCATCCCTCAAACAGATATAGATCAACATAAAATCATTTTGAACAACTAGGAAATCAACCTGAGAATTAAGAAAACAATCTGCACAATTGGAGAGAGAGAACATGGCAAATGCAAGGTTTGGAGACATGAATTGGGGGTGAGAAAAGCCACGGTGCCATGGAAGGGAGGGAGCCCTTTTCACAGAGAGAAGTCAGGGAGAGAGGGAGAGACTGGGGCAGCTCTTAGTGTTTGTGCAAGATGCCATGGAGTGGGGACCCCTGGGTCGGACTGGGAGAGAATGTTCCCCTTCCTGGAGTATATTTGGAAGAGGGTATATTGCCTCTCTAAGGACAAAAGGCCCACTGGGCACCACTGAGAAGCCATTCAACAGCAGCGGACTGAGGCCTACCCAGATGGCAGATAACCTGGTGGCAGCATTTTGCTGTGCTTCACCATAGACTCCAGGCACCTGTACAGCCATGCAACTGTTTTTCTGGGACAGAACAGTGCCAGGTGCAGTGCTGCAAGGCACTCCTCCAGGGGAGGGGTGCACCTTGTTAGGTCCTTTAAGACTTGGAGTTTTGAGAGGTGCGTGGGTGGCTCAGTCGGTTAAATGTCCAACTCTTGGTTTCAACTCAGGTCATGATCTCAGGGTCCTGGGATCGAGCCCCTCATCAGGCTCCATGCACAGCACAGAGTCTGCTTGAGATTCTGTCTCCCTCTCCCTTTGCCCCTCCTGCTCATTCTCTCTCTCTCCACCCCTCTCTAGAATAAATAAATCTTAAAAGATTTAGAATTTTGAATCCTAACTGCCAACCAAAGGTAAAACACAAGATAACTGTGGCACTGGCAGTGCCAATGGCCCAGGCACAGACAGGGCGAGGGCAGGGATCCGACCAAAGCCTGGGACACAGGAGGGGACATAGTTCGCTTTTCTATGAGGGCCTCCTGAACAGTGGCGGCCAGTAGTTTCCCTCCCTATTAAGTAGGATGTTCTTTAATGTCCATGTATTTGTGATCTTTCCAAATTTTTTCTTGTGGTTGACTTCAAGTTTCATAGCATTGTGTCCTGAAAAGATGCATGGTAGGATCTTATCTTTTTTGCTGGTTGAGGCCTGATTTGTGACCCAGTATATGATCTATTCTGGAGAATGTTCCATGTACACTAGAAAAGTATGTGTATTTTGAGGCTTTAGGATGAAATACTCTGAATATAACTGTTAAGTCCATCTGGTCCAGTGTGTCATTCAAGGGCATTGTTTCCTTATTGATCTTCTGCTTAGATCACCTGTCCATTGCTGTGAGTGGGGTGTTAAAGTCCCCTGCTATTACTGCATTACTATCAATGACTTTCTCTCTTTTTTAAGATTTTATTATTTTATTTGACAGAGAGAGAGAAAGTGCACAAGCAGGGGGGAGGCAGAGGGAGAGGGAGAAGCAGGCTTCCCGCTGAGCAGGGAGCCCAACACAGGGCTTGATCCCAGGACCCCGAGATCATGACCTGAGCCGAAGGCAGACGCTTAATGACTGAGCCACCCAGGCGCCCCAAATACTTTAATTAAAAAGTAAAAATTGGGGCACCTGGGTGGCTCAGTTGTTAAGCATCTGCCTTCGGCTCAGGTCATGATCCCACGGTCCTGGGATCAAGCCCCGCATCGGGCTCCCTGCTCCGTGGGAAGCCTGCTTCTCCCTCTACCAGTCCCTCTGCTTGTGTTCCCTCTCTCTCTGTGTCTCTCTCTGTCAAATAAATAAATAAAATCTTTAAAAAAAAATAAAAAGTAAAAATCACGAAAATCTACTATATGTTGCGTATTTGCAATTTTTCCTTCATTTTCTTAAGAAAAAGCAAATTCAGCATTATAAACTATGAAAATTTTCACAATACAATACAGAGTATCAATACCAGTATTTAGGGTATCTGTAGTCAATGGACTAAAATAACTTTACAAGATCTATTACTTCTTACACAGTTATTATTGAGCCTGCAGGAGAAAAAAATCTGTAATGGAAACAAATCCTAAGGTTCCTTTCTTTGCTGTTGTTAGACAAGACAGATATTCTTTTCTTTTTTCTTTTTTTTATTAACATATAATGTATTATTTGTTTCAGGGGTACAGGCAAGACAGAAATTCTTAAAATTAAGCAATTCAGGACAATAACGTAAGAAATGTCTAAAGCCTATATGAATGTCTGAAGCCTTTTTAAGTTAATTTTTTAAGTCTAGTTCCTTTTTTATAGTAATCTTTGGGATTTATTGATTCCAAAAGCTATTTATATGTGGAAATGTATTACCTACTAATATTTCTACCAGAAAAAATATAAATGATATTTCAGTGACTACCTAGAAAAGAAAAAAAATGTGAAAGGGAAGAGAAAAAGTATTATATTAGTCTTGCAAACTTAGAAAAATCTCAAGTGAGGGGTACCTAGATGGCTCAGTCAGTTAAGCATCCAATTCTTGGTTTAGGCTCAGGTCATGATCTCAGTGTCCTGGGCTCCACATAGGGCTCCACACTCAGCAGGGAGTCTGTTTCCTCTCTCTCTCTTCCATAGCTCATGTACTCGCTCGCTCTCTCTCTCTCCCCCTCTCTTTAAAATAAATAAATAAATCTTTAAAAAAAAAAACCCAAAAATCTAAAGTGAAAAAATTAACTTCAGTTTTTATGTAATTAAATAGACTACTTTCTCAAAGTCAGCCTTTTAAATAATTACTACCACATATCGACTGAAACCAATAAGGTAAGTGAATTATTAGTGTCATTTTAAATATATCACCTAATTTAATATTTATAATATCTGGTACTATTAGTCCTATTTTTCTGATGAGTAAATCACTATACAAAAGTTCACACAGCTTGGAAAGGGTAGAGTCAGACTTTTCAACTGAGGGCTATTTGACAAAATCACCTCCTAAGAAGGGAATAAAGAATGATTATTGGGCGCCTGGGTGGCTCAGTTGGTTAAGCGACTGCCTTCGGCTCAGGTCATGATCCTGGAGTCCCTGGATCGAGTCCCGCATCGGGCTCCCTGCTCAGCAGGGAGTCTGCTTCTCCCTCTGACCCTCCCCCCATCTCATGTGCTTTCTCTCTCATTCTCTCTGTCTCTCAAATAAATAAATAAAATCTTAAAAAAAAAAGAATGATTATTGCATTCATTCTGCATCTATGTATCTTAAATGAAGTAGCAGTACACTGAGATTATAGATCATGAATTATCTCAATTCCCAAGTCTGCTATTATATAATAAAGCTATTATTTATAACTTTTTTGCCAACTATCAGAATACTATTAAAACTAAAATTAATGTAAAAGGAGGATTTCAATTTACAGATATATAAGGTTATACAATGTGGAGGTGCGGTTACATCTCAAATTTGGGTACTGACTTTTACTTTTTCAGTCTAACAGTTTATAAGAAGACAGAATGCTGTTTTAAAAGATTTTAGTTATAGGCTGTTTTCCAGAAGCAAATGTCTTGGGAATATGTCTCATTTAACTGTTCTTTAGCATAATGTATCCCCTATGGCTCACTTTCCTGGTTAATGATCAACATGAGCAATATGTCTTTTTAATGTGAATATGAAACTTGTGTTCTGCAAGATGATGATGGCAGAAGATAGCAACAAGCTTTTCATTTATTTTTGATTGCTTTTTTTTTTTTAGCAAAGCCATCTTACCAATAGTTTACAAAATTTATTATTTAGAATGAGCACCGTATTTATTTACTCCTGGGTAAGAAAAGGAAAAAAAATTAATAAAGTTCATAAAATTCCATTATCTAATGAACTGTATTCAAAATAATGAGCTATAATGCACCAAAGATTTACATATAAAGGGGCTTGCAAACATGTAACCATATGAAAAATCAATTAAAATAAATACAGTTACAACCCCAAAATTGACTATGCTGAAATATTTCTATTGTTTCTGAGAATATTCTGCCCATCCTGTTGGGGGAAGAAAAGTCACCACTATAAACAAATGCCATTTTTCTAGAATTTAGCTACAAAACAAACAGTATCCCATATAGCTCACCTTATTACAAAGGCAGTCAATCAATATGCATGTTGACTATTTCTACTTTTACAAAGCTATTTCTATGGACCACTGTTGATCTGATTATAATAAATTTTATAGAAGAAAAATCTCACACAGTGCTTCTTTTAGATGCTGTTGACAGTTACTCTTCATAAAGACAGATCTTGACTGAATACTGCTCTCTTCGTAGTATTAAGGAGGAAAGCTGAAATAAACTTAGGGAAACCATTCAGTAATCCTTGAATTACCCCATTTATATCATTACATCATCTAGAAAAATACAACCAAACTTCCAAACTCTCATCAAAGCAAAAATGTAAAAAAATTAGTTCTGAAATCCTGCAAGAGGAAATGGAAAGGGGCATGGAGGAATAAGTGATATTCCCTTACTCTTGTACTCAGAAATAACTCTTATGTATGTATTTAATACAAAGATATTAGAAATTTCTAGCAATACACCACATTAATTTTTTTAAATCTCACTGTAAAAAATATATTTCCGATGACATATATTCTAAAGTGGTATTTTTCCATTTCCTAGACTGCCCTGTGCCTTAAGTTGTTTCTTGATTTATAAATATTTTTAGTAAAATAAATCTGAAAAATCCTCTGTATAAAACAGCTTCTTAGAGTTTCTAATGCCCATGAGTTTATTAAATGCTATTTTAAAAAAATGGATTTGGGACACCTGGGTGACTCAGTTGGTTAAGGGTCTGCCTTCGGCTCAGGTTATAATCCCAGGGTTCTAGGATCAAGCCCTGCATTGGGCTTCCTGCTCAGCGGGGAGCCTGCTGCTCCCTCTGCCTGTCACTCCCCCTGTTTGTGCTTTCCTCTCCCTCTCTCTCTCTCTCTGACAAATAAATAAACAAAATCTGTAAAATAAAATAAAATAAAATAAAATAAAAATGATGGATTCAGGAAATAAGTTTGACACCTGTCAAACACAGGGTTTCCGAAACTCGTTTGACCTCAGAACGTTTTTTTTCAAGCAATATGTACTAAACTTTCACAGATCAAGTGGAATGCCCTTGAGAAAAAAGAGAGTTTTATCTGTATTTACAATTTAGTTTAAGCAAGTAATATAACTTAATATTTTGAAATTAATATATTACATTTATATGTTATAAACAAAAAAATAAAATACTGTTTCTGGAATTTAAATCTTCAGTATATGAACTAAGCAATGCAATGGATCAGGCAAAAGGGAAATAAAATCTAGGAAATACTAAAAAATACTGAGCAAAAGGTAAAGTGATCATATGAGAGATAATTAAGAAGTGTGGTGATTAAGTCCAACACAATACTAACAGATGTCCTAAAATCAGAGAACATAAACAATCATCAAAGAGACATTAATAAGTATCCCTGAGTTGAAGAAAGATCTGAGTTTACAAAATGAAATAGGTCTCTGGAATAAAGTATTGAATTAAAAAGATGAAAAAAATAACCTATATTGAAATATATGTTGATGAGGGGCGCCTGGGTGGCTCAGTTGTTAAGCATCTGCCTTTGGCCCCAGGTCATGTTCTCAGGGTCCTGGGATCAAGCCCCGCATCCAACTCCCTGCTCAGCGGAGAGCCTGCTCCTCCCTCTCCTGCCTGTCACGGTGCCTACTTGTGCTCTCTATCTCTCTGCCAAATAAATAAATAAAATCTTAAAAAAAAAAAAAAAGACTTGGGAACCCTTTAAAAAAAAAGAAATATATGCTTCTGAAATTTCAGAATCTCAAAAATAAGCCTTTTCAAAAAGATTTCAGAACAAAAAACAACTTACCTACTAAGGAATAAGAATCAGATGTGCATCAAACCCTTTACCACAGAAATGCTGGATACTATGTGTTAACAAAATAATGCTTGAAAAATCTATTTTGTCCTGACTATTCATACCCACTCAGACGATCAATTGTATGAAATAAGACAAATAAGCAAATGCTAAGGAAGCTTTCCCATCATGCAATCATATTTTTAAAATTCTATAAGAAGGGCTTTAACAAAATTACTTTTTTAATGAAGTAATGATATGAGAATTTTAAACACTGGTAGCACAATATGATCTATAAGAAGAAAAGAAAGTTCCAAAGAAATAAAAATAAATACATTAGACCCTGAAAATTAAGACTCTTTTTTAAGCAGTAGGTAATTAATGTCATGGAGTTATATTTCTCACTCTATAGATCCAATTGCAGACTTTAATTTTTCCATGAATGATAGTTAAATTTTTATCTCTTTTATGATGCTTATACAATGCCTATGATAAAGCTGGGTTTTTTTTAAAGATTTTAAATATAGACAAATTCATTTTGGATTATTCTTTTGCCATCTTTTTCTTGACAGAATAAATTGTTTTGAATGTGTTTATCTTATCAAGGGAATGTTTTTCATTTCCCTTGTTGGATATAGATGAAACGTTTTCTAGCATTACTAGCAAGTATGCCTTAGCCCTTCTTGTAAATAAGGCATGATAATTGCCTCTTTTGCCTCTGGCTCCTCCTCTGTAAACTAGACACAATATTTATTAAGTTTTTGATGAAATCAAACAAATGGATTATGTATAAATCAAGATAATCTACATAACATGATTTTGCATAGTGTCAGGCACAGAATAAGCATTCAGTATAATATTGCTATTTTATATAGTATAATTATAATCAGAACTAAGCTACAGTCAATGCACAAAGGGGAAGAAAAACCTTAGAGATCTAATTATATCTCACAAATATTTTCATTTATTGATTTTAAGAATGTTCTTTAAAGTCTCAGTACATTTAGTAGATTTCATAATATTAAATTGGTAAGGCAGATTTTGAAATAGGTATACTTTAACCCTCTTATTTGGAGAAATTCTATACACTTTGTGTTAAATTCAAGAGGCAATGCTTTAACTATTTCCTATAACAATACTCTAACTAGTAGCTAGTGGGAGTATTTATCTAAAATATAATAAATTTGTCCACAATAGCCAAACTGTGGAAAGAGCCAAGATGTCCATCGACAGATGAATGGATAAAGAAGATGTGCTATGTATACACAATGGAATATTATGCAGCCATCAAAAGGAATGAGATCTTGCCATTTGCAACGACGTGGATGGAACTGGAGGGTGTTATGCTTAGTGAAATAAGTCAATCAGAGAAAGACATGTATCATATGACCTCACTGATATGAGGAATTCTTAATCTCAGGAAACAAACTGTGACTAGAGTGGTTGGGGGTGGGAGGGATGGGGTGGCTGGGTGATAGACATTGGGGAGGGTATGTGCTACGGTGAGCGCTGTGAATTGTGCAAGACTGTTGAATCACAGATCTGTACTTCTGAAACAAATAACGCAACATATTTTAAGAAAAAAGAAAAAGAAGATAGCAGGAGAGGAAGAATGAAGGGGAGTAAGTCAGAGGGGGAGATGAACTATGAGAGATGATGGACTCTGAAAAACAAACTGAGGGTTCTAGAGGGGAGGAGGGTAGGGGGATGGGTTAGCCTGGTGATGGGTATTAAAGAGGGCACATTCTGCATGGAGCACTGGGTGTTATGAACAAACAATGAATCATGGAACACTACATCAAAAACTAATGATGTAATATATGGTGATTAACATAACAATAAAAAATAAAATAAATAAAATAAAATATAATAAAGTTGGAGAGAGGGAAGATGGCAGCAGAGTAAGAGGATCCCTCCCCTCTTCTCGTTGTAAGAACACAACTAGATAACTATCAAATCATCCTAAATACCCCTGAAATCCACCTGAAGACTGACAGAACTCCACAGGTAAATGGAGAGAAGAAGCCACATCAAAAAAGCTAGGAAGTGTGTAGACATGATTTAGGGGAGAAGGGAATTATAGGTTCTGCAGAGGGGAGGGAGCTATGGGGTCACAGAAAAGGGCAAGAGAGAATAGCAGAGAATAGCATACAGGGGAATGCACAAAAAGAATACTTCCCCAAAGCTGCTGGCTTGAAAAATGAGAGGGGCTGAATTCTCTTGAGTTTTTGCAACCAGTGAGGCTTAGAGTCTGGAGTTTTGAAGGTCAGTGGGCTTAGCTGGGATACAGCCTATGGGCACTGCTCATGGAGAGAAGGCAGGCAAAAAAAACCCAGAGGCAGACAGCATGGAAACAGTGATCTGAAGAGTGCCTGATGCTCACAGGGAAGATTATTCACTCTTTTAGGAGGGCTTCCCTAAAAGGCAGCATACATGGAGACACCTTTCTCTATGTTGGCCGGTGCCATTTCCCTTCCCCACCCCTCAGCACAAACACAGAGCCACGTGAGGGAGGCAGTGCAGTACTTCATACTGGCTGCCTAACTTGCTGATACCAAGCACCACCCGCCTGCACTCTGTTGGGACTGCCTCTCTCAACCAAGCTTGCCTCAGTCCCAACACAGTAGGTCTCTCCCTCAGAAGACCATCACAACTCCCTGACCACACCATGTCTCCCAACCAGAGTATTCTGCAGAGCCTCAGTTCTCATGAAAGTAGTATCAGGTTCATCTCACAAACACACCAGAGCACACTTAGTTAAAACTCACCACATTCATTCTAAGGACCAAACACTGCCCACTGCAGGCAAGGAGAGCCTCTGAAGACAACTGCCCTAAAGGATAGGGCAGCCAAAACACAATAGCAAAATGCAGGCGGCACACCTGGGAGACACTCGCTGAAACTCCAGGCCCTGGACAATACATGAACTCTTCATAAAGCCATTACTTTCAGGAGGAAACATAATTGGCTTTTCTAACGTGGAGAAGAAGTCAGAAACTTAAACAAAACTCCAAGACACAGGATTTTATCCAAATGAAAGAACAAGATAAGGCCACAGCCAGAGATCCAAGCAAAACAGATATAAGTAATATGCCTGATGGAGAATTTAAACCAACAATCATAAGGCTACTCACTGGGCTTGAGAAAAGAATAGAAGACTTCAGGGAGACCCTTACCACAGAGATTAAAGAGAAGAGAATCAATAAGAGATGAAGAATACAATAAATGAGATTGGAAACAGGCTTGATGTAATGAACACCAGGCTGGAAGAAGCAGAGGAATAAATCAGTGACTGAGAAGACAAAATAATGAAAAATAACGAAGCTGAACAAAAGAGACAAAGAAGAATTATGCAACCTGAGAACAGACTTAGGGAACTCAGTGACCCCATCAAATATAATAACATTCATATTCCAGGAGTCCCAGAAGAGGAAGAGAGAGAAAAGGGGGAAGAAACATTTTTTGAGGAAATATAGCTGAAAACTTTCCTAATCAGGGGAAGGAAACAGACATCCAGATCCAGGTGGCATAGAGAACTCCTATCAAAATCAACAAAACCAGGTCAACAACAAGACATATTGTAATTAAATTTGTAAAATATAGTGATGAAGAAAAAGTCTTAAAAGCAACAAGACAAAAGAAGTCCTTAACTTACAAGGAAAGACCCATAAGGCTAGCTGGAAATTTCTCAACAGAAACTTGGCAAGCCAGAAGAAAGTGGCACAATATATTCAAAGTGTTGAATGGGAAAAATCTGCAGCCAACAATACTGTATTCAGCAAGGCTATCATTCAGAGTAAAAGGAGAGATAGAATTTCCCCAAACAAACAAAAGTGAAAGGAGTTCGTGACCAATAAGCCAGTCCTGCAAGAGATATTAAAGGGGACTCTTTGAGTGCAAAGGAGAGACCAAAAGTGACAAAGATAAGAAAGAATCAGGTAACATCTCCAGAAACACCAACAAGTAATAAAATGGAACTAAATACATATCTATCAATAATTACTTTGAATGTAAATGGACTTAACACTCCAATCAACGTAGGGTGTCAGAATGGATAAAAAATAAGACCTATCTGCATGTTGCCTACAAGAGATTCATTTTAGACGTAAAGACACATGCAGATTGAAAGTGAGGGGATGGAGAAACATTTATCAAACAGATGTCAAAAGAAAGCCAGAGTACCAATATTTATATTGGAGGAACTAGATAAAAGAAAGACTATAACAAGAGGTAAAGAAGGGCACTATATCATAATAAAGGGGACAATCCAACAAAAATATCTAACAATTGTAAATATTTACGAACTCAACATGGAAACACAGAAATATGTAACACTATCAGAAAAAAACATAAAGGAACTCATTTACAATAATATAAAAATAGTAGGGGGCTTTAACAGCCCACTTACATCAATGGACAGATGATCTAAACAGAAAATCAACAAAGAAACAGTGCCTTTGAATGACACACTGGACCAAATGGACTGAACACACATATTCAAGACATTCTATCCTAAAACAAGTAGAACACACATCCTTGTCAAGTGCACATGGGACATGCTCCAGAATAGATCACATATTAGGTCACAAATCAAGCCTCAACAAATACAAAAAGATTAAAATCATACCATGCATCGCTATGAAACTAGAAGTCAACCACAAGAAAAATTCTGGAAAGAAAAGAAATACATGGAGGTTAAACAACATGCTACTAAACAATGTATGAGTCAACCAGGAAATCAAAGAAGAAATTTTAAAAATACATGGAAACAAATGAAAATAAAAACATGATAGTCTAGGGGCATCTGGGGGGCTCAGTCAGTTAAGTGCCTGCCTTTGGCTCAGGTCATGGTCCTGGGGTCCTGGGATTGAGCCCTTCATCAGGCTCCCTGCTCAGAGGGAAAAAGGAAACACAACAGTCCAAAACCTTTGGGATGCCCCAAAAGTGGTCCTAAGAGGGAAGTATATACCAATACAGGCTTACCTCAAGAAGGAAGAAAAATCTCAAGTAAACAACCTACCATTACACCTGTAGGAGCTAGAAAAGGGTCAAAAAAAGAAGCCTAAAGCTAGCAGAAGGAAGGAAATAATAAAGGTCAGAGCAGAAGTAAATGATACAAAACTAAAAACACAATAGAACAGATCAATGAAAGTAGGAGCTGTTTCTTTGAGAGAGCCAAATCCTAACCACTAGACCACCAGGGAGCATCTGGGAGCTGGGTCTTTGAAAGAATTAATAAAACTGACAAACCTCTAGCCAGACTCATCAAAAAGAAAAGAGAAATGACCCAAATAAACAAAATCACAAATGAGAAAGGAGAAATAGCAACCAACACCACAGAAATGCAAACAATTATAAGAGAATATTATAAAAAATGATATACCAACAAATTGGACAACCTGGAAGAAATAGATAAATTCCTAAAAACATTTAAACTAGCAAAACTGAAACAGGACGAAATAGAAAGTTTGAACAGACTGATAACCAGGAAAGAATCTGAATCAGTTATCAAAAAAACTCCCAAGAAACAAAAGTCCAGGGCCAGACAGCTTCACAGGCAAATTCTACCAAACATTTAAAGAAGAGTTAATACCTATTCTTCTCAAACTATTCCAAAAAATATAAAAGGAAGGAAAACTTCCAAACTCATTCTATGAGGCTAGCATTACCCTGATACCAAAACCAGAGAAGGTCTCCATTAAAAAAGACAATTACTGGCCAATATCCCTGATGAACATGGACGCAAAAATTCTCAATAAAATACTAGCAAACCAAATCCAACAATACATTAATAAATTCGTTCACCAAGATCAGGTGGGATTTATTCCTGGGTTGCAAGGGTGGTTCAATATTCACAAATCAATCAATATGATATGCCACATTTATAAAAGAAAGGATGAAAACCATATGATCCTCTCAATAGATGCAGAAAAAGCACTTGACAAACATCCATTCATGATAAAAACCCTCAATAAAGTAGGTTTAGAGGGAACATACCTCAACATAATAAAGCCATCTATGAAAACCCCACAGGTGATATCATCCTCAGTGAGGAAAAACTGAGAGCTTTTCCTCTAAGGTCAGTAGCAAGACAGGGATGTCTACTCTCATCACTGTTTTATAACATAATACTGCAAGTCCTAGCCTCAGCAATCAGACAACAAAATGAAATAAAAGGCATCCAAATCAGCAAGGAATACAAACTTTCACTATTTGCAGATGACTTGATACTCTAATATAGAAAACCCACAAGACTCCACCAAAAAACTGCTAGAACTGGTACATGAATTTAGTAAAGTCAGGATACAAAATCAACATACAGAAATCTGTTGGATTTCTATACACCAATAATGAAGCAGCAGAAAGAGAATTCAAGGAAGCAATCCCATTTACAATTGTACAAAAAATAATAAGATACCTAGGAAGAAACCTAAACTGTCAAACATTGATAGATGAAAGAAACTGAAGGTGACACAAAGAAATGGAAAGACATTCCATGCTCATGGATTGGAAGAACAAATATTGTTAAAATGTCTATACAACCCAAAGCAATCTACACATTTAAGGCAATCCCTATCAAAATACCACCAGCATTTTTCACAGAGCTAGAACAAACAATCCTAAAATTTATATGAAACCACAAAGACCCTGAATAGCCAAAGAAACCTTGAAAAAAGAAAAGCTGAGCTGGAAGCATCACAATTCCGGACCTCAAGGAACATTACAAAGCTGTAGTGATCAACACAGTATGGTACTGGCACAAAAATAGACACATAAATCCATGGAGCATAATAGAAAACCCACAAATGAACCCACAACTAGAGTCAGTTAATCTTCGACAAAGTAGGAAAGTATATCAAATGGGAAAAAGACAATCTCTTCAACAAATGGTGTCGGGAAAACTGGACAGCAACATGAAGAAGAATGAAACTGGACCACTTTCTTACACCATACACAAAAGCAAATTCAAAATGGACTAAAGATCTAAATGTGAGGCATGGAACCATAAATATCCTAGTGGAGAACACAGGCAGCAACCTCTGTGACATTGGTCATAGCAACTTCTACATAAGTCTCCTGAGGCAAGGGAAACAAAAGTAAAAATAAACTTTTGGGACTTCATCAAGATAAAAAGCTTCTGCACAGCGAAGGAAAAAATCAACAAAACTAAAAGGTAACCTATGAAATGGAAGAAGATATTTGCAAATGACCCATTAAAGGGTTAGTATCCAAAATATATAAAGAACTTATAAAACTCAATACCCCAAAAATGAATAATCCAATTAAAAATGGGCAGAAAACATGAATAGTCATTTTTCCAAAGAAGACATGCAGATGGCAAATAGACACATAAAAAGATGCTCAACATCACTGATCATCAGAGACCTACAAATCAAAACTTCAATGAGGTATCACCTCCCACAAGTCAGAGTGGCCAAAATCAACAACACAAGAAACAACAGGTGTTGGTGAGGAAGTGGAGAAGGGGGAACCCTCCTGCATTGTTGGTAAAAGTGCAAACTGTTGCAGCCACTGTGGAAAACAGTATGGCGGTTCCACAAAAAGTTAAAAATAGAACTACCCTATGATCTACTAGGGTACTAGGTATTTGTACTACTAGGTATTTACCCAAAAAACACAAAAATACCATTTCAAAGTGATACACGCACCCAAATGTTTATAGCAGCATTATCTACAATAGCCAGACCATGGAAACTGCCCAAGTGTCCTTCAACTGATGAATAGATAAAGAAGATGTTATATATATATATATATATATAAGTAAATGGAATATTACTTAGCCAAAATAAAGAATGGAATCTTTCCATTTGCAACAACGTGGATGGAGCTAGAGAGTATTACACTAAGTGAAATATGTCAGTCAGAGAAAGACAAATACCATATGATTTCACTAATATGTAGAATTTAAGAAATAAGCAGAGGGGAAAAGAGAGAGAGAGGTAAACCATGAAAAGAGACTCTTAACTATAGAGAACAAACTGATGGTTTGCAGAGGGAAGGTTGGGGGGAGGGGGACAGGTTAAATAGGTGACCAGGATTAAGGAATGTACTTGTGATAAGCAGCAAGTGTTGTATGGAAGTGTTGAATCAGTATATTGTATACCTGAAACTAATATTATGCTGTATGTTAACTAACTGGAATTTAAATAAAAACTTAAAAAATAGATTAAAAATTTTAAAACAAAATACACTAAAGTTGAATTGGGTATCTTCAAAATTTTTCATACGACTGTTCATTAAAAACAGTTTTTGTACCTTATGGCCACTTCATCTTTTTCCACCTTTCAAGAATATAATGTATAAAGGACTCATATCCAGGATACATAAAGTACTCGTAAAAGGTCAACAATAAGAAATCAAACAACCTAGTGAATATATGTATTCACCAAGGAAGATATACATATAGCAAGCAAATATATGAAAAGATGCTCATCATTTTTCATTAGGGTAATACAAATAATGCCACTATGAGCTATCACTACACACCTAGTAGAATAGCTAAAATCTAAAAACTGGCAATCCCAAATGGTGATGAAGATTTAATACAACAGGAAATCACATTCATTGCTAGTGGGAATGTAAAATAATACATTTACTTGGAAACAGTTTGGCAATTTCTTATAGAGCAAAACTGTCTTGCTATAGGATCCAACATTCATACTCCCCAGTGAATTGAAAATCTATATTCACACAAAAACCTACACAAATATTTATAGCAGCTTTATTTATAATTGTCCTAAACTGGAAATAACCAAATTGTCCTTCAACAAATGAATGGATAAACAGATTTGGATTTGGAAACAATGGATAAAAGTGATAAAAAGAAACAATTGATTCATACCAGATGCATCTTAAATATTACTAAGTCAAAGATACCAATTCCAAAAGCCTACATATTGTATGATTCTATTTATTTAATATTCTGGAAAAAAACAAATTATAGGGATGGAAAACAAATCAGTATTTGTCAGGGGTTGGGAGGAACTGACTGACTACAAAGGGGACTCGGAAATTTTTAGGGTGATGCAACTGTTCTTTACATTATTAGGTGGAAAATACATGATTCTATGCATTTGTCAAAACCTACAGAACAGTATATCACAGGGTAAATTTTAATGTATGCAATTAAAAAAAAATCATAGTATCCCAGGATGGAATGTAGCCTGTGCCAAATAAATCTAACTGTATTACCTATATATGATATAACTGCACTGAGAAAAAGGAGCTGACATAAGTGACTTTGGAAAATGATGTTTTGATTGGGAAATGTAAGACTAAACACAAAGTAACTGCACATAAACACAATCTTAGTTGGTAAGTTTGTTTCTCACAGGGGTATGGTTTAAATATATGAAACTACAGGGATGCCTGGGTGGCTCAGTCAGTTAAGCGTCCACCTTTGGCTCAGGTCATGATCCCAGAGTCCTGGGATGGAGTCCCACATCGGGCTCCCTGCTCAGCGGGGAGCCTGCTTCTCCCTCTGCCTGCCACTCCCCCTGCTTATGTGCTCTCTCTCTCTCTGACAAATAAATACATAAAATCTTCAGAAAAAAATATGAAACTACATTCAAGCTAAGACTAAACAAGTAAATAAATGGTAAATGAAGTGAGTCAGGTTCCTCACTATTAGTAAAAGAAGTTACAAATAAGCAAAGAGAGAAGGCTAGAATGAACTGTACAATGCTGGATTAGAGTCATAGACATCAGTATAAACTCATGTTTAGTATGTATAGAGATAGATACCTAAAGAAATGATTATAGATATGTGTGTATATATCAGTTAGTTTACATGCATATATTTCATCTCTGTCTGCCAAGAGACTAGAAACAATGACCCCCAAGGAGCAACAAGCACATCCAGCATCCAGACACTGGTTTCTAAATAGCATTCTCCAAAATAACAGAAAACAAAAACATCCAAGACATCCTTGGAGAAATGACTAATTCTAGGACTGGGGCAATGAAAATACAAGATGAACCTGGAGCATTACATAGTGCCAAAAACACGAAGTGCTCAAAAAGCAAAAGAACAGAGGCAGATCAAAGAACATGGGAGCCAACTAAAGGAGAACCAGATAGCCTAAGTTAGAACAATTTGAGCAATATAATTAACTAAATTTTAAAATTATTGCACAATACAAAATAAATGTCCATGAGTCCAAATTGATATACATAAGTGAATACATAAATAAATGGGGAAGAAGGTACTAATCTTTTTTTGGAAAGAATTTAAAATAATTTATGTAGATACTCCTCCCTTTAGGATGTGGGTCTTAAACACCATCCTCAGAGTATGGACTTGATTCAAAAAGATAATGGGAATAATACTGGGGTGCCTGGATCACTCAGTTGGTTAAGCATCTGCCTTGGCCTCAGGTCGTAATCCTGGGGTCCTGGGATTGAGCCCCACAACAGGCTCCCTGCTCAGCGGGGAGTCTGCTTCTCCCTCTCCCCCTGATGCTCCCCCTACTTGTGCTCTCACTCTCTGCGTCAAATAAATAAAATCTTAAAAAAAAAAAAGTAAAGGGAACAATACTAACTTTCTTTACAGTGAAGAAATCTGGCAGACTTCACCTTAACTAAGTAATCAAGGTTAACATCACCAGTTATAAGTCATGCTAGTATCATGTACCCCCCAAAACAACGTGATAAGAAAGACATTTCACTTTTACGATGTTCTTCCCTAAAAACCAGAATCCTGGTCAATCATGAGAAAAACACCTAACAAACCCAAATTCAGGATCACTCTACAAAATACTTGGCCCAATAGTTCTCAAAATCATTCTTCTCAAAGGTCATGGGGAATACTTCTCAAAGGTCATGCGGAAACAGGAAAAGCTAAGAACCTGTCAAAGACCACTGAAGATAAATGATGACAAGTTAATTCAATGTGATATACTGGATTGGATTCTGGAACAGAAAAAGTATATTACTGTAAAAAAAATCTACAAATCTGAATAAAGTCTTGAGAGAAGCTAAAAGCAATATACCATTTTTTAAAGATTTAATTTATTTATTTTAGAGAGAGAAAGGGGGGGAGGAGCAGGGGTGGAGGGATAGAGAGGGGGAAAGAATCTCAAGCAGACTCCATGCTGAGTGCAAGCCCGACACAGAACTCAATCTCACGACCCTGACGTGGGGCTCCATCTCACGACCCTGAGATCATGATCTGAGCCAAAAACCAAGAGTAGGACGCTTAACTGACTGAGCCACCCAGGCACCCCAGCAATTACCAATTTTTTTTTAAGTTTTAACATAAGTGTTACATAACATATTAACATTAGGGAAAGCTGGATGAAAAGAATACATGGGAACTCTCCATACAATCTCTGCAAGTGTTTTATAAATCTAATATTCCAAAATAAAAGGTTTAGTTTTGGGGGGGTTGTTTTTTTTTTTTTTTTTTTTTTGAGAGTGAGCAAGTGTGCTAGCGGGGTCAGCGAGGAGGGGCAGAGGGAGAGAGAGAAACTTAAGCAGGCTCCATGCTCAGCACAGAGCCTGATGCGGGGCTCAATTTTACAACCCTGAGATGATGACTTGAGCTGAAATCAAGAGTCAGCCAGTTAACCAACTAAGCCACGCAGGCACCCCAAAGGTTAAGGTTTTCTTTAAAGTGCATATTGAATTATGATGCATCAATATAGAATAGTTATTGAGCAAACCAGAGAGAAACTGCAGCTCCTTTAAAATGCAGATTTGTGGGCACCCTCTCCCCATATAAACTGCATCAGAATTTTCTAGAAATGAAGCTGAAAATCTGCATTTTACATGGTCTTTAGATTATTCTTATGCACATCAAAACCTGAGTATTACTTTTTGAGAGCCCTGTGGCTTTTATAGGCCCAAGAGACTTTCAAAGCCTTTAAAAAAACAAAGTAGTAATGGTATTACCTAAGGTAACCAAATCTGGAGAAAGTTAAAATTCAGTATATGCAGGAAGGAAAAAGAAACATCATATGTAAGTGTTTGTGTGTGTGGTATGTGTGTATATATATATTTATATACACACACACACACACACACACACACACATATGTATAGGGGCGCCTGGGTGGCTCAGTCGTTAAGCGTCTGCCTTTGGCTCAGGTCATGATCCCAGGGTCCTGGGATGGAGCCCTGCTTTGGGTTCCCTGCTCAGCGGGAAGCCTGCTTCTCCCTCTCCCACGCCCCCCTGCTTGTGTTTCCTCTCTTGCTGTGTCTCTCTCTGTCAAATAAATCTTTAAAAAATAATAATAATATATACATATGTATATATATACATAAGCACAAATATATATTAGTTCTGTTTCTTTAGAGAACGCTGACTAGTACACTGTCCATTCTGATAATTTTTTCTACCAATAACACTGTGAGCATCTTTTCTTTTAATGAGATACACTGCTATTTTACCAATGTTATATCCACTGACATTTTTTCACAAAATATGAAATTTAGATAAATTATAAGCAATAGGTAGACTTCGAGAGTCCCATTTTGTTCTTTGCACCAAATAGCACAGAATCACCATTCCATATCCTGGCTGAGTATCACAATCACTTGTGGCACTTCTTAAAAGTACATATACCAAACTTCTATCCTGAATCTGCTCAATCGAAATTCCCTCAGTTGATTTTGATTCACAGCCAAGGGTTAAAATCCCTGGGCATATAATCATTTGACCACAATATCTCAGAAAGAATATAGTCCAAGACCACTTTTTTTAAAGAACTTGAGGCTAAGGGAGAACAAATGGCTTACTCAAATTCTTAATAAGAATGAACATCAGGCTAATTTTTTTCATATTTGTAATAGGTTCCGTTTATTTTCTTACATAGATAAATTCCAGAAAAAATATGAAGGTTGTTCCTATCTCAGTGTATACATATTTGATTACCTGAACCACAGCTCCATTTCACTAATATAGATAGATTTAGGTAATAAGCAGATGAAGTTCTATTTTATAAGATGGTTCATGCTAGGTTCACATGAAATTCTCTGGTATGTAGTTAGAAGATCTCTCAAGGGTCTAAAATCTTGACCATTTATTGTGTTGTTAAAGTAATAAAACTGTCAGAGGACATGTAAATGTTACTATGTTATGTCCACTGATTTAATCAAAAGAAGGCTGACCGCACATTCCTATTGATGGAACTTTGATGGAAGCATTCAAAGAACTACCATAAATCTTAGCTTATTTTCTAGTAGCTAGCAAAAAAAAATTTCAGAATCACTTCATATTATGGATACAAAAAATGCAGTATAATCAATAAACTTAGTTCTCTGTTGGCTTAATCTTACTCCATGGCTTCTAAAGCAACATTTGTATCTTTTAAATAATTAAAAGTTCACAAAAAAACACACTTATAATCAGATAAAATGCATGTTCCTGCTAATTCAACTTTACCTGGCTAATGTCCAACTTTGGAAGAGTGGGCAAAAATATTCCATGTTATTATTATTTATACATTATATCACTCTAACCCAAATTATGAAATGCAGGCTATTAATTCATGTTAATCATATCTCTTTAGAATAACACATATTCATACCACAATCCACATTAAGGTCCAAATTTTAGCTAACATTAACAATAGCTATTAAATCATAATATGTACACACAAATATATGCATTCAGTACACACATACACACCATGATTTCCTAAGATGTTATTGAACCTATCACAAATTTTGAAATGAATTGCTATTTTACAAAAATAGTCTGATTATTATATTATTACCTATTTTCTCTTGTTTATTTGACCTAACAACACTCCTTTGCAAGAAGACAGTCTGAGAGATGCTCTACATCATTCAGCTATGAAACAGTTTTATAAAACCATGTGTCCCATACAGAGACTTACTCCAATGAACTGGTTTAATTTAGAATGTAATCTAACCAAATACATTTAACAGGATGGCTAGGAGAATCACCACCATGGTTTATAAAACAGTGTCTCTGGGAGAAAAGAAAGTAGACTTTTGGTTCTGCATAGAATCTTATTATTCCTATCTCCATTTCCCCTCCTACATTTGTAACAACTGAATAAACTGAATGTTTTTTCTCTCGTACCTATAATCTCTGCAGACAAAATGATTAACTAAAATACTCTGATGTGATCAATGTATTTACCAATCTGTAATAATATAAGAATTGATTATCATAATTTGGGGAATTGTGTACTTTGATCCATTTATAAACTTTTTTTCCCTAAAAATTAGGGATTGTTAATGTGAAAAAGAAAAAAAGAATTAAGGGAGAAGGGCCACATTGGGAAAATTGTATTTCTCTGTAGGATAACTGAGGAATACATTTGATTAAGGACCAAAGTAATGATTTAGGAGGGAATAAAAGCATTGATAATTGACAGAGACATGGTAAAATAGGGAAGGAAGCAATTTAAGTACATTATTTTGGACATGGAACTGATATTTCTAGTTATCATTAATGTTTTTAGTCTTTGGTGGTTTGTTAGGCTCTAAGGAGTGCTAAGGAATGTATGAATAGCAGGAGGTAAAAGAAAATAATATTCAGTGCCACCAGAAGCTGCTCTCAGCTCAGCTTTCCCCTTCTACTCTAAGCCAGGGACTTTACCACACACAAAGTGTTATCCCTCAGGAATTTTTTCAAAAGATTTCTCCCACTCAATTTCCAGTTTCAATGGCCTCTATCCCTTTCAAGAGGG
Source organism: Callorhinus ursinus (assembly GCF_003265705.2). Classification (NCBI taxonomy): domain Eukaryota; kingdom Metazoa; phylum Chordata; class Mammalia; order Carnivora; family Otariidae; genus Callorhinus; species Callorhinus ursinus. The sequence continues at coordinate 14,149,612 of NW_027397078.1, read as the reverse complement.
CCGCCTTTAGCCTCACCTTCCTTCCCAAATCCACCAGTTCCTCCACAGCACATCCTTAATTCATCTCCTGAAAAGAAATGCTAGGTTTTGTCTTTGCACTCAACCCCTCTTCCAACACACACACACACACATGCACACGCACATGCACACGCACGCGTGCGCACACAAAACACAAACACGTGCTATATAAATTCATATCACTGCCAATGATTTCAAAGAATCAGCACTTTTCTGGCAGGAGAAAATCAAGGGGTAACATTACTAATGGACAACTGAGTCATAAAGGCAATAGCATTTGGCAGATTATTAACGAGCCTTTCCTCAAGAGTTGTTTGTCATGCAAGAAATCATAACTTAAGAGCACCATCTGTATGAGCAAAAGTGAAACGTTAAATAATCTTTCTTATCTAAAGAATATATCCCAATCCACTGATTCATATTGAAATAAATGAGGTTTACGATCATTTTGGCAGAAAGCTACTAAGTATCAGATATTTCCTAGGAATTTGAAATTCCCTAAATAGGTTGCCATGACCTTAAATATTCAGAGATATTTTTGGAATATGGCAAAAGTCTTCAGAAAATAAGTCAAAAGGACATTGTTTATTTTCCTGACAAGCAAGAATTGAAGAATTAAAAGCTCAAAAGGAAGATAATAAATGTAAATAATACACAGGAAGCTCTTTACAAAAAAACTTCTGCTTTTGTAAGTTGTGTTTTTCACTGAGTTTTAATATTTGCTGGTTGAGGTAATTACATTTTTATGAAGGAGGAAAACATCAAATAAGCCATTCAGAATGTGGAAGAAAAGTTTAGAAAATTAAAAACTGAGAGTAAATTGGTTATTCATGTCAAATTATGAAGAATAATGATCACATTAAATATAAGCTTATCATATTAACACTCTGAGTTAATATTAGAGTAAGGTATGGAATCACAAGAAAATTTTGAAAGGATTATGTTTTTTCCCCTAACTAGTTTGGAAAAACATACATTTGTGTTTAATGAACAAAACACCTAGAGCTTCAACCAAGACATTCTGGATCTTTAGGTTGGGAAACAAATAAAGGAAATCTCATCTAAAATGGAGTTGGAAAGCCCTGAAGGGGGAGCTCTCAGACAGGACCACTCACTGTGGATTGCAAACCCCAACTGGAAGAATCTGACCTCAGCAGGAAGAAACTTAGTTTACTACCGCAGCAGGAGGAAGGAAAATTTTCTTCTTGCCCATCAACAGCAACAGCCAATGAGAAACTCCCATACTCAGCCAATTAGAAGTTTGAACTCTCACCTTCCTATAATGGACTTTTGTTCTATACCGCCCCTCCCAATTTCCATCTTTCATCAATAAAAGCAAGTCCACTCCTTTGCTCTCCAGAATTGCCAATGGTTTGTCATAGTTTGCCTGTCTCGAATTGCAATTCCCTGCTATTCCCATATAAACTCATTGTGCTGGTAAAATAACTGGACATTTTATTTTAAGGTTGACAAGGTTAACTAACCTAATTTCACTAAATATATTTTCCCTAAACATAATTGCTATGTAGGAAAAGGTATGAGAACTCCTGTAGAAATTTCTGTATCTGTGACAACAGAAGTAAAGATTTGAAACAAAATATTTTTGAATACATGTGAATATTTCAAAGTAAATAAATTAATATATATTCTATTAATTATCAACTCATTAGCAACTAATTTTATATTGGCCATATTTGCATTTTATTGGTGAACAAAGTGAACTGAAACAAACTTTAGGCTATGAGATTAAAGTCAGTGTCTGTTGCAATCATTCAGCACACAGCACAAAGCTGGCCATTTATTAAATCCTAAATACTTACTGATTAGATATATGGTGTGTTCATGCCATTCTAACTTAGTGCTCTCTGGCTGTATTTGTGAATTCCATGGATCTGTTCTTGTGTTTACATCTAAATTAAAAATTTCTAGAACCATTTTGAGGATCATCTTGATTTCTTCATAGCTCAATACAGCCACACAAACTCCATGTCCACATTTGCATGTGTGCTCTGAATCATGTTGAATGTGACTTCTGTATGACTAGCATATCCTAGTGTAAAAATGACAACTGTCCCATGTCCACCTTTATGGTCATGTTGACTTGTTTTACCAACTGCAAAGGCTAAAACTTCCTTTTAAAGTGATGACTGGGAAATGCACAATAGTTTAATAGAATGGAACTTCAGCACCTTCAGTTATTGAAGTTATTAAGCCTTTTAATACTTCATGAAATAAGCTGCATCAGAATAAAGTATCACCTTATTTTATACAAGTTAATAAAAAAAGAACACGGACGGACAATATTTAAATGATGACTTCCACAAACTGAAAGCAAATGTCAATCGTTTCAGTAAAGAAGAGTAGTCAAGAACTGAGATGATGAATGTATATTGGGGCATAGAGGCATGGCACACTCAAAAAAAACTTGCACCTTGGCAACTAAATTTAGTATCAGTGAAAAGTGATTGTACTTAAGACAAAAAGCATAATGTGATACAGAATTGGAATTTCTTAATTTTAATTTTATTAGTTTTATAGTTTTATCTGTATATATTTATGATAATAAATATAAGTAAACAAATATAAAAATAAATATTAAATAAATATAAACATTTATTTGTATACATTTACAGTTATAAAAGCATACCTTTAAGCAGAGATTTTTATACCTAGTTTTGTGTTTATGCATACCAAATTAAAATTATAACAGTAAATTGCCACCATTGGGTATCTGTGATTTTTTTCCTTCTAAAAGAAACACAGTTTAAATACATATTCAACATCCATTCCCACTCATTGTTTAATTTAATAGACCTCTCAATCTTTTAATTCTTATTTTTGAGCCTCTACTATGTGAAATTTAGCATTAAACAAGTTAAACAGTCTTTGTCTTAACAGAGTTCATCATGATGGTCCAGCCAAACTTTCCAAACTGCCTAGAGAAAAATCACTTAGAATGTCACTCTCTGCTTTTACAAGATGTGTGCTTGAGCATATTCTCTAATTCACAATTTCTTTACCTGTAAAATATGAGTGATAATAATAAAAATTAACTCAGAGAGTATCAGTAATAGTGAGATAATACAGAGTCAACAGCCCAGAGACAGATTAATATTGACTTTGGATTGATAAATAATATTGATTTTGGATTGATACATCACTTTTCTTACCCCTCATTAAATGATTTCTTTATACATATGCATGCACACACACATACAAGTTTACATATATGCATGTAAGCTTACATATATGCATATATACATATGTAAATGTATACACACATTTATTTATGGAGAGTGACATAAGTCACCAACTGCTGCTATTTACGGTCCACTTCCCTATGAATATATCATCAAACTTACTGCATGTATTAATATTTAAAGAAGGGATTATATGGAACATTGAATAGCACTTCACTGCAAAAAATGCAAATATGAGTTTACAGAACAAGTTTTTATGTTAGTACCTATGAAAATACCCAGCATATAATAGGTGCTCACTAGAAATATATAGTGAATGAATGAATATGAGTTAATCACTGACACTGTGTCAGAACTTACTGTCTAACTATTAGTTCTGTAACATTTTTAAATGATGAATAGAAGTAAAAATCAAAGAGTTTTCACATTTGTGGCACTGTAAGTTTTATTTGTTGACTCTGCACTTATTATGAATAATGCTGTGATGGTTAATTTTACATGTCAACTTGACTGGGCCCGGAGTACCCAGATATTTAGTCAAATATTATTCTGTGTATGCCTGTGAGGGTGTTTTTCCATGAAATTAACATTTAAAATAGTGGAGTGAGTAAAGCAGATTGCCCTTCCTAATATGGGTAAGCCTCTTGCAATCATTTGAAGGCCTGAAGAAAACAGAAGGCTGACTACCACTGAGTAAGAGAGAACCCTTCCTGCCTGATTGGCTTTGACCTGGAACACTGATTTTTTCCCTGCCTTTGATTTGAACTTTCTGGGCTTCCAGCCTGCTGGTCTTTGAGCTACACTATCAGCTCTGCTAGGTCTCAAATTTGCCTAATGCAGATTTGGGGACTTATCAGCATCCATAAATATGCGAGCAAATTCCTTATTTTTATATACATATACACACATTTATATATATATAGATAGATACACACACACACTTTCATATATATGTGTGTGCATGTGTGTATATATATATCCTATTGGTTCTGTTTCTCTGTAGAACACTAATACAATACAAACACTGACCAGAAACATTTCAAAGAAACCTTTATCTTATAGGTCTATATTGATGTTTTTAAGAAACATGATCTGCTTTGAAGTTTTCTCATTCTATGTTTATATTTAGTTTTTTATTCCTCATTTTAGAAAACTGGATGTAATGCTTTTGTTTCTATTTGTGTATATTTCCTTTGTAGAAATTTGAAGTTCCAGTCCATGCTTCTTTATTGATTTCCCTTAGAAAAGTTGGTTTTTAAGTCTTAGCTTTCTCTTATTTATAATATATATTTTACCATTACCTTCTTCCCTAGGAGGTAATGATGAGGAATGAAATATTTGAGAAACACCATTATCACCCTTTAGTAACCATTCAATAGTATTATTATTTTTAAATATTTGAGAAGGGATAAATTATTAAATAATCTTGAGACATAATGAGAAAATATTCTACAAAATCAAGATCCCTTCTGCTTAAATAGATTCTTTTCATTATACAATGGAATCTCCCAAGGAAATTTTGAAAGTCTACAATTATATTAAGACTAAACACTGGTGTTAAGAAAATAAGGAATAAATTTTTCTCATTGAGAAATTGATCATGTAGTTCTTTTCCATCTGTAGTATGTGATTCTATCATTAAAATCACCTTATCAAATAGATTTCTATTTATTTACAGAATCAACAATTAAATGCCTTTAAAACTGCCTAGGTAAGTTTACATCATGACATTTGATATTTGATCCTTTGCTTTCATCATAAACAGTGATTATAAAATAGTATAAATTTCCAAAGAGAAATAAAGAGACCAAAAAACAAAAAAACAAAGGTGCATTAATTAGAGCCATGGGATTAAACCTTTCTAAAAAATAGGTTATTCTAACTTTATCTGAGAGTACTTATAATATTCTGTCACTCTATCTTCTACCTTGAGAACAGAGACCACATTTGATTCTTCTGTGTATCTCCAGAATCAAAAACAGTGTCTGACACATATTCGGAGTATCTAAACAGTTGTTGCATTAATGCACAAATAAATGAATTATCAATACCTAGGATGGTTTTATGTCTTCCATTATAATATCCTTTAATTCTGAGGATATATTGCCTTTTAAATTTCCATATACATGTGTAGTATCTTGTATGCATGCACTTACAACAATAAGGGGGGGGAAGATGGCAGTTTTGTGTTTGTTTAGTTTGGTCTGCTTCTCCATTAAAATGCAAACCCCATGGGAACAGAATTTGTCTCTTTGTTACTAATGTAGGCCCAAATCACAGACCAGTGCCTGGGCAATATTAGGTAATCAATCAATATTTGTTGAATGAATGAATAAAAGGCAATTTGAGATCAGTGGTATTTCCTACCACTGTGGTTCATTCCACAGAATATAACTGAAGTTTTAAAAAAAAAAAAAAAAGGCTTGCTGAGTGGCAGTGAAAGTACAGATGAGGTCGGAGGGAGGGATACATCCACGTGGTTAGCAGTGCATTCTCTAAGAATGCACCTAAAACTTGTGTTTTCTGCGAGAGAAAAGAGAAATCTGCATTTACCCAAGAGGAAGGGAACTGGCGAGCCAGGTGAGAGGGGGGTGAGCAAATCTAGGATGTCAGTGAAAAGATCACTGACGCTGTCCATACTGGGGTCCAGAGAGTGCAGAAGGAATGTGTTACTAGCACTGCGCTGCAAGAGTAAGAGATGAGAGGGAATACAGGGAGTGACGAACAAGTGCACAAAGAGTGGAAGACTGAGAGGTGGAAAGATTCGCTGAGACTTTGGAGGTGTGGCTCTGTTGGAAAAGACTGAACCTGATCATGAATAGGAGAGAAGTGGAGGTCCCTCCAGGAACTGAATAAGGAGGCTATCAGAAGTGTCATTAATATGGATGTTGAGTCACCGAAGATAGCTGCCATCCAAACAAAGCTCTGTGATACTAAATATTCCAATGATTCCACACTGTATTTAATGAACAATCCCATCAGGACAATATTCCAGTACATCGCTCAAAGAAACCATGCATGTGACTAACTCAAAACGGTTGCACTTCTATTCACGAGTAACATTTAAAAGCATTATGTAGGCCACCCGCTCAGCACAGAGTCGCACTGTCACCCAGCTCCTTGGAACCTGGAACAGCGCTCGCGCTCCGCCCCGCCCCAGCCCCGCCCCCAGCCCCGCCCCCAGCCCCGCCCAGTCACGCCCCCCTAGCCCCA